>NW_027130072.1:0-700047 GCF_040414725.1 Anabrus simplex
CTGTACTCCACTCAGTACTACACGGCAGTACAGGCACTGTACTCCACACAGTACTACAAGGCAGTACACCAACTGTATTCCACTCAGTACTACACGGCAGTACAGTCACACTACTCCACTTAGTACTACACGGCAGTACAGGCACGGTACTCCACTCGGTACTACACGGCACTATACACACAGTACTCCACTCAGTACTACACGGCAGTACAGGCAATGTACTGCACTCGGGACTACACGGCAGTACAGGCACTGTACTCCTCTCGGTACTACTCGGCAGTACAGGCACTGTACTCCACACAGTACTACACGGCAGTACACCCACTGTACTCCACTCAGTACTACACGGCAGTACAGGCACTGTACACCACTCAGTACTACACGGCAGTACAGGCACTGTACTCCACTCAGTACTACACGGCAGTACAGGCACTGTTATCCACTCGGTACTACACGGCACTATACACACAGTACTCCACTCAGTACTACACGGCAGTACAAGCACAGTACTCCACTCACAACTACACGGCACTATACACACAGTACTCCACTTGGTACTACACGGCAATACAGGCACTGTATTCAACTCGGTACTACACGGCACTATACACACAGTACACCACTTGGTACTACACGGCAGAACAGGCACTGTACTTCACTCAGTACTACACGGCAGTACAAGCACTGTACTCCACTCGGAACTACACGGCAGTACAGGCAGTGTACTCCACTCAGTACTACACGGCAGTATGCACACAGTACTCCACTCGGTACTACACGGCACTATACACACAGTACTCCACTTGGTACTACACGGCAATACAGGCACTGTATTCAACTCGGTACTACACGGCACTATACACACAGTACACCACTTGGTACTACACGGCAGAACAGGCACTGTACTCTACTCAGTACTACACGGCAGTACACACACAGTCCCCCACTCGCTACTACACGGCAGTACAGGCACTGTACTCAACTCAGTAATACACGGCAGTATGCACACAATACTCCACTCGGGACTACACGGCAGTAAACGCACTGTACTCCACCCGGTACTACACGGCAGTACAGGCACTGTACTCCAACCAGTACTACACTGCACTATACATACAGTACTCCACTCGGGACTACACGGCAGTTCATGCACTGTACTCCACTCAGTACTATACTGCACTATACACACAGTACTCCACTCGGCACTACACTTCAGTACAGGCACTGTACTTCACTCAGTACTACACGGCAGTACAAGCACTGTACTCCACTCGGTACTACACGGCAGTACAGGCACTATTACTCCAATCAGTACTACACGGCACTATACACACTGTACTCCACTCGGGACTACACGGCAGTACAGGCACTGTACTCCACTCAGTACTACATGGCAGTACAGGCACTGTACTCCACTCGGTACTACACGGCACTATACACACAGTACTCCACACGGTACTACACGGCAGAACAGGCACTGTACTCTACTCAGTACTACACGGCAGTACACACAGAGTCCCCCACTCGCTACTACACGGCAGTACAGGCACTGTACTCCACTCAGTAATACACGGCAGTATGCACACAGTACTCCACTCGGGACTACACGGCAGTAAATGCACTGTACTCCACTCGGTACTACACGGCAGTACAGGCACTGTACTCCACTCGGTACTACACGGCACTATACACACAGTACTCCACTCAGTACTACACTGCACTACACACACAATACTCCACTGGGGACTACACGGCAGTACAGGCACTGTACTCCACTCAGTACTACACTGCAGAACAGGCACTGTATTCCACTCCGTACTACACGGCACTATACACACTACTCCATTCGGGACTACACGGCAGTACAGGCACTGTACTCCACTCAGTACTACACGGCAGTACAGGCACTGTACTCCACTCGGTACTACACGGCACTATACACACAGTACTACACTCAGTACTACACGGCAGTACAGGCACTGTACTCCACTCGGGACAACACGGCAGTACAGGCACTGTACTCCACACAGTACTACACTGCAGTACAGGCACTGTACTCCACTCAGTACTACACGGCAGTACAGGCACTGTACTCCACTCGGTACTACACGGCATTTTACACACAGTACTCCACTCGGGACTACACGGCAGTACAAGCACTGTAGTCCACTCAGTACTACACGGCAGTACAGGCACTGTACTCCACTCAGTACTACACGGCAGTACAGGCACTGTACTCCACTCAGTACAACACGGCAGTACAGGCACTGTACTCCACTCAGTACTACACGGCAGTACATGGACTGTACTCCACTCAGTACTACACGGCAGTACAGGCACTGTACTCCACTCGGTACTACACGGCACTATACACACAGTACTCCACTCAGTACTACATGGCAGTACAGGCACTGTACTCCACTCGGGACTACACGGCAGTACAGGCACTGTACTCCACTCGGTACTACACGGCACTATGCACACAGTACTACACTCGGGACTACACGGCAGTACTGGCACTGTACTCCACTCAGTACTACACGGCAGTAAAGGCACAGTACTCCGCTCAGTACTACACGGCAGTACAGGCACTGTACTCCACTCAGTACTACACGGCAGTACAGGCACTGTACTCCACTCGGCACTACACGGCACTATGCACACAGTACTCCACTCAGTACTACACGGCAGTACAGGCACTGTACTCCACTCGGGACTACACGGCAATACAGGCACTGTACTCCACTCAGTACTACACGGCAGTACAAGCACTGTACTCCACTCAGTACTACACGGCAGTACAGGCACAGTACTCCACTCGGTACTACAAGGCACTATACACACAGTACTCCACTCAGTACTACACGGCAGTACAGGCACAGTACTCCACTCATTACTACACAGCGGTAGAGGCACTGTACTCCACTCGGGTCTACACGGCAGTACAGGCACGGTACTCCACTCGGTACTACACGGCACTATACACAGAGTACTCCACTCAGTACTACACGGCAATACAGGCACTGTACTCCACTCAGTACTACACGGCAGTATGCACACAGTACTCCACTCGGTACTACACGGCACTATGCACACCGTACTCCACTCGGTACTACACGGCGCTACAGGCACAGTACTCCACTCGGCACTACACGGCAGTATACACACAGTACTCCACTCGGGACTACATGGCAGTACAGGCACTGTACTCCACTCAGTACTACACGGCAGTATGCACACAGTCCCCCACTCGGTACTACACGGCACTATACACACTGTACTCCACTCTGTACTACACGGCAGTATACACACAGTCCCCCACTCGGTACTACACTGCAGTACAGGCTCTGTACTCCACTCTGTACTACACGGCAGTACAGGCACTGTATTCCACTCGGTACTACACGGCAGTACAGGCACTGTACTCCACTCGGTACTACACGGCACTTTACACACAGTACTCCACTCGGGACTACACGGCAGTACAGGCACTGTAGTCCACTCCGTACTACACGGCAGTACAGGCACTGTAGTCCACTCAGTACTACACGGCAGTACAGGCACTGTACTCCACTCAGTACTACACGGCAGTACAGGCACTGTACTCCACTCGGGACTACACGGCAGTACAGGCACTGTACTCCACACAGTACAACACTGCAGTACAGGCACTGTACTCCACTCAGTACTACACGGCAGTACAGGCACTGTACTCCACTCAGGACTACACGGCAGTACAGGCACTGTACTCCACTCCGGACTACACAGCAGTACAGACACTGTACCCCATTCAGTACTACACGGCACTATACACACAGTACTCCACTCGGGACTACACGGGAGTACAGGCACTGTACTCCACTCAGTACTACACGGCAGTACAGGCATTGTACCCCATTCAGTACTACACTGCACTAAACACACAGTACTCCTCTCGGGACTACACGTTAGTACAGGCACTGTACTCCACTCAGTACTACACGGCAGTACAGGCACTGTACTCCACTCCGTACTACACGGCACTATACATTCAGTACTCCATTCGGGACTACACGGCAGTACAGGCACTGTACTCCACTCAGTAAAACACGGCAGTACAGGCACTGTTCTCCACTCAGTACTACACGGCAGTACAGGCACTCTACTCCACTCGGTACTACACGGCACTATACACACATTACTCCACTCAGTACTACACGGCAATACAGGCACTGTACTCCACTCCGGACTACACAGCAGTACAGACACTGTACCCCATTCAGTACTACACGGCACTATACACACAGTACTCCACTCGGGACTACACGGGAGTACAGGCACTGTACTCCACTCAGTACTACACGGCAGTACAGGCATTGTACCCCATTCAGTACTACACTGCACTAAACACACAGTACTCCTCTCGGGACTACACGTTAGTACAGGCACTGTACTCCACTCGGGTCTGCACGGCAGTACAGGCACGGTACTCCACTCGGTACTACACGGCACTTTACAAACAGTACTCCACTCGGTACTACACGGCAGTACAGGCACTGTACTCCACTCAGTACTACACGGCATTATACACACAGTTCCCCACTCGGTACTACACGGCAGTACAGGCACTGTACTCCACTCAGTAAAACACGGCAGTACAGGCACTGTTCTCCACTCAGTACTACACGGCAGTACAGGCACTGTACTCCACTCGGTACTACACGGCACTATACACACAGTACTCCACTCAGTACTCCACGGCAGTACAGGCACTGTACTCCACTCGGTACTACACGGCACTATACACACATTACTCCACTCAGTACTACACGGCAATACAGGCACTGTACTCCACTCCGGACTACACAGCAGTACAGACACTGTACCCCATTCAGTACTACACGGCACTATACACACAGTACTACACTCGGGACTACACGGCAGTACTGGCACTGTACTCCACTCAGTACTACACGGCAGTAAAGGCACAGTACTCCGCTCAGTACTACACGGCAGTACAGGCACTGTACTCCACTCAGTACTACACGGCAGTACAGGCACTGTACTCCACTCGGCACTACACGGCACTATGCACACAGTACTCCACTCAGTACTACACGGCAGTACAGGCACTGTACTCCACTCGGGACTACACGGCAATACAGGCACTGTACTCCACTCAGTACTACACAGCAGTACAGGCACTGTACTCCACTCCGTACTACACGGCACTATACATTCAGTACTCCATTCGGGACTACACGGCAGTACAGGCACTGTACTCCACTCAGTAAAACACGGCAGTACAGGCACTGTTCTCCACTCAGTACTACACGGCAGTATGCACACAGTACTCCACTCGGTACTACACGGCACTATGCACACCGTACTCTACTCGGTACTACACGGCGGTACAGGCACAGTACTCCACTCGGCACTACACGGCAGTATACACACAGTACTCCACTCGGGACTACATGGCAGTACAGGCACTGTACTCCACTCAGTACTACACGGCAGTATGCACACAGTCCCCCACTCGGTACTACACGGCACTATACACACTGTACTCCACTCTGTACTACACGGCAGTATACACACAGTCCCCCACTCGGTACTACACTGCAGTACAGGCTCTGTACTCCACTCTGTACTACACCGCACTCTACACACAGTACTCCACTCAGTACTACACTGCACTATACAAACTGTACTCCACTCGGGACTACTCGGCAGTACAGGGAATGTACTCCACTCAGTACTACACGGCAGTATGCACGCAGTTCTCCACTCGGGACTACACGGGAGTACAGGCACTGTACTCCACACAGTACTACACGGCAGTATACACACAGTCCCCCACTCGGTACTACACGGCAGTACAGGCACTGTACTCCACTCAGTACTACACGGCATTATACACACAGTTCCCCACTCGGTACTACACGGCAGTACAGGTACTGTACTCCACTCAGCACTACACTGCACTAAACACACAGTACTCCTCTCGGGACTACACGTTAGTACAGGCACTGTACTCCACTCAGTACTACACGGCAGTACAGGCACTGTACTCCACTCCGTACTACACGGCACTATACATTCAGTACTCCATTCGGGACTACACGGCAGTACAGGCACTGTACTCCACTCAGTAAAACACGGCAGTACAGGCACTGTTCTCCACTCAGTACTACACGGCAGTACAGGCACTGTACTCCACTCGGTACTACACGGCACTATACACACAGTACTCCACTCAGTACTCCACGGCAGTACAGGCACTGTACTCCACTCGGTACTACACGGCACTATACACACATTACTCCACTCAGTACTACACGGCAATACAGGCACTGTACTCCACTCCGGACTACACAGCAGTACAGACACTGTACCCCATTCAGTACTACACGGCACTATACACACAGTACTCCACTCGGGACTACACGGGAGTACAGGCACTGTACTCCACTCAGTACTACACGGCAGTACAGGCATTGTACCCCATTCAGTACTACACTGCACTAAACACACAGTACTCCTCTCGGGACTACACGTTAGTACAGGCACTGTACTCCACTCGGGTCTGCACGGCAGTACAGGCACGGTACTCCACTCGGTACTACACGGCACTTTACAAACAGTACTCCACTCGGTACTACACGGCAGTACAGGCACTGTACTCCACTCAGTACTACACGGCATTATACACACAGTTCCCCACTCGGTACTACACGGCAGTACAGGCACTGTACTCCACTCAGTAAAACACGGCAGTACAGGCACTGTTCTCCACTCAGTACTACACGGCAGTACAGGCACTGTACTCCACTCGGTACTACACGGCACTATACACACAGTACTCCACTCAGTACTCCACGGCAGTACAGGCACTGTACTCCACTCGGTACTACACGGCACTATACACACATTACTCCACTCAGTACTACACGGCAATACAGGCACTGTACTCCACTCCGGACTACACAGCAGTACAGACACTGTACCCCATTCAGTACTACACGGCACTATACACACAGTACTACACTCGGGACTACACGGCAGTACTGGCACTGTACTCCACTCAGTACTACACGGCAGTAAAGGCACAGTACTCCGCTCAGTACTACACGGCAGTACAGGCACTGTACTCCACTCAGTACTACACGGCAGTACAGGCACTGTACTCCACTCGGCACTACACGGCACTATGCACACAGTACTCCACTCAGTACTACACGGCAGTACAGGCACTGTACTCCACTCAGTACTACACTGCACTATACATACAGTACTCAACTCGGGACTACACGGCAGTTCATGCACTGTACTCCACTCAGTACTACACTGCACTATAGACACAGTACTCCACTCGGCACTACACTACAGTACAGGCACTGTACTTCACTCAGTACTACACGGCAGTACAAGCACTGTACTCCACTCGGTACTACACGGCAGTACAGGCACTATTACTCCACTCGGTACTACACGGCACTATACACACAGTACTCCACACGGTACTACACGGCAGAACAGGCACTATACTCTACTCAGTACTACACGGCAGTACACACACAGTCCCCCACTCGCTACTACACGGCAGTACAGGCACTATTACTCCAATCAGTACTACACGGCAGTACAGGCACTGTACTCCACTCGGGACTACACGGCAGTACAGGCACTGTACTCCACTCAGTACTACACGGCAGTACATGCACTGTACTCCACTCGGTACTACACGGCACTATACACACAGTACTCCACTCAGTACTACACGGCAGTACAGGCAATGTACTCCAATCGGGACTACACGGCAGTACAAGCACTGTACTCCACTCAGTACTACACGGCAATACAGGCACTATACTCCACTCAGTACTACACGGCAGTACAGGCACTGTACTCCACTCGGTACTACACGGCACTATACACACAGTACTCCACTCTGTACTACACGGCAGTAGAGGCACTGTACTCCACTCGGGACTACACGGCAGTACAGGCACTGTACTCCACTCACTACTACACTGCACTATACACACAGTACTCCACTGGGGACTACACGGCAGTACAGGCACTCTACTCCACTCAGTACTACACGGCAGTACAGGCACTGTACTCCACTAAGTACTACACGGCAGTACAGGCACTGTACTCCACACCGTACTACACGGCAGTATACACACAGTCCTCCACTCGGGCCTACTCGGCAGTACAGGCACTGTATTCCACTCGGTACTACACGGCAGTACAGGCACTGTACTCCACACGGTACTACACGGCACTATACAAACAGTACTCCACTCAGTACTACACGGCAGTACAGGCACAGCACTCCACTCACTACTACACGGCAGTACAGGCACTGTATTCCACTCGGGACTACACGGCAGTACAGGCACTGTACTCCACTCAGTACTACAGGACAGTACAGGCACTCTACTCCACTCGGTACTACACGGCACTATACACACAGTACTCCACTCGGTACTACACGGCAGTACAGGTACTCTACTCCACTCAGTACTACACGGCAATATGCACACAGTACTCCACTCGGTACTACACGGCACTCTCCACACAGAACTCCACTCGGTACTACACGGCAATACAGGCACTGTATTCCACTCGGTACTACACGGCACTATACACACAGTACTCCACTCGGTACTACACGGCACTATACACACAGTACTCCACTCGGTACTACACGGCAGAACAGGCACTGTACTCTACTCAGTACTACACGGCAGTACACACACAGTCCCCCACTCGCTACTACACGGCAGTACAGGCACTGTACTCCACTCAGTAATACACGGCAGTATGCGCACAATACTCCACTCGGGACTACACGGCAGTAAACGCACTGTACTCCACTCGGTACTACACGGCAGTACAGGCACTGTACTCCACTCAGTACTACACTGCACTATACATACAGTACTCAACTCGGGACTACACGGCAGTTCATGCACTGTACTCCACTCAGTACTACACTGCACTATACACACAGTACTCCACTCGGCACTACACTACAGTACAGGCACTGTACTTCACTCAGTACTACACGGCAGTACAAGCACTGTACTCCACTCGGTACTACACGGCAGTACAGGCACTATTACTCCACTCGGTACTACACGGCACTATACACACAGTACTCCACACGGTACTACACGGCAGAACAGGCACTGTACTCTACTCAGTACTACACGGCAGTACACACACAGTCCCCCACTCGCTACTACACGGCAGTACAGGCACTATTACTCCAATCAGTACTACGCGGCAGTACAGGCACTGTACTCCACTCGGGACTACACGGCAGTACAGGCACTGTACTCCACTCAGTACTACACGGCAGTACATGCACTGTACTCCACTCGGTACTACACGGCACTATACACACAGTACTCCACTCAGTACTACACGGCAGAACAGGCACTGTACTATACTCAGTACTACACTGCACTATACATACAGTACTCAACTCGGGACTACACGGCAGTTCATGCACTGTACTCCACTCAGTACTACACTGCACTATACACACAGTACTCCACTCGGTACTACACGGCATTACAGGCACAGTACTCCACTCAGTACTACACGGCAGTACAGGCACAGTACCCCACTCGGTACTACACGGCACTATACACACAGTACTCCACTCGGTACTACACGGCAGAACAGGCACTGTACTCTACTCAGTACTACACGGCAGTACACACACAGTCCCCCACTCGCTACTACCCGGCAGTACAGGCACTGTATTCCACTAAGTAATACACGGCAGTATGCACAAGGTACTCCACTCGGCACTACACGGCAGTAAAGGCACTGTACTCCACTCGGTACTACACGGCACTATACACACAGTACTCAACTCAGTACTACACGGCAGTATGCACACAGTACTCCACTCGGTACTACACGGCAGTACAGGCACTGTACTCCTCTCGGTACTACACGGCAGTACAGGCACTGTACTCCACTCAGTACTACACGGCAGTACAGGCACTGTACTCCACACAGTACTACAAGGCAGTACACCAACTGTATTCCACTCAGTACTACACGGCAGTACAGTCACACTACTCCACTTAGTACTACACGGCAGTACAGGCACGGTACTCCACTCGGTACTACACGGCACTATACACACAGTACTCCACTCAGTACTACACGGCAGTACAGGCAATGTACTGCACTCGGGACTACACGGCAGTACAGGCACTGTACTCCTCTCGGTACTACTCGGCAGTACAGGCACTGTACTCCACACAGTACTACACGGCAGTACACCCACTGTACTCCACTCAGTACTACACGGCAGTACAGGCACTGTACACCACTCAGTACTACACGGCAGTACAGGCACTGTACTCCACTCAGTACTACACGGCAGTACAGGCACTGTTATCCACTCGGTACTACACGGCACTATACACACAGTACTCCACTCAGTACTACACGGCAGTACAAGCACAGTACTCCACTCACAACTACACGGCACTATACACACAGTACTCCACTTGGTACTACACGGCAATACAGGCACTGTATTCAACTCGGTACTACACGGCACTATACACACAGTACACCACTTGGTACTACACGGCAGAACAGGCACTGTACTTCACTCAGTACTACACGGCAGTACAAGCACTGTACTCCACTCGGAACTACACGGCAGTACAGGCAGTGTACTCCACTCAGTACTACACGGCAGTATGCACACAGTACTCCACTCGGTACTACACGGCACTATACACACAGTACTCCACTTGGTACTACACGGCAATACAGGCACTGTATTCAACTCGGTACTACACGGCACTATACACACAGTACACCACTTGGTACTACACGGCAGAACAGGCACTGTACTCTACTCAGTACTACACGGCAGTACACACACAGTCCCCCACTCGCTACTACACGGCAGTACAGGCACTGTACTCAACTCAGTAATACACGGCAGTATGCACACAATACTCCACTCGGGACTACACGGCAGTAAACGCACTGTACTCCACCCGGTACTACACGGCAGTACAGGCACTGTACTCCAACCAGTACTACACTGCACTATACATACAGTACTCCACTCGGGACTACACGGCAGTTCATGCACTGTACTCCACTCAGTACTATACTGCACTATACACACAGTACTCCACTCGGCACTACACTTCAGTACAGGCACTGTACTTCACTCAGTACTACACGGCAGTACAAGCACTGTACTCCACTCGGTACTACACGGCAGTACAGGCACTATTACTCCAATCAGTACTACACGGCACTATACACACTGTACTCCACTCGGGACTACACGGCAGTACAGGCACTGTACTCCACTCAGTACTACATGGCAGTACAGGCACTGTACTCCACTCGGTACTACACGGCACTATACACACAGTACTCCACACGGTACTACACGGCAGAACAGGCACTGTACTCTACTCAGTACTACACGGCAGTACACACAGAGTCCCCCACTCGCTACTACACGGCAGTACAGGCACTGTACTCCACTCAGTAATACACGGCAGTATGCACACAGTACTCCACTCGGGACTACACGGCAGTAAATGCACTGTACTCCACTCGGTACTACACGGCAGTACAGGCACTGTACTCCACTCGGTACTACACGGCACTATACACACAGTACTCCACTCAGTACTACACTGCACTACACACACAATACTCCACTGGGGACTACACGGCAGTACAGGCACTGTACTCCACTCAGTACTACACTGCAGAACAGGCACTGTATTCCACTCCGTACTACACGGCACTATACACACTACTCCATTCGGGACTACACGGCAGTACAGGCACTGTACTCCACTCAGTACTACACGGCAGTACAGGCACTGTACTCCACTCGGTACTACACGGCACTATACACACAGTACTACACTCAGTACTACACGGCAGTACAGGCACTGTACTCCACTCGGGACAACACGGCAGTACAGGCACTGTACTCCACACAGTACTACACTGCAGTACAGGCACTGTACTCCACTCAGTACTACACGGCAGTACAGGCACTGTACTCCACTCGGTACTACACGGCATTTTACACACAGTACTCCACTCGGGACTACACGGCAGTACAAGCACTGTAGTCCACTCAGTACTACACGGCAGTACAGGCACTGTACTCCACTCAGTACTACACGGCAGTACAGGCACTGTACTCCACTCAGTACAACACGGCAGTACAGGCACTGTACTCCACTCAGTACTACACGGCAGTACATGGACTGTACTCCACTCAGTACTACACGGCAGTACAGGCACTGTACTCCACTCGGTACTACACGGCACTATACACACAGTACTCCACTCAGTACTACATGGCAGTACAGGCACTGTACTCCACTCGGGACTACACGGCAGTACAGGCACTGTACTCCACTCGGTACTACACGGCACTATGCACACAGTACTACACTCGGGACTACACGGCAGTACTGGCACTGTACTCCACTCAGTACTACACGGCAGTAAAGGCACAGTACTCCGCTCAGTACTACACGGCAGTACAGGCACTGTACTCCACTCAGTACTACACGGCAGTACAGGCACTGTACTCCACTCGGCACTACACGGCACTATGCACACAGTACTCCACTCAGTACTACACGGCAGTACAGGCACTGTACTCCACTCGGGACTACACGGCAATACAGGCACTGTACTCCACTCAGTACTACACGGCAGTACAAGCACTGTACTCCACTCAGTACTACACGGCAGTACAGGCACAGTACTCCACTCGGTACTACAAGGCACTATACACACAGTACTCCACTCAGTACTACACGGCAGTACAGGCACAGTACTCCACTCATTACTACACAGCGGTAGAGGCACTGTACTCCACTCGGGTCTACACGGCAGTACAGGCACGGTACTCCACTCGGTACTACACGGCACTATACACAGAGTACTCCACTCAGTACTACACGGCAATACAGGCACTGTACTCCACTCAGTACTACACGGCAGTATGCACACAGTACTCCACTCGGTACTACACGGCACTATGCACACCGTACTCCACTCGGTACTACACGGCGCTACAGGCACAGTACTCCACTCGGCACTACACGGCAGTATACACACAGTACTCCACTCGGGACTACATGGCAGTACAGGCACTGTACTCCACTCAGTACTACACGGCAGTATGCACACAGTCCCCCACTCGGTACTACACGGCACTATACACACTGTACTCCACTCTGTACTACACGGCAGTATACACACAGTCCCCCACTCGGTACTACACTGCAGTACAGGCTCTGTACTCCACTCTGTACTACACGGCAGTACAGGCACTGTATTCCACTCGGTACTACACGGCAGTACAGGCACTGTACTCCACTCGGTACTACACGGCACTTTACACACAGTACTCCACTCGGGACTACACGGCAGTACAGGCACTGTAGTCCACTCCGTACTACACGGCAGTACAGGCACTGTAGTCCACTCAGTACTACACGGCAGTACAGGCACTGTACTCCACTCAGTACTACACGGCAGTACAGGCACTGTACTCCACTCGGGACTACACGGCAGTACAGGCACTGTACTCCACACAGTACAACACTGCAGTACAGGCACTGTACTCCACTCAGTACTACACGGCAGTACAGGCACTGTACTCCACTCAGGACTACACGGCAGTACAGGCACTGTACTCCACTCCGGACTACACAGCAGTACAGACACTGTACCCCATTCAGTACTACACGGCACTATACACACAGTACTCCACTCGGGACTACACGGGAGTACAGGCACTGTACTCCACTCAGTACTACACGGCAGTACAGGCATTGTACCCCATTCAGTACTACACTGCACTAAACACACAGTACTCCTCTCGGGACTACACGTTAGTACAGGCACTGTACTCCACTCAGTACTACACGGCAGTACAGGCACTGTACTCCACTCCGTACTACACGGCACTATACATTCAGTACTCCATTCGGGACTACACGGCAGTACAGGCACTGTACTCCACTCAGTAAAACACGGCAGTACAGGCACTGTTCTCCACTCAGTACTACACGGCAGTACAGGCACTCTACTCCACTCGGTACTACACGGCACTATACACACATTACTCCACTCAGTACTACACGGCAATACAGGCACTGTACTCCACTCCGGACTACACAGCAGTACAGACACTGTACCCCATTCAGTACTACACGGCACTATACACACAGTACTCCACTCGGGACTACACGGGAGTACAGGCACTGTACTCCACTCAGTACTACACGGCAGTACAGGCATTGTACCCCATTCAGTACTACACTGCACTAAACACACAGTACTCCTCTCGGGACTACACGTTAGTACAGGCACTGTACTCCACTCGGGTCTGCACGGCAGTACAGGCACGGTACTCCACTCGGTACTACACGGCACTTTACAAACAGTACTCCACTCGGTACTACACGGCAGTACAGGCACTGTACTCCACTCAGTACTACACGGCATTATACACACAGTTCCCCACTCGGTACTACACGGCAGTACAGGCACTGTACTCCACTCAGTAAAACACGGCAGTACAGGCACTGTTCTCCACTCAGTACTACACGGCAGTACAGGCACTGTACTCCACTCGGTACTACACGGCACTATACACACAGTACTCCACTCAGTACTCCACGGCAGTACAGGCACTGTACTCCACTCGGTACTACACGGCACTATACACACATTACTCCACTCAGTACTACACGGCAATACAGGCACTGTACTCCACTCCGGACTACACAGCAGTACAGACACTGTACCCCATTCAGTACTACACGGCACTATACACACAGTACTACACTCGGGACTACACGGCAGTACTGGCACTGTACTCCACTCAGTACTACACGGCAGTAAAGGCACAGTACTCCGCTCAGTACTACACGGCAGTACAGGCACTGTACTCCACTCAGTACTACACGGCAGTACAGGCACTGTACTCCACTCGGCACTACACGGCACTATGCACACAGTACTCCACTCAGTACTACACGGCAGTACAGGCACTGTACTCCACTCGGGACTACACGGCAATACAGGCACTGTACTCCACTCAGTACTACACAGCAGTACAGGCACTGTACTCCACTCCGTACTACACGGCACTATACATTCAGTACTCCATTCGGGACTACACGGCAGTACAGGCACTGTACTCCACTCAGTAAAACACGGCAGTACAGGCACTGTTCTCCACTCAGTACTACACGGCAGTATGCACACAGTACTCCACTCGGTACTACACGGCACTATGCACACCGTACTCTACTCGGTACTACACGGCGGTACAGGCACAGTACTCCACTCGGCACTACACGGCAGTATACACACAGTACTCCACTCGGGACTACATGGCAGTACAGGCACTGTACTCCACTCAGTACTACACGGCAGTATGCACACAGTCCCCCACTCGGTACTACACGGCACTATACACACTGTACTCCACTCTGTACTACACGGCAGTATACACACAGTCCCCCACTCGGTACTACACTGCAGTACAGGCTCTGTACTCCACTCTGTACTACACCGCACTCTACACACAGTACTCCACTCAGTACTACACTGCACTATACAAACTGTACTCCACTCGGGACTACTCGGCAGTACAGGGAATGTACTCCACTCAGTACTACACGGCAGTATGCACGCAGTTCTCCACTCGGGACTACACGGGAGTACAGGCACTGTACTCCACACAGTACTACACGGCAGTATACACACAGTCCCCCACTCGGTACTACACGGCAGTACAGGCACTGTACTCCACTCAGTACTACACGGCATTATACACACAGTTCCCCACTCGGTACTACACGGCAGTACAGGTACTGTACTCCACTCAGCACTACACTGCACTAAACACACAGTACTCCTCTCGGGACTACACGTTAGTACAGGCACTGTACTCCACTCAGTACTACACGGCAGTACAGGCACTGTACTCCACTCCGTACTACACGGCACTATACATTCAGTACTCCATTCGGGACTACACGGCAGTACAGGCACTGTACTCCACTCAGTAAAACACGGCAGTACAGGCACTGTTCTCCACTCAGTACTACACGGCAGTACAGGCACTGTACTCCACTCGGTACTACACGGCACTATACACACAGTACTCCACTCAGTACTCCACGGCAGTACAGGCACTGTACTCCACTCGGTACTACACGGCACTATACACACATTACTCCACTCAGTACTACACGGCAATACAGGCACTGTACTCCACTCCGGACTACACAGCAGTACAGACACTGTACCCCATTCAGTACTACACGGCACTATACACACAGTACTCCACTCGGGACTACACGGGAGTACAGGCACTGTACTCCACTCAGTACTACACGGCAGTACAGGCATTGTACCCCATTCAGTACTACACTGCACTAAACACACAGTACTCCTCTCGGGACTACACGTTAGTACAGGCACTGTACTCCACTCGGGTCTGCACGGCAGTACAGGCACGGTACTCCACTCGGTACTACACGGCACTTTACAAACAGTACTCCACTCGGTACTACACGGCAGTACAGGCACTGTACTCCACTCAGTACTACACGGCATTATACACACAGTTCCCCACTCGGTACTACACGGCAGTACAGGCACTGTACTCCACTCAGTAAAACACGGCAGTACAGGCACTGTTCTCCACTCAGTACTACACGGCAGTACAGGCACTGTACTCCACTCGGTACTACACGGCACTATACACACAGTACTCCACTCAGTACTCCACGGCAGTACAGGCACTGTACTCCACTCGGTACTACACGGCACTATACACACATTACTCCACTCAGTACTACACGGCAATACAGGCACTGTACTCCACTCCGGACTACACAGCAGTACAGACACTGTACCCCATTCAGTACTACACGGCACTATACACACAGTACTACACTCGGGACTACACGGCAGTACTGGCACTGTACTCCACTCAGTACTACACGGCAGTAAAGGCACAGTACTCCGCTCAGTACTACACGGCAGTACAGGCACTGTACTCCACTCAGTACTACACGGCAGTACAGGCACTGTACTCCACTCGGCACTACACGGCACTATGCACACAGTACTCCACTCAGTACTACACGGCAGTACAGGCACTGTACTCCACTCGGGACTACACGGCAATACAGGCACTGTACTCCACTCAGTACTACACGGCAGTACAAGCACTGTACTCCACTCAGTACTACACAGCAGTACAGGCACTGTACTCCACTCCGTACTACACGGCACTATACATTCAGTACTCCATTCGGGACTACACGGCAGTACAGGCACTGTACTCCACTCAGTAAAACACGGCAGTACAGGCACTGTTCTCCACTCAGTACTACACGGCAGTATGCACACAGTACTCCACTCGGTACTACACGGCACTATGCACACCGTACTCTACTCGGTACTACACGGCGGTACAGGCACAGTACTCCACTCGGCACTACACGGCAGTATACACACAGTACTCCACTCGGGACTACATGGCAGTACAGGCACTGTACTCCACTCAGTACTACACGGCAGTATGCACACAGTCCCCCACTCGGTACTACACGGCACTATACACACTGTACTCCACTCTGTACTACACGGCAGTATACACACAGTCCCCCACTCGGTACTACACTGCAGTACAGGCTCTGTACTCCACTCTGTACTACACCGCACTCTACACACAGTACTCCACTCAGTACTACACTGCACTATACAAACTGTACTCCACTCGGGACTACTCGGCAGTACAGGGAATGTACTCCACTCAGTACTACACGGCAGTATGCACGCAGTTCTCCACTCGGGACTACACGGGAGTACAGGCACTGTACTCCACACAGTACTACACGGCAGTATACACACAGTCCCCCACTCGGTACTACACGGCAGTACAGGCACTGTACTCCACTCAGTACTACACGGCATTATACACACAGTTCCCCACTCGGTACTACACGGCAGTACAGGTACTGTACTCCACTCAGCACTACACTGCACTATACACACAGTACTCCACTCGGGACTACTCGGCAGTACAGGTACTTTACCCCACTCGGTACTACACGGCAGTACAGGGACTGTACTCCACTCGGTCCTACACGGCACTATACACACTGTATCCACTCAGTACTACACGGCATTATACACACAGTTCCCCACTCGGTACTACACGGCAGTAAGGCACTGTACTCCACTCAGTACTACACGGCAGTACAGGCACTGTATTCCACTCGGTACTACACGGCAGTACAGGCACTGTACTCCACTCGGTACTACACGGCACTTTACACACAGTACTCCACTCGGGACTACACGGCAGTACAGGCACTGTAGTCCACTCAGTACTACACGGCAGTACAGGCACTGTACTCCACTCAGTACTACACGGCAGTACAGGCACTGTACTCCACTCAGTACTACACGGCAGTACAGGCACTGTACTCCACTCGGGACTACACGGCAGTACAGGCACTGTACTCCACACAGTACAACACTGCAGTACAGGCACTGTACTCCACTCAGTACTACACGGCAGTACAGGCACTGTACTCCACTCGGTACTACACGGCACTTTACACACAGTACTCCACTCGGGACTACACGGCAGTACAGGCACTGAAGTCCACTCGGTACTACACGGCACTATACACGCAGTACTCCACTCGGTACTACCCGGCAGTACAGGCACTGTACTTCACTCGGTGCTACACGGCAGTATACACACAGTACTCCACTCAGTACTACACGGCAGTACAGGCACTGTACTCCACTCGGGTCTACACGGCAGTACAGGCACTGTTCTCCACTCAGTACTACACGGCAGTACAGGCACTGTACTCCACTCGGTGCTACACGGCAGTATACACACAGTACTCCACTCAGTACTACACGGCAGTACAGGCACTGTACTCCACTCGGGTCTACACGGCAGTACAGGCACGGTACTCCACTCGGTACTACACGGCACTATACACACAGTACTCCACTCAGTACTACACGGCAATACAGGCACTGTACTCCACTCAGTACTACACGGCAGTATGCACACAGTACTCCACTCGGTACTACACGGCACTATGCACACCGTACTCCACTCGGTACTACACGGCGGTACAGGCACAGTACTCCACTCGGCACTACACGGCAGTATACACACAGTACTCTACTCGGGACTACATGGCAGTACAGGTACTGTACTCCACTCAGTACTACACGGCAGTATGCACACAGACCCCCACTCGGTACTACACGGCACTATACACACTGTACTCCACTCTGCACTACACGGCAGTATACACACAGTCCCCCACTCGGTACTACACTGCAGTACAGGCTCTGTACTCCACTCTGTACTACACCGCACTCTACACACAGTACTCCACTCAGTACTACACTGCACTATACAAACTGTACTCCACTCGGGACTACTCGGCAGTACATGGAATGTACTCCACTCAGTACTACACGGCAGTATGCACGCAGTACTCCACTCGGGACTACACGGCAGTACAGGCACTGTACTCCACACAGTACTACACGGCAGTGTACACACAGTCCCCCACTCGGTACTACACGGCAGTACAGGCACTGCACTCCACTCAGTACTACACGGCATTATACACACAGTTCCCCACTCGGTACTACACGGCAGTACAGGTACTGTACTCCACTCAACTCTACACTGCACTATACACACAGTACTCCACTCGGGACTACTCGGCAGTACAGGTACTTTACCCCACTCGGTACTACACGGCAGTACAGGGACTGTAGTCCACTCAGTACTACACGGCAGTACAGGCACTGTACTCCTCTCAGTACTACACGGCAGTACAGGCACTGTACTCCACTCGGGACTACACGGCAGTACAGGCACTGTACTCCACACAGTACAACACTGCAGTACAGGCACTGTACCCCACTCAGTACTACACGGCAGTACAGGCACTGTACTCCACTCGGTACTACACGGCACTTTACACACAGTACTCCACTCGGGACTACACGGCAGTAAGGCACTGTACTCCACTCAGTACTACACGGCAGTACAGGCACTGTATTCCACTCGGTACTACACGGCAGTACAGGCACTGTACTCCACTCGGTACTACACGGCACTTTACACACAGTACTCCACTCGGGACTACACGGCAGTACAGGCACTGTAGTCCACTCAGTACTACACGGCAGTACAGGCACTGTACTCCACTCAGTACTACACGGCAGTACAGGCACTGTACTCCACTCGGGACTACACGGCAGTACAGGCACTGTACTCCACACAGTACAACACTGCAGTACAGGCACTGTACTCCACTCAGTACTACACGGCAGTACAGGCACTGTACTCCACTCGGTACTACACGGCACTTTACACACAGTACTCCACTCGGGACTACACGGCAGTACAGGCACTGTAGTCCACTCGGTCCTACACGGCACTATGCACGCAGTACTCCACTCGGTACTACACGGCAGTACAGGCACTATACTCCACACAGTACTACACGGCAGTATGCACACAGTACTCCACTCAGTACTACACGGCAGTACAGGCACTGTACTAAACTCGGTACTACACGGCACTATACACACAGTACTCCACTCGGTACTACACGACAGTACAGGCACTGTACTCCACTCGGTACTACACGGCACTTTACAAACAGTACTCCACTCGGTACTACACGGCAGTACAGGCACTGTACTCCACTCGGTACTACACAGCAGTATACACACAGTCCCCCACTCGTTACTACACGGCAGTACAGGCACTGTACTCCACCCAGTACTACACGGCAGTACAGGCACTGAACTCCACTCAGTACTACACGGCAGTACAAGCACTGTACATCACTCAGCACTACACTGCACTATACACACAGTACTACACTCGGGACTACACGGCAGTACAGCCACTGTACACAACTTAGTACTACACGGCAGTACAGGCACTGTACTCCCCTCGGTACTACACGGCACTATACACACAGTAATTCCACTCAGGACTACACGGCAGTACAGGCACTGTACTCCACTCCGGACTACACAGCAGTACAGACACTGTACCCCATTCAGTACTACACGGCACTATACACACAGTACTCCACTCGGGACTACACGGGAGTACAGGCACTGTACTCCACTCAGTACTACACGGCAGTACAGGCATTGTACCCCATTCAGTACTACACTGCACTATACACACAGTACTCCTCTCGGGACTACACGTTAGTACAGGCACTGTACTCCACGCAGTACTACACGGCAGTACAGGCACTGTACTCCACTCCGTACTACACGGCACTATACATTCAGTACTCCATTCGGGACTACACGGCAGTACAGGCACTGTACTCCACTCAGTAAAACACAGCAGTACAGGCACTGTTCTCCACTCAGTACTACACGGCAGTACAGGCACTGTATTCCACTCGGTACACCACGGCACTATACACACAGTACTCCACTCAGTACTACACGGCAGTACAGGCACTGTACTCCACTCGGGTCTGCACGGCAGTACAGGCACGGTACTCCACTCGGTACTACACGGCACTATACACACAGTACTCCACTCAGTACTACACGGCAATACAGGCACTGTACTCCACTCAGTACTACACGGCAGTATGCACACAGTACTCCACTCGGTACTACACGGCACTATGCACACCGTACTCCACTCTGTACTACACGGCGGTACAGGCACAGTACTCCACTCGGCACTACACGGCAGTATACACACAGTACTCCACTCGGGACTACACGGCAGTACAGGCACTGTACTCCACTCAGTACTACACGGCAGTACATGCACTGTACTCCACTCGGTACTACACGGCACTATACACACAGTACTCCACTCAGTACTACACGGCAGTACAGGCAATGTACTCCAATCGGGACTACACGGCAGTACAGGCACTGTACTCCACTCAGTACTACACGGCAATACAGGCACTATACTCCACTCAGTACTACACGGCAGTACAGGCACTGTACTCCACTCGGTACTACACGGCACTATACACACAGTACTCCACTCAGTACTACACGGCAGTAGAGGCACTGTACTCCACTCGGGACTACACGGCAGTACAGGCACTGTACTCCACTCACTACTACACTGCACTATACACACAGTACTCCACTGGGGACTACACGGCAGTACAGGCACTGTACTCCACTCAGTACTACACGGCAGTGCAGGCACTGTATTCCACTCCGTACTACACGGCACTATACACACAGTACTCCATTCGGGACTACACGGCAGTACAGGCACTGTACTCAATTCAGTACTACACGGCAGTACAGGCACTGTACTCCACTCGGTACTACACGGCACTCTACACACAGTACTCCACTCAGTACTACACGGCAGTACAGGCACTGTACTCCACTCGGGACTACACGGCAGTACAGGCACTGTACTCCACACAGTACTACACTGCAGTACAGGCACTTTACTCCACTCAGTACTACACGGCAGTACAGGCACTGTACTCCACTCGGTACTACACGACACTTAACACACAGTACTCCACTCGGGACTACACGGCAGTACAAGCACTGTAGTCCACTCAGTACTCACGGCAGTACAGGCACTGTAGTCCACTCAGTACTACACGGCAGTACAGGCACTGTACTCCACTCAGTACAACACGGCAGTACAGGCACTGTACTCCACTCAGTACTACACGGCAGTACATGGACTGTACTCCACTCAGTACTACACGGCAGTACAGGCACTGTACTCCACTCGGTACTACACGGCACTATACACACAGTACTCCACTCAGTACTACACGGCAGTACAGGCAATGTACTCCACTCGGGACTACACGGCAGTACAGGCACTGTACTCCACTCAGTACTACACGGCACTATACACTCAGTACTCCACTCAGTACCACATGGCAGTACAGGCACTGTACTCCACTCGGGACTACACGGCAGTACAGGCACTGTACTCCACTCAGTACTACACGGCAGTACAGGCACTGTACTCCACTCAGTACTACAACGCAGTACAGGCACTGTACTCCACTCGTTACTACACGGCACTATACACACAGTACTCCACTCGGTACTACACGGCATTACAGGCACAGTACTCCACTCAGTACTACACGGCAGTACAGGCACAGTACTCCACTCGGTACTACACGGCACTATACACACAGTACTCCACTCGGTACTACACGGCAGAACAGGCACTGTACTCTACTCAGTACTACACGGCAGTACACACACAGTCCCCCACTCGCTACTACCCGACAGTACAGGCACTGTATTCCACTAAGTAATACACGGCAGTATGCACAAGGTACTCCACTCGGCACTACACGGCAGTAAAGGCACTGTACTCCACTCGGTACTACACGGCACTATACACACAGTACTCAACTCAGTACTACACGGCAGTATGCACACAGTACTCCACTCGGTACTACACGGCAGTACAGGCACTGTACTCCTCTCGGTACTACACGGCAGTACAGGCACTGTACTCCACTCAGTACTACACGGCAGTACAGGCACTGTACTCCACACAGTACTACAAGGCAGTACACCAACTGTATTCCACTCAGTACTACACGGCAGTACAGTCACACTACTCCACTTAGTACTACACGGCAGTACAGGCACGGTACTCCACTCGGTACTACACGGCACTATACACACAGTACTCCACTCAGTATTACACGGCAGTACAGGCACTGTACTCCACTCGGGACTACACGGCAGTACAGGCACTGTACTCCCCTCAATACTACTCGGCAGTACAGGCACTGTACTCCACACAGTACTACACGGCAGTACACCCACTGTACTCCACTCAGTACTACACGGCAGTACAGGCACTGTACACCACTCAGTACTACACGGCAGTACAGGCACTGTACTCCACTCAGTACTACACGGCAGTACAGGCACTGTTATCCACTCGGTACTACACGGCACTATACACACAGTACTCCACTCAGTACTACACGGCAGTAAAAGCACAGTACTCCACTCACAACTACACGGCAGTACAGGCACTGTACTCCACTCGGGACTACACGGCAGTACAGGCAGTGTACTCCACTCAGTACTACACGGCAGTATGCACACAGTACTCCACTCGGTACTACACGGCACTATACACACAGTACTCCACTTGGTACTACACGGCAATACAGGCACTGTATTCAACTCGGTACTACACGGCACTATACACACAGTACACCACTTGGTACTACACGGCAGAACAGGCACTGTACTCTACTCAGTACTACACGGCAGTACACACACAGTCCCCCACTCGCTACTACACGGCAGTACAGGCACTGTACTCCACTCAGTAATACACGGCAGTATGCACACAATACTCCACTCGGGACTACACGGCAGTAAACGCACTGTACTCCACTCGGTACTACACGGCAGTACAGGCACTGTACTCCAACCAGTACTACACTGCACTATACATACAGTACTCCACTCGGGACTACACGGCAGTTCATGCACTGTACTCCACTCAGTACTATACTGCACTATACACACAGTACTCCACTCGGCACTACACTTCAGTACAGGCACTGTACTTCACTCAGTACTACACGGCAGTACAAGCACTGTACTCCACTCGGTACTACACGGCAGTACAGGCACTATTACTCCAATCAGTACTACACGGCACTATACACACTGTACTCCACTCGGGACTACACGGCAGTACAGGCACTGTACTCCACTCAGTACTACATGGCAGTACACACAGAGTCCCCCACTCGCTACTACACGGCAGTACAGGCACTGTACTCCACTCAGTAATACACGGCAGTATGCACACAGTACTCCACTCGGGACTACACGGCAGTAAATGCACTGTACTCCACTCGGTACTACACGGCAGTACAGGCACTGTACTCCACTCGGTACTACACGGCACTATAAACACAGTACTCCACTCAGTACTACACTGCACTACACACACAATACTCCACTGGGGACTACACGGCAGTACAGGCACTGTACTCCACTCAGTACTACACTGCAGAACAGGCACTGTATTCCACTCCGTACTACACGGCACTATACACACTACTCCATTCGGGACTACACGGCAGTACAGGCACTGTACTCCACTCAGTACTACACGGCAGTACAGGCACTGTACTCCACTCGGTACTACACGGCACTATACACACAGTACTACACTCAGTACTACACGGCAGTACAGGCACTGTACTCCACTCGGGACTACACGGCAGTACAGGCACTGTACTCCACACAGTACTACACTGCAGTACAGGCACTCTACTCCACTCAGTACTACACGGCAGTACAGGCACTGTACTCCACTCGGTACTACACGGCACTTTACACACAGTACTCCACTCGGGACTACACGGCAGTACAAGCACTGTAGTCCACTCAGTACTACACGGCAGCACAGGCACTGTACTCCACTCAGTACTACACGGCAGTACAGGCACTGTACTCCACTCAGTACAACACGGCAGTACAGGCACTGTACTCCACTCAGTACTACACGGCAGTACATGGACTGTACTCCACTCAGTACTACACGGCAGTACAGGCACTGTACTCCACTCGGTACTACACGGCACTATACACACAGTACTCCACTCAGTACTACATGGCAGTACAGGCACTGTACTCCACTCGGGACTACACGGCAGTACAGGCACTGTACTCCACTCGGTACTGCACGGCACTATGCACACAGTACTACACTCGGGACTACACGGCAGTACTGGCACTGTACTCCACTCAGTACTACACGGCAGTAAAGGCACAGTACTCCGCTCAGTACTACACGGCAGTACAGGCACTGTACTCCACTCAGTACTACACGGCAGTACAGGCACTGTACTCCACTCGGTACTACACGGCACTATGCACACAGTACTCCACTCAGAGCTACACGGCAGTACAGGCACTGTACTCCACTCGGGACTACACGGCAATACAGGCACTGTACTCCACTCAGTACTACACGGCAGTACAAGCACTGTACTCCACTCAGTACTACACGGCAGTACAGGCACAGTACTCCACTCGGTACTACAAGGCACTATACACACAGTACTCCAAGAGTACTACACGGCAGTACAGGCACAGTACTCCACTCATTACTACACAGCGGTAGAGGCACTGTACTCCACTCGGGTCTACACGGCAGTACAGGCACGGTACTCCACTCGGTACTACACGGCACTATACACAGAGTACTCCACTCAGTACTACACGGCAATACAGGCACTGTACTCCACTCAGTACTACACGGCAGTATGCACACAGTACTCCACTCGGTACTCCACGGCACTATGCACACCGTACTCCACTCGGTACTACACGGCGCTACAGGCACAGTACTCCACTCGGCACTACACGGCAGTATACACACAGTACTCCACTCGGGACTACATGGCAGTACAGGCACTGTACTCCACTCAGTACTACACGGCAGTATGCACACAGTCCCCCACTCGGTACTACACGGCACTATACACACTGTACTCCACTCTGTACTACACGGCAGTATACACACAGTCCCCCACTCGGTACTACACTGCAGTACAGGCTCTGTACTCCACTCTGTACTACACGGCAGTACAGGCACTGTATTCCACTCGGTACTACACGGCAGTACAGGCACTGTACAACACTCGGTACTACACGGCACTTTACACACAGTACTCCACTCGGGACTACACGGCAGTACAGGCACTGTAGTCCACTCAGTACTACACGGCAGTACAGGCACTGTAGTCCACTCAGTACTACACGGCAGTACAGGCACTGTACTCCACTCAGTACTACACGGCAGTACAGGCACTGTACTCCACTCGGGACTACACGGCAGTACAGGCACTGTACTCCACACAGTACAACACTGCAGTACAGGCACTGTACTCCACTCAGTACTACACGGCAGTACAGGCACTGTACTCCACTCGGTACTACACGGCACTTTACACAGAGTACTCCACTCGGGACTACACGGCAGTACAGGCACTGTAGACCACTTAGTACTACACGGCAGTTCAGGCAATGTACTCCCCTCGGTACTACACGGCACTATACACACAGTACTCCACTCAGGACTACACGGCAGTACAGGCACTGTACTCCACTCCGGACTACACAGCAGTACAGACACTGTACCCCATTCAGTACTACACGGCACTATACACACAGTACTCCACTCGGGACTACACGGGAGTACAGGCACTGTACTCCACTCAGTACTACACGGCAGTACAGGCATTGTACCCCATTCAGTACTACACTGCACTAAACACACAGTACTCCTCTCGGGACTACACGTTAGTACAGGCACTGTACTCCACTCAGTACTACACGGCAGTACAGGCACTGTACTCCACTCCGTACTACACGGCACTATACATTCAGTACTCCATTCGGGACTACACGGCAGTACAGGCACTGTACTCCACTCGGTACTACACGGCACTATACACACAGTACTCCACTCAGTACTTCACGGCAGTACAGGCACTGTACTCCACTCGGTACTACACGGCACTATACACACATTACTCCACTCAGTGCTACACGGCAATACAGGCAGTGTACTCCACTCCGGACTACACAGCAGTACAGACACTGTACCCCATTCAGTACTACACGGCACTATACACACAGTACTCCACTCGGGACTACACGGGAGTACAGGCACTGTACTCCACTCAGTACTACACGGCAGTACAGGCATTGTACCCCATTCAGTACTACACTGCACTAAACGCACAGTAATCCTCTCGGGACTACACGTTAGTACAGGCACTGTACTCCACTCAGTACTACACGGCAGTACAGGCACGGTACTCCACTCGGTACTACACGGCACTATACACACATTACTAAACTCAGTACTACACGGCAATACAGGCACTGTACTCCACTCAGTACTACACGGCAGTATGCACACAGTACTCCACTCGGTACTACACGGCACTATGCACACCGTACTCTACTCGGTACTACACGGCGGTACAGGCACAGTACTCCACTCGGCACTACACGGCAGTATACACACAGTACTCCACTCGGGACTACATGGCAGTACAGGCACTGTACTCCACTCAGTACTACACGGCAGTATGCACACAGTCCCCCACTCGGTACTACACGGCACTATACACACTGTACTCCACTCTGTACTACACGGCAGTATACACACAGTCCCCCACTCGGTACTACACTGCAGTACAGGCTCTGTACTCCACTCTGTACTACACCGCACTCTACACACAGTACTCCACTCAGTACTACACTGCACTATACAAACTGTACTCCACTCGGGACTACTCAGCAGTACAGGGAATGTACTCCACTCAGTACTACACGGCAGTATGCACGCAGTTCTCCACTCGGGACTACACGGGAGTACAGGCACTGTACTCCACACAGTACTACACGGCAGTATACACACAGTCCCCCACTCGGTACTACACGGCAGTACAGGCACTGTACTCCACTCAGTACTACACGGCATTATACACACAGTTCCCCACTCGGTACTACACGGCAGTACAGGTACTGTACTCCACTCAGCACTACACTGCACTATACACACAGTACTCCACTCGGGACTACTCGGCAGTACAGGTACTTTACCCCACTCGGTACTACACGGCAGTACAGGGACTGTACTCCACTCGGTCCTACACGGCACTATACACACTGTATCCACTCAGTACTACACGGCATTATACACACAGTTCCCCACTCGGTACTACACGGCAGTAAGGCACTGTACTCCACTCAGTACTACACGGCAGTACAGGCACTGTATTCCACTCGGTACTACACGGCAGTACAGGCACTGTACTCCACTCGGTACTACACGGCACTTTACACACAGTACTCCACTCGGGACTACACGGCAGTACAGGCACTGTAGTCCACTCAGTACTACACGGCAGTACAGGCACTGTACTCCACTCAGTACTACACGGCAGTACAGGCACTGTACTCCACTCAGTACTACACGGCAGTACAGGCACTGTACTCCACTCGGGACTACACGGCAGTACAGGCACTGTACTCCACACAGTACAACACTGCAGTACAGGCACTGTACTCCACTCAGTACTACACGGCAGTACAGGCACTGTACTCCACTCGGTACTACACGGCACTTTACACACAGTACTCCACTCGGGACTACACGGCAGTACAGGCACTGTAGTCCACTCGGTACTACACGGCACTATACACGCAGTACTCCACTCGGTACTACCCGGCAGTACAGGCACTGTACTTCACTCGGTGCTACACGGCAGTATACACACAGTACTCCACTCAGTACTACACGGCAGTACAGGCACTGTACTCCACTCGGTGCTACACGGCAGTATACACACAGTACTCCACTCAGTACTACACGGCAGTACAGGCACTGTACTCCACTCGGGTCTACACGGCAGTACAGGCACGGTACTCCACTCGGTACTACACGGCACTATACACACAGTACTCCACTCAGTACTACACGGCAATACAGGCACTGTACTCCACTCAGTAATACACGGCAGTATGCACACAGTACTCCACTCGGTACTCTACGGCACTTTGCACACCGTACTCCACTCGGTACTACACGGCGGTACAGGCACAGTACTCCACTCGGCACTACACGGCAGTATACACACAGTACTCTACTCGGGACTACATGGCAGTACAGGTACTGTACTCCACTCAGTACTTCACGGCAGTATGCACACAGTCCCCCACTCGGTACTACACGGCACTATACACACTGTACTCCACTCTGCACTACACGGCAGTATACACACAGTCCCCCACTCGGTACTACACTGCAGTACAGGCTCTGTACTCCACTCTGTACTACACCGCACTCTACACACAGTACTCCACTCAGTACTACACTGCACTATACAAACTGTACTCCACTCGGGACTACTCGGCAGTACAGGGAATGTACTCCACTCAGTACTACACGGCAGTATGCACGCAGTACTCCACTCGGGACTACACGGCAGTACAGGCACTGTACTCCACACAGTACTACACGGCAGTGTACACACAGTCCCCCACTCGGTACTACACGGCAGTACAGGCACTGCACTCCACTCAGTACTACACGGCATTATACACACAGTTCCCCACTCGGTACTACACGGCAGTACAGGTACTGTACTCCACTCAGCTCTACACTGCACTATACACACAGTACTCCACTCGGGACTACTCGGCAGTACAGGGACTGTATTCCACTCAGTACTACACGGCAGTACAGGCACTGTACTCCTCTCAGTACTACACGGCAGTACAGGCACTGTACTCCACTCGGGACTACACGGCAGTACAGGCACTGTACTCCACACAGTACAACACTGCAGTACAGGCACTGTACCCCACTCAGTACTACACGGCAGTACAGGCACTGTACTCCACTCGGTACTACACGGCACTTTACACACAGTACTCCACTCGGGACTACACGGCAGTAAGGCACTGTACTCCACTCAGTACTACACGGCAGTACAGGCAATGTACTCCACTCGGGACTACACGGCAGTACAGGCACTGTACTCCACTCAGTACTACACGGCAATACAGGCACTATACTCCACTCAGTACTACACGGCAGTACAGGCACTGTACTCCACTCGGTACTACACGGCACTATTCACACAGTACTCCACTCAGTACTACACGGCAGTAGAGGCACTGTACTCCACTCGGGACTACACGGCAGTACAGGCACTGTACTCCACTCACTACTACACTGCACTATACACACAGTACTCCACTGGGGACTACACGGCAGTACAGGCACTGTACTCCACTCAGTACTACACGGCAGTGCAGGCACTGTGTTCCACTCCGTACTACACGGCACTATACACACAGTACTCCATTCGGGACTACACGGCAGTACAGGCACTGTACTCAATTCAGTACTACACGGCAGTACAGGCACTGTACTCCACACGGTACTACACGGCACTCTACACACAGTACTCCACTCAGTACTACACGCCAGTACAGGCACTGTACTCCACTCGGGACTACACGGCAGTACAGGCACTGTACTCCACACAGTACTACACTGCAGTACAGGCACTGTACTCCACTCAGTACTACATGGCAGTACAGGCACTGTACTCCACTCGGTACTACACGACACTTAACACACAGTACTCCACTCGGGACTACACGGCAGTACAAGCACTGTAGTCCACCCAGTACTCACGGCAGTACAGGCACTGTACTCCACTCAGTACTACACGGCAGTACAGGCACTGTACTCCACTCAGTACAACACGGCAGTACAGGCACTGTACTCCACTCAGTACTACACGGATGTACATGGACTGTACTCCACTCAGTACTACACGGCAGTACAGGCACTGTACTCCACTCGGTACTACACGGCACTATACACTCAGTACTCCACTCAGTACTACATGGCAGTACAGGCACTGTACTCCACTCGGGACTACACGGCAGTACAGGCACTGTACTCCACTCAGTACTACACGGCAGTACAGGCACTGTACTCCACTCAGTACTACAACGCAGTACAGGCACTGTACTCCACTCGGTACTACACGGCACTATACACACAGTACTCCACTCGGTACTACACGGCATTACAGGCACAGTACTCCACTCAGTACTACACGGCAGTACAGGCACAGTACTCCACTCGGTACTACACGGCACTATACACACAGTACTCCACTCGGTACTACACGGCAGAACAGGCACTGTACTCTACTCAGTACTACACGGCAGTACACACACAGTACCCCACTCGCTACTACCCGGCAGTACAGGCACTGTATTCCACTAAGTAATACACGGCAGTATGCACAAGGTACTCCACTCGGCACTACACGGCAGTAAAGGCACTGTACTCCACTCGGTACTACACGGCACTATACACACAGTACTCAAATCAGTACTACACGGCAGTATGCACACAGTACTCCACTCGGTACTACACGGCAGTACAGGCACTGTACTCCACTCAGTACTACACTGCAGTACAGGCACTGTATTCCACTCCGTACTACACGGCACTATACACACTACTCCATTCGGGACTACACGGCAGTACAGGCACTGTACTCAATTCAGTACTACACGGCAGTACAGGCACTGTACTCCACTCGGTACTACACGGCACTATACACACAGTACTGCACTCAGTACTACACGGCAGTACAGACACTGTACTCCACTCGGGACTACACGGCAGTACAGGCACTGTACTCCACACAGTACTACACTGCAGTACAGGCACTGTACTCCACTCAGTACTACACGGCAGTACAGGCACTGTACTCCACTCGGTACTACACGGCACTTTACGCACAGTACTCCACTCGGGACTACACGGCAGTACAAGCACTGTAGTCCACTCAGTACTACACGGCAGTACAGGCACTGTACTCCAATCAGTACTACACGGCAGTACAGGCACTGTACTCCACTCAGTACAACACGGCAGTACAGGCACTGTACTCCACTCAGTACTACACGGCAGTACATGGACTGTACTCCACTCAGTACTACACGGCAGTACAGGCACTGTACTCCACTCGGTACTACACGGCACTATACACACAGTACTCCACTCAGTACTACATGGCAGTACAGGCACTGTACTCCACTCGGGACTACACGGCAGTACAGGCACTGTACTCCACTCGGTACTACACGGCACTATGCACACAGTACTACACTCGGGACTACACGGCAGTACTGGCACTGTACTCCACTCAGTACTACACGGCAGTAAAGGCACAGTACTCCGCTCAGTACTACACGGCAGTACAGGCACTGTACTCCACTCAGTACTACACGGCAGTACAGGCACTGTACTCCACTCGGTACTACACGGCACTATGCACACAGTACTCCACTCAGTACTACACGGCAGTACAGGCACTGTACTCCACTCGGGACTACACGGCAATACAGGCACTGTACTCCACTCAGTACTACACGGCAGTACAAGCACTGTACTCCACTCAGTACTACACGGCAGTACAGGCACAGTACTCCACTCGGTACTACACGGCACTATACACACAGTACTCCACTCAGTACTACACGGCAGTACAGGCACAGTACTCCACTCATTACTACACAGCGGTAGAGGCACTGTACTCCACTCGGCACTACACGGCAGTACAGTCACTCTACTCCACTCAGTACTACACGGCAGTACAGGCACTCTACTCCACTCAGTACTACACGGCAGTACAGGCACTGTACCCCATTCAGTACTACACGGCACTATACACACAGTACTCCACTCGGTACTACACGGCAATACAGGCACTGTACTCCACTCGGTACTACACGGCACTATACACACAGTACACCACTCGGTACTACACGGCAGTACAGGTACTGTACTCCACTCAGTACTACACGGCAGTATGCACACAGTACTCCACTCGGTACTACACGGCACTATACACACAGTACTACACGGCAGTACAGGCACTGTACTCCACTCAGTACTACACGGCAGTACAGGCACTGTACTCCACTCAGCACTACACGGCAGAACACCTACTGTGCTCCACTCGGTACTACACGGCACTATACACACAGTACTTCACTCAGTACTACACGGCAGTACAGGCACAGTACTCCACTCACTGCTACACGGCAGTAAAGGCACTGTACTCCACTCGGGACTACACGGCAGTACAGGCACTCTACTCCACGCAGTACTACACGGCAGTACAGGCACTGTACTCCACTCGGTACTACACGGCACTATACACACAGTACTCACTCGGTACTACACAGCAATACAGGTACTGTACTCCACTCAGTACTACCCGGCAGTATGCACACAGTACTCCACTCGGTACTACACGGCACTATACACACTGTACTCCACTCGGTACTACACGGCAATACAAGCACTGTACTCCACTCGGTACTACACGGCACTATACACACAGTACTCCACTCAGTACTACACGGCAGTACAGACACAGTACTCCACTCATTACTACACAGCGGTAGAGGCACTGTACTCCACTCGGGACTACACTGCAGTACAGTCACTCTACTCCACTCAGTACTACACGGCAGTACAGGCACTGTACCCCATTCAGTACTACACGGCACTATACACACAGTACTCCACTCAGTACTACACGGCAGTACAGGCACTGTACTCCACTCGGGTCTACACGGCAGTACAGGCACGGTACTCCACTCGGTACTACACGGCACTATACACACAGTACTCCACTCAGTACTACACGGCAATACAGGCAATGTACTCCACTCAGTACTACACGGCAGTATGCACACAGTACTCCACTCGGTACTACACGGCACTATGCACACCGTACTCCACTCGGTACTACACGGCGGTACAGGCACAGTACTCCACTCGGCACTACACGGCAGTATACACACAGTACTCCACTCGGGACTACATGGCAGTACAGGCACTGTACTCCACTCAGTACTACACGGCAGTATGCACACAGTCCCCCACTCGGTACTACACGGCACTATACACACTCTACTCCACTCTGTACTACACGGCAGTATACACACAGTCCCCCACTCGGTACTACACTGCAGTACAGGCTCTGTACTCCACTCTGTACTACACCGCACTCTACACACAGTACTCCACTCAGTACTACACTGCACTATACAAACTGTACTCCACTCGGGACTACTCGGCAGTACAGGGAATGTACTCCACTCAGTACTACACGGCAGTATGCACGCTGTACTCCACTCGGGACTACACGGGAGTACAGGCACTGTACTCCACACAGTACTACACGGCAGTATACACACAGTCCCCCACTCGGTACTACACGGCAGTACAGGTACTGTACTCCACTCAGCACTACACTGCACTGTACACACAGTACTCTACTCGGGACTACTCGGCAGTACAGGTACTTTACCCCACTCGGTACTACACGGCAGTACAGGGACTGTACTCCACTCGGTCCTACACGGCACTATACACACTGTACTCCACTCAGTACTACACGGCATTATACACACAGTTCCCCACTCGGTACTACACGGCAGTAAGGCACTGTACTCCACTCAGTACTACACGGCAGTACAGGCACTGTATTCCACTCGGTACTACACGGCAGTACAGGCACTGTACTCCACTCGGTACTACACGGCAGTATACACACAGTACTCCACTCGGGACTACATGGCAGTACAGGCACTGTACTCCACTCAGTACTACACGGCAGTATGCACACAGTCCCCCACTCGGTACTACACGGCACTATACACACTCTACTCCACTCTGTACTACACGGCAGTATACACACAGTTCCCCACTCGGTACTACACGGCAGTACAGGTACTGTACTCCACTCAGCACTACACTGCACTGTACACACAGTACTCTACTCGGGACTACTCGGCAGTACAGGTACTTTACCCCACTCGGTACTACACGGCAGTACAGGGACTGTACTCCACTCGGTCCTACACGGCACTATACACACTGTACTCCACTCAGTACTACACGGCATTATACACACAGTTCCCCACTCGGTACTACACGGCAGTAAGGCACTGTACTCCACTCAGTACTACACGGCAGTACAGGCACTGTATTCCACTCGGTACTACACGGCAGTACAGGCACTGTACTCCACTCGGTACTACACGGCACTTTACACACAGTACTCCACTCGGGACTACACGGCAGTACAGGCACTGTAGTCCACTCAGTACTACACGGCAGTACAGGCACTGTAGTCCACTCAGTACTACACGGCAGTACAGGCACTGTACTCCACTCAGTACTACACGGCAGTACAGGCACTGTACTCCACTCGGGACTACACGGCAGTACAGGCACTGTACTCCACACAGTACAACACTGCAGTACAGGCACTGTACTCCACTCAGTACTACACGGCAGTACAGGCACTGTACTCCACTCGGTACTACACGGCACTATACACACAGTACTCCACTCGGGACTACACGGCAGTACAGGCACTGTAGTCCACTCGGTCCTACACGGCACTATGCACGCAGTACTCCACTCGGTACTACACGGCAGTACAGGCACTGTACTCCACTCGGTGCTACACGGCAGTATACACACAGTCCCCCACTCGGTACCACACGGCAGTACAGGCACTGTACTCCACCCAGTACTGCACGGCAGTACAGGCTTTGTACTCCACTCAGTACTACACGGCAGTACAGGCACTGTACACCACTCAGCACTACACTGCACTATACACACAGTACTACACTCGGGACTACACGGCAGTACAGCCACTGTACTCCACTCCGGACTACACTGCACTATACACACAGTACTACACTCGGGACTACACGGCAGTACTGGCACTGTACTCCACTCAGTACTACACGGCAGTACAGGCACTGTACTACACTCAGTACTACACGGCGCTATACACACAGTACTCCATTCGGGACTACACGGCAGTACAGGCACTGTACTCCATTCAGTACTACACGGCAGTACAGGCACTGTACTCCACTCAGTACTACACGGCAGTACAGGCACTGTACTCCACTCGGTACTACACGGCACTATGCACACAGTACTCCACTCAGTACTACACGGCAGTACAGGCACTGTACTCCACTCGGGACTACACGGCAATACAGGCACTGTACTCCACTCAGTACTACACGGCAGTACAGGCACAGTACTCCACTCGGTACTACACGGCACTATACACACAGTACTCCACTCAGTACTACACGGCAGTACTGGCACAGTACACCACTCATTACTACACAGCGGTAGAGGCACTGTACTCCACTCGGGACTACACGCCAGTACAGTCACTCTACTCCACTCAGTACTACATGGCAGTACAGGCACTGTACTCCACTGGGTACTACACGGCACTATACACACAGTACTCCACTCGGTACTACACGGCAGTACAGGTACTGTACTCCACTCAGTACGACACGGCAGTATGCACACAGTACTCCACTCGGTACTACACGGCACTATACACACAGTACTCCACTCGGTACTACACGGCAATACAGGCACTGTACTCCACTCGGTACTACACGGCACTATACACACAGTACTCCACTCGGTACTACACGGCAGTACAGGTACTGTACTCCACTCAGTACTACACGGCAGTATGCACACAGTACTCCACTCGGTACTACACGGCACTATACACACAGTACTCCACTCAGTACTACACGGCAGTACAGGCACTGTACTCCACTCGGGACTATTTTTATTTTTTTTTTTGCTATGGGCTTAACGTCGCACCGACACAGATAGGTCTTATGGCGACGACACTCGGGACTACACGGCAGTACAGGCACTGTACTCCACTCAGTACTACACGGCAGTACAGTCACTGTACTCCACTCAGCACTACACGGCAGTACACCCACTGTGCTCCACTCGGTACTACACGGCACTATACACACAGTACTTTACTCAGTACTACACGGCAGTACAGGCACAGTACTCCACTCACTGCTACACGGCAGTAAAGGCACTGTACTCCACTCGGGACTACACGGCAGTACAGGCACCCTACACCACTCAGTACTACCCGGCGGTACAGGCACTGTACTCCACTCGGTACTACACGGCACTATACACACAGTACTCCACTCGGTAATACACGGCAGTACATGCACTGTACTCCACTCGGTACTACACGGCACTATGCACACCGTACTCCACTCGGTACTACACGGCGGTACAGGCACAGTACTCCACTCGGTACTACACGGCACTATACACACAGTACTCCACTCAGTACTACACGGCAGTACAGGCACAGTACTCCACTCATTACTACACAGCGGTAGAGGCACTGTACTCCACTCGGGACTACACGGCAGTACAGTCACTCTACTCCACTCAGTACTACACGGCAGTACAGGCACTCTACTCCACTCAGTACTACACGGCAGTACAGGCACTGTACCCCATTCAGTACTACACGGCACTATACACACAGTACTCCACTCGGTACTACACGGCAATACAGGCACTGTATTCCACTCGGTACTACACGGCACTATTCACACAGTACTCCACTCGGTACTACACGGCACTATACACACAGTACTCCACTCGGTACTACACGGCAGAACAGGCACTGTACTCTACTCAGTACTACACGGCAGTACACACACAGTCCCCCACTCGCTACTACACGGCAGTACAGGCACTGTACTCCACTCAGTAATACACGGCAGTATGCACACAATACTCCACTCGGGACTACACGGCAGTAAACGCACTGTACTCCACTCGGTACTACACGGCAGTACAGGCACTGTACTCCACTCAGTACTACACTGCACTATACATACAGTACTCAACTCGGGACTACACGGCAGTTCATGCACTGTACTCCACTCAGTACTACACTGCACTATACACACAGTAGTCCACTCGGCACTACACTACAGTACAGGCACTGTACTTCACTCAGTACTACACGGCAGTACAAGCACTGTACTCCACTCGGTACTACACGGCAGTACAGGCACTATTACTCCACTCGGTACTACACGGCACTATACACACAGTACTCCACACGGTACTACACGGCAGAACAGGCACTGTACTCTACTCAGTACTACACGGCAGTACACACACAGTCCCCCACTCGCTACTACACGGCAGTACAGGCACTATTACTCCAATCAGTACTACACGGCAGTACAGGCACTGTACTCCACTCGGGACTACACGGCAGTACAGGCACTGTACTCCACTCAGTACTACACGGCAGTACATGCACTGTACTCCACTCGGTACTACACGGAACTATACACACAGTACTCCACTCAGTTCTACACGGCAGTACAGGCAATGTACTCCACTCGGGACTACACGGCAGTACAGGCACTGTACTCCACTCAGTACTACACGGCAATACAGGCACTATACTCCACTCAGTACTACACGGCAGTACAGGCACTGTACTCCACTCGGTACTACACGGCACTATACACACAGTACTCCACTCAGTACTACACGGCAGTAGAGGCACTGTACTCCACTCGGCACTACACGGCAGTACAGGCACTGTACTCCACTCACTACTACACTGCACTATACACACAGTACTCCACTGGGGACTACACGGCAGTACAGGCACTGTACTCCACTCAGTACTACACGGCAGTGCAGGTACTGTATTCCACTCCGTACTACACGGCACTATACACACAGTACTCCATTCGGGACTACACGGCAGTACAGGCACTGTACTCAATTCAGTACTACACGGCAGTACAGGCACTGTACTCCACACGGTACTACACGGCACTCTACACACAGTACTCCACTCAGTACTACACGCCAGTACAGGCACTGTACTCCACTGGGGACTACACGGCAGTACAGGCACTGTACTCCACACAGTACTACACTGCAGTACAGGCACTGTACTCCACTCAGTACTACACGGCAGTATAGGCACTGTACTCCACTCGGTACTACACGACACTTAACACACAGTACTCCACTCGGGACTACACGGCAGTACAAGCACTGTAGTCCACCCAGTACTCACGGCAGTACAGGCACTGTACTCCACTCAGTACTACACGGCAGTACAGGCACTGTACTCCACTCAGTACAACACGGCAGTACAGGCACTGTACTCCACTCAGTACTACACGGCTGTACATGGACTGTACTCCACTCAGTACTACACGGCAGTACAGGCACTGTACTCCACTCGGTACTACACGGCACTATACACTCAGTACTCCACTCAGTACTACATGGCAGTACAGGCACTGTACTCCACTCGGGACTACACGGCAGTACAGGCACTGTACTCCACTCAGTACTACACGGCAGTACAGGCACTGTACTCCACACAGTACTACACGGCAGTACAGGCACTGTACTCCACTCGGTACTACACGGCACTATACACTCAGTACTCCACTCAGTACTACATGGCAGTACAGGCACTGTACTCCACTCGGGACTACACGGCAGTACAGGCACTGTACTCCACTCAGTACTACATGGCAGTACAGGCACTGTACTCCACTCGGGACTACACGGCAGTACAGGCACTGTACTCCACTCAGTACTACACGGCAGTACAGGCACTGTACTCCACTCAGTACTACAACGCAGTACAGGCACTGTACTCCACTCGGTACTACACGGCACTATACACACAGTACTCCACTCGGTACTACACGGCATTACAGGCACAGTACTCCACTCAGTACTACACGGCAGTACAGGCACAGTACTCCACTCGGTACTACACGGCACTATACACACAGTAATCCACTCGGTACTACACGGCAGAACAGGCACTGTACTCTACTCAGTACTACACGGCAGTACACACACAGTACCCCACTCGCTACTACCCGGCAGTACAGGCACTGTATTCCACTAAGTAATACACGGCAGTATGCACAAGGTACTCCACTCGGCACTACACGGCAGTAAAGGCACTGTACTCCACTCGGTACTACACGGCACTATACACACAGTACTCAAATCAGTACTACACGGCAGTATGCACACAGTACTCCACTCGGTACTACACGGCAGTACAGGCACTGTACTCCACTCAGTACTACACTGCAGTACAGGCACTGTATTCCACTCCGTACTACACGGCACTATACACACTACTCCATTCGGGACTACACGGCAGTACAGGCACTGTACTCAATTCAGTACTACACGGCAGTACAGGCACTGTACTCCACTCGGTACTACACGGCACTATACACACAGTACTGCACTCAGTACTACACGGCAGTACAGGCACTGTACTCCACTCGGGACTACACGGCAGTACAGGCACTGTACTCCACACAGTACTACACTGCAGTACAGGCACTGTACTCCACTCAGTACTACACGGCAGTACAGGCACTGTACTCCACTCGGTACTACACGGCACTTTACACACAGTACTCCACTCGGGACTACACGGCAGTACAAGCACTGTAGTCCACTCAGTACTACACGGCAGTACAGGCACTGTACTCCAATCAGTACTACACGGCAGTACAGGCACTGTACTCCACTCAGTACAACACGGCAGTACAGGCACTGTACTCCACTCAGTACTACACGGCAGTACATGGACTGTACTCCACTCAGTACTACACGGCAGTACAGGCACTGTACTCCACTCGGTACTACACGGCACTATACACACAGTACTCCACTCAGTACTACATGGCAGTACAGGCACTGTACTCCACTCGGGACTACACGGCAGTACAGGCACTGTACTCCACTCGGTACTACACGGCACTATGCACACAGTACTACACTCGGGACTACACGGCAGTACTGGCACTGTACTCCACTCAGTACTACACGGCAGTAAAGGCACAGTACTCCGCTCAGTACTACACGGCAGTACAGGCACTGTACTCCACTCAGTACTACACGGCATTACAGGCACTGTACTCCACTCGGTACTACACGGCACTATGCACACAGTACTCCACTCAGTACTACACGGCAGTACAGGCACTGTACTCCACTCGGGACTACACGGCAATACAGGCACTGTACTCCACTCAGTACTACACGGCAGTACAAGCACTGTACTCCACTCAGTACTACACGGCAGTACAGGCACAGTACTCCACTCGGTACTACACGGCACTATACACACAGTACTCCACTCAGTACTACACGGCAGTACAGGCACAGTACTCCACTCATTACTACACAGCGGTAGAGGCACTGTACTCCACTCGGGACTACACGGCAGTACAGTCACTCTACTCCACTCAGTACTACACGGCAGTACAGGCACTCTACTCCACTCAGTACTACACGGCAGTACAGGCACTGTACCCCATTCAGTACTACACGGCACTATACACACAGTACTCCACTCGGTACTACACGGCAATACAGGCACTGTACTCCACTCGGTACTACACGGCACTATACACACAGTACTCCACTCGGTACTACACGGCAGTACAGGTACTGTACTCCACTCAGTACTACACGGCAGTATGCACACAGTACTCCACTCGGTACTACACGGCACTATACACAACGTACTACACGGCTGTACAGGCACTGTACTCCACTCAGTACTACACGGCAGTACAGGCACTGTACTCCACTCAGCACTACACGGCAGTACACCTACTGTGCTCCACTCGGTACTACACGGCACTATACACACAATACTTCACTCAGTACTACACGGCAGTACAGGCACAGTACTCCACTCACTGCTACACTGCAGTAAAGGCACTGTACTCCACTCGGGACTACACGGCAGTACAGGCACTCTACTCCACGCAGTACTACCCGGCAGTACAGGCACTGTACTCCACTCGGTACTACACGGCACTATACACACAGTACTCACTCGGTACTACACAGCAATACAGGTACTGTACTCCACTCAGTACTACCCGGCAGTATGCACACAGTACTCCACTCGGTACTACACGGCACTATACACACTGTACTCCACTCGGTACTACACGGCAATACAAGCACTGTACACCACTCGGTACTACACGGCACTATACACACAGTACTCCACTCAGTACTACACGGCAGTACAGACACAGTACTCCACTCATTACTACACAGCGGTAGAGGCACTGTACTCCACTCGGGACTACACTGCAGTACAGTCACTCTACTCCACTCAGTACTACACGGCAGTACAGGCACTGTACCCCATTCAGTACTACACGGCACTATACACACAGTACTCCACTCAGTACTACACGGCGGTACAGGCACTGTACTCCACTCGGGTCTACACGGCAATACAGGCACGGTACTCCACTCGGTACTACACGGCACTATACACACAGTACTCCACTCAGTACTACACGGCAATACAGGCAATGTACTCCACTCAGTACTACACGGCAGTATGCACACAGTACTCCACTCGGTACTACACGGCACTATGCACACCGTACTCCACTCGGTACTACACGGCGGTACAGGCACAGTACTCCACTCGGCACTACACGGCAGTATACACACAGTACTCCACTCGGGACTACATGGCAGTACAGGCACTGTACTCCACTCAGTACTACACGGCAGTATGCACACAGTCCCCCACTCGGTACTACACGGCACTATACACACTCTACTCCACTCTGTACTACACGGCAGTATACACACAGTCCCCCACTCGGTACTACACTGCAGTACAGGCTCTGTACTCCACTCTGTACTACACCGCACTCTACACACAGTACTCCACTCAGTACTACACTGCACTATACAAACTGTACTCCACTCGGGACTACTCGGCAGTACAGGGAATGTACTCCACTCAGTACTACACGGCAGTATGCACGCTGTACTCCACTCGGGACTACACGGGAGTACAGGCACTGTACTCCACACAGTACTACACGGCAGTATACACACAGTCCCCCACTCGGTACTACACGGCAGTACAGGCACTGTACTCCACTCAGTACTACACGGCATTATACACACAGTTCCCCACTCGGTACTACACGGCAGTACAGGTACTGTACTCCACTCAGCACTACACTGCACTGTACACACAGTACTCTACTCGGGACTACTCGGCAGTACAGGTACTTTACCCCACTCGGTACTACACGGCAGTACAGGGACTGTACTCCACTCGGTCCTACACGGCACTATACACACTGTACTCCACTCAGTACTACACGGCATTATACACACAGTTCCGCACTCGGTACTACACGGCAGTAAGGCACTGTACTCCACTCAGTACTACACGGCAGTACAGGCACTGTATTCCACTCGGTACTACACGGCAGTACAGGCACTGTACTCCACTCGGTACTACACGGCACTTTACACACAGTACTCCACTCGGGACTACACGGCAGTACAGGCACTGTAGTCCACACAGTACTACACGGCAGTACAGGCACTGTAGTCCACTCAGTACTACACGGCAGTACAGGCACTGTACTCCACTCAGTACTACACGGCAGTACAGGCACTGTACTCCACTCGGGACTACACGGCAGTACAGGCACTGTACTCCACACAGTACAACACTGCAGTACAGGCACTGTACTCCACTCAGTACTACACGGCAGTACAGGCACTGTACTCCACTCGGTACTACACGGCACTATACACACAATACTCCACTCGGGACTACACGGCAGTACAGGCACTGTAGTCCACTCGGTCCTACACGGCACTATGCACGCAGTACTCCACTCGGTACTACACGGCAGTACAGGCACTGTACTCCACTCGGTGCTACACGGCAGTATACACACAGTCCCCCACTCGGTACCACACGGCAGTACAGGCACTGTACTCCACCCAGTACTGCACGGCAGTACAGGCTTTGTACTCCACTCAGTACTACACGGCAGTACAGGCACTGTACACCACTCAGCACTACACTGCACTATACACACAGTACTACACTCGGGACTACACGGCAGTACAGCCACTGTACTCCACTCCGGACTACACTGCACTATACACACAGTACTACACTCGGGACTACACGGCAGTACTGGCACTGTACTCCACTCAGTACTACACGGCAGTACAGGCACTGTACTACACTCAGTACTACACGGCGCTATACACACAGTACTCCATTCGGGACTACACGGCAGTACAGGCACTGTACTCCATTCAGTACTACACGGCAGTACAGGCACTGTACTCCACTCAGTACTACACGGCAGTACAGGCACTGTACTCCACTCGGTACTACACGGCACTATGCACACAGTACTCCACTCAGTACTACACGGCTGTACAGGCACTGTACTCCACTCGGGACTACACGGCAATACAGGCACTGTACTCCACTCAGTACTACACGGCAGTACAGGCACAGTACTCCACTCGGTACTACACGGCACTATACACACAGTACTCCACTCAGTACTACACGGCAGTACTGGCACAGTACACCACTCATTACTACACAGCGGTAGAGGCACTGTACTCCACTCGGGACTACACGCCAGTACAGTCACTCTACTCCACTCAGTACTACACGGCAGTACAGGCACTGTACTCCACTGGGTACTACACGGCACTATACACACAGTACTCCACTCGGTACTACACGGCAGTACAGGTACTGTACTCCACTCAGTACGACACGGCAGTATGCACACAGTACTCCACTCGGTACTACACGGCACTATACACACAGTACTCCACTCGGTACTACACGGCAATACAGGCACTGTACTCCACTCGGTACTACACGGCACTATACACACAGTACTCCACTCGGTACTACACGGCAGTACAGGTACTGTACTCCACTCAGTACTACACGGCAGTATGCACACAGTACTCCACTCGGTACTACACGGCACTATACACACAGTACTCCACTCAGTACTACACGGCAGTACAGGCACTGTACTCCACTCGGGACTATGTTTTTTTTTTTTTGCTATGGGCTTAACGTCGCACCGACACAGATAGGTCTTATGGCGACGACACTCGGGACTACACGGCAGTACAGGCACTGTACTCCACTCAGTACTACACGGCAGTACAGTCACTGTACTCCACTCAGCACTACACGGCAGTACACCCACTGTGCTCCACTCGGTACTACACGGCACTATACACACAGTACTTTACTCAGTACTACACGGCAGTACAGGCACAGTACTCCACTCACTGCTACACGGCAGTAAAGGCACTGTACTCCACTCGGGACTACACGGCAGTACAGGCACCCTACTCCACTCAGTACTACCCGGCAGTACAGGCACTGTACTCCACTCGGTACTACACGGCACTATACACACAGTACTCCACTCGGTAATACACGGCAGTACATGCACTGTACTCCACTCGGTACTACACGGCACTATGCACACCGTACTCCACTCGGTACTACACGGCGGTACAGGCACAGTACTCCACTCGGTACTACACGGCACTATACACACAGTACTCCACTCAGTACTACACGGCAGTACAGGCACAGTACTCCACTCATTACTACACAGCGGTAGAGGCACTGTACTCCACTCGGGACTACACGGCAGTACAGTCACTCTACTCCACTCAGTACTACACGGCAGTACAGGCACTCTACTCCACTCAGTACTACACGGCAGTACAGGCACTGTACCCCATTCAGTACTACACGGCACTATACACACAGTAATCCACTCGGTACTACACGGCATACAGGCACTGTATTCCACTCGGTACTACACGGCACTATTCACACAGTACTCCACTCGGTACTACACGGCACTATACACACAGTACTCCACTCGGTACTACACGGCAGAACAGGCACTGTACTCTACTCAGTACTACACGGCAGTACACACACAGTCCCCCACTCGCTACTACACGGCAGTACAGGCACTGTACTCCACTCAGTAATACACGGCAGTATGCACACAATACTCCACTCGGGACTACACGGCAGTAAACGCACTGTACTCCACTCGGTACTACACGGCAGTACAGGCACTGTACTCCACTCAGTACTACACTGCACTATACATACAGTACTCAACTCGGGACTACACGGCAGTTCATGCACTGTACTCCACTCAGTACTACACTGCACTATACACACAGTAGTCCACTCGGCACTACACTACAGTACAGGCACTGTACTTCACTCAGTACTACACGGCAGTACAAGCACTGTACTCCACTCGGTACTACACGGCAGTACAGGCACTATTACTCCACTCGGTACTACACGGCACTATACACACAGTACTCCACACGGTACTACACGGCAGAACAGGCACTGTACTCTACTCAGTACTACACGGCAGTACACACACAGTCCCCCACTCGCTACTACACGGCAGTACAGGCACTATTACTCCAATCAGTACTACACGGCAGTACAGGCACTGTACTCCACTCGGGACTACACGGCAGTACAGGCACTGTACTCCACTCAGTACTACACGGCAGTACATGCACTGTACTCCACTCGGTACTACACGGCACTATACACACAGTACTCCACTCAGTACTACACGGCAGTACAGGCAATGTACTCCACTCGGGACTACACGGCAGTACAGGCACTGTACTCCACTCAGTACTACACGGCAATACAGGCACTATACTCCACTCAGTACTACACGGCAGTACAGGCACTGTACTCCACTCGGTACTACACGGCACTATACACACAGTACTCCACTCAGTACTACACGGCAGTAGAGGCATTGTACTCCACTCGGCACTACACGGCAGTACAGGCACTGTACTCCACTCACTACTACACTGCACTATACACACAGTACTCCACTGGGGACTACACGGCAGTACAGGCAATGTACTCCACTCAGTACTACACGGCAGTGCAGGCACTGTATTCCACTCCGTACTACACGGCACTATACACACAGTACTCCATTCGGGACTACACGGCAGTACAGGCACTGTACTCAATTCAGTACTACACGGCAGTACAGGCACTGTACTCCACACGGTACTACACGGCACTCTACACAGTACTCCACTCAGTACTACACGCCAGTACAGGCACTGTACTCCACTCGGGACTACACGGCAGTACAGGCACTGTACTCCACACAGTACTACACTGCAGTACAGGCACTGTACTCCACTCAGTACTACACGGCAGTACAGGCACTGTACTCCACTCGGTACTACACGACACTTAACACACAGTACTCCACTCGGGACTACACGGCAGTACAAGCACTGTAGTCCACCCAGTACTCACGGCAGTACAGGCACTGTACTCCACTCAGTACTACACGGCAGTACAGGCACTGTACTCCACTCAGTACAACACGGCAGTACAGGCACTGTACTCCACTCAGTACTACACGGCTGTACATGGACTGTACTCCACTCAGTACTACACGGCAGTACAGGCACTGTACTCCACTCGGTACTACACGGCACTATACACTCAGTACTCCACTCAGTACTACATGGCAGTACAGGCACTGTACTCCACTCGGGACTACACGGCAGTACAGGCACTGTACTCCACTCAGTACTACACGGCAGTACAGGCACTGTACTCCACTCAGTACTACAACGCAGTACATTCACTGTACTCCACTCGGTACTACACGGCACTATACACACAGTACTCCACTCGGTACTACACGGCATTACAGGCACAGTACTCCACTCAGTACTACACGGCAGTACAGGCACAGTACTCCACTCGGTACTACACGGCACTATACACACAGTACTCCACTCGGTACTACACGGCAGAACAGGCACTGTACTCTACTCAGTACTACACGGCAGTACACACACAGTACCCCACTCGCTACTACACGGCAGTACAGGCACTGTATTCCACTAAGTAATACACGGCAGTATGCACAAGGTACTCCACTCGGCACTACACGGCAGTAAAGGCACTGTACTCCACTCGGTACTACACGGCACTATACACACAGTACTCAAATCAGTACTACACGGCAGTATGCACACAGTACTCCACTCGGTACTACACGGCAGTACAGGCACTGTACTCCACTCAGTACTACACTGCAGTACAGGCACTGTATTCCACTCCGTACTACACGGCACTATACACACTACTCCATTCGGGACTACACGGCAGTACAGGCACTGTACTCAATTCAGTACTACACGGCAGTACAGGCACTGTACTCCACTCGGTACTACACGGCACTATACACACAGTACTACACTCAGTACTACACGGCAGTACAGGCACTGTACTCCACTCGGGACTACACGGCAGTACAGGCACTGTACTCCACACAGTACTACACTGCAGTACAGGCACTGTACTCCACTCAGTACTACACGGCAGTACAGGCACTGTACTCCACTCGGTACTACACGGCACTTTACACACAGTACTCCACTCGGGACTACACGGCAGTACAAGCACTGTAGTCCACTCAGTACTACACGGCAGTACAGGCACTGTACTCCAATCAGTACTACACGGCAGTACAGGCACTGTACTCCACTCAGTACAACACGGCAGTACAGGCACTGTACTCCACTCAGTACTACACGGCAGTACATGGACTGTACTCCACTCAGTACTACACGGCAGTACAGGCACTGTACTCCACTCGGTACTACACGGCACTATACACACAGTACTCCACTCAGTACTACATGGCAGTACAGGCACTGTACTCCACTCGGGACTACACGGCAGTACAGGCACTGTACTCCACTCGGTACTACACGGCACTATGCACACAGTACTACACTCGGGACTACACGGCAGTACTGGCACTGTACTCTACTCAGTACTACACGGCAGTAAAGGCACAGTACTCCGCTCAGTACTACACGGCAGTACAGGCACTGTACTCCACTCAGTACTACACGGCAGTACAGGCACTGTACTCCACTCGGTACTACACGGCACTATGCACACAGTACTCCACTCAGTACTACACGGCAGTACAGGCACTGTACTCCACTCGGGACTACACGGCAATACAGGCACTGTACTCCACTCAGTACTACACGGCAGTACAAGCACTGTACTCCACTCAGTACTACACGGCAGTACAGGCACAGTACTCCACTCGGTACTACACGGCACTATACACACAGTACTCCACTCAGTACTACACGGCAGTACAGGCACAGTACTCCACTCATTACTACACAGCGGTAGAGGCACTGTACTCCACTCGGGACTACACGGCAGTACAGTCATTCTACTCCACTCAGTACTACACGGCAGTACAGGCACTCTACTCCACTCAGTACTACACGGCAGTACAGGCACTGTACCCCATTCAGTACTACACGGCACTATACATACAGTACTCCACTCGGTACTACACGGCAATACAGGCACTGTACTCCACTCGGTACTACACGGCACTATACACACAGTACTCCACTCGGTACTACACGGCAGTACAGGTACTGTACTCCACTCAGTACTACACGGCAGTATGCACACAGTACTCCACTCGGTACTACACGGCACTATACACACAGTACTCCACTCAGTACTACACGGCACTATGCACACAGTACTCCACTCAGTACTACACGGCAGTACAGGCACTGTACTCCACTCAGCACTACACGGCAGTACACCTACTGTGCTCCACTCGGTACTACACGGCACTATACACACAGTACTTCACTCAGTACTACACGGCAGTACAGGCACAGTACTCCACTCACTGCTACACGGCAGTAAAGGCACTGTACTCCACTCGGGACTACACGGCAGTACAGGCACTCTACTCCACGCAGTACTACCCGGCAGTACAGGCACTGTACTCCTCTCGGTACTACACGGCACTATACACACAGTACTCACTCGGTACTACACAGCAATACAGGTACTGTACTCCACTCAGTACTACCCGGCAGTATGCACACAGTACTCCACTCGGTACTACACGGCACTATACACACTGTACTCCACTCGGTACTACACGGCAATACAAGCACTGTACTCCACTCGGTACTACACGGCACTATACACACAGTACTCCACTCAGTACTACACGGCAGTACAGACACAGTACTCCACTCATTACTACACAGCGGTAGAGGCACTGTACTCCACTCGGGACTACACGGCAGTACAGTCACTCTACTCCACTCAGTACTACACGGCAGTACAGGCACTGTACCCCATTCAGTACTACACGGCACTATACACACAGTACTCCACTCAGTACTACACGGCAGTACAGGCACTGTACTCCACTCGGGTCTACACGGCAGTACAGGCACGGTACTCCACTCGGTACTACACGGCACTATACACACAGTACTCCACTCAGTACTACACGGCAATACAGGCACTGTACTCCACTCAGTACTACACGGCAGTATGCACACAGTACTCCACTCGGTACTACACGGCACTATGCACACCGTACTCCACTCAGTACTACACGGCAGTACAGGCACTGTACTCCACTCGGGTCTACACGGCAGTACAGGCACGGTACTCCACTCGGTACTACACGGCACTATACACACAGTACTCCACTCAGTACTACACGGCAATACAGGCACTGTACTCCACTCAGTACTACACGGCAGTATGCACACAGTACTCCACTCGGTACTACACGGCACTATGCACACCGTACTCCACTCGGTACTACACGGCGGTACAGGCAGAGTACTCCACTCGGCACTACACGGCAGTATACACACAGTACTCCACTCGGGACTACATGGCAGTACAGGCACTGTACTCCACTCAGTACTACACGGCAGTATGCACACAGTCCCCCACTCGGTACTACACGGCAGTATGCACACAGTCCCCCACTCGGTACTACACGGCACTATACACACTCTAATCCACTCTGTACTACACGGCAGTACAGGCTCTGTACTCCACTCTGTACTACACCGCACTCTACACACAGTACTCCACTGCACTATACAAACTGTACTCCACTCGGGACTACTCGGCAGTACAGGGAATGTACTCCACTCAGTACTACACGGCAGTATGCACGCTGTACTCCACTCGGGACTACACGGGAGTACAGGCACTGTACTCCACACAGTACTACACGGCAGTATACACACAGTCCCCCACTCGGTACTACACGGCAGTACAGGCACTGTACTCCACTCAGTACTACACGGCATTATACACACAGTTCCCCACTCGGTACTACACGGCAGTACAGGTACTGTACTCCACTCAGCACTACACTGCACTGTACACACAGTACTCTACTCGGGACTACTCGGCAGTACAGGTACTTTACCCCACTCGGTACTACACGGCAGTACAGGGACTGTACTCCACTCGGTCCTACACGGCACTATACACACTGTACTCCACTCAGTACTACACGGCATTATACACACAGTTCCCCACTCGGTACTACACGGCAGTAAGGCACTGTACTCCACTCAGTACTACACGGCAGTACAGGCACTGTATTCCACTCGGCACTACACGGCAGTACAGGCACTGTACTCCTCTCGGTACTACACGGCACTTTACACACAGTACTCCACTCGGGACTACACGGCAATACAGGCACTGTAGTCCACTCAGTACTACACGGCAGTACAGGCACTGTAGTCCACTCAGTACTACACGGCAGTACAGGCACTGTACTCCACTCAGTACTACACGGCAGTACAGGCACTGTACTCCACTCGGGACTACACGGCAGTACAGGCACTGTACTCCACACAGTACAACACTGCAGTACAGGCACTGTACTCCACTCAGTACTACACGGCAGTACAGGCACTGTACTCCACTCGGGACTACATGGCAGTACAGGCACTGTACTCCACTCAGTACTACACGGCAGTATGCACACAGTCCCCCACTCGGTACTACACGGCACTATACACACTCTACTCCACTCTGTACTACACGGCAGTATACACACAGTCCCCCACTCGGTACTACACTGCAGTACAGGCTCTGTACTCCACTCTGTACTACACCGCACTCTACACACAGTACTCCACTCAGTACTACACTGCACTATACAAACTGTACTCCACTCGGGACTACTCGCCAGTACAGGGAATGTATTCCACTCAGTACTACACGGCAGTATGCACGCTGTACTCCACTCGGGACTACACGGGAGTACAGGCACTGTACACCACACAGTACTACACGGCAGTATACACACAGTCCCCCACTCGGTACTACACGGCAGTACAGGCACTGTACTCCACTCAGTACTACACGGCATTATACACACAGTTCCCCACTCGGTACTACACGGCAGTACAGGTACTGTACTCCACTCAGCACTACACTGCACTATACACACAGTACTCCACTCGGGACTACTCGGCAGTACAGGTACTTTACCCCACTCGGTACTACACGGCAGTACAGGGACTGTACTCCACTCGGTCCTACACGGCACTATACACACTGTACTCCACTCAGTACTACACGGCATTATACACACAGTTCCCCACTCGGTACTACACGGCAGTAAGGCACTGTACTCCACTCAGTACTACACGGCAGTACAGGCACTGTATTCCACTCGGTACTACACGGCAGTACAGGCACTGTACTCCACTCGGTACTACACGGCACTTTACACACAGTACTCCACTCGGGACTACACGGCAGTACAGGCACTGTAGTCCACTCAGTACTACACGGCAGTACAGGCACTGTAGTCCACTCAGTACTACACGGCAGTACAGGCACTGTACTCCACTCAGTACTACACGGCAGTACAGGCACTGTACTCCACTCGGGACTACACGGCAGTACAGGCACTGTACTCCACACAGTACAACACTGCAGTACAGGCACTGTACTCTACTCAGTACTACACGGCAGTACAGGCACTGTACTCCACTCGGTACTACACGGCACTTTACACACAGTACTCCACTCGGGACTACACGGCAGTACAGGCACTGAAGTCCACTCGGTCCTACACGGCACTATGCACGCAGTACTCCACTCGGTACTACACGGCAGTACAGGCACTATACTCCACACAGTACTACACGGCAGTATGCACACAGTACTCCACTCAGTACTACACGGCAGTACAGGCACTGTACTAAACTCGGTACTACACGGCACTATACACACAGTACTCCACTCGGTACTACACGATAATACAGGCACTGTACTCCACTCGGTACTACACGGCACTTTACACACAGTCCCCCACTCGTTACTACACGGCAGTACAGGCACTGTACTCCACCCAGTACTACACGGCAGTACAGGCACTGAACTCCACTCAGTACTACACGGCAGTACAAGCACTGTACATCACTCAGCACTACACTGCACTATACACACAGTACTACACTCGGGACTACACGGCAGTACAGCCACTGTACTCCACTCCGGACTACACTGCACTATACACACAGTACTACACTCGGGACTACACGGCAGTACTGGCACTGTACTCCACTCAGTACTACACGGCAGTACAGGCACTGTACTACACTCAGTACTACACGGCGCTATACACACAGTACTCCATTCGGGACTACACGGCAGTACAGGCACTGTACTCCATTCAGTACTACACGGCAGTACAGGCACTGTACTCCACTCAGTACTTCACGGCAGTACAGGCACTGTACTCCACTCGGTACTACACGGCACTATGCACACAGTACTCCACTCAGTACTACACGGCAGTACAGGCACTGTACTCCACTCGGGACTACACGGCAATACAGGCACTGTACTCCACTCAGTACTACACGGCAGTACAGGCACAGTACTCCACTCGGTACTACACGGCACTATACACACAGTACTCCACTCAGTACTACACGGCAGTGCTGGCACAGTACTCCACTCATTACTACACAGCGGTAGAGGCACTGTAATCCACTCGGGACTACACGCCAGTACAGTCACTCTACTCCACTCAGTACTACACGGCAGTACAGGCACTGTACTCCACTGGGTACTACACGGCACTATACACACAGTACTCCACTCGGTACTACACGGCAGTACAGGTACTGTACTCCACTCAGTACGACACGGCAGTATGCACACAGTACTCCACTCGGTACTACACGGCACTATACACACAGTACTCCACTCGGTACTACACGGCAATACAGGCACTGTACTCCACTCGGTACTACACGGCACTATACACACAGTACTCCACTCGGTACTACACGGCAGTACAGGTACTGTACTCCACTCAGTACTACACGGCAGTATGCACACAGTACTCCACTCGGTACTACACGGCACTATACACACAGTACTCCACTCAGTACTACACGGCAGTACAGGCACTGTACTCCACTCGGGACTATTTTTTTTTTTGCTATGGGCTTAACGTCGCACCGACACAGAGAGGTCTTATGGCGACGACACTCGGGACTACACGGCAGTACAGGCACTGTACTCCACTCAGTACTACACGGCAGTACAGTCACTGTACTCCACTCAGCATTACACGGCAGTACACCCACTGTGCTCCACTCGGTACTACACGGCACTATACACACAGTACTTTACTCAGTACTACACGGCAGTACAGGCACAGTTCTCCACTCACTGCTACACGGCAGTAAAGTCACTGTACTCCAATCAGGACTACACGGCAGTACAGGCACTCTACTCCACTCAGTACTACCCGGCAGTACAGGCACTGTACTCCACTCGGTACTACACGGCACTATACACACAGTACTCCACTCGGTAATACACGGCAGTACATGCACTGTACTCCACTCGCTACTACACGGCACTATGCACACCGTACTCCACTCGGTACTAAACGGCGGTACAGGCACAGTACTCCACTCGGCACTACACGGCAGTATACACAGAGTACTCCACTCGGGACTACATGGCAGTACAGGCACTGTACTCCACTCAGTACTACACGGCAGTATGCACACAGTCCCCCACTCGGTACTACACGGCACTATACACACTGTACTCCACTCTGTACTACACGGCAGTATACACACAGTCCCCCACTCGGTACTACACTGCTGTACAGGCTCTGTACTCCACTCTGTACTACACCGCACTCTACACACAGTACTCCACTCAGTACTACACTGCACTATACAAACTGTACTCCACTCGGGACTACTGGGCAGTACAGGGAATGTACTCCACTCAGTACTACACGGCAGTATGCACGCTGTACTCCACTCGGGACTACACGGGAGTACAGGCACTGTACTCCACACAGTACTACACGGCAGTATACACACAGCCCCCCACTCGGTACTACACGGCAGTACAGGCACTGTACTCCACTCAGTACTACACGGCATTATACACACAGTTCCCCACTCGGTACTACACGGCAGTACAGGTACTGTACTCCACTCAGCACTACACTGCACTATACACACAGTACTCCACTCGGGACTACTCGGCAGTACAGGTACTTTACCCCACTCGGTACTACACGGCAGTACAGGGACTGTACTCCACTCGGTCCTACACGGCACTATACACACTGTACTCCACTCAGTACTACACGGCATTATACACACAGTTCCCCACTCGGTACTACACGGCAGTAAGGCACTGTACTCCACTCAGTACTACACGGCAGTACAGGCACTGTATTCCACTCGGTACTACACGGCAGTACAGGCACTGTACTCCACTCGGTACTACACGGCACTTTACACACAGTACTCCACTCGGGACTACACGGCAGTACAGGCACTGTAGTCCACTCAGTACTACACGGCAGTACAGGCACTGTACTCCACTCAGTACTACACGGCAGTACAGGCACTGTACTCCACTCGGGACTACACGGCAGTACAGGCACTGTACTCCACACAGTACTACACTGCAGTACAGGCACTGTACTCCACTCAGTACTACACGGCAGTACAGGCACTGTACTCCACTCGGTACTACACGGCACTTTACACACAGTACTCCACTCGGGACTACACGGCAGTACAAGCACTGTAGTCCACTCAGTACTACACGGCAGTACAGGCACTGTACTCCACTCAGTACTACACGGCAGTACAGGCACTGTACTCCACTCAGTACAACACGGCAGTACAGGCACTGTACTCCACTCAGTACTACACGGCAGTACATGGACTGTACTCCACTCAGTACTACACGGCAGTACAGGCACTGTACTCCACTCGGTACTACACGGCACTATACACACAGTACTCCACTCAGTACTACATGGCAGTACAGGCACTGTACTCCACTCGGGACTACACGGCAGTACAGGCACTGTACTCCACTCGGTACTACACGGCACTATGCACACAGTACTACACTCGGGACTACACGGCAGTACTGGCACTGTACTCCACTCAGTACTACACGGCAGTAAAGGCACAGTACTCCGCTCTGTACTACACGGCAGTACAGGCACTGTACTCCACTCAGTACTACACGGCATTACAAGCACTGTACTCCACTCAGTACTACACGGCAGTACAGGCACAGTACTCCACTCGGTACTACACGGCACTATACACACAGTACTCCACTCAGTACTACACGGCAGTACAGGCACAGTACTCCACTCATTACTACACAGCGGTAGAGGCACTGTACTCCACTCGGGACTACACGGCAGTACAGTCACTCTACTCCACTCAGTACTACACGGCAGTACAGGCACTGTACTCCACTGGGTACTACACGGCACTATACACAGTACTCCACTCGGTACTACACGGCAGTACAGGTACTGTACTCCACTCACTGCTACACGGCAGTAAAGGCACTGTACTCCACTCGGGACTACACGGCAGTACAGGCACTCTACTCCACGCAGCACTACCCGGCAGTACAGGCACTGTACTCCACTCGGTACTACACGGCACTATACACACAGTACTCCACTCGGTACTACACGGCAGTACAGGTACTGTACTCCACTCAGTACTACACGGCAGTATGCACAACGTACTCCACTCGGTACTACACGGCACTATACACACAGTACTCCACTCAGTACTACACGGCAGTAGAGGCACTGTACTCCACTCGGGACTACACGGCAGTACAGGCACTGTACTCCACTCAGTATTACACGGCAGTACAGGCACTGTACTCCACTCAGCACTACACGGCAGTACACCCACTGTGCTCCACTCGGTACTACACGGCACTATACACACAGTACTTCACTCAGTACTACACGGCAGTACAGGCACAGTACTCCACTCACTGCTACACGGCAGTAAAGGCACTGTACTCCACTCGGGACTACACGGCAGTACAGGCACTCTACTCCACGCAGCACTACCCGGCAGTACAGGCACTGTACTCCACTCGGTACTACACGGCACTATACACACAGTACTCACTGGGTACTACACGGCAATAAGGGTACTGTACTCCACCCAGTACTACCCGGCAGTATGCACACAGTACTCCACTCGGTACTACACGGCACTATACACACTGTACTCCACTCGGTACTACACGGCAATACAAGCACTGTACTCCACTCGGTACTACACGGCACTATACACACAGTACTCCACTCAGTACTACACGGCAGTACAGGCACAGTACTCCACTCATTACTACACAGCGGTAGAGGCACTGTACTCCACTCGGGACTACACGGCAGTAGAAGTCACTCTACTCCACTCAGTACTACACGGCAGTACAGGCACAGTACCCCATTCAGTACTACACGGCACTATACACACAGTACTCCACTCAGTACTACACGGCAGTACAGGCACTGTACTCCACTCGGGTCTACACGGCAGTACAGGCACGGTACTCCACTCGGTACTACACGGCACTATACACACAGTACTCCACTCAGTACTACACGGCAATACAGGCACTGTACTCCACTCAGTACTACACGGCAGTATGCACACAGTACTCCACTCGGTACTACACGGCACTATGCACACCGTACTCCACTCGGTACTACACGGCGGTACAGGCACAGTACTCCACTCGACACTACACGGCAGTATACACACAGTACTCCACTCGGGACTACATGGCAGTACAGGCACTGTACTCCACTCAGTACTACACGGCAGTATGCACACAGTCCCCCACTCGGTACTACACGGCACTATACACACTCTACTCCACTCTGTACTACACGGCAGTATACACACAGTCCCCCACTCGGTACTACACTGCAGTACAGGCTCTGTACTCCACTCTGTACTACACCGCACTCTACACACAGTACTCCACTCAGTACTACACTGCACTATACAAACCGTACTCCACTCAGGACTACTCGGCAGTACAGGGAATGTACTCCACTCAGTACTACACGGCAGTATGCACGCTGTACTCCACTCGGGACTACACGGGAGTACAGGCACTGTACTCCACACAGTACTACACGGCAGTATACACACAGTCCCCCACTCGGTACTACACGGCAGTACAGGCACTGTACTCCACTCAGTACTACACGGCATTATACACACAGTTCCCCACTCGGTACTACACGGCAGTACAGGTACTGTACTCCACTCAGCACTACACTGCACTATACACACAGTACTCCACTCGGGACTACTCGGCAGTACAGGTACTTTACCCCACTCGGTACTACACGGCAGTACAGGGACTGTACTCCACTCGGTCCTACACGGCACTATACACACTGTACTCCACTCAGTACTACACGGCATTATACACACAGTTCCCCACTCGGTACTACACGGCAGTAAGGCACTGTACTCCACTCAGTACTACACGGCAGTACAGGCACTGTATTCCACTCGGTACTACACGGCAGTACAGGCACTGTACTCCACTCGGTACTACACGGCACTTTACACACAGTACTCCACTCGGGACTACACGGCAGTACAGGCACTGTAGTCCACTCAGTACTACACGGCAGTACAGGCACTGTAGTCCACTCAGTACTACACGGCAGTACAGGCACTGTACTCCACTCAGTACTACACGGCAGTACAGGCACTGTACTCCACTCGGGACTACACGGCAGTACAGGCACTGTACTCCACACAGTACAACACTGCAGTAGAGGCACTGTACTCCACTCAGTACTACACGGCAGTACAGGCACTGTACTCCACTCGGTACTACACGGCACTATACACACAGTACTCCACTCAGTACTACACGGCAGTGCTGGCACAGTACTCCACTCATTACTACACAGCGGTAGAGGCACTGTAATCCACTCGGGACTACACGCCAGTACAGTCACTCTACTCCACTCAGTACTACACGGCAGTACAGGCACTGTACTCCACTGGGTACTACACGGCACTATACACACAGTACTCCACTCGGTACTACACGGCAGTACAGGTACTGTACTCCACTCAGTACGACACGGCAGTATGCACACAGTACTCCACTCGGTACTACACGGCACTATACACACAGTACTCCACTCGGTACTACACGGCAATACAGGCACTGTACTCCACTCGGTACTACACGGCACTATACACACAGTACTCCACTCGGTACTACACGGCAGTACAGGTACTGTACTCTACTCAGTACTACACGGCAGTATGCACACAGTACTCCACTCGGTACTACACGGCACTATACACACAGTACTCCACTCAGTACTACACGGCAGTACAGGCACTGTACTCCACTCGGGACTATTTTTTTTTTTTTGCTATGGGCTTAACGTCGCACCGACACAGAGAGGTCTTATGGCGACGACACTCGGGACTACACGGCAGTACAGGCACTGTACTCCACTCAGTACTACACGGCAGTACAGTCACTGTACTCCACTCAGCATTACACGGCAGTACACCCACTGTGCTCCACTCGGTACTACACGGCACTATACACACAGTACTTTACTCAGTACTACACGGCAGTACAGGCACAGTACTCCACTCACTGCTACACGGCAGTAAAGTCACTGTACTCCAATCAGGACTACACGGCAGTACAGGCACTCTACTCCACTCAGTACTACCCGGCAGTACAGGCACTGTACTCCACTCGGTACTACACGGCACTATACACACAGTACTCCACTCGGTAATACACGGCAGTACATGCACTGTACTCCACTCGCTACTACACGGCACTATGCACACCGTACTCCACTCGGTACTAAACGGCGGTACAGGCACAGTACTCCACTCGGCACTACACGGCAGTATACACAGAGTACTCCACTCGGGACTACATGGCAGTACAGGCACTGTACTCCACTCAGTACTACACGGCAGTATGCACACAGTCCCCCACTCGGTACTACACGGCACTATACACACTGTACTCCACTCTGTACTACACGGCAGTATACACACAGTCCCCCACTCGGTACTACACTGCTGTACAGGCTCTGTACTCCACTCTGTACTACACCGCACTCTACACACAGTACTCCACTCAGTACTACACTGCACTATACAAACTGTACTCCACTCGGGACTACTGGGCAGTACAGGGAATGTACTCCACTCAGTACTACACGGCAGTATGCACGCTGTACTCCACTCGGGACTACACGGGAGTACAGGCACTGTACTCCACACAGTACTACACGGCAGTATACACACAGCCCCCCACTCGGTACTACACGGCAGTACAGGCACTGTACTCCACTCAGTACTACACGGCATTATACACACAGTTCCCCACTCGGTACTACACGGCAGTACAGGTACTGTACTCCACTCAGCACTACACTGCACTATACACACAGTACTCCACTCGGGACTACTCGGCAGTACAGGTACTTTACCCCACTCGGTACTACACGGCAGTACAGGGACTGTACTCCACTCGGTCCTACACGGCACTATACACACTGTACTCCACTCAGTACTACACGGCATTATACACACAGTTCCCCACTCGGTACTACACGGCAGTAAGGCACTGTACTCCACTCAGTACTACACGGCAGTACAGGCACTGTATTCCACTCGGTACTACACGGCAGTACAGGCACTGTACTCCACTCGGTACTACACGGCACTTTACACACAGTACTCCACTCGGGACTACACGGCAGTACAGGCACTGTAGTCCACTCAGTACTACACGGCAGTACAGGCACTGTACTCCACTCAGTACTACACGGCAGTACAGGCACTGTACTCCACTCGGGACTACACGGCAGTACAGGCACTGTACTCCACACAGTACTACACTGCAGTACAGGCACTGTACTCCACTCAGTACTACACGGCAGTACAGGCACTGTACTCCACTCGGTACTACACGGCACTTTACACACAGTACTCCACTCGGGACTACACGGCAGTACAAGCACTGTAGTCCACTCAGTACTACACGGCAGTACAGGCACTGTACTCCACTCAGTACTACACGGCAGTATAGGCACTGTACTCCACTCAGTGCAACACGGCAGTACAGGCACTGTACTCCACTCAGTACTACACGGCAGTACATGGACTGTACTCCACTCAGTACTACACGGCAGTACAGGCACTGTACTCCACTCGGTACTACACGGCACTATACACACAGTACTCCACTCAGTACTACATGGCAGTACAGGCACTGTACTCCACTCGGGACTACACGGCAGTACAGGCACTGTACTCCACTCGGTACTACACGGCACTATGCACACAGTACTACACTCGGGACTACACGGCAGTACTGGCACTGTACTCCACTCAGTACTACACGGCAGTAAAGGCACAGTACTCCGCTCAGTACTACACGGCAGTACAGGCACTGTACTCCACTCAGTACTACACGGCATTACAAGCACTGTACTCCACTCAGTACTACACGGCAGTACAGGCACAGTACTCCACTCGGTACTACACGGCACTATACACACAGTACTCCACTCAGTACTACACGGCAGTACAGGCACAGTACTCCACTCATTACTACACAGCGGTAGAGGCACTGTACAGCACTCGGGACTACACGGCAGTACAGTCACTCTACTCCACTCAGTACTACACGGCAGTACAGGCACTGTACTCCACTGGGTACTACACGGCACTATACACAGTACTCCACTCGGTACTACACGGCAGTACAGGTACTGTACTCCACTCACTGCTACACGGCAGTAAAGGCACTGTACTCCACTCGGGACTACACGGCAGTACAGGCACTCTACTCCACGCAGCACTACCCGGCAGTACAGGCACTGTACTCCACTCGGTACTACACGGCACTATACACACAGTACTCCACTCGGTACTACACGGCAATACAGGTACTGTACTCCACTCAGTACTACACGGCAGTATGCACACAGTACTCCACTCGGTACTACACGGCACTATACACACAGTACTCCACTCAGTACTACACGGCAGTAGAGGCACTGTACTCCACTCGGGACTACACGGCAGTACAGGCACTGTACTCCACTCAGTATTACACGGCAGTACAGGCACTGTACTCCACTCAGCACTACACGGCAGTACACCCACTGTGCTCCACTCGATACTACACGGCACTATACACACAGTACTTCACTCAGTACTACACGGCAGTACAGGCACAGTACTCCACTCACTGCTACACGGCAGTAAAGGCACTGTACTCCACTCGGGACTACACGGCAGTACAGGCACTCTACTCCACGCAGCACTACCCGGCAGTACAGGCACTGTACTCCACTCGGTACTACACGGCACTATACACACAGTACTCACTGGGTACTACACGGCAATAAGGGTACTGTACTCCACCCAGTACTACCCGGCAGTATGCACACAGTACTCCACTCGGTACTACACGGCACTATACACACTGTACTCCACTCGGTACTACACGGCAATACAAGCACTGTACTCCACTCGGTACTACACGGCACTATACACACAGTACTCCACTCAGTACTACACGGCAGTACAGGCACAGTACTCCACTCATTACTACACAGCGGTAGAGGCACTGTACTCCACTCGGGACTACACGGCAGTAGAAGTCACTCTACTCCACTCAGTACTACACGGCAGTACAGGCACAGTACCCCATTCAGTACTACACGGCACTATACACACAGTACTCCACTCAGTACTACACGGCAGTACAGGCACTGTACTCCACTCGGGTCTACACGGCAGTACAGGCACGGTACTCCACTCGGTACTACACGGCACTATACACACAGTACTCCACTCAGTACTACACGGCAATACAGGCACTGTACTCCACTCAGTACTACACGGCAGTATGCACACAGTACTCCACTCGGTACTACACGGCACTATGCACACCGTACTCCACTCGGTACTACACGGCGGTACAGGCACAGTACTCCACTCGGCACTACACGGCAGTATACACACAGTACTCCACTCGGGACTACATGGCAGTACAGGCACTGTACTCCACTCAGTACTACACGGCAGTATGCACACAGTCCCCCACTCGGTACTACACGGCACTATACACACTCTACTCCACTCTGTACAACACGGCAGTATACACACAGTCCCCCACTCGGTACTACACTGCAGTACAGGCTCTGTACTCCACTCTGTACTACACCGCACTCTACACACAGTACTCCACTCAGTACTACACTGCACTATACAAACCGTACTCCACTCAGGACTACTCGGCAGTACAGGGAATGTACTCCACTCAGTACTGCACGGCAGTATGCACGCTGTACTCCACTCGGGACTACACGGGAGTACAGGCACTGTACTCCACACAGTACTACACGGCAGTATACACACAGTCCCCCACTCGGTACTACACGGCAGTACAGGCACTGTACTCCACTCAGTACTACACGGCATTATACACACAGTTCCCCACTCGGTACTACACGGCAGTACAGGTACTGTACTCCACTCAGCACTACACTGCACTATACACACAGTACTCCACTCGGGACTACTCGGCAGTACAGGTACTTTACCCCACTCGGTACTACACGGCAGTACAGGGACTGTACTCCACTCGGTCCTACACGGCACTATACACACTGTACTCCACTCAGTACTACACGGCATTATACACACAGTTCCCCACTCGGTACTACACGGCAGTAAGGCACTGTACTCCACTCAGTACTACACGGCAGTACAGGCACTGTATTCCACTCGGTACTACACGGCAGTACAGGCACTGTACTCCACTCGGTACTACACGGCACTTTACACACAGTACTCAACTCGGGACTACACGGCAGTACAGGCACTGTAGTCCACTCAGTACTACACGGCAGTACAGGCACTGTAGTCCACTCAGTACTACACGGCAGTACAGGCACTGTACTCCACTCAGTACTACACGGCAGTACAGGCACTGTACTCCACTCGGGACTACACGGCAGTACAGGCACTGTACTCCACACAGTACGACACTGCAGTAGAGGCACTGTACTCCACTCAGTACTACACGGCAGTACAGGCACTGTACTCCACTCGGTACTACACGGCACTTTACACACAGTACTCCACTCGGGACTACACGGCAGTACAGGCACTGTAGTCCACTCGGTCCTACACGGCACTATGCACGCAGTACTCCACTCGGTACTACACGGCAGAACAGGCACCGTACTCTACTCAGTACTACACGGCAGTACACACACAGTCCCCCACTCGCTACTACACGGCAGTACAGGCACTGTACTCCACTCAGTAATACACGGCAGTATGCACACAGTACTCCACTCTGGACTACACGTCAGTAAATGCACTGTACTCCACTCGGTACCACACGGCAGTACAGGCACTGTACTCCACTCAGTACTACACTGCACTATACATACTGTACTCCACTCGGGACTACACTGCAGTACAGGCACTGTACTCCACTCAGTACTACACGGCAGTACAGGCACTGTACTCTACTCAGTACTACACGGCAGTACAGGCACTGTACTCCACTCGGTACTACACGGCACTTTACACACAGTACTCCACTCGGTACTACACGGCAATACAAGCACTGTACTCCACTCGGTACTACACGGCACTATGCACACCGTACTCCACTCGGTACTACACGGCGGTACAGGCACAGTACTCCACTCGGCACTACACGGCAGTATACACACAGTACTCCACTCGGGACTACATGGCAGTACAGGCACTGTACTCCACTCGGGACTACACGGCAGTACAGGCACTATTACTCCAATCAGTACTACACGGCAGTACAGGCACTGTACTCCACTCGGGACTACACGGCAGTACAGGCACTGTACTCCACTCAGTACTACACGGCAGTACAGGTACTGTACTACACTCAGTACTGCACGGCAGTATGCACACAGTACTCCACTCGGTACTACACGGCACTATACACACAGTACTCCACTCAGTACTACACGGCAGTACAGGCACTGTACTCCACTCGGGACTATTTTTTTTTTTTTTTGCTATGGGCTTAACGTCGCACCGACACAGATAGGTCTTATGGCGACGACACTCGGGACTACACGGCAGTACAGGCACTGTACTCCACTCAGTACTACACGGCAGTACAGTCACTGTACTCCACTCAGCACTACACGGCAGTACACCCACTGTGCTCCACTCGGTACTACACGGCACTATACACACAGTACTTTACTCAGTACTACACGGCAGTACAGGCACAGTACTCCACTCACTGCTACACGGCAGTAAAGGCACTGTACTCCACTCGGGACTACACGGCAGTACAGGCACCCTACACCACTGAGTACTACCCGGCGGTACAGGCACTGTACTCCACTCGGTACTACACGGCACTATACACACAGTACTCCACTCGGTAATACACGGCAGTACATGCACTGTACTCCACTCGGTACTACACGGCACTATGCACACCGTACTCCACTCGGTACTACACGGCGGTACAGGCACAGTACTCCACTCGGTACTACACGGCACTATACACACAGTACTCCACTCAGTACTACACGGCAGTACAGGCACAGTACTCCACTCATTACTACACAGCGGTAGAGGCACTGTACTCCACTCGGGACTACACGGCAGTACAGTCACTCTACTCCACTCAGTACTACACGGCAGTACAGGCACTCTACTCCACTCAGTACTACACGGCAGTACAGGCACTGTACCCCATTCAGTACTACACGGCACTATACACACAGTACTCCACTCGGTACTACACGGCAATACAGGCACTGTATTCCACTCGGTACTACACGGCACTATTCACACAGTACTCCACTCGGTACTACACGGCACTATACACACAGTACTCCACTCGGTACTACACGGCAGAACAGGCACTGTACTCTACTCAGTACTACACGGCAGTACACACACAGTCCCCCACTCGCTACTACACGGCAGTACAGGCACTGTACTCCACTCAGTAATACACGGCAGTATGCACACAATACTCCACTCGGGACTACACGGCAGTAAACGCACTGTACTCCACTCGGTACTACACGGCAGTACAGGCACTGTACTCCACTCAGTACTACACTGCACTATACATACAGTACTCAACTCGGGACTACACGGCAGTTCATGCACTGTACTCCACTCAGTACTACACTGCACTATACACACAGTAGTCCACTCGGCACTACACTACAGTACAGGCACTGTACTTCACTCAGTACTACACGGCAGTACAAGCACTGTACTCCACTCGGTACTACACGGCAGTACAGGCACTATTACTCCACTCGGTACTACACGGCACTATACACACAGTACTCCACACGGTACTACACGGCAGAACAGGCACTGTACTCTACTCAGTACTACACGGCAGTACACACACAGTCCCCCACTCGCTACTACACGGCAGTACAGGCACTATTACTCCAATCAGTACTACACGGCAGTACAGGCACTGTACTCCACTCGGGACTACACGGCAGTACAGGCACTGTACTCCACTCAGTACTACACGGCAGTACATGCACTGTACTCCACTCGGTACTACACGGAACTATACACACAGTACTCCACTCAGTACTACACGGCAGTACAGGCAATGTACTCCACTCGGGACTACACGGCAGTACAGGCACTGTACTCCACTCAGTACTACACGGCAATACAGGCACTATACTCCACTCAGTACTACACGGCAGTACAGGAACTGTACTCCACTCGGTACTACACGGCACTATACACACAGTACTCCACTCAGTACTACACGGCAGTAGAGGCACTGTACTCCACTCGGCACTACACGGCAGTACAGGCACTCTACTCCACTCACTACTACACTGCACTATACACACAGTACTCCACTGGGGACTACACGGCAGTACAGGCACTGTACTCCACTCAGTACTACACGGCAGTGCAGGTACTGTATTCCACTCCGTACTACACGGCACTATACACACAGTACTCCATTCGGGACTACACGGCAGTACAGGCACTGTACTCAATTCAGTACTACACGGCAGTACAGGCACTGTACTCCACACGGTACTACACGGCACTCTACACACAGTACTCCACTCAGTACTACACGCCAGTACAGGCACTGTACTCCACTCGGGACTACACGGCAGTACAGGCACTGTACTCCACACAGTACTACACTGCAGTACAGGCACTGTACTCCACTCAGTACTACACGGCAGTATAGGCACTGTACTCCACTCGGTACTACACGACACTTAACACACAGTACTCCACTCGGGACTACACGGCAGTACAAGCACTGTAGTCCACCCAGTACTCACGGCAGTACAGGCACTGTACTCCACTCAGTACTACACGGCAGTACAGGCACTGTACTCCACTCAGTACAACACGGCAGTACAGGCACTGTACTCCACTCAGTACTACACGGCTGTACATGGACTGTACTCCACTCAGTACTACACGGCAGTACAGGCACTGTACTCCACTCGGTACTACGCGGCACTATACACTCAGTACTCCACTCAGTACTACATGGCAGTACAGGCACTGTACTCCACTCGGGACTACACGGCAGTACAGGCACTGTACTCCACTCAGTACTACACGGCAGTACAGGCACTGTACTCCACACAGTACTACACTGCAGTACAGGCACTGTACTCCACTCAGTACTACATGGCAGTACAGGCACTGTACTCCACTCGGGACTACACGGCAGTACAGGCACTGTACTCCACTCAGTACTACACGGCAGTACAGGCACTGTACTCCACTCAGTACTACAACGCAGTACAGGCACTGTACTCCACTCGGTACTACACGGCACTATACACACAGTACTCCACTCGGTACTACACGGCATTACAGGCACAGTACTCCACTCAGTACTACACGGCAGTACAGGCACAGTACTCCACTCGGTACTACACGGCACTATACACACAGTAATCCACTCGGTACTACACGGCAGAACAGGCACTGTACTCTACTCAGTACTACACGGCAGTACACACACAGTACCCCACTCGCTACTACCCGGCAGTACAGGCACTGTATTCCACTAAGTAATACACGGCAGTATGCACAAGGTACTCCACTCGGCACTACACGGCAGTAAAGGCACTGTACTCCACTCGGTACTACACGGCACTATACACACAGTACTCAAATCAGTACTACACGGCAGTATGCACACAGTACTCCACTCGGTACTACACGGCAGTACAGGCACTGTACTCCACTCAGTACTACACTGCAGTACAGGCACTGTATTCCACTCCGTACTACACGGCACTATACACACTACTCCATTCGGTACTACACGGCAGTACAGGCACTGTACTCAATTCAGTACTACACGGCAGTACAGGCACTGTACTCCACTCGGTACTACACGGCACTATACACACAGTACTGCACTCAGTACTACACGGCAGTACAGGCACTGTACTCCACTCGGGACTACACGGCAGTACAGGCACTGTACTCCACACAGTACTACACTGCAGTACAGGCACTGTACTCCACTCAGTACTACACGGCAGTACAGGCACTGTACTCCACTCGGTACTACACGGCACTTTACACACAGTACTCCACTCGGGACTACACGGCAGTACAAGCACTGTAGTCCACTCAGTACTACACGGCAGTACAGGCACTGTACTCCAATCAGTACTACACGGCAGTACAGGCACTGTACTCCACTCAGTACAACACGGCAGTACAGGCACTGTACTCCACTCAGTACTACACGGCAGTACATGGACTGTACTCCACTCAGTACTACACGGCAGTACAGGCACTGTACTCCACTCGGTACTACACGGCACTATACACACAGTACTCCACTCAGTACTACATGGCAGTACAGGCACTGTACTCCACTCGGGACTACACGGCAGTACAGGCACTGTACTCCACTCGGTACTACACGGCACTATGCACACAGTACTACACTCGGGACTACACGGCAGTACTGGCACTGTACTCCACTCAGTACTACACGGCAGTAAAGGCACAGTACTCCGCTCAGTACTACACGGCAGTACAGGCACTGTACTCCACTCAGTACTACACGGCAGTACACGCACTGTACTCCACTCGGTACTACACGGCACTATGCACACAGTACTCCACCCAGTACTACACGGCAGTACAGGCACTGTACTCCACTCGGGACTACACGGCAATACAGGCACTGTACTCCACTCAGTACTACACGGCAGTACAAGCACTGTACTCCACTCAGTACTACACGGCAGTACAGGCACAGTACTCCACTCGGTACTACACGGCACTATACACACAGTACTCCACTCAGTACTACACGGCAGTACAGGCACAGTACTCCACTCATTACTACACAGCGGTAGAGGCACTGTACTCCACTCGGGACTACACGGCAGTACAGTCACTCTACTCCACTCAGTACTACACGGCAGTACAGGCACTCTACTCCACTCAGTACTACACGGCAGTACAGGCACTGTACCCCATTCAGTACTACACGGCACTATACACACAGTACTCCACTCGGTACTACACGGCAATACAGGCACTGTACTCCACTCGGTACTACACGGCACTATACACACAGTACTCCACTCGGTACTACACGGCAGTACAGGTACTGTACTCCACTCAGTACTACACGGCAGTATGCACACAGTACTCCACTCGGTACTACACGGCACTATACACACAGTACTACACGGCAGTACAGGCACTGTACTCCACTCAGTACTACACGGCAGTACAGGCACTGTACTCCACTCAGCACTACACGGCAGTACACCTACTGTGCTCCACTCGGTACTACACGGCACTATACACACAGTACTTCACTCAGTACTACACGGCAGTACAGGCACAGTACTCCACTCACTGCTACACGGCAGTAAAGGCACTGTACTCCACTCGGGACTACACGGCAGTACAGGCACTCTACTCCACGCAGTACTACCCGGCAGTACAGGCACTGTACTCCACTCGGTACTACACGGCACTATACACACAGTACTCACTCGGTACTACACAGCAATACAGGTACTGTACTCCACTCAGTACTACCCGGCAGTATGCACACAGTACTCCACTCGGTACTACACGGCACTATACACACTGTACTCCACTCGGTACTACACGGCAATACAAGCACTGTACTCCACTCGGTACTACACGGCACTATACACACAGTACTCCACTCAGTACTACACGGCAGTACAGACACAGTACTCCACTCATTACTACACAGCGGTAGAGGCACTGTACTCCACTCGGGACTACACTGCAGTACAGTCACTCTACTCCACTCAGTACTACACGGCAGTACAGGCACTGTACCCCATTCAGTACTACACGGCACTATACACACAGTACTCCACTCAGTACTACACGGCGGTACAGGCACTGTACTCCACTCGGGTCTACACGGCAGTACAGGCACGGTACTCCACTCGGTACTACACGGCACTATACACACAGTACTCCACTCAGTACTACACGGCAATACAGGCAATGTACTCCACTCAGTACTACACGGCAGTATGCACACAGTACTCCACTCGGTACTACACGGCACTATGCACACCGTACTCCACTCGGTACTACACGGCGGTACAGGCACAGTACTCCACTCGGCACTACACGGCAGTATACACACAGTACTCCACTCGGGACTACATGGCAGTACAGGCACTGTACTCCACCCAGTACTACACGGCAGTATGCACACAGTCCCCCACTCGGTACTACACGGCACTATACACACTCTACTCCACTCTGTACTACACGGCAGTATACACACAGTCCCCCACTCGGTACTACACTGCAGTACAGGCTCTGTACTCCACTCTGTACTACACCGCACTCTACACACAGTACTCCACTCAGTACTACACTGCACTATACAAAATGTACTCCACTCGGGACTACTCGGCAGTACAGGGAATGTACTCCACTCAGTACTACACGGCAGTATGCACGCTGTACTCCACTCGGGACTACACGGGAGTACAGGCACTGTACTCCACACAGTACTACACGGCAGTATACACACAGTCCCCCACTCGGTACTACACGGCAGTACAGGCACTGTACTCCACTCAGTACTACACGGCATTATACACACAGTTCCCCACTCGGTACTACACGGCAGTACAGGTACTGTACTCCACTCAGCACTACACTGCACTGTACACACAGTACTCTACTCGGGACTACTCGGCAGTACAGGTACTTTACCCACTCGGTACTACACGGCAGTACAGGGACTGTACTCCACTCGGTCCTACACGGCACTATACACACTGTACTCCACTCAGTACTACACGGCATTATACACACAGTTCCCCACTCGGTACTACACGGCAGTAAGGCACTGTACTCCACTCAGTACTACACGGCAGTACAGGCACTGTATTCCACTCGGTACTACACGGCAGTACAGGCACTGTACTCCACTCGGTACTACACGGCACTTTACACACAGTACTCCACTCGGGACTACACGGCAGTACAGGCACTGTAGTCCACTCAGTACTACACGGCAGTACATGCACTGTAGTCCACTCAGTACTACACGGCAGTACAGGCACTGTACTCCACTCAGTACTACACGGCAGTACAGGCACTGTACTCCACTCGGGACTACACGGCAGTACAGGCACTGTACTCCACACAGTACAACACTGCAGTACAGGCACTGTACTCCACTCAGTACTACACGGCAGTACAGGCACTGTACTCCACTCGGTACTACACGGCACTATACACACAGTACTCCACTCGGGACTACACGGCAGTACAGGCACTGTAGTCCACTCGGTCCTACACGGCACTATGCACGCAGTACTCCACTCGGTACTACACGGCAGTACAGGCACTGTACTCCACTCGGTGCTACACGGCAGTATACACACAGTCCCCCACTCGGTACCACACGGCAGTACAGGCACTGTACTCCACCCAGTACTGCACGGCAGTACAGGCTTTGTACTCCACTCAGTACTACACGGCAGTACAGGCACTGTACACCACTCAGCACTACACTGCACTATACACACAGTACTACACTCGGGACTACACGGCAGTACAGCCACTGTACTCCACTCCGGACTACACTGCACTATACACACAGTACTACACTCGGGACTACACGGCAGTACTGGCACTGTACTCCACTCAGTACTACACGGCAGTACAGGCACTGTACTACACTCAGTACTACACGGCGCTATACACACAGTACTCCATTCGGGACTACACGGCAGTACAGGCACTGTACTCCATTCAGTACTACACGGCAGTACAGGCACTGTACTCCACTCAGTACTACACGGCAGTACAGGCACTGTACTCCACTCGGTACTACACGGCACTATGCACACAGTACTCCACTCAGTACTACACGGCAGTACAGGCACTGTACTCCACTCGGGACTACACGGCAATACAGGCACTGTACTCCACTCAGTACTACACGGCAGTACAGGCACAGTACTCCACTCGGTACTACACGGCACTATACACACAGTACTCCACTCAGTACTACACGGCAGTACTGGCACAGTACACCACTCATTACTACACAGCGGTAGAGGCACTGTACTCCACTCGGGACTACACGCCAGTACAGTCACTCTACTCCACTCAGTACTACACGGCAGTACAGGCACTGTACTCCACTGGGTACTACACGGCACTATACACACAGTACTCCACTCGGTACTACACGGCAGTACAGGTACTGTACTCCACTCAGTACGACACGGCAGTATGCACACAGTACTCCACTCGGTACTACACGGCACTATACACACAGTACTCCACTCGGTACTACACGGCAATACAGGCACTGTACTCCACTCGGTACTACACGGCACTATACACACAGTACTCCACTCGGTACTACACGGCAGTACAGGTACTGTACTCCACTCAGTACTACACGGCAGTGTGCACACAGTACTCCACTCGGTACTACACGGCACTATACACACAGTACTCCACTCAGTACTACACGGCATTACAGGCACTGTACTCCACTCGGGACTATTTTTTTTTTTTTTTTGCTATGGGCTTAACGTCGCACCGACACAGATAGGTCTTATGGCGACGACACTCGGGACTACACGGCAGTACAGGCACTGTACTCCACTCAGTACTACACGGCAGTACAGTCACTGTACTCCACTCAGCACTACACGGCAGTACACCCACTGTGCTCCACTCGGTACTACACGGCACTATACACACAGTACTTTACTCAGTACTACACGGCAGTACAGGCACAGTACTCCACTCACTGCTACACGGCAGTAAAGGCACTGTACTCCACTCGGGACTACACGGCAGTACAGGCACCCTACTCCACTCAGTACTACCCGGCAGTACAGGCACTGTACTCCACTCGGTACTACACGGCACTATACACACAGTACTCCACTCGGTAATACACGGCAGTACATGCACTGTACTCCACTCGGTACTACACGGCACTATGCACACCGTACTCCACTCGGTACTACACGGCGGTACAGGCACAGTACTCCACTCGGTACTACACGGCACTATACACACAGTACTCCACTCAGTACTACACGGCAGTACAGGCACAGTACTCCACTCATTACTACACAGCGGTAGAGGCACTGTACTCCACTCGGGACTACACGGCAGTACAGTCACTCTACTCCACTCAGTACTACACGGCAGTACAGGCACTCTACTCCACTCAGTACTACACGGCAGTACAGGCACTGTACCCCATTCAGTACTACACGGCACTATACACACAGTAATCCACTCGGTACTACACGGCAATACAGGCACTGTATTCCACTCGGTACTACACGGCACTATTCACACAGTACTCCACTCGGTACTACACGGCACTATACACACAGTACTCCACTCGGTACTACACGGCAGAACAGGCACTGTACTCTACTCAGTACTACACGGCAGTACACACACAGTCCCCCACTCGCTACTACACGGCAGTACAGGCACTGTACTCCACTCAGTAATACACGGCAGTATGCACACAATACTCCACTCGGGACTACACGGCAGTAAACGCACTGTACTCCACTCGGTACTACACGGCAGTACAGGCACTGTACTCCACTCAGTACTACACTGCACTATACATACAGTACTCAACTCGGGACTACACGGCAGTTCATGCACTGTACTCCACTCAGTACTACACTGCACTATACACACAGTAGTCCACTCGGCACTACACTACAGTACAGGCACTGTACTTCACTCAGTACTACACGGCAGTACAAGCACTGTACTCCACTCGGTACTACACGGCAGTACAGGCACTATTACTCCACTCGGTACTACACGGCACTATACACACAGTACTCCACACGGTACTACACGGCAGAACAGGCACTGTACTCTACTCAGTACTACACGGCAGTACACACACAGTCCCCCACTCGCTACTACACGGCAGTACAGGCACTATTACTCCAATCAGTACTACACGGCAGTACAGGCACTGTACTCCACTCGGGACTACACGGCAGTACAGGCACTGTACTCCACTCAGTACTACACGGCAGTACATGCACTGTACTCCACTCGGTACTACACGGCACTATACACACAGTACTCCACTCAGTACTACACGGCAGTAGAGGCATTGTACTCCACTCGGCACTACACGGCAGTACAGGCACTGTACTCCACTCACTACTACACTGCACTATACACACAGTACTCCACTGGGGACTACACGGCAGTACAGGCACTGTACTCCACTCAGTACTACACGGCAGTGCAGGCACTGTATTCCACTCCGTACTACACGGCACTATACACACAGTACTCCATTCGGGACTACACGGCAGTACAGGCACTGTACTCAATTCAGTACTACACGGCAGTACAGGCACTGTACTCCACACGGTACTACACGGCACTCTACACACAGTACTCCACTCAGTACTACACGCCAGTACAGGCACTGTACTCCACTCGGGACTACACGGCAGTACAGGCACTGTACTCCACACAGTACTACACTGCAGTACAGGCACTGTACTCCACTCAGTACTACACGGCAGTACAGGCACTGTACTCCACTCGGTACTACACGACACTTAACACACAGTACTCCACTCGGGACTACACGGCAGTACAAGCACTGTAGTCCACCCAGTACTCACGGCAGTACAGGCACTGTACTCCACTCAGTACTACACGGCAGTACAGGCACTGTACTCCACTCAGTACAACACGGCAGTACAGGCACTGTACTCCACTCAGTACTACACGGCTGTACATGGACTGTACTCCACTCAGTACTACACGGCAGTACAGGCACTGTACTCCACTCGGTACTACACGGCACTATACACTCAGTACTCCACTCAGTACTACATGGCAGTACAGGCACTCTACTCCACTCGGGACTACACGGCAGTACAGGCACTGTACTCCACTCAGTACTACACGGCAGTACAGGCACTGTACTCCACTCAGTACTACAACGCAGTACAGGCACTGTACTCCACTCGGTACTACACGGCACTATACACACAGTACTCCACTCGGTACTACACGGCATTACAGGCACAGTACTCCACTCAGTACTACACGGCAGTACAGGCACAGTACTCCACTCGGTACTACACGGCACTATACACACAGTACTCCACTCGGTACTACACGGCAGAACAGGCACTGTACTCTACTCAGTACTACACGGCAGTACACACACAGTACCCCACTCGCTACTACCCGGCAGTACAGGCACTGTATTCCACTAAGTAATACACGGCAGTATGCACAAGGTACTCCACTCGGCACTACACGGCAGTAAAGGCACTGTACTCCACTCGGTACTACACGGCACTATACACACAGTACTCAAATCAGTACTACACGGCAGTATGCACACAGTACTCCACTCGGTACTACACGGCAGTACAGGCACTGTACTCCACTCAGTACTACACTGCAGTACAGGCACTGTATTCCACTCCGTACTACACGGCACTATACACACTACTCCATTCGGGACTACACGGCAGTACAGGCACTGTACTCAATTCAGTACTACACGGCAGTACAGGCACTGTACTCCACTCGGTACTACACGGCACTATACACACAGTACTACACTCAGAACTACACGGCAGTACAGGCACTGTACTCCACTCGGGACTACACGGCAGTACAGGCACTGTACTCCACACAGTACTACACTGCAGTACAGGCACTGTACTCCACTCAGTACTACACGGCAGTACAGGCACTGTACTCCACTCGGTACTACACGGCACTTTACACACAGTACTCCACTCGGGACTACACGGCAGTACAAGCACTGTAGTCCACTCAGTACTACACGGCAGTACAGGCACTGTACTCCAATCAGTACTACACGGCAGTACAGGCACTGTACTCCACTCAGTACAACACGGCAGTACAGGCACTGTACTCCACTCAGTACTACACGGCAGTACATGGACTGTACTCCACTCAGTACTACACGGCAGTACAGGCACTGTACTCCACTCGGTACTACACGGCACTATACACACAGTACTCCACTCAGTACTACATGGCAGTACAGGCACTGTACTCCACTCGGGACTACACGGCAGTACAGGCACTGTACTCCACTCGGTACTACACGGCACTATGCACACAGTACTACACTCGGCACTACACGGCAGTACTGGCACTGTACTCCACTCAGTACTACACGGCAGTAAAGGCACAGTACTCCGCTCAGTACTACACGGCAGTACAGGCACTGTACTCCACTCAGTACTACACGGCAGTACAGGCACTGTACTCCACTCGGTACTACACGGCACTATGCACACAGTACTCCACTCAGTACTACACGGCAGTACAGGCACTGTACTCCACTCGGGACTACACGGCAATACAGGCACTGTACTCCACTCAGTACTACACGGCAGTACAAGCACTGTACTCCACTCAGTACTACACGGCAGTACAGGCACAGTACTCCACTCGGTACTACACGGCACTATACACACAGTACTCCACTCAGTACTACACGGCAGTACAGGCACAGTACTCCACTCATTACTACACAGCGGTAGAGGCACTGTACTCCACTCGGGACTACACGGCAGTACAGTCATTCTACTCCACTCAGTACTACACGGCAGTACAGGCACTCTACTCCACTCAGTACTACACGGCAGTACAGGCACTGTACCCCATTCAGTACTACACGGCACTATACATACAGTACTCCACTCGGTACTACACGGCAATACAGGCACTGTACTCCACTCGGTACTACACGGCACTATACACACAGTACTCCACTCGGTACTACACGGCAGTACAGGTACTGTACTCCACTCAGTACTACACGGCAGTATGCACACAGTACTCCACTCGGTACTACACGGCACTATACACACAGTACTCCACTCAGTACTACACGGCAGTACAGGCACTGTACTCCACTCAGTACTACACGGCAGTACAGGCACTGTACTCCACTCAGCACTACACGGCAGTACACCTACTGTGCTCCACTCGGTACTACACGGCACTATACACACAGTACTTCACTCAGTACTACACGGCAGTACAGGCACAGTACTCCACTCACTGCTACACGGCAGTAAAGGCACTGTACTCCACTCGGGACTACACGGCAGTACAGGCACTCTACTCCACGCAGTACTACCCGGCAGTACAGGCACTGTACTCCAATCGGTACTACACGGCACTATACACACAGTACTCACTCGGTACTACACAGCAATACAGGTACTGTACTCCACTCAGTACTACCCGGCAGTATGCACACATTACTCCACTCGGTACTACACGGCACTATACACACTGTACTCCACTCGGTACTACACGGCAATACAAGCACTGTACTCCACTCGGTACTACACGGCACTATACACACAGTACTCCACTCAGTACTACACGGCAGTACAGACACAGTACTCCACTCATTACTACACAGCGGTAGAGGCACTGTACTCCACTCGGGACTACACGGCAGTACAGTCACTCTACTCCACTCAGTACTACACGGCAGTACAGGCACTGTACCCCATTCAGTACTACACGGCACTATACACACAGTACTCCACTCAGTACTACACGGCAGTACAGGCACTGTACTCCACTCGGGTCTACACGGCAGTACAGGCACGGTACTCCACTCGGTACTACACGGCACTATACACACAGTACTCCACTCAGTACTACACGGCAATACAGGCACTGTACTCCACTCAGTACTACACGGCAGTATGCACACAGTACTCCACTCGGTACTACACGGCACTATGCACACCGTACTCCACTCAGTACTACACGGCAGTACAGGCACTGTACTCCACTCGGGTCTACACGGCAGTACAGGCACGGTACTCCACTCGGTACTACACGGCACTATACACACAGTACTCCACTCAGTACTACACGGCAATACAGGCACTGTACTCCACTCAGTACTACACGGCAGTATGCACACAGTACTCCACTCGGTACTACACGGCACTATGCACACCGTACTCCACTCGGTACTACACGGCGGTACAGGCACAGTACTCCACTCGGCACTACACGGCAGTATACACACAGTACTCCACTCGGGACTACATGGCAGTACAGGCACTGTACTCCACTCAGTACTACACGGCAGTATGCACACAGTCCCCCACTCGGTACTACACGGCACTATACACACTCTACTCCACTCTGTACTACACGGCAGTATACACACAGTCCCCCACTCGGTACTACACTGCAGTACAGGCTCTGTACTCCACTCTGTACTACACCGCACTCTACACACAGTACTCCACTGCACTATACAAACTGTACTCCACTCGGGACTACTCGGCAGTACAGGGAATGTACTCCACTCAGTACTACACGGCAGTATGCACGCTGTACTCCACTCGGGACTACACGGGAGTACAGGCACTGTACTCCACACAGTACTACACGGCAGTATACACACAGTCCCCCACTCGGTACTACACGGCAGTACAGGCACTGTACTCCACTCAGTACTACACGGCATTATACACACAATTCCCCACTCGGTACTACACGGCAGTACAGGTACTGTACTCCACTCAGCACTACACTGCACTGTACACACAGTACTCTACTCGGGACTACTCGGCAGTACAGGTACTTTACCCCACTCGGTACTACACGGCAGTACAGGGACTGTACTCCACTCGGTCCTACACGGCACTATACACACTGTACTCCACTCAGTACTACACGGCATTATACACACAGTTCCCCACTCGGTACTACACGGCAGTAAGGCACTGTACTCCACTCAGTACTACACGGCAGTACAGGCACTGTATTCCACTCGGTACTACACGGCAGTACAGGCACTGTACTCCTCTCGGTACTACACGGCACTTTACACACAGTACTCCACTCGGGACTACACGGCAGTACAGGCACTGTAGTCCACTCAGTACTACACGGCAGTACAGGCACTGTAGTCCACTCAGTACTACACGGCAGTACAGGCACTGTACTCCACTCAGTACTACACGGCAGTACAGGCACTGTACTCCACTCGGGACTACACGGCAGTACAGGCACTGTACTCCACACAGTACAACACTGCAGTACAGGCACTGTACTCCACTCAGTACTACACGGCAGTACAGGCACTGTACTCCACTCGGTACTACACGGCACTAACACACAGTACTCTACTCGGGACTACACGGCAGTACAGGCACTGTAGTCCACTCGGTCCTACACGGCACTATGCACGCAGTACTCCACTCGGTACTACACGGAAGTACAGGCACTGTACTCCACTCGGTGCCACACGGCAGTATACACACAGTCCCCCACTCGGTACCACACGGCAGTACAGGCACTGTACTCCACCCAGTACTGCACGGCAGTACAGGCTTTGTACTCCACTCAGTACTACACGGCAGTACAGGCACTGTACACCACTCAGCACTACACTGCACTATACACACAGTACTACACTCGGGACTACACGGCAGTACAGCCACTGTACTCCACTCCGGACTACACTGCACTATACACACAGTACTACACTCGGGACTACACGGCAGTACTGGCACTGTACTCCACTCAGTACTACACGGCAATACAGGCACTGTACTACACTCAGTACTACACGGCGCTATACACACAGTACTCCATTCGGGACTACACGGCAGTACAGGCACTGTACTCCATTCAGTACTACACGGCAGTACAGGCACTGTACTCCACTCAGTACTACACGGCAGTACAGCCACTGTACTCCACTCGGTACTACACGGCACTATGCACACAGTAATCCACTCAGTACTACACGGCAGTACAGGCACTGTACTCCACTCGGGACTACACGGCAATACAGGCACTGTACTCCACTCAGTACCACACGGCAGTACAGGCACAGTACTCCACTCGGTACTACACGGCACTATACACACAGTACTCCACTCAGTACTACACGGCAGTACTGGCACAGTACACCACTCATTACTACACAGCGGTAGAGGCACTGTACTCCACTCGGGACTACACGCCAGTACAGTCACTCTACTCCACTCAGTACTACACGGCAGTACAGGCACTGTACTCCACTGGGTACTACACGGCACTATACACACAGTACTCCACTCAGTACTACACGGCAGTACAGGCACTGTACTCCACTCGGGACTATTTTTTTTTTTGCTATGGGCTTAACGTCGCACCGACACAGATAGGTCTTATGGCGACGACACTCGGGACTACACGGCAGTACAGGCACTGTACTCCACTCAGTACTACACGGCAGTACAGTCACTGTACTCCACTCAGCACTACACGGCAGTACACCCACTGTGCTCCACTCGGTACTACACGGCACTATACACACAGTACTTTACTCAGTACTACACGGCAGTACAGGCACAGTACTCCACTCACTGCTACACGGCAGTAAAGGCACTGTACTCCACTCGGGACTACACGGCAGTACAGGCACCCTACTCCACTCAGTACTACCCGGCAGTACAGGCACTGTACTCCACTCGGTACTACACGGCACTATACACACAGTACTCCACTCGGTAATACACGGCAGTACATGCACTGTACTCCACTCGGTACTACACGGCACTATGCACACCGTACTCCACTCGGTACTACACGGCGGTACAGGCACAGTACTCCACTCGGCACTACACGGCAGTATACACACAGTACTCCACTCGGGACTACATGGCAGTACAGGCACTGTACTCCACTCGGGACTACACGGCAGTACAGGCACTATTACTCCAATCAGTACTACACGGCAGTACAGGCACTGTACTCCACTCGGGACTACACGGCAGTACAGGCACTGTACTCCACTCAGTACTACACGGCAGTACAGGCACTGTACTCCACTCGGTACTACACGGCACTATACACACAGTACTCCACTCGGTACTACACGGCAGAACAGGCACCGTACTCTACTCAGTACTACACGGCAGTACACACACAGTCCCCCACTCGCTACTACACGGCAGTACAGGCACTGTACTCCACTCAGTAATACACGGCAGTATGCACACAGTACTCCACTCTGGACTACACGTCAGTAAATGCACTGTACTCCACTCGGTACCACACGGCAGTACAGGCACTGTACTCCACTCAGTACTACACTGCACTATACATACTGTACTCCACTCGGGACTACACGGCAGTATATGCACTGTACTCCACTCAGTACTACACTGCACTATACACACAGTACTCCACTCGGCACTACATGGCAGTACAGGCACTGTACTTCACTCAGTACTACACGGCAGTACAAGCACTGTACTCCACTCGGTACTACACGGCAGTACAGGCACTATTACTCCAATCATTACTACACGGCAGTACAGGCACTGTACTCCACTCGGGACTACACGGCAGTACAGGCACTGTACTCCACTCAGTACTACACGGCAGTACAGGCACTGTACTCCACTGGTACTACACGGCACTATACACACAGTACTCCACACAGTACTACACGGCAGTACAGGCAATGTACTCCACTCGGGACTACACGGCAATACAGGCACTGTACTCCACTCAGTACTACACGGCAACACAGGCACTGTACTCCACTCAGTACTACACGGCAGTACAGGCACTGTACTCCACTCGGTACTACACGGCACTACACACAGCACTCCACTCAGTACTACACGGCAGTACAGGCACTGTACTCCACTCAGTACTACACTGCACTATACATACAGTACTCCACTCCGGACTACACGGCAGTATATGCACTGTACTCCACTCAGTACTACACTGCACTATACACACAGTGTTCCACTCGGCACTACATGGCAGTACAGGCACTGTACTTCACTCAGTACTACACTGCACTATACACACAGTACTCCACTGGGGACTACACGGCAGTACAGGCACTGTACTCTACTCAGTACTACACGGCAGTACAGGCACTGTATTCCACTCCGTAGTACACGGCACTATACACACAGTACTCCATTCGGGACTACACGCCAGTACAGGCACTGTACTCAATTCAGTACTACACGGCACTATACACACAGTACTCCACACAGTACTACACGGCAGTACAGGCACTGTCCTCCACTCGGGACTACACGGCAGTACAGGCACTGTACTCCACACAGTACTACACTGTTGTACAGGCACTGTACTCCACTCAGTACTACACGGCAGTACAGGCACTGTATTCCACTCGGTACTACACGGCACTTTACACACAGTACTCCACTCGGGACTACACGGCAGTACAAGCACTGTAGTCCACTCAGTACTACACGGCAGTACAGGCACTGTACTCCACTCAGTACTACACGGCAGTACAGGCACTGTACTCCACTCAGTACAACACGGAAGTACAGGCACTGTAATCCACTCAGTACTACACGGCAGTACATGGACTGTACTCCACTCAGTACTACACGGCAGTACAGGCACTGTACTCCACTCGGTACTACACGGCACTATACACACAGTACTCCACTCAGTATTACACGGCAGTACAGGCACTGTACTCCACTCGGGACTACACGGCAGTACTGGCACTGTACTCCACTCAGTACTACACGGCAGTACAGGCACTGTACTCCACTCAGTACTACAACGCAGTACAGGCACGGTACTCCACTCGGTACTACACGGCACTATACACACAGTACTCCACTCAGTACTACACGGCAGTACAGGCACTGTACTCCACTCGGGACTACACGGCAGTACAGGCACTGTACTCCACTCAGTACTACACGGCAGTACAAGCACTGTACTCCACACAGTACTACACGGCAGTACACCCACTGTACTCCACTCAGTACTACACGGCAGTACAGGCACTGTAGTCCACTCAGTACTACACGGCTACAGGCACGGTACTCCACTCGTTACTACACGGCACTATACACACAGTACTCCACTCAGTACTACACGGCAGTACAAGCACAGTACTCCATTCACAACTACACGGCAGTACAGGCACTGTACTCCACTCGGGACTACACGGCAGTACAGGCACTCTACTCCACTCAGTACTACACGACATTATACACACAGTTCCCCACTCGGTACTACACGGCAGTACATGTGCTGTACTCCACTCAGCACTACACGGCAGTACAGGCACTGTACTCCACTAAGTACTACACGGCAGTACAGGCACTGTACTCCACACCGTACTACACGGCAGTATACACACAGTACTCCACTCGGGACTACTCGGCAGTACAGGCACTGTATTCCACTCGGTACTACACGGCAGTACATGCACTGTACTCCACACGGTACTACACGGCACGATACAAACAGTACTCCACTCAGTACTACACGGCAGTACAGGCACAGCACTCCACTCACTACTACACGGCAGTACAGGCACTGTATTCCACTCGGGACTACACGGCAGTACAGGCACTGTACTCCACTCAGTACTACAGGGCAGTAGAGGCACTCTACTCCACTCGGTACTACACGGCACTATACACACAGTACTCCACTCGGTACTACACGGCAGTACAGGTACTCTACTCCACTCAGTACTACACGGCAGTATGCACACAGTACTCCACTCGGTACTACACGGCACTATCCACACAGTACTCCACTCGGTACTACACGGCAATACAGGCACTGTATTCCACTCGGTACTACACGGCACTATTCACACAGTACTCCACTCGGTACTACACGGCACTATACACACAGTACTCCACTCGGTACTACACGGCAGAACAGGCACTGTACTCTACTCAGTACTACACGGCAGTACACACACAGTCCCCCACTCGCTACTACACGGCAGTACAGGCACTGTACTCCACTCAGTAATACACGGCAGTATGCACACAATACTCCACTCGGGACTACACGGCAGTAAACGCACTGTACTCCACTCGGTACTACACGGGAGTACAGGCACTGTACTCCACTCAGTACTACACTGCACTATACATACAGTACTCAACTCGGGACTACACGGCAGTTCATGCACTGTACTCCACTCAGTACTACACTGCACTATACACACAGTACTCCACTCGGCACTACACTACAGTACAGGCACTGTACTTCACTCAGTACTACACGGCAGTACAAGCACTGTACTCCACTCGGTACTACACGGCAGTACAGGCACTATTACTCCACTCGGTACTACAAGGCACTATACACACAGTACTCCACACGGTACTACACTTCAGAACAGGCACTGTACTCTACTCAGTACTACACGGCAGTACACACACAGTCCCCCACTCGCTACTACACGGCAGTACAGGCACTATTACTCCAATCAGTACTACACGGCAGTACAGGCACTCTACTCCACTCGGGACTACACGGCAGTACAGGCACTGTACTCCACTCAGTACTACACGGCAGTACATGCACTGTACTCCACTCGGTACTACACGGCACTATACACACTGTACTCCACTCAGTACTACACGGCATTATACACACAGTTCCCCACTCGGTACTACACGGCAGTAAGGCACTGTACACCACACAGTACTACACGGCAGTATACACACAGTCCCCCACTCGGTACTACACGGCAGTACAGGCACTGTACTCCACTCAGTACTACACGGCATTATACACACAGTTCCCCACTCGGTACTACACGGCAGTACAGGTACTGTTCTCCACTCAGCACTACACTGCACTATACACACAGTACTCCACTCGGGACTACTCGGCAGTACAGGTACTTTACCCCACTCGGTACTACACGGCAGTACAGGGACTGTACTCCACTCGGTCCTACACGGCACTATACACACTGTACTCCACTCAGTACTACACGGCATTATACACACAGTTCCCCACTCGGTACTACACGGCAGTAAGGCACTGTACTCCACTCAGTACTACACGGCAGTACAGGCACTGTATTCCACTCGGTACTACACGGCAGTACAGGCACTGTACTCCACTCGGTACTACACGGCACTTTACACACAGTACTCCACTCGGGACTACACGGCAGTACAGGCACTGTAGTCCACTCAGTACTACACGGCAGTACAGGCACTGTAGTCCACTCAGTACTACACGGCAGTACAGGCACTGTACTCCACTCAGTACTACACGGCAGTACAGGCACTGTACTCCACTCGGGACTACACGGCAGTACAGGCACTGTACTCCACACAGTACAACACTGCAGTACAGGCACTGTACTCTACGCAGTACTACACGGCAGTACAGGCACTGTACTCCACTCGGTACTACACGGCACTTTACACACAGTACTCCACTCGGGACTACACGGCAGTACAGGCACTGTAGTCCACTCGGTCCTACCCGGCACTATGCACGCAGTACTCCACTCGGTACTACACGGCAGTACAGGCACTGTACTCCACTCGGTGCTACACGGCAGTATACACACAGTCCCCCACTCGGTACCACACGGCAGTACAGGCACTGTACTCCACCCAGTACTGCACGGCAGTACAGGCTTTGTACTCCACTCAGTACTACACGGCAGTACAGGCACTGTACACCACTCAGCACTACAATGCACTATACACACAGTACTACACTCGGGACTACACGGCAGTACAGCCACTGTACTCCACTCCGGACTACACTGCACTATACACACAGTACTACACTCGGGACTACACGGCAGTACTGGCACTGTACTCCACTCAGTACTACACGGCAGTACAGGCACTGTACTACACTCAGTACTACACGGCGCTATACACACAGTACTCCATTCGGGACTACACGGCAGTACAGGCACTGTACTCCATTCAGTACTACACGGCAGTACAGGCACTGTACTCCACTCAGTACTACACGGCAGTACAGGCACTGTACTCCACTCGGTACTACACGGCACTATGCACACAGTACTCCACTCAGTACTACACGGCAGTACAGGCACTGTACTCCACTCGGGACTACACGGCAATACAGGCACTGTACTCTACTCAGTACTGCACGGCAGTACAAGCACAGTACTCCACTCGGTACTACACGGCACTATACACACAGAACTCCACTCAGTACTACACGGCAGTGCTGGCACAGTACTCCACTCATTACTACACAGCGGTAGAGGCACTGTACTCCACTCGGGACTACACGCCAGTACAGTCACTCTACTCCACTCAGTACTACACGGCAGTACAGGCACTGTACTCCACTGGGTACTACACGGCACTATACACACAGTACTCCACTCGGTACTACACGGCAGTACAGGTACTGTACTCCACTCAGTACGACACGGCAGTATGCACACAGTACTCCACTCGGTACTACACGGCACTATACACACAGTACTCCACTCGGTACTACACGGCAATACAGGCACTGTACTCCACTCGGTACTACACGGCACTATACACACAGTACTCCACTCGGTACTACACGGCAGTACAGGTACTGTACTCCACTCAGTACTACACGGCAGTATGCACACAGTACTCCACTCGGTACTACACGGCACTATACACACAGTACTCCACTCAGTACTACACGGCAGTACAGGCACTGTACTCCACTCGGGACTATTTTTTTTTTTTTTTGCTATGGGCTTAACGTCGCACCGACACAGAGAGGTCTTATGGCGACGACACTCGGGACTACACGGCAGTACAGGCACTGTACTCCACTCAGTACTACACGGCAGTACAGTCACTGTACTCCACTCAGCACTACACGGCAGTACACCCACTGTGCTCCACTCGGTACTACACGGCACTATACACACAGTACTTTACTCAGTACTACACGGCAGTACAGGCACAGTACTCCACTCACTGCTACACGGCAGTAAAGGCACTGTACTCCACTCGGGACTACACGGCAATACAGGCACTGTACTCCACTCAGTACTACACGGCAGTACAGGCACAGTACTCCACTCGGTACTACACGGCACTATACACACAGTACTCCACTCAGTACTACACGGCAGTACAGGCACTGTACTCCACTCGGGACTACACGGCAATACAGGCACTGTACTCCACTCAGTACTACACGGCAGTACAGGCACAGTACTCCACTCAGTACTACACGGCAGTGCTGGCACAGTACTCCACTCATTACTACACAGCGGTAGAGGCACTGTACTCCACTCGGGACTACACGCCAGTACAGTCACTCTACTCCACTCAGTACTACACGGCAGTACAGGCACTGTACTCCACTGGGTACTACACGGCACTATACACACAGTACTCCACTCGGTACTACACGGCAGTACAGGTACTGTACTCCACTCAGTACGACACGGCAGTATGCACACAGTACTCCACTCGGTACTACACGGCACTATACACACAGTACTCCACTCGGTACTACACTGCAATACAGGCACTGTACTCCACTCGGTACTACACGGCACTATACACACAGTACTCCACTCGGTACTACACGGCAGTACAGGTACTGTACTCCACTCAGTACTACACGGCAGTATGCACACAGTACTCCACTCGGTACTACACGGCACTATACACACAGTACTCCACTCAGTACTACACGGCAGTACAGGCACTGTACTCCACTCGGGTCTATTTTTTTTTTTTTGCTATGGGCTTAACGTCGCACCGACACAGAGGTCTTATGGCGACGACACTCGGGACTACACGGCAGTACAGGCACTGTACTCCACTCAGTACTACACGGCAGTACAGTCACTGTACTCCACTCAGCACTACACGGCAGTACACCCACTGTGCTCCACTCGGTACTACACGGCACTATACACACAGTACTTTACTCAGTACTACACGGCAGTACAGGCACAGTACTCCACTCACTGCTACACGGCAGTAAAGGCACTGTACTCCACTCGGGACTACACGGCAGTACAGGCACTCTACTCCACTCAGTACTACCCGGCAGTACAGGCACTGTACTCCACTCGGTACTACACGGCACTATACACACAGTACTCCACTCGGTAATACACGGCAGTACATGCACTGTACTCCACTCGGTACTACACGGCACTATGCACACCGTACTCCACTCGGTACTACACGGCGGTACAGGCACAGTACTCCACTCGGCACTACACGGCAGTATACACACAGTACTCCACTCGGGACTACATGGCAGTACAGGCACTCTACTCCACTCGGTACTACACGGCACTATACACACAGTACTCCACTCGGTACTACACGGCAGTACAGGTACTCTACTCCACTCAGTACTACACGGCAGTATGCACACAGTACTCCACTCGGTACTACACGGCACTATCCACACAGTACTCCACTCGGTACTACACGGCAATACAGGCACTGTATTCCACTCGGTACTACACGGCACTATTCACACAGTACTCCACTCGGTACTACACGGCACTATACACACAGTACTCCACTCGGTACTACACGGCAGAACAGGCACTGTACTCTACTCAGTACTACACGGCAGTACACACACAGTCCCCCACTCGCTACTACACGGCAGTACAGGCACTGTACTCCACTCAGTAATACACGGCACTATGCACACAATACTCCACTCGGGACTACACGGCAGTAAACGCACTGTACTCCACTCGGTACTACACGGGAGTACAGGCACTGTACTCCACTCAGTACTACACTGCACTATACATACAGTACTCAACTCGGGACTACACGGCAGTTCATGCACTGTACTCCACTCAGTACTACACTGCACTATACACACAGTACTCCACTCGGCACTACACTACAGTACAGGCACTGTACTTCACTCAGTACTACACGGCAGTACAAGCACTGTACTCCACTCGGTACTACACGGCAGTACAGGCACTATTACTCCACTCGGTACTACAAGGCACTATACACACAGTACTCCACACGGTACTACACTTCAGAACAGGCACTGTACTCTACTCAGTACTACACGGCAGTACATGCACTGTACTCCACTCGGTACTACACGGCACTATACACACTGTACTCCACTCAGTACTACACGGCATTATACACACAGTTCCCCACTCGGTACTACACGGCAGTAAGGCACTGTACACCACACAGTACTACACGGCAGTACATGCACTGTACTCCACTCGGTACTACACGGCACTATACACACTGTACTCCACTCAGTACTACACGGCATTATACACACAGTTCCCCACTCGGTACTACACGGCAGTAAGGCACTGTACACCACACAGTACTACACGGCAGTATACACACAGCCCCCACTCGGTACTACACGGCAGTAAGGCACTGTACACCACACAGTACTACACGGCACTATACATACAGTCCCCCACTCGCTACTACACGGCACTACAGGCACTATTACTCCAATCAGTACTACACGGCAGTACAGGCACTGTACTCCACTCGGGACTACACGGCAGTACAGGCACTGTACTCCACTCAGTACTACACGGCAGTACATGCACTGTACTCCACTCGGTACTACACGGCACTATACACACTGTACTCCACTCAGTACTACACGGCATTATACACACAGTTCCCCACTCGGTACTACACGGCAGTAAGGCACTGTACACCACACAGTACTACACGGCAGTATACACACAGTCCCCCACTCGGTACTACACGGCAGTACAGGCACTGTACTCCACTCAGTACTACACGGCATTATACACACAGTTCCCCACTCGGTACTACACGGCAGTACAGGTACTGTACTCCACTCAGCACTACACTGCACTATACACACAGTACTCCACTCGGGACTACTCGGCAGTACAGGTACTTTACCCCACTCGGTACTACACGGCAGTACAGGGACTGTACTCCACTCGGTCCTACACGGCACTATACACACTGTACTCCAGTCAGTACTACACGGCATTATACACACAGTTCCCCACTCGGTACTACACGGCAGTAAGGCACTGTACTCCACTCAGTACTACACGGCAGTACAGGCACTGTATTCCACTCGGTACTACACGGCAGTACAGGCACTGTACTCCACTCGGTACTACACGGCACTTTACACACAGTACTCCACTCGGGACTACACGGCAGTACAGGCACTGTAGTCCACTCAGTACTACACGGCAGTAAAGGCACTGTAGTCCACTCAGTACTACACGGCAGTACAGGCACTGTACTCCACTCAGTACTACACGGCAGTACAGGCACTGTACTCCACTCGGGACTACACGGCAGTACAGGCACTGTACTCCACACAGTACAACACTGCAGTACAGGCACTGTACTCTACGCAGTACTACACGGCAGTACAGGCACTGTACTCCACTCGGTACTACACGGCACTTTACACACAGTACTCCACTCGGGACTACACGGCAGTACAGGCACTGTAGTCCACTCGGTCCTACCCGGCACTATGCACGCAGTACTCCACTCGGTACTACACGGCAGTACAGGCACTGTACTCCACTCGGTGCTACACGGCAGTATACACACAGTCCCCCACTCGGTACCACACGGCAGTACAGGCACTGTACTCCACCCAGTACTGCACGGCAGTACAGGCTTTGTACTCCACTCAGTACTACACGGCAGTACGGGCACTGTACACCACTCAGCACTACAATGCACTATACACACAGTACTACACTCGGGACTACACGGCAGTACAGCCACTGTACTCCACTCCGGACTACACTGCACTATACACACAGTACTACACTCGGGACTACACGGCAGTACTGGCACTGTACTCCACTCAGTACTACACGGCAGTACAGGCACTGTACTACACTCAGTACTACACGGCGCTATACACACAGTACTCCATTCGGGACTACACGGCAGTACAGGCACTGTACTCAATTCAGTACTACACGGCAGTACAGGCACTGTACTCCACTCAGTACTACACGGCAGTACAGGCACTGTACTCCACTCGGTACTACACGGCACTATGCACACAGTACTCCACTCAGTACTACACGGCATTACAGGCACTGTACTCCACTCGGGACTACACGGAAATACAGGCACTGTACTCCACTCAGTACTGCACGGCAGTACAGGCACAGTACTCCACTCGGTACTACACGGCACTATACACACAGTACTCCACTCAGTACTACACGGCAGTGCTGGCACAGTACTCCACTCATTACTACACAGCGGTAGAGGCACTGTACTCCACTCGGGACTACACGCCAGTACAGTCACTCTACTCCACTCAGTACTACACGGCAGTACAGGCACTGTACTCCACTGGGTACTACACGGCACTATACACACAGTACTCCACTCGGTACTACACGGCAGTACAGGTACTGTACTCCACTCAGTACGACACGGCAGTATGCACACAGTACTCCACTCGGTACTACACGGCACTATACACACAGTACTCCACTCGGTACTACACGGCAATACAGGCACTGTACTCCACTCGGTACTACACGGCACTATACACACAGTACTCCACTCGGTACTACACGGCAGTACAGGTACTGTACTCCACTCAGTACTACACGGCAGTATGCACACAGTACTCCACTCGGTACTACACGGCACTATACACACAGTACTCCACTCAGTACTACACGGCAGTACAGGCACTGTACTCCACTCGGGACTATTTTTTTTTTTTTTTGCTATGGGCTTAACGTCGCACCGACACAGAGAGGTCTTATGGCGACGACACTCGGGACTACACGGCAGTACAGGCACTGTACTCCACTCAGTACTACACGGCAGTACAGTCACTGTACTCCACTCAGCACTACACGGCAGTACACCCACTGTGCTCCACTCGGTACTACACGGCACTATACACACAGTACTTTACTCAGTACTACACGGCAGTACAGGCACAGTACTCCACTCACTGCTACACGGCAGTAAAGGCACTGTACTCCACTCGGGACTACACGGCAATACAGGCACTGTATTCCACTCAGTACTACACGGCAGTACAGGCACAGTACTCCACTCGGTACTACACGGCACTATACACACAGTACTCCACTCAGTACTACACGGCAGTGCTGGCACAGTACTCCACTCATTACTACACAGCGGTAGAGGCACTGTACTCCACTCGGGACTACACGCCAGTACAGTCACTCTACTCCACTCAGTACTACACGGCAGTACAGGCACTGTACTCCACTGGGTACTACACGGCACTATACACACAGTACTCCACTCGGTACTACACGGCAGTACAGGTACTGTACTCCACTCAGTACGACACGGCAGTATGCACACAGTACTCCACTCGGTACTACACGGCACTATACACACAGTACTCCACTCGGTACTACACGGCAATACAGGCACTGTACTCCACTCGGTACTACACGGCACTATACACACAGTACTCCACTCGGTACTACACGGCAGTACAGGTACTGTACTCCACTCAGTACTACACGGCAGTATGCACACAGTACTCCACTCGGTACTACACGGCACTATACACACAGTACTCCACTCAGTACTACACGGCAGTACAGTCACTGTACTCCACTCGGGACTATTTTTTTTTTTTTTTTGCTATGGGCTTAACGTCGCACCGACACAGAGAGGTCTTATGGCGACGACACTCGGGACTACACGGCAGTACAGGCACTGTACTCCACTCAGTACTACACGGCAGTACAGTCACTGTACTCCACTCAGCACTACACGGCAGTACACCCACTGTGCTCCACTCGGTACTACACGGCACTATACACACAGTACTTTACTCAGTACTACACGGCAGTACAGGCACAGTACTCCACTCACTGCTACACGGCAGTAAAGGCACTGTACTCCACTCGGGACTACACGGCAGTACAGGCACTCTACTCCACTCAGTACTACCCGGCAGTACAGGCACTGTACTCCACTCGGTACTACACGGCACTATACACACAGTACTCCACTCGGTAATACACGGCAGTACATGCACTGTACTCCACTCGGTACTACACGGCACTATGCACACAGTACTCCACTCGGTACTACACGGCGGTACAGGCACAGTACTCCACTCGGCACTACACGGCAGTATACACACAGTACTCCACTCGGGACTACATGGCAGTACAGGCACTCTACTCCACTCGGTACTACACGGCACTATACACACAGTACTCCACTCGGTACTACACGGCAGTACAGGTACTCTACTCCACTCAGTACTACACGGCAGTATGCACACAGTACTCCACTCGGTACTACACGGCACTATCCACACAGTACTCCACTCGGTACTACACGGCAATACAGGCACTGTATTCCACTCGGTACTACACGGCACTATTCACACAGTACTCCACTCGGTACTACACGGCACTATACACACAGTACTCCACTCGGTACTACACGGCAGAACAGGCACTGTACTCTACTCAGTACTACACGGCAGTACACACACAGTCCCCCACTCGCTACTACACGGCAGTACAGGCACTGTCCTCCACTCAGTAATACATGGCAGTATGCACACAATACTCCACTCGGGACTACACGGCAGTAAACGCACTGTACTCCACTCGGTACTACACGGCAGTACAGGTACTGTACTCCACTCAGCACTACACTGCACTATACACACAGTACTCCACTCGGGACTACTCGGCAGTACAGGTACTTTACCCCACTCGGTACTTCACGGCAGTACAGGGACTGTACTCCACTCGGTCCTACACGGCACTATACACACTGTACTCCACTCAGTACTACACGGCATTATACACACAGTTCCCCACTCGGTACTACACGGCAGTAGGGCACTGTACTCCACTCAGTACTACACGGCAGTACAGGCACTGTATTCCACTCGGTACTACACGGCAGTACAGGCACTGTACTCCACTCGGTACTACACGGCACTTTACACACAGTACTCCACTAGGGACTACACGGCAGTACAGGCACTGTAGTCCACTCAGTACTACACGGCAGTACAGGCACTGTAGTCCACTCAGTACTACACGGCAGTACAGGCACTGTACTCCACTCAGTACTACACGGCAGTACAGGCACTGTACTCCACTCGGGACTACACGGCAGTACAGGCACTGTACTCCACACAGTACTACACTGCAGTACAGGCACTGTACTCCACTCAGTACTACACGGCAGTACAGGCACTGTACTCCACTCGGTACTACACGGCACTTTACACACAGTACTCCACTCGGGACTACACGGCAGTACAAGCACTGTAGTCCACTCAGTACTACACGGCAGTACAGGCACTGTACTCCACTCAGTACTACACGGCAGTACAGGCACTGTACTCCACTCAGTACAACACGGCAGTACAGGCACTGTACTCCACACAGTACAACACTGCAGTACAGGCACTGTACTCTACGCAGTACTACACGGCAGTACAGGCACTGTACTCCACTCGGTACTACACGGCACTTTACACACAGTACTCCACTCGGGAGTACACGGCAGTACAGGCACTGTAGTCCACTCGGTCCTACCCGGCACTATGCACGCAGTACTCCACTCGGTACTACACGGCAGTACAGGCACTGTACTCCACTCGGTGCTACACGGCAGTATACACAAAGTCCCCCACTCGGTACCACACGGCAGTACAGGCACTGTACTCCACCCAGTACTGCACGGCAGTACAGGCTTTGTACTCCACTCAGTACTACACGGCAGTACAGGCACTGTACACCACTCAGCACTACAATGCACTATACACACAGTACTACACTCGGGACTACACGGCAGTACAGCCACTGTACTCCACTCCGGACTACACTGCACTATACACACAGTACTACACTCGGGACTACACGGCAGTACTGGCACTGTACTCCACTCAGTACTACACGGCAGTACAGGCACTGTACTACACTCAGTACTACACGGCGCTATACACACAGTACTCCATTCGGGACTACACGGCAGTACAGGCACTGTACTCCATTCAGTACTACACGGCAGTACAGGCACTGTACTCCACTCAGTACTACACGGCAGTACAGGCACTGTACTCCACTCGGTACTACACGGCACTATGCACACAGTACTCCACTCAGTACTACACGGCAGTACAGGCACTGTACTCCACTCGGGACTACACGGCAATACAGGCACTGTACTCCACTCAGTACTGCACGGCAGTACAGGCACAGTACTCCACTCGGTACTACACGGCACTATACACACAGTACTCCACTCAGTACTACACGGCAGTGCTGGCACAGTACTCCACTCATTACTACACAGCGGTAGAGGCACTGTACTCCACTCGGGACTACACGCCAGTACAGTCACTCTACTCCACTCAGTACTACACGGCAGTACAGGCACTGTACTCCACTGGGTACTACACGGCACTATACAAACAGTACTCCACTCGGTACTACACGGCAGTACAGGTACTGTACTCCACTCAGTACGACACGGCAGTATGCACACAGTACTCCACTCGGTACTACACGGCACTATACACACAGTACTCCACTCGGTACTACACGGCAATACAGGCACTGTACTCCACTCGGTACTACACGGCACTATACACACAGTACTCCACTCGGTACTACACGGCAGTACAGGTACTGTACTCCACTCAGTACTACACGGCAGTATGCACACAGTACTCCACTCGGTACTACACGGCACTATACACACAGTACTCCACTCAGTACTACACGGCAGTACAGGCACTGTACTCCACTCGGGACTATTTTTTTTTTTTGCTATGGGCTTAACGTCGCACCGACACAGAGAGGTCTTATGGCGACGACACTCGGGACTACACGGCAGTACAGGCACTGTACTCCACTCAGTACTACACGGCAGTACAGTCACTGTACTCCACTCAGCACTACACGGCAGTACACCCACTGTGCTCCACTCGGTACTACACGGCACTATACACACAGTACTTTACTCAGTACTACACGGCAGTACAGGCACAGTACTCCACTCACTGCTACACGGCAGTAAAGGCACTGTACTCCACTCGCGACTACACGGCAATACAGGCACAGTACTCCACTCAGTACTACACGGCAGTACAGGCACAGTACTCCACTCGGTACTACACGGCACTATACACACAGTACTCCACTCAGTACTACACGGCAGTACAGGCACTGTACTCCACTCGGGACTACACGGCAATACAGGCACTGTACTCCACTCCGTACTACACGGCAGTACAGGCACAGTACTCCACTCGGTACTACACCTCACTATACACACAGTACTCCACTCAGTACTACACGGCAGTGCTGGCACAGTACTCCACTCATTACTACACAGCGGTAGAGGCACTGTACTCCACTCGGGACTACACGGCACTTTACACACAGTACTCCACTCGGGACTACACGGCAGTACAGGCACTGTAGTCCACTCGGTCCTACCCGGCACTATGCACGCAGTACTCCACTCGGTACTACACGGCAGTACAGGCACTGTACTCCACTCGGTGCTACACGGCAGTATACACACAGTCCCCCACTCGGTACCACACGGCAGTACAGGCACTGTACTCCACCCAGTACTGCACGGCAGTACAGGCTTTGTACTCCACTCAGTACTACACGGCAGTACAGGCACTGTACACCACTCAGCACTACAATGCACTATACACACAGTACTACACTCGGGACTACACGGCAGTACAGCCACTGTACTCCACTCCGGACTACACTGCACTATACACACAGTACTACACTCGGGACTACACGGCAGTACTGGCACTGTACTCCACTCAGTACTACACGGCAGTACAGGCACTGTACTACACTCAGTACTACACGGCGCTATACACACAGTACTCCATTCGGGACTACACGGCAGTACAGGCACTGTACTCCATTCAGTACTACACGGCAGTACAGGCACTGTACTCCACTCAGTACTACACGGCAGTACAGGCACTGTACTCCACTCGGTACTACACGGCACTATGCACACAGTACTCCACTCAGTACTACACGGCAGTACAGGCACTGTACTCCACTCGGGACTACACGGCAATACAGGCACTGTACTCCACTCAGTACTGCACGGCAGTACAGGCACAGTACTCCACTCGGTACTACACGGCACTATACACACAATACTCCACTCAGTACCACACGGCAGTGCTGGCACAGTACTCCACTCATTACTACACAGCGGTAGAGGCACTGTACTCCACTCGGGACTACACGCCAGTACAGTCACTCTACTCCACTCAGTACTACACGGCAGTACAGGCACTGTACTCCACTGGGTACTACTCGGCACTATACACACTGTACTCCACTCGGTACTACACGGCAGTACAGGTACTGTACTCCACTCAGTACGACACGGCAGTATGCACACAGTACTCCACTCGGTACTACACGGCACTATACACACAGTACTCCACTCGGTACTACACGGCAATACAGGCACTGTACTCCACTCGGTACTACACGGCACTATACACACAGTACTCCACTCGGTACTACACGGCAGTACAGGTACTGTACTCCACTCAGTACTACACGGCAGTATGCACACAGTACTCCACTCGGTACTACACGGCACTATACACACAGTACTCCACTCAGTACTACACGGCAGTACAGGCACTGTACTCCACTCGGGACTATATTTTTTTTTGCTATGGGCTTAACGTCGCACCGACACAGAGAGGTCTTATGGCGACGACACTCGGGACTACACGGCAGTACAGGCACTGTACTCCACTCAGTACTACACGGCAGTACAGTCACTGTACTCCACTCAGCACTACACGGCAGTACACCCACTGTGCTCCACTCGGTACTACACGGCACTATACACACAGTACTTTACTCAGTACTACACGGCAGTACAGGCACAGTACTCCACTCACTGCTACACGGCAGTAAAGGCACTGTACTCCACTCGGGACTACACGGCAATACAGGCACTGTACTCCACTCAGTACTACACGGCAGTACAGGCACAGTACTCCACTCGGTACTACACGGCACTATACACACAGTACTCCACTCAGTACTACACGGCAGTACAGGCACTGTACTCCACTCGGGACTACACGGCAATACAGGCACTGTACTCCACTCAGTACTACACGGCAGTACAGGCACAGTACTCCACTCGGTACTACACGGCACTATACACACAGTACTCCACTCAGTACTACACGGCAGTGCTGGCACAGTACTCCACTCATTACTACACAGCGGTAGAGGCACTGTACTCCACTCGGGACTACACGCCAGTACAGTCACTCTACTCCACTCAGTACTACACGGCAGTACAGGCACTGTACTCCACTGGGTACTACACGGCACTATACACACAGTACTCCACTCGGTACTACACGGCAGTACAGGTACTGTACTCCACTCAGTACGACACGGCAGTATGCACACAGTACTCCACTCGGTACTACACGGCACTATACACACAGTACTCCACTCGGTACTACACGGCAATACAGGCACTGTACTCCACTCGGTACTACACGGCACTATACACACAGTACTCCACTCGGTACTACACGGCAGTACAGGTACTGTACTCCACTCAGTACTACACGGCAGTATGCACACAGTACTCCACTCGGTACTACACGGCACTATACACACAGTACTCCACTCAGTACTACACGGCAGTACAGTCACTGTACTCCACTCGGGACTATTTTTTTTTTTTTTGCTATGGGCTTAACGTCGCACCGACACAGAGAGGTCTTATGGCGACGACACTCGGGACTACACGGCAGTACAGGCACTGTACTCCACTCAGTACTACACGGCAGTACAGTCACTGTACTCCACTCAGCACTACACGGCAGTACACCCACTGTGCTCCACTCGGTACTACACGGCACTATACACACAGTACTTTACTCAGTACTACACGGCAGTACAGGCACAGTACTCCACTCACTGCTACACGGCAGTAAAGGCACTGTACTCCACTCGGGACTACACGGCAGTACAGGCACTCTACTCCACTCAGTACTACCCGGCAGTACAGGCACTGTACTCCACTCGGTACTACACGGCACTATACACACAGTACTCCACTCGGTAATACACGGCAGTACATGCACTGTACTCCACTCGGTACTACACGGCACTATGCACACCGTACTCCACTCGGTACTACACGGCGGTACAGGCACAGTACTCCACTCGGCACTACACGGCAGTATACACACAGTACTCCACTCGGGACTACATGGCAGTACAGGCACTCTACTCCACTCGGTACTACACGGCACTATACACACAGTACTCCACTCGGTACTACACGGCAGTACAGGTACTCTACTCCACTCAGTACTACACGGCAGTATGCACACAGTACTCCACTCGGTACTACACGGCACTATCCACACAGTACTCCACTCGGTACTACACGGCAATACAGGCACTGTATTCCACTCGGTACTACACGGCACTATTCACACAGTACTCCACTCGGTACTACACGGCACTATACACACAGTACTCCACTCGGTACTACACGGCAGAACAGGCACTGTACTCTACTCAGTACTACACGGCAGTACACACACAGTCCCCCACTCGCTACTACACGGCAGTACAGGCACTGTACTCCACTCAGTAATACACGGCAGTATGCACACAATACTCCACTCGGGACTACACGGCAGTAAACGCACTGTACTCCACTCGGTACTACACGGCAGTACAGGTACTGTACTCCACTCAGCACTACACTGCACTATACACACAGTACTCCACTCGGGACTACTCGGCAGTACAGGTACTTTACCCCACTCGGTACTACACGGCAGTACAGGGACTGTACTCCACTCGGTCCTACACGGCACTATACACACTGTACTCCACTCAGTACTACACGGCATTATACACACAGTTCCCCACTCGGTACTACACGGCAGTAGGGCACTGTACTCCACTCAGTACTACACGGCAGTACAGGCACTGTATTCCACTCGGTACTACACGGCAGTACAGGCACTGTACTCCACTCGGTACTACACGGCACTTTACACACAGTACTCCACTCGGGACTACACGGCAGTACAGGCACTGTAGTCCACTCAGTACTACACGGCAGTACAGGCACTGTAGTCCACTCAGTACTACACGGCAGTACAGGCACTGTACTCCACTCAGTACTACACGGCAGTACAGGCACTGTACTCCACTCGGGACTACACGGCAGTACAGGCACTGTACTCCACACAGTACTACACTGCAGTACAGGCACTGTACTCCACTCAGTACTACACGGCAGTACAGGCACTGTACTCCACTCGGTACTACACGGCACTTTACACACAGTACTCCACTCGGGACTACACGGCAGTACAAGCACTGTAGTCCACTCAGTACTACACGGCAGTACAGGCACTGTACTCCACTCAGTACTACACGGCAGTACAGGCACTGTACTCCACTCAGTACAACACGGCAGTACAGGCACTGTACTCCACTCAGTACTACACGGCAGTACATGGACTGTACTCCACTCAGTACTACACGGCAGTACAGGCACTGTACTCCACTCGGTACTACACGGCACTATACACACAGTACTCCACTCAGTACTACATGGCAGTACAGGCACTGTACTCCACTCGGGACTACACGGCAGTACAGGCACTGTACTCCACTCGGTACTACACGGCACTATGCACACAGTACTACACTCGGGACTACACGGCAGTACTGGCACTGTACTCCACTCAGTACTACACGGCAGTAAAGGCACAGTAGTCCGCTCAGTACTACACGGCAGTACAGGCACTGTACTCCACTCAGTACTACACGGCAGTACAAGCACTGTACTCCACTCAGTACTACACGGCAGTACAGGCACAGTACTCCACTCGGTACTACACGGCACTATACACACAGTACTCCACTCAGTACTACACGGCAGTACAGGCACAGTACTCCACTCATTACTACACAGCGGTAGAGGCACTGTACTCCACTCGGGACTACACGGCAGTACAGTCACTCTACTCCACTCAGTACTACACGGCAGTACAGGCACTGTACTCCACTGGGTACTACACGGCACTATACACACATTACACCACTCGGTACTACACGGCAGTACAGGTACTGTACTCCACTCAGTACGACACGGGTGTATGCACACAGTACTCCACTCGGTACTACACGGCACTATACACACAGTACTCCACTCGGTACTACACGGCAATACAGGCACTGTACTCCACTCGGTACTACACGGCACTATACACACAGTACTCCACTCGGTACTACACCGCAGTACAGGTACTGTACTCCACTCAGTACTACACGGCAGTATGCACACAGTACTCCACTCGGTACTACACGGCACTATACACACAGTACTCCACTCAGTACTACACGGCAGTACAGGCACTGTACTCCACTCGGGACTACACGGCAGTACAGGCACTGTACTCCACTCAGTACTACACGGCAGTACAGGCACTGTACTCCACTCAGCACTACACGGCAGTACACCCACTGTGCTCCACTCGGTACTACACGGCACTATACACACAGTACTTCACTCAGTACTACACGGCTGTACAGGCACAGTACTCCACTCACTGCTACACGGCAGTAAAGGCACTGTACTCCACTCGGGACTACACGGCAGTACAGGCACTCTACTCCACGCAGTACTACCCGGCAGTACAGGCACTGTACTCCACTCGGTACTACACGGCACTATACACACAGTACTCACTCGGTACTACACGGCAATACAGGTACTGTACTCCACTCAGTACTACCCGGCAGTATGCACACAGTACTCCTCTCGGTACTACACGGCACTATACACACTGTACTCCACTCGGTACTACACGGCAATACAAGCACTGTACTCCACTCGGTACTACACGGCACTATACACACAGTACTCCACTCAGTACTACACGGCAGTACAGGCACAGTACTCCACTTATTACTACACAGCGGTAGAGGCACTGTACTCCACTCGGGACTACACGGCAGTACAGTCACTCTACTCCACTCAGTACTACACGGCAGTACAGGCACTGTACCCCATTCAGTACTACACGGCACTATACACACAGTACTCCACTCAGTACTACACGGCAATACAGGCACTGTACTCCACTCAGTACTACACGGCAGTATGCACACAGTACTCCACTCGGTACCACACGGCACTATGCACACCGTACTCCACTCGGTACTACACGGCAGTACAGGCACTGTACTCCACACAGTACAACACTGCAGTACAGGCACTGTACTCCACTCAGTACTACACGGCAGTACAGGCACTGTACTCCACTCGGTACTACACGGCACTATACACACAGTACTCCACTCAGTACTACACGGCAATACAGGCAATGTACTCCACTCAGTACTACACGGCAGTATGCACACAGTACTCCACTCGGTACCACACGGCACTATGCACACCGTACTCCACTCGGTACTACACGGCGGTACAGGCACAGTACTCCACTCGGCACTACACGGCAGTATACACACAGTACTCCACTCGGGACTACATGGCAGTACAGGCACTGTACTCCACTCAGTACTACACGGCAGTATGCACACAGTCCCCCACTCGGTACTACACGGCACTATACACACTCTACTCCACTCTGTACTACACGGCAGTATACACACAGTCCCCCACTCGGTACTACACTGCAGTACAGGCTCTGTACTCCACTCTGTACTACACCGCACTCTACACACAGTACTCCACTCAGTACTACACTGCACTATACAAACAGTACTCCACTCGGGACTACTCGCCAGTACAGGGAATGTATTCCACTCAGTACTACACGGCAGTATGCACGCTGTACTCCACTCGGGACTACACGGGAGTACAGGCACTGTACACCACACAGTACTACACGGCAGTATACACACAGTCCCCCACTCGGTACTACACGGCAGTACAGGCACTGTACTCCACTCAGTACTACACGGCATTATACACACAGTTCCCCACTCGGTACTACACGGCAGTACAGGTACTGTACTCCACTCAGCACTACACTGCACTATACACACAGTAATCCACTCGGGACTACTCGGCAGTACAGGTACTTTACCCCACTCGGTACTACACGGCAGTACAGGGACTGTACTCCACTCGGTCCTACACGGCACTATACACACTGTACTCCACTCAGTACTACACGGCATTATACACACAGTTCCCCACTCGGTACTACACGGCAGTAAGGCACTGTACTCCACTCAGTACTACACGGCAGTACAGGCACTGTATTCCACTCGGTACTACACGGCAGTACAGGCACTGTACTCCACTCGGTACTACACGGCACTTTACACACAGTACTCCACTCGGGACTACACGGCAGTACAGGCACTGTAGTCCACTCAGTACTACACGGCAGTACAGGCACTGTAGTCCACTCAGTACTACACGGCAGTACAGGCACTGTACTCCACTCAGTACTACACGGCAGTACAGGCACTGTACTCCACTCGGGACTACACGGCAGTACAGGCACTGTACTCCACACAGTACAACACTGCAGTACAGGCACTGTACTCTACTCAGTACTACACGGCAGTACAGGCACTGTACTCCACTCGGTACTACACGGCACTTTACACACAGTACTCCACTCGGGACTACACGGCAGTACAGGCACTGAAGTCCACTCGGTCCTACACGGCACTATGCACGCAGTACTCCACTCGGTACTACACGGCAGTACAGGCACTATACTCCACACAGTACTACACGGCAGTATGCACACAGTACTCCACTCAGTACTACACGGCAGTACAGGCACTGTACTAAACTCGGTACTACACGGCACTATACACACAGTACTCCACTCGGTACTACACGATAATACAGGCACTGTACTCCACTCGGTACTACACGGCACTTTACACACAGTCCCCCACTCGTTACTACACGGCAGTACAGGCACTGTACTCCACCCAGTACTACACGGCAGTACAGGCACTGAACTCCACTCAGTACTACACGGCAGTACAAGCACTGTACATCACTCAGCACTACACTGCACTATACACACAGTACTACACTCGGGACTACACGGCAGTACAGCCACTGTACTCCACTCCGGACTACACTGCACTATACACACAGTACTACACTCGGGACTACACGGCAGTACTGGCACTGTACTCCACTCAGTACTACACGGCAGTACAGGCACTGTACTACACTCAGTACTACACGGCGCTATACACACAGTACTCCATTCGGGACTACACGGCAGTACAGGCACTGTACTCCATTCAGTACTACACGGCAGTACAGGCACTGTACTCCACTCAGTACTACACGGCAGTACAGGCACTGTACTCCACTCGGTACTACACGGCACTATGCACACAGTACTCCACTCAGTACTACACGGCAGTACAGGCACTGTACTCCACTCGGGACTACACGGCAATACAGGCACTGTACTCCACTCAGTACTACACGGCAGTACAGGCACAGTACTCCACTCGGTACTACACGGCACTATACACACAGTACTCCACTCAGTACTACACGGCAGTGCTGGCACAGTACTCCACTCATTACTACACAGCGGTAGAGGCACTGTACTCCACTCAGTACTACACGGCAGTACAGGCACTGTACTCCACTCGGGACTACACGGCAATACAGGCACTGTACTCCACTCAGTACTACACGGCAGTACAGGCACAGTACTCCACTCGGTACTACACGGCACTATCCACACAGTACTGCAATCTGTACTACACGGCAGTATAGGCACTGTACTCCACTCCGTACTACACGGCAGTATGCACACAGTACTCCACTCGGTACTACATGGCAGTACATGCACGGTACTCCACTCGGTACTTCACGGCAGTATACACTCAGTACTCCACTCCGGACAACATAGCAGTACAGGCACTGTACTCCACTCAGTACTACACGGCAGTATGCACACAAAACCCAACTCGGTACTACACGGCACTATACACACTGTACTCCACTCAGTACTACACGGCAGTATACACACAGTCGCCCACTCGGTACTACACGGCAGTACAGGCACTCTACTCCACTCAGTACTACACTGCACTATACACACAGTACTCCACTCAGTACTACACTGCACTATACACACTGTACTCCACTCGCGACTACTCGGCAGTACAGGGACTGTTCTCCACTCAGTACTACAGGGCAGTATGCACACAGCACTCCACTCGGGACTACACGGTAGTACAGGCACTGTACTCCACTCAGTACTACACGGCAGTATGCACACAGTCCCCCACTCGGTACTACACGGCAGTACAGGCACTGTACTCCACTCAGTACTGCACGGCAGTATACACACAGTACTCCATTCGGGACTACACGGCAGTACAGGCACTGTACTCCACTCAGTACTACACGGCAGTACAGGCACTGTACTCCCCTCAGTACTACACGGCAGTACAGGCACTGTACTACACTCGGTACTTCACGGCACTATACACACAGTACTCCACTCAGTACTACACGGCAGTACAGGCACTGTACTCCACTCAGTTCTACACGGCAGTACAGGCACTGTACTCCACTCAGTACTGCACGGCAGTATACACACAGTACTCCATTCGGTACTACACGGCAGTACAGGTACTGTACTCCACTCAGCACTACACTGCGCTATACACACAGTACTCCACTCCAGACTACTCGGCAGTACAGGTACTGTACTCCACTCAGTACTACACGGCAGTATACACACAGTCCCCCACTCGGTACTACACGGTAGTACAGGCACTCTACTCCACTCAGTACTACACGGCAGAATACACACAGTCCCCCACTCGGTACTACACGGCAGTACAGGTACTGTACTCCACTCAGTACTACACGGCAGTATGCACACTGTACTCCACTCGGTACTACACGGCAGTACAGGCACTGTACTATACGCAGTACTACACGGCAGTATACACACATTCCCCCACTCGGTACTACACGGCAGTACAGGCATAGTACCCCACTCAGTACTACACGGCAGCACAGGCACTGTACTCCACTCAGTACTACACGGCACTATACACACTGCACTCCACTCGGTACTACACGGCAGTACAGGCAATGTACTCCACTCAGTACTACACGGCAGTACAGGCACTGTACTCCACTCAGCACTACACTGCTCTATACACACAGTACTCCACTCAGTACTACACGGCAGTATACACACAGTCCCCACTCGGTTCTACACGGCAGTACAGGCACTGTACTCCACTCAGTACTACACGGCACTATTCACACTGTACTCCACTCAGTACTACACAGCAGTACAGGCACTGTACTCCACTCGGCACTACACGGCACTATACACACAGTACTCCACTCGGTACTACACGCAGTACAGGCACTGTACTCCACTCGGTACAACACGGCACTATACACACAGTAACTCCACTCGGTACTACACGGCAGTACAGGCTTTGTACTCCACTCAGTACTACACGGCAGTATGCACACAGTACTCCACTCGGGACTACATGGCAGTACAGGCACTGTACTCCACTCGGTACTACACAGCAGTACAGGCACTGTACTCCACTCAGTACTACACGGCAGTACAGGAACTGTACTCCACTCGGGACTACACGGCAGTACAAGCACTGTACTCCACTCAGTACTGCACGGCAGTTCAGGCACTGTACTCCACTCAGTCCTACACGGCAGTACAGGCACTGTACTCCACTCGGTACTACACGGCACTATACACACAGTACTCCACTCGGTACTACACGGCAGTACAGGCACAGTACTCCACTCACTACTACACGGCAGTACAGCCACTGTACTCCACTCAGTACTACACGGCAGTACAGGAACTGTACTCCACTCGGGACTACACGCAGTACAGGCACTGTACTCCACTCAGTACTGCACGTTAGTTCAGGCACTGTACTCCACTCAGTCCTACACGGCAGTACAGGCACTGTACTCCACTCGGTACTACACGGCACTATATACACAGTACTCCACTCGGTACTACACGGCAGTACAGGTACTGTACGCCACGCAGTACTACACGGCAGTATGCACACAGTACTCCACTCGGTACTACATGGCACTGTACACACAGTACTCCACTCTTTATTACACGGAAATACAGGCACTGTACTCCACTCGGTACTACACGGCACTATACACACAGTACTCCACTCGGTACTACACGGCAGTACATGCACTGTACTCCACTTCGTACTACACCGCACTATACACACAGTACTCCACTCGGTACTACACGGCAGTACATGCACCGTACTCCACTCGGTACTACAAGGCACCTTACACACAGTACTCCACTCGGTACTACACGGCAGTACAGGCACTGTACTCCACTCAGTACCACACGGCAGTATGCACACAGTACTCCACTCGGTACTACACGGCACTATACACACAGTACTCCCCTCGGTACTACACGGAAGTACAGGCACTGTACTCCACTCGGAACTACACGGCAGTATACACAGAGTCCCCCACTCGGTACTACACGGCAGTACAGGCACTGTACTCCACCCAGTACTACACGGTAGTACAGGCACTGTACTCCACTCGGGACTACACGGCAATACGGGCACTGTACTCCACTCAGTACTACACGCCAGTACAGGCACTGTACTCCACTTGGAACTACACGGCAGTATGCACACAGTCCCCCACTCGGTACTACACGGCAGTACAGGTACTGTACTCCACTCAGCACTACACTGCACTATACACACAGTACTCCACTCGGGACTACACGGCAGTACAGGTACTGTACTCCACTCAGTACTACACGGCAGTATACACACAGTCCCCCACTCGGTACTACACGGCAGTACAGGCACTGTACTATACTCTGTACTACACGGCAGTACAGGTACTGTACTCCACTCAGTACTACACGGCAGTATACACACAGTCACCCACTCGGTACTACACGGCAGTACAGGCACTGTACTGTACTCACTACTACACGGCATTACAGGTACTGTACTCCACTCAGCACTACACTGCACTATACACACAGTACTCCACTCGGGACTACACGGCAGTACAGGTACTGTACTCCACTCAGTACTACACGGCAGTATACACACAGTCCCCCACTCGGTACTACACGGCAGTACAGGTACTGTACTCCACTCAGTACTACACGGCAGTATGCACACAGTACTCCACTCGGTACTACACGGCAGTACAGGCACTGTACTATACTCAGTACTACACGGAAGTATACACACATTCCCCCACTCGGTACTACACGGCAGTACAGGCACTGTACCCCACTCAGTTTTACACGGCAGCACAGGCACTGTACTCCACTCAGTACTACACGGCACTATACACACTGTACTCCACTCGGTTCTACACGGCAGTACAGGCATTGTACTCCACTCAGTACTACACGGCAGTACAGGCACTGTACTCCACTCTGTTCTACACGGCACTATACACACTGTACTCCACTCGGTACTACACGGCAGTAGAGGTACTGTACTCCACTCAGTACTACACGGCACTATACAAACTGTATTCCACTCGGTACTAGACGGCACTATACACACTGTACTCCACTCGGTACCACACGGCAATACAGGCACTGTACTCCACTCGGTACTACACGGCACTATTCACACTGTACTCCACTCAGTACTACACGGCAGTACAGGCACTGTACTCCACTCGGCACTACACGGCACTATACACACAGTACTCCACTCGGTACTACACGCAGTACAGGCACTGTACTCCACTCGGTACTACACTGCACTATACACACAGTACTCCACTCGGCACTACACGGCAGTACAGGCACTGTACCCCACTCAGTACTACACGGCAGTATAAGCACTGTACTCCACTCGGTACTACACGGCATTACAGGCACTGTACTCCAATCAGAACTACACGGCAGTACAGGCACTGTACTCCCCTCAGTACCACACGGCAGTACAGGCACTGTACTCCACTCGGTACTTCACGGCACTATACACACAGTACTCCACTCGGTACTACACGGCACTATACACCCGGTACTCCACTCGGTTCTACACGGCAGTACAGGCACTGTACCCCACTCAGTACTACACGGCAGTATAAGCACTGTACTCCACTTGGTACTACACGGCAGTACAGGCACTGTACTCCAATCAGAACTACACGGCAATACAGGCACTGTACTCCACTCGGGACTACACGGCAGTTCAGCACTGTACTCCACTCAGTACTACACGGCAATACAGGCACTGTACTCCACTCGGTTCTACACGGCACTATACACACAGTAATCCACTCGGTACTACACGGCATTACAGGCACTGTACTCCACTCAGTACTACACGGCAGTACGGGCACTGTATTCCACTCGGTACTACACGGCACTATACACACAGTACTCCACTCGGTACTACACGGCAGTACAGGCACTGTACTCCACTCAGCACTACACTGCACTATACACACAGTACTCCACTCGGGACTACTCGGCAGTACAGGTACTGTACTCCACTCAGTACTACACGGCAGTATACGCACAGTCCCCCACTCGGTACTACACGGCAGTACAGGCACTGTACTATACTCCCTACTACACGGCATTTCAGGTACTGTACTCCACTCAGCACTACACTGCACTATACACACAGTACTCCACTCGGTACTACACGGCAGTACAGGCACTGTACTCCACTCAGCACTACACTGCACTATACACACAGTACTCCACTCAGTACTACACGGCAGTATACACACATTCCCCCACTGGGTTCTACATGGCAGTACAGGCACTGTACTCCACTCAGTACTACACGGCAGTATACACACAGTCCCCCACTCGGTACTACACGGTAGTACAGGCAATGTACTCCACTCAGTACTACACGGCAGTATACACACAGTCCCCCACTCGGTACTACACGGCAGTACAGGTACAGTACTCCACTCAGTACTACACGGCAGTATGCACACAGTACTCCACTCGGTACTACACGGCAGTACAGGCACTGTACTATACTCAGTACTACACGGCAGTATACACACATTCCCCCACTCGGTACTACACGGCAGTACAGGCACTGTACCCCACTCAGTTTTGCACGGCAGCACAGGCACTGTACTCCACTCAGTACTACACGGCACTATACACACTGTACTCCACTCGGTACTACACGGCAGTACAGGCAATGTACTCCACTCAAAACTACACGGCAGTACAGGCACTGTACTCCACTCTGTACTACACGGCACTATACACACTGTACTCCACTCGGTACTACACGGCAGTACAGGTACTGTACTCCACTCAGTACTACACGGCACTATACACACTGTATTCCACTCGGTACTAGACGGCACTATACACACTGTACTCCACTCGGTACTACACGGCAGTACAGGAACTGTACCCCACTCAGTACTACACGGCAGTATAAGCACAGTACTCCACTCGGTACTACACGGCAGTACAGGCACTGTACTCCAATTAGAACTACACGGCAGTACAGGCACTGTACTCCACTCGGGACTACACGGCAGTTCAGCACTGTACTCCACTCAGTACTACACGGCAGTACAGGCACTGTGCTCCACTCGGTACTACACGGCACTATACACACAGTAATCCACTCGGTACTACACGGCATTACAGGCACTCTACTCCACTCAGTACTACACGGCAGTACAGGCACTGTACTCCACTCGGTACTACACGGCACTATACACACAGTACTCCACTCGGTACTACACGGCAGTACAGGCACTGTACTCCACTCGCTACTACACGGCACTATACACACCGTACTCCTTTCGGGACTACACGGCAGTACAGGCACTGTACTCCACTCTGTACTGCACGGCAGTTCAGGCACTGTACTCCACTCAGTACTACACGGCATACACCCACTGTACTCCACTCGGTACTACACGGCACTATACACACAGTACTCCACTCAGTACTACACGGCAGTACAGGCACAGTACTCCACTCAGTACTACACGGCAGTACAGGCACTGTACTCCACTCGGGACTACACGGCAGTACAGGCACTGTACTCCACTCGGTACTACACGGCAGTATGCACACAGTACTCCACTCGGTACTACACGGCAGTACAGGCACTGTACTCCACTCGGTACTACACGACAGTACATGCACTGTACTCCACTCGGGACTACACGGCAGTACAGGCATTGTACTCCACTCGGTACTACACGGCACTATACAAACAGTACTCCACTAAGTACTACACGGTAGTACAAGCACTCTACTCCACTCGGGACTACACGGCAGTACAGGCACTGTATTCCACTCAGTACTACAGGGCAGTACAGGCACTGTACTCCACTCAGTACTACACTACAGTACACCCACTGTACTCCACTCGGTACTACACGGCACTATACACACAGTACTCCACTCAGTACTACACGGCAGTACAGGCACAGTACTCCACTCACTACTACACGGCAGTACAGGCACTGTACTCCACTCGGGACTACACGGCAGTACAGGCATTCTACTCCACTCAGTACTACACGGCAGTAAGTGCACTGTACTCCACTCGGTACTACACGGCACTATACACACAGTACTCCACTCGGTACTACACGGCAGTACAGGTGCTGTACTCCACTAGTACTACACGGCAGTATGCACACAGTACTCCAATCGGTACTACACGGCACTATACACACAGTAATCCACTCGGTACTACACGGCAATACAGGCACTGTACTCCACTCGGTACTACACGGCACTATACACACAGTACTCCACTCGGTACTACACGGCAGTACATGCACTGTACTCCACTCGGTACTACACCGCACTATACACACAGTACTCCACTCGGTAGTACACGGCAGTACATGCACTGTACTAAACTCGATACTACACGGCATTATACACACAGTACTCCACTCGGTACTATACGGCAGTACAGGCACTGTACTCCACTCAGTACCACACGGCAGTATGCACACAGTACTCCACTCGGTACTACACGGCACTATAGACACACAGTACTCCAATCTGTACTACACGGCAGTATAGGCACTGTAGTCCACTCCGTACTACACGGCAGTCTGCACACAGTACTCCACTCGGTACTACATGGCAGTACAGGCACGGTACTCAACTCGGTACTACACGGCAGTATACACACAGTACTCCACTCGGGACAACATAGCAGTACAGGCACTGTACTCCACTCAGTACTACACGGCAGTATGCACACAAAACCCCACTCGGTACTACACGGCACTATACACACTGTACTCCACTCAGTACTACACGGCAGTATACACACAGTCCCCCACTCGGTACTACACGGCAGTACAGGCACTGTACTCCACTCAGTACTACACTGCACTATACACACAGTACTCCACTCAGTACTACACTGCACTATACACACTGTACTCCACTCGGGACTACTCTGCAGTACAGGGACTGTTCTCCACTCAGTACTGCACGGCAGTATACACACAGTCCCCCACTCGGTACTACACGGCAGTACAGGTACTGTACTCCACTCAGCACTACACTGCACTATACACACAGTACTCCACTCCAGACTACTCGGCAGTACAGGTACTGTACTCCACTCAGTACTACACGGCTGTATACACACAGTCCCCCACTCGGTACTACACGGCAGTACAGGCACTGTACTATACTCAATACTACACGGCAGTACAGGTACTGTACTCCACTCAGCACTACACTGCACTATACACACAATAATCCACTCGGTACTACACTGCAGTATAGGCACTGTACTCCATTCAGCACTACACTGCACTATACACACTGTACTCCACTCAGTACTACACGGCAGTATACACACAGTCCCCCACTCGGTACTACACGGCAGTACAGGCAATGTACTCCACTCAGTAGTACACGGCAGTACACACACAGTCCCCCACTCGGTACTACACGGCAGTACAGGCACTGTACTCCACTCAGTACTACACGGCAGTATACACACAGTCGCCCACTCGGTACTACACGGCAGTACAGGTACTGTACTCCACTCAGTACTACACGGCAGTATGCACACAGTACTCCACTCGGTACTACACGGCAGTACAGGCACTGTACTATACTCAGTACTACACGGCAGTATACACACAGTCCCCCACTCGGTACTACACGGCAGTACAGGCACTGTTCCCCACTCAGTACTACACGGCTGTACAGGCACTGTACTCCACTCAGTACTACACGGCACTACACACACACTGTACTCCACTCGGTACTACACAGCAGTACAGGCACTGTACTCCACTCAGTACTACACGGCAGTACAGGCACAGTACACCACTCGGTACTACACGGCGCTATACACACTGTACTCCACTCGGTACTACACGGCGGAACAGGCACTGTACTCCACTCAGTACTACACGGCAATATACAAACTGTACTCCACTCGGTACTAGAGGGCACTACACGCACTGTACTCCACTCCGTACTACACGGCAGTACAGGCACTGTACTCCACTCGGTACTACACGGCACTATACACACAGTACTCCACTCGGTACTACACGCAGTACAGGCACTGTACTCCCCTCGGTACTACACGGCACTATACACACAGTACTCCACTCGGTACTACACGGCAGTACAGGCATTGTACTCCACTCGGTACTACACGCCACTATACACACAGTACTCCACTCGGTACTACACGGCAGTACATGCACTGTACTCCACTCAGTACTACACTGCACTACACAAACTGTATTCCACTGGGGACTACACGGCAGTACAGGCACTGTACTCCTCCCAGTACTACACGGCAGTACAGGCACTGTACTCCACTCGGGACTACACGGCAGTACAGGCACAGTACTCCACTCAGTACTACACGGCAGTACATGCACTGTACTCCACTCGGTACTATACTGCACTATACACACTGTACTCCACTCGGTACTACAAGGCATTACAGGCACTGTACTCCACTCAGTACTACATGGCAATACAGGCACTCTACTCCACTCGGTACTACACGGTACTATACACACAGTACTCCACTCGGTGCTACACGGCAGTACAGGCAGAGTACTCCATTCGGGACCACACGGCAGTACAGGCACTGTACTCCACTCAGTACTACACGGCAGTACAGGCACTGTACTCCACTCAGTACTACACGGCAGTACAGCACTGTACTCCACTCGTTACTACACGGCACTATACACACAGTACTCCACTCAGTACTACACGGCAGTACAGGCAATCTACTCCACTCGGGACTACACGGCAGTACAGGAACTGTACTCCACTCAGTACTACACGGCAGTACAGGCACTGTACTCCACTCAGTACTACACGGCAGTACACCCACTGTACTCCAATCGGTACTACACGGCACTATACACACAGTACTCCACTGAGTACTACACGGCAGTACAGGCACTGTACTCCACTCAGTACTACACTGCACTATACATACAGTACTCCACTCGGGACTACACGGCAGTACATGCACTGTACTCCACTCAGTACTACACTGCACTATACACACAGTACTCCACCCGGCAATACATGGCAGTACAGGCACTGTACTTCACTCAGTACTACACGGCAGTACAAGCACTGTACTCCACTCGGTACTACATGGCAGTACAGGCACTATTACTCCAATCAGTACTACACGGCAGTACAGGCACTGTACTCCACTTGGGACTACACGGCAGTACAGGCACTGTACTCCACTCAGTACTACAGGGCAGTACAGGCACTGTACTCCACTCGGTACTACACGACACTATACACACAGTACTCCACTCAGTACTACACTGCAGTACAGGCAATGTACTTCAGTCGGGACTACACGGCAGTACAGGCACTGTACTCCACTCAGTACTACACGGCAGTACAGGCACTGTACTCCACTCAGTACTACACTGCAGTACAGGCAATGTACTTCAGTCGGGACTACACGGCAGTACAGGCACTGTACTCCACTCAGTACTACACGGCAGTACAGGCACTGTACTCCACTCAGTACTACACAGCAGTACAGGCACTGTACTCCACTCGGTACTACACGGCACTATACACACAGTACTCCACTGAGTACTACACGGCAGTACAAGCACTGTACTCCACTCAGTACTACACTGCACTATACATACAGTACTCCACTCGGGACTACACGGCAGTACATGCACTGTACTCCACTCAGTACTACACGGCAGTATACACACAGTCCCCCACTCGGTTCTACACGGCAGTACAGGCACTGTACACCACTCAGTACTACACGGCAGTATACACACTGTCCCCCACTCGGTACTACAGGGTAGTACATGCACTCTACTCCACTCAGTACTACACGGCAGTATACACACAGTCCCCCACTCGGTACTACACCGCAGTACAGGTACACTGTATTCCACTCGGTACTACACGGCAGTACAGGCACTGTACTATACTCAGTACTACACGGCAGTATACACACATTCCCCCACTCGGTACTACACGGCAGTACAGGCACTGTACCCCACTCAGTACTACACGGCAGCACAGGCACTGTACTCCACTCAGTACTACACGGCACTATACACACTGTACTCCACTCGGTACTACACGGCAGTACAGGCAATGTACTCCACTCAGTACCACACGGCAGTACAGGCACTGTACTCCACTCAGCACTACACTGCACTATACACACAGTACTCCACTCAGTACTACACGGCAGTATACACACAGTCCCCACTCGGTTCTACACGGCAGTACAGGCACTGTACTCCACTCAGTACTACACGGCAGTATACACACAGTCCCCCACTCGGTACTACACGGTAGTACAGGCACTGTACTCCACTCAGTACTACACGGCAGTATACACACAGTCCCCCACTCGGTACTACACGGCAGTACAGGTACTGTACTCCAATCAGTACTACACGGCAGTATGCACACTGTACTCCACTCGGTACTACACGGCAGTACAGGCACTGTACTGTACTCAGTACTACACGGCAGTATACACACATTCCCCCACTCGGTACTACACGGCAGTACAGGAACTGTACCCCACTCAGTACTACACGGCAGCACAGGCACTGTACTCCACTCAGTACTACACGGCACTATACACACTGTACTCCACTCGGTACTACACGGCAGTACAGGCAATGTACTCCACTCAGTACTACACGGCAGTACAGGCAATGTACTCCACTCTGTACTACACGGCACTATACACACTGTACTCCACTCGGCACTACACGGCAGTACAGGTACTGTACTCCACTCAGTACTACACGGCACTATACACACTGTATTCCACTCGGTACTAGACGGCACTATACACACTGTACTCCACTCGGCACTACACGGCAGTACAGGCACTGTTCTTCACTCGGTACTACACGGCACTATTCACACTGTACTCCACTCAGTACTACACGGCAGTACAGGCACTGTACTCCACTCGGCACTACACGGCACTATACACACAGTACTCCACTCAGTACTACACGGCAGTACGGGCACTGTATTCCACTCGGTACTACACGGCACTATACATACAGTACTCCACTCGGTACTACACGGCAGTACAGGCACTGTACTCCACTCAGCACTACACTGCACTATACACACAGTACTCCACTCGGGACTACTCGGCAGTACAGGTACTGTACTCCATTCAGTACTACACGGCAGTATACACACAGTCCCCCACTCGGTACTACACGGCAGTACAGGCTCTGTACTATACTCACTACTACACGGCATTACAGGTAGTCTACTCCTCTCAGCACTACACTGCACTATACACACAGTACTCCACTCGGTACTACACGGCAGTACAGGCACTGTACTCCACTCAGCACTACACTGCACTATACACACAGTACTCCACTCAGTACTATACGGCAGTATACACACAGTCCCCCACTCGGTTCTACACGGCAGTACAGGCACTGTACTCCACTCAGTACTACACGGCAGTATGCACACAGTCACCCACTCGGTACTACACGGTAGTACAGGCACTGTACTCCACTCAGTACTACACGGCAGTATACACACAGTCCCCCACTCGGTACTACAAGGCAGTACAGGTACTGTACTCCACTCAGTACTACACGGCAGTATGCACACTGTACTCCACTCGGTACTACACGGCAGTACAGGCAATGTACTCCACTCAAAACTACACGGCAGTACAGGCACTGTACTCCACTCTGTACTACACGGCACTATACACACTGTACTCCACTCGGTACTACACGGCAGTACAGGTACTGTACTCCACTCAGTACTACACGGCACTATACACAATGTATTCCACTCGGTACTAGACGGCACTATACACACTGTACTCCACTCGGTACTACACGGCAGTACAGGCACTGTACTCCGCTCGGTACTACACGGCACTATTCACACTGTACTCCACTCAGTACTACACATCAGTACAGGCACAGTACTCCACTCGGCACTACACGGCACTATACACACAGTACTCCACTCGGTACTACACGCAGTACAGGCACTGTACTCCACTCGGTACTACACTGCACTATACACACAGTACTCCAATCAGAACTACACGGCAGTACAGGCACTGTACTCCCCTCAGTACTACACGGCAGTACAGGCACTGTACTCCACTCGGTACTTCACGGCACTATACACACAGTACTCCACTCGGTACTACACGGCACTATACACACAGTACTCCACTCCTTACTACACGGCAGTACAGGCACTGTACCCCACTCAGTACTACACGGCAGTATAAGCACTGTACTCCACTCGGTACTACACGGCAGTACAGGCACTGTACTCCAATTAGAACTACACGGCAGTACAGGCACTGTACTCCACTCGGGACTACACGGCAGTTCAGCATTGTACTCCACTCAGTACTACACGGCAGTACAGGCACTGTACTCCACTCGGTACTACACGGCACTATACACACAGTAATCCACTCGGTACTACACGGCATTACAGGCACTGTACTCCACTCAGTACTACACGGCAGTACAGGCACTGTACTCCACTCGGTACTACACGGCACTATACACACAGTACTCCACTCGGTACTACACGGCAGTACAGGCACTGTACTCCACACGGTACTACACGGCACTATACACACAGTACTCCATTCGGGACTACACGGCAGTACAGGCACTGTACTCCACTCAGTACTACACGGCAGTACAGGCACTGTACTCCCCTCAGTACTACACGGCAGTACAGGCACTGTACTCCACTCGGTACTTCACGGCACTATACACACAGTACTCCACTCAGTACTACACGGCAGTACAGGCACTGTACTCCACTCAGTACTACACGGCAGTACAGGCACTGTACTCCACTCAGTACTACACGGCAGTAGAAGCACTGTACTCCACTCGGTACTACACGGCACTATACACACAGTACTCCATTCAGTACTGCACGGCAGTGCAGGCACTGTACTCCACTCGGGACTACACGGCAGTACAGGCACTGTACTCCACTCAGTACTGCACGGCAGTTCAGGCACTGTACTCCACTCAGTACTACACGGCATACACCCACTGTACTCCACTCGGTACTACACGGCACTATACACACAGTACTCCACTCAGTACTACACGGCAGTACAGGAACAGTACTCCACTCACTACTACACGGCAGTACAGGCACTGTACTCCACTCAGTACTACACGGCAGTACAGGCACCGTACTCCACTCGGGACTACACGGCAGTACAGGCACTGTACTCCACTCGGTACTACACGGCAGTATGCACACAGTACTCCACTCGGTACTACACGGCAGTACAGGCACTGTACTCCACTCGGTACTACACGACAGTACATGCACTGTACTCCACTCGGGACTACACGGCAGAACAGGCACTGTACTCCACTCGGTACTACACGGCACTATACAAACAGTACTCCACTAAGTACTACACGGTAGTACAGGCAATCTACTCCACTCGGGACTACACGGCAGTACAGGCAATGTATTCCACTCAGTACTACACGGCAGTACAGGCACTGTACTCCACTCAGTACTACACTACAGTACACCCACTGTACTCCACTCGGTACTACACGGCACTATACACACAGTACTCCACTCAGTACTACACGGCAGTACAGGCACAGTACTCCACTCACTACTACACGGCAGTACAGGCACTGTACTCCACTCGGGACTACACGGCAGTACAGGCATTCTACTCCACTCAGTGCTACACGGCAGTAAGGGCACTGTACTCTTCTCGGTACTACACGGCACTATACACACAGTACTCCACTCGGTACTACACGGCAGTACAGGTACTGTACTCCACTAGTACTACACGGCAGTATGCACACAGTACACCAATCGGTACTACACGGCACTATATACACAGTAATCCACTCGGTACTACACGGCAATACAGGCACTGTACTCCACTCGGTACTACACGGCACTATACACACAGTACTCCACTCGGTACTACACGGCAGTACATGCACTGTACTCCACTCGGTACTACACCGCACTATACACACAGTACTCCACTCGGTAATACACGGCAGTACATGCACTGTACTAAACTCGATACTACACGGCACTATACACACAGTACTCCACTCGGTACTACACGGCAGTACAGGCACTGTACTCCACTCAGTACTACACGGCAGTATGCACACAGTACTCCACTCGGTACTACACGGCACTATCCACACAGTACTCCAATCTGTACTACACGGCAGTATAGGCACTGTACTCCACTCCGTACTACACGGCAGTATGCACACAGTACTCCACTCGGTACTACATGGCAGTACAGGCACGGTACTCCACTCGGTACTACACGGCAGTATACACACAGTACTCCACTCGGGACAACATAGCAGTACAGGCACTGTACTCCACTCAGTACTACACGGCAGTATGCACACAAAACCCAACTCGGTACTACACGGCACTATACACACTGTACTCCACTCAGTACTACACGGCAGTATACACACAGTCCCCCACTCGGTACTACACGGCAGTACAGGCACTCTACTCCACTCAGCACTACACTGCACTATACACACAGTACTCCACTCAGTACTACACTGCACTATACACACTGTACTCCACTCGGGACTACTCGGCAGTACAGGGATTGTTCTCCACTCAGTACTACACGGCAGTATGCACACAGCACTCCACTCGGGACTACACGGTAGTACAGGCATTGTACTCCACTCAGTACTACACGGCAGTATACACTCAGTCCCCCACTCGGTACTACACGGCAGTACAGGCACTGTACTCCACTCAGTACTGCACGGCAGTATACACACAGTCCCCCACTCGGTACTACACGGCAGTACAGGTACTGTACTCCACTCAGCACTACACTGCACTATACACACAGTACTCACTCCAGACTACTCGGCAGTACAGGTACTGTACTCCACTCAGTACTACACGGCAGTATACACACAGTCCCCCACTCGGTACTACACGGTAGTGCAGGCACTCTACTCCACTCAGTACTACACGGCAGTATACACACAGTCCCCCACTCGGTACTACACGGCAGTACAGGTACTGTACTCCACTCAGTACTACACGGCAGTATGCACACTGTACTCCACTCGGTACTACACGGCAGTACAGGTACTGTACTCCACTCAGTACTACACGGCAGTATGCACACTGTACTCCACTCGGTACTACACGGCAGTACAGGCATAGTACCCCACTCAGTACTACACGGCAGCACAGGCACTGTACTCCACTCAGTACTACACGGCACTATACACACTGTACTCCACTCGGTACTACACGGCAGTACAGGCAATGTACTCCACTCAGTACTACACGGCAGTACAGGCACTGTACTCCACTCAGCACTACACTGCACTATACACACAGTACTCCACTCAGTACTACACGGCAGTACACACACAGTCCCCACTCGGTTCTACACGGCAGTACAGGCACTGTACTCCACTCAGTACTACACGGCACTATTCACACTGTACTCCACTCAGTACTACACGGCAGTACAGGCACTGTACTCCACTCGGCACTACACGGCACTATACACACAGTACTCCACTCGGTACTACACGAGGTACAGGCACTGTACTCCACTCGGTACTACACAGCACTATACACACAGTACTCCACTCGGTACTACACGGCAGTACAGGCACTGTACTCCACTCAGTACTACACGGCAGTATGCACACAGTACTCCACTCGGGACTACATGGCAGTACAGGCACTGTACTCCACTCGGTACTACACAGCAGTACAGGCACTGTACTCCACTCAGTACTACACGGCAGTACAGGAACTGTACTCCACTCGGGACTACACGGCAGTACAGGCACTGTACTCCACTCAGTACTGCACGGCATTTCAGGCACTGTACTCCACTCAGTCCTACACGGCAGTACAGGCACTGTACTCCACTCGGTACTACACGGCACTATACACACAGTACTCAACTCGGTACTACACGGCAGTACAGGCACAGTACTCCACTCACTACTACACGGCAGTACAGGCACTGTACTCCACTCAGTACTACACGGCAGTACAGGAACTGTACTCCACTCGGGACTACACGGCAGTACAGGCACTGTACTCCACTCAGTACTGCACGGCAGTTCAGGCACTGTAATTCCACTCAGTCCTACACGGCAGTACAGGCACTGTACTCCACTCGGTACTACACGGCACTATACACACAGTACTCCACTCGGTACTACACGGCAGTACAGGTACTGTACTCCACGCAGTGCTACACGGCAGTATGCACATAGTACTCCACTCGGTACTACATGGCACTGTACACACAGCACTCCACTCTTTACTACACGGAAATACAGGCACTGTACTCCACTCGGTACTACACGGCACTATACACACAGTACTCCACTCGGTACTACACGGCAGTACATGCACTGTACTCCACTTGGTACTACACCGAACTATACACACAGTACTCCGCTCGGTACTACACGGCAGTACAGGCACTGTACTCCACTCAGTACTGCACGGCACTATACACACAGTACTCCACTCGGTACTACACGGCAGTACAGGTACTGTACTCCACGCAGTGCTACACGGCATTATGCACATAGTACTCCACTCGGTACTACATGGCACTGTACACACAGCACTCCACTCTTTACTACACGGAAATACAGGCACTGTACTCCGCTCGGAACTACAGGGCAGTATACACACAGTCCCCCACTCGGTACTACACGGCAGTACAGGCACTGTACTCCACCCAGTACTACACGGCAGTACAGGCACTGTACTCCACTCGGGACTACACGGCAATACAGGCACTGTACTCCACTCAGTACTACACGCCAGTACAGGCACTGTACTCCACATGGAACTACACGGCAGTATGCACACAGTCCCCCACTCGGTACTACACGGCAGTACAGGTACTGTACTCCACACAGCACTACACTGCACTATACACACAGTACTCCACTCGGGACTACTCGGCAGTACAGGTACTGTACTCCACTCAGTACTACACGGCAGTATACACACAGTCCCCCACTCGGTACTACACGGCAGTACAGGCACTGTACTATACTCTGTACTACACGGCAGTACAGGTACTGTACTCCACTCAGCACTACACTGCACTATACACACAGTACTCCACTCGGTACTACACGGCAGTACAGGCACTGTACTCCACTCAGCACTACACTGCACTATACACACAGTACTCCACTCAGTACTACACGGCAGTATACACACAGTCCCCCACTCGGTTCTACACGGCAGTACAGGCACTGTACTCCACTCAGTACTACACGGCAGTATACACACAGTCCCCCACTCGGTACTACACGGTAGTACAGGCACTGTACTCCACTCAGTACTACACGGCAGTATACACACAGTCCCCCACTCGGTACTACACGGCAGTACAGGTACTGTACTCCACTCATTACTACACGGCAGTATGCACACAGTACTCCACTCGGTACTACACGGCAGTACAGGCACTGTACTATACTCAGTACTACACGGCAGTATACACACATTCCCCCACTCGGTACTACACGGCAGTACAGGCACTGTACCCCACTCAGTTTTACACGGCAGCACAGGCACTGTACTCCACTCAGTACTACACGGCACTATACACACTATACTCCACTCGGTACTACACGGCAGTACAGGCAATGTACTCCACTCAGTACTACACGGCAGTACAGGCACTGTACTCCACTCTGTACTACACGGCACTATACACACTGTACTCCACTCGGTACTACACGGCAGTACAGGTACTGTACTCCACTCAGTACTACACGGCACTATACAAACTGTATTCCACTCGGTACTAGTCGGCACTATACACACTGTACTCCACTCGGTACCACACGGCAATACAGGCACTGTGCTCCACTCGGTACTACACGGCACTATTCACACTGTACTCCACTCAGTACTACACGGCAGTACAGGCACTGTACTCCACTCGGCACTACACGGCACTATACACACAGTACTCCACTCGGTACTACACGCAGTACAGGCACTGTACTCCACTCGGTACTACACTGCACTTTACACACAGTACTCCACTCGGCACTACACGGCAGTACAGGCACTGTACCCCACTCGGTACTACACTGCACTATACACACAGTACTCCAATCAGAACTACACGGCAGTACAGGCACTGTACTCCCCTCAGTACTACACGGCAGTACAGGCACTGTACTCCACTCGGTACTTCACGGCACTATACACACAGTACTCCACTCGGTACTACACGGCACTATACACACAGTACTCCACTCCTTACTACACGGCAGTACAGGCACTGTACCCCACTCAGTACTACACGGCAGTATAAGCACTGTACTCCACTCGGTACTACACGGCAGTACAGGCACTGTACTCCAATTAGAACTACACGGCAGTACAGGCACTGTACTCCACTCGGGACTACACGGCAGTTCAGCATTGTACTCCACTCAGTACTACACGGCAGTACAGGCACTGTACTCCACTCGGTACTACACGGCACTATACACACAGTAATCCACTCGGTACTACACGGCAGTACAGGCACTGTACTCCACACGGTACTACACGGCACTATACACACAGTACTCCATTCGGGACTACACGGCAGTACAGGCACTGTACTCCACTCAGTACTACACGGCAGTACAGGCACTGTACTCCCCTCAGTACTACACGGCAGTACAGGCACTGTACTCCACTCGGTACTTCACGGCACTATACACACAGTACTCCACTCAGTACTACACGGCAGTACAAGCACTGTACTCCACTCAGTACTACACGGCAGTACAGGCACTGTACTCCACTCAGTACTACACGGCAGTAGAAGCACTGTACTCCACTCGGTACTACACGGCACTATACACACAGTACTCCATTCAGTACTGCACGGCAGTGCAGGCACTGTACTCCACTGGGGACTACACGGCAGTACAGGCACTGTACTCCACTCAGTACTGCACGGCAGTTCAGGCACTGTACTCCACTCAGTACTACACGGCATACACCCACTGTACTCCACTCGGTACTACACGGCACTATACACACAGTACTCCACTCAGTACTACACGGCAGTACAGGAACAGTACTCCACTCACTACTACACGGCAGTACAGGCACTGTACTCCACTCAGTACTACACGGCAGTACAGGCACCGTACTCCACTCGGGACTACACGGCAGTACAGGCACTGTACTCCACTCGGTACTACACGGCAGTATGCACACAGTACTCCACTCGGTACTACACGGCAGTACAGGCACTGTACTCCACTCGGTACTACACGACAGTACATGCACTGTACTCCACTCGGGACTACACGGCAGAACAGGCACTGTACTCCACTCGGTACTACACGGCACTATACAAACAGTACTCCACTAAGTACTACACGGTAGTACAGGCAATCTACTCCACTCGGGACTACACGGCAGTACAGGCAATGTATTCCACTCAGTACTACACGGCAGTACAGGCACTGTACTCCACTCAGTACTACACTACAGTACACCCACTGTACTCCACTCGGTACTACACGGCACTATACACACAGTACTCCACTCAGTACTACACGGCAGTACAGGCACAGTACTCCACTCACTACTACACGGCAGTACAGGCACTGTACTCCACTCGGGACTACACGGCAGTACAGGCATTCTACTCCACTCAGTGCTACACGGCAGTAAGGGCACTGTACTCTTCTCGGTACTACACGGCACTATACACACAGTACTCCACTCGGTACTACACGGCAGTACAGGTACTGTACTCCACTAGTACTACACGGCAGTATGCACACAGTACACCAATCGGTACTACACGGCACTATATACACAGTAATCCACTCGGTACTACACGGCAATACAGGCACTGTACTCCACTCGGTACTACACGGCACTATACACACAGTACTCCACTCGGTACTACACGGCAGTACATGCACTGTACTCCACTCGGTACTACACCGCACTATACACACAGTACTCCACTCGGTAATACACGGCAGTACATGCACTGTACTAAACTCGATACTACACGGCACTATACACACAGTACTCTACTCGGTACTACACGGCAGTACAGGCACTGTACTCCACTCAGTACTACACGGCAGTATGCACACAGTACTCCACTCGGTACTACACGGCACTATCCACACAGTACTCCAATCTGTACTACACGGCAGTATAGGCACTGTACTCCACTCCGTACTACACGGCAGTATGCACACAGTACTCCACTCGGTACTACATGGCAGTACAGGCACGGTACTCCACTCGGTACTACACGGCAGTATACACACAGTACTCCACTCGGGACAACATAGCAGTACAGGCACTGTACTCCACTCAGTACTACACGGCAGTATGCACACAAAACCCAACTCGGTACTACACGGCACTATACACACTGTACTCCACTCAGTACTACACGGCAGTATACACACAGTCCCCCACTCGGTACTACACGGCAGTACAGGCACTCTACTCCACTCAGTACTACACTGCACTATACACACAGTACTCCACTCAGTACTACACTGCACTATACACACTGTACTCCACTCGGGACTACTCGGCAGTACAGGGATTGTTCTCCACTCAGTACTACACGGCAGTATGCACACAGCACTCCACTCGGGACTACACGGTAGTACAGGCATTGTACTCCACTCAGTACTACACGGCAGTATACACTCAGTCCCCCACTCGGTACTACACGGCAGTACAGGCACTGTACTCCACTCAGTACTGCACGGCAGTATACACACAGTCCCCCACTCGGTACTACACGGCAGTACAGGTACTGTACTCCACTCAGCACTACACTGCACTATACACACAGTACTCACTCCAGACTACTCGGCAGTACAGGTACTGTACTCCACTCAGTACTACACGGCAGTATACACACAGTCCCCCACTCGGTACTACACGGTAGTGCAGGCACTCTACTCCACTCAGTACTACACGGCAGTATACACACAGTCCCCCACTCGGTACTACACGGCAGTACAGGTACTGTACTCCACTCAGTACTACACGGCAGTATGCACACTGTACTCCACTCGGTACTACACGGCAGTACAGGTACTGTACTCCACTCAGTACTACACGGCAGTATGCACACTGTACTCCACTCGGTACTACACGGCAGTACAGGCATAGTACCCCACTCAGTACTACACGGCAGCACAGGCACTGTACTCCACTCAGTACTACACGGCACTATACACACTGTACTCCACTCGGTACTACACGGCAGTACAGGCAATGTACTCCACTCAGTACTACACGGCAGTACAGGCACTGTACTCCACTCAGCACTACACTGCACTATACACACAGTACTCCACTCAGTACTACACGGCAGTACACACACAGTCCCCACTCGGTTCTACACGGCAGTACAGGCACTGTACTCCACTCAGTACTACACGGCACTATTCACACTGTACTCCACTCAGTACTACACGGCAGTACAGGCACTGTACTCCACTCGGCACTACACGGCACTATACACACAGTACTCCACTCGGTACTACACGAGGTACAGGCACTGTACTCCACTCGGTACTACACAGCACTATACACACAGTACTCCACTCGGTACTACACGGCAGTACAGGCACTGTACTCCACTCAGTACTACACGGCAGTATGCACACAGTACTCCACTCGGGACTACATGGCAGTACAGGCACTGTACTCCACTCGGTACTACACAGCAGTACAGGCACTGTACTCCACTCAGTACTACACGGCAGTACAGGAACTGTACTCCACTCGGGACTACACGGCAGTACAGGCACTGTACTCCACTCAGTACTGCACGGCATTTCAGGCACTGTACTCCACTCAGTCCTACACGGCAGTACAGGCACTGTACTCCACTCGGTACTACACGGCACTATACACACAGTACTCAACTCGGTACTACACGGCAGTACAGGCACAGTACTCCACTCACTACTACACGGCAGTACAGGCACTGTACTCCACTCAGTACTACACGGCAGTACAGGAACTGTACTCCACTCGGGACTACACGGCAGTACAGGCACTGTACTCCACTCAGTACTGCACGGCAGTTCAGGCACTGTAATTCCACTCAGTCCTACACGGCAGTACAGGCACTGTACTCCACTCGGTACTACACGGCACTATACACACAGTACTCCACTCGGTACTACACGGCAGTACAGGTACTGTACTCCACGCAGTGCTACACGGCAGTATGCACATAGTACTCCACTCGGTACTACATGGCACTGTACACACAGCACTCCACTCTTTACTACACGGAAATACAGGCACTGTACTCCACTCGGTACTACACGGCACTATACACACAGTACTCCACTCGGTACTACACGGCAGTACATGCACTGTACTCCACTTGGTACTACACCGAACTATACACACAGTACTCCACTCGGTACTACACGGCAGTACAGGCACTGTACTCCACTCAGTACTGCACGGCACTATACACACAGTACTCCACTCGGTACTACACGGCAGTACAGGTACTGTACTCCACGCAGTGCTACACGGCATTATGCACATAGTACTCCACTCGGTACTACATGGCACTGTACACACAGCACTCCACTCTTTACTACACGGAAATACAGGCACTGTACTCCACTCGGAACTACACGGCAGTATACACACAGTCCCCCACTCGGTACTACACGGCAGTACAGGCACTGTACTCCACCCAGTACTACACGGCAGTACAGGCACTGTACTCCACTCGGGACTACACGGCAATACAGGCACTGTACTCCACTCAGTACTACACGCCAGTACAGGCACTGTACTCCACATGGAACTACACGGCAGTATGCACACAGTCCCCCACTCGGTACTACACGGCAGTACAGGTACTGTACTCCACACAGCACTACACTGCACTATACACACAGTACTCCACTCGGGACTACTCGGCAGTACAGGTACTGTACTCCACTCAGTACTACACGGCAGTATACACACAGTCCCCCACTCGGTACTACACGGCAGTACAGGCACTGTACTATACTCTGTACTACACGGCAGTACAGGTACTGTACTCCACTCAGCACTACACTGCACTATACACACAGTACTCCACTCGGTACTACACGGCAGTACAGGCACTGTACTCCACTCAGCACTACACTGCACTATACACACAGTACTCCACTCAGTACTACACGGCAGTATACACACAGTCCCCCACTCGGTTCTACACGGCAGTACAGGCACTGTACTCCACTCAGTACTACACGGCAGTATACACACAGTCCCCCACTCGGTACTACACGGTAGTACAGGCACTGTACTCCACTCAGTACTACACGGCAGTATACACACAGTCCCCCACTCGGTACTACACGGCAGTACAGGTACTGTACTCCACTCATTACTACACGGCAGTATGCACACAGTACTCCACTCGGTACTACACGGCAGTACAGGCACTGTACTATACTCAGTACTACACGGCAGTATACACACATTCCCCCACTCGGTACTACACGGCAGTACAGGCACTGTACCCCACTCAGTTTTACACGGCAGCACAGGCACTGTACTCCACTCAGTACTACACGGCACTATACACACTATACTCCACTCGGTACTACACGGCAGTACAGGCAATGTACTCCACTCAGTACTACACGGCAGTACAGGCACTGTACTCCACTCTGTACTACACGGCACTATACACACTGTACTCCACTCGGTACTACACGGCAGTACAGGTACTGTACTCCACTCAGTACTACACGGCACTATACAAACTGTATTCCACTCGGTACTAGTCGGCACTATACACACTGTACTCCACTCGGTACCACACGGCAATACAGGCACTGTGCTCCACTCGGTACTACACGGCACTATTCACACTGTACTCCACTCAGTACTACACGGCAGTACAGGCACTGTACTCCACTCGGCACTACACGGCACTATACACACAGTACTCCACTCGGTACTACACGCAGTACAGGCACTGTACTCCACTCGGTACTACACTGCACTTTACACACAGTACTCCACTCGGCACTACACGGCAGTACAGGCACTGTACCCCACTCGGTACTACACTGCACTATACACACAGTACTCCAATCAGAACTACACGGCAGTACAGGCACTGTACTCCCCTCAGTACTACACGGCAGTACAGGCACTGTACTCCACTCGGTACTTCACGGCACTATACACACAGTACTCCACTCGGTACTACACGGCACTATACACACAGTACTCCACTCCTTACTACACGGCAGTACAGGCACTGTACCCCACTCAGTACTACACGGCAGTATAAGCACTGTACTCCACTCGGTACTACACGGCAGTACAGGCACTGTACTCCAATTAGAACTACACGGCAGTACAGGCACTGTACTCCACTCGGGACTACACGGCAGTTCAGCATTGTACTCCACTCAGTACTACACGGCAGTACAGGCACTGTACTCCACTCGGTACTACACGGCACTATACACACAGTAATCCACTCGGTACTACACGGCATTACAGGCACTGTACTCCACTCAGTACTACACGGCAGTACAGGCACTGTACTCCACTCGGTACTACACGGCACTATACACACAGTACTCCACTCGGTACTACACGGCAGTACAGGCACTGTACTCCACACGGTACTACACGGCACTATACACACAGTACTCCATTCGGGACTACACGGCAGTACAGGCACTGTACTCCACTCAGTACTACACGGCAGTACAGGCACTGTACTCCCCTCAGTACTACACGGCAGTACAGGCACTGTACTCCACTCGGTACTTCACGGCACTATACACACAGTACTCCACTCAGTACTACACGGCAGTACAGGCACTGTACTCCACTCAGTACTACACGGCAGTACAGGCACTGTACTCCACTCAGTACTACACGGCAGTAGAAGCACTGTACTCCACTCGGTACTACACGGCACTATACACACAGTACTCCATTCAGTACTGCACGGCAGTGCAGGCACTGTACTCCACTCGGGACTACACGGCAGTACAGGCACTGTACTCCACTCAGTACTGCACGGCAGTTCAGGCACTGTACTCCACTCAGTACTACACGGCATACACCCACTGTACTCCACTCGGTACTACACGGCACTATACACACAGTACTCCACTCAGTACTACACGGCAGTACAGGAACAGTACTCCACTCACTACTACACGGCAGTACAGGCACTGTACTCCACTCAGTACTACACGGCAGTACAGGCACCGTACTCCACTCGGGACTACACGGCAGTACAGGCACTGTACTCCACTCGGTACTACACGGCAGTATGCACACACTACTCCACTCGGTACTACACGGCAGTACAGGCACTGTACTCCACTCGGTACTACACGACAGTACATGCACTGTACTCCACTCGGGACTACACGGCAGAACAGGCACTGTACTCCACTCGGTACTACACGGCACTATACAAACAGTACTCCACTAAGTACTACACGGTAGTACAGGCAATCTACTCCACTCGGGACTACACGGCAGTACAGGCAATGTATTCCACTCAGTACTACACGGCAGTACAGGCACTGTACTCCACTCAGTACTACACTACAGTACACCCACTGTACTCCACTCGGTACTACACGGCACTATACACACAGTACTCCACTCAGTACTACACGGCAGTACAGGCACAGTACTCCACTCACTACTACACGGCAGTACAGGCACTGTACTCCACTCGGGACTACACGGCAGTACAGGCATTCTACTCCACTCAGTGCTACACGGCAGTAAGGGCACTGTACTCTTCTCGGTACTACACGGCACTATACACACAGTACTCCACTCGGTACTACACGGCAGTACAGGTACTGTACTCCACTAGTACTACACGGCAGTATGCACACAGTACACCAATCGGTACTACACGGCACTATATACACAGTAATCCACTCGGTACTACACGGCAATACAGGCACTGTACTCCACTCGGTACTACACGGCACTATACACACAGTACTCCACTCGGTACTACACGGCAGTACATGCACTGTACTCCACTCGGTACTACACCGCACTATACACACAGTACTCCACTCGGTAATACACGGCAGTACATGCACTGTACTAAACTCGATACTACACGGCACTATACACACAGTACTCCACTCGGTACTACACGGCAGTACAGGCACTGTACTCCACTCAGTACTACACGGCAGTATGCACACAGTACTCCACTCGGTACTACACGGCACTATCCACACAGTACTCCAATCTGTACTACACGGCAGTATAGGCACTGTACTCCACTCCGTACTACACGGCAGTATGCACACAGTACTCCACTCGGTACTACATGGCAGTACAGGCACGGTACTCCACTCGGTACTACACGGCAGTATACACACAGTACTCCACTCGGGACAACATAGCAGTACAGGCACTGTACTCCACTCAGTACTACACGGCAGTATGCACACAAAACCCAACTCGGTACTACACGGCACTATACACACTGTACTCCACTCAGTACTACACGGCAGTATACACACAGTCCCCCACTCGGTACTACACGGCAGTACAGGCACTCTACTCCACTCAGTACTACACTGCACTATACACACAGTACTCCACTCAGTACTACACTGCACTATACACACTGTACTCCACTCGGGACTACTCGGCAGTACAGGGATTGTTCTCCACTCAGTACTACACGGCAGTATGCACACAGCACTCCACTCGGGACTACACGGTAGTACAGGCATTGTACTCCACTCAGTACTACACGGCAGTATACACTCAGTCCCCCACTCGGTACTACACGGCAGTACAGGCACTGTACTCCACTCAGTACTGCACGGCAGTATACACACTGTCCCCCACTCGGTACTACACGGCAGTACAGGTACTGTACTCCACTCAGCACTACACTGCACTATACACACAGTACTCACTCCAGACTACTCGGCAGTACAGGTACTGTACTCCACTCAGTACTACACGGCAGTATACACACAGTCCCCCACTCGGTACTACACGGTAGTGCAGGCACTCTACTCCACTCAGTACTACACGGCAGTATACACACAGTCCCCCACTCGGTACTACACGGCAGTACAGGTACTGTACTCCACTCAGTACTACACGGCAGTATGCACACTGTACTCCACTCGGTACTACACGGCAGTACAGGTACTGTACTCCACTCAGTACTACACGGCAGTATGCACACTGTACTCCACTCGGTACTACACGGCAGTACAGGCATAGTACCCCACTCAGTACTACACGGCAGCACAGGCACTGTACTCCACTCAGTACTACACGGCACTATACACACTGTACTCCACTCGGTACTACACGGCAGTACAGGCAATGTACTCCACTCAGTACTACACGGCAGTACAGGCACTGTACTCCACTCAGCACTACACTGCACTATACACACAGTACTCCACTCAGTACTACACGGCAGTACACACACAGTCCCCACTCGGTTCTACACGGCAGTACAGGCACTGTACTCCACTCAGTACTACACGGCTCTATTCACACTGTACTCCACTCAGTACTACACGGCAGTACAGGCACTGTACTCCACTCGGCACTACACGGCACTATACACACAGTACTCCACTCGGTACTACACGAGGTACAGGCACTGTACTCCACTCGGTACTACACAGCACTATACACACAGTACTCCACTCGGTACTACACGGCAGTACAGGCACTGTACTCCACTCAGTACTACACGGCAATATGCACACAGTACTCCACTCGGGACTACATGGCAGTACAGGCACTGTACTCCACTCGGTACTACACAGCAGTACAGGCACTGTACTCCACTCAGTACTACACGGCAGTACAGGAACTGTACTCCACTCGGGACTACACGGCAGTACAGGCACTGTACTCCACTCAGTACTGCACGGCATTTCAGGCACTGTACTCCACTCAGTCCTACACGGCAGTACAGGCACTGTACTCCACTCGGTACTACACGGCACTATACACACAGTACTCAACTCGGTACTACACGGCAGTACAGGCACAGTACTCCACTCACTACTACACGGCAGTACAGGCACTGTACTCCACTCAGTACTACACGGCAGTACAGGAACTGTACTCCACTCGGGACTACACGGCAGTACAGGCACTGTACTCCACTCAGTACTGCACGGCAGTTCAGGCACTGTAATTCCACTCAGTCCTACACGGCAGTACAGGCACTGTACTCCACTCGGTACTACACGGCACTATACACACAGTACTCCACTCGGTACTACACGGCAGTACAGGTACTGTACTCCACGCAGTGCTACACGGCAGTATGCACATAGTACTCCACTCGGTACTACATGGCACTGTACACACAGCACTCCACTCTTTACTACACGGAAATACAGGCACTGTACTCCACTCGGTACTACACGGCACTATACACACAGTACTCCACTCGGTACTACACGGCAGTACATGCACTGTACTCCACTTGGTACTACACCAAACTATACACACAGTACTCCACTCGGTACTACACGGCAGTACAGGCACTGTACTCCACTCAGTACTGCACGGCACTATACACACAGTACTCCACTCGGTACTACACGGCAGTACAGGTACTGTACTCCACGCAGTGCTACACGGCATTATGCACATAGTACTCCACTCGGTACTACATGGCACTGTACACACAGCACTCCACTCTTTACTACACGGAAATACAGGCACTGTACTCCACTCGGAACTACACGGCAGTATACACACAGTCCCCCACTCGGTACTACACGGCAGTACAGGCACTGTACTCCACCCAGTACTACACGGCAGTACAGGCACTGTACTCCACTCGGGACTACACGGCAATACAGGCACTGTACTCCACTCAGTACTACACGCCAGTACAGGCACTGTACTCCACATGGAACTACACGGCAGTATGCACACAGTCCCCCACTCGGTACTACACGGCAGTACAGGTACTGTACTCCACACAGCACTACACTGCACTATACACACAGTACTCCACTCGGGACTACTCGGCAGTACAGGTACTGTACTCCACTCAGTACTACACGGCAGTATACACACAGTCCCCCACTCGGTACTACACGGCAGTACAGGCACTGTACTATACTCTGTACTACACGGCAGTACAGGTACTGTACTCCACTCAGCACTACACTGCACTATACACACAGTACTCCACTCGGTACTACACGGCAGTACAGGCACTGTACTCCACTCAGCACTACACTGCACTATACACACAGTACTCCACTCAGTACTACACGGCAGTATACACACAGTCCCCCACTCGGTTCTACACGGCAGTACAGGCACTGTACTCCACTCAGTACTACACGGCAGTATACACACAGTCCCCCACTCGGTACTACACGGTAGTACAGGCACTGTACTCCACTCAGTACTACACGGCAGTATACACACAGTCCCCCACTCGGTACTACACGGCAGTACAGGTACTGTACTCCACTCATTACTACACGGCAGTATGCACACAGTACTCCACTCGGTACTACACGGCAGTACAGGCACTGTACTATACTCAGTACTACACGGCAGTATACACACATTCCCCCACTCGGTACTACACGGCAGTACAGGCACTGTACCCCACTCAGTTTTACACGGCAGCACAGGCACTGTACTCCACTCAGTACTACACGGCACTATACACACTATACTCCACTCGGTACTACACGGCAGTACAGGCAATGTACTCCACTCAGTACTACACGGCAGTACAGGCACTGTACTCCACTCTGTACTACACGGCACTATACACACTGTACTCCACTCGGTACTACACGGCAGTACAGGTACTGTACTCCACTCAGTACTACACGGCACTATACAAACTGTATTCCACTCGGTACTAGTCGGCACTATACACACTGTACTCCACTCGGTACCACACGGCAATACAGGCACTGTGCTCCACTCGGTACTACACGGCACTATTCACACTGTACTCCACTCAGTACTACACGGCAGTACAGGCACTGTACTCCACTCGGCACTACACGGCACTATACACACAGTACTCCAATCGGTACTACACGCAGTACAGGCACTGTACTCCACTCGGTACTACACTGCACTTTACACACAGTACTCCACTCGGCACTACACGGCAGTACAGGCACTGTACCCCACTCAGTACTACACGGCAGTACAAGCACTGTACTCCAATAAGAACTACACGGCAGTACAGGCACTGTACTCCACTCGGGACTACACGGCAGTTCAGCACTGTACTCCACTCAGTACTACACGGCAGTACAGGCACTGTACTCCACTCGGTTCTACACGGCACTATACACACAGTAATCCACTCGGTACTACACGGCATTACAGGCACTGTACTCCACTCAGTACTACACGGCAGTACGGGCACTGTATTCCACTCGGTACTACACGGCACTATTCACACAGTACTCCACTCGGTACTACACGGCAGTACAGGCACTGTACTCCACTCAGCACTACACTGCACTATACACACAGTACTCCACTCGGGACTACTCGGCAGTACAGGTACTGTACTCCACTCAGTACTTCACGGCAGTATACACACAGTCCCCCACTCGGTACTACACGGCAGTACAGGCACTGTACTCCACTCAGCACTACACTGCACTATACACACAGTACTCCACTCGGGACTACTCGGCAGTACAGGTACTGTACTCCACTCAGTACTTCACTGCACTATACACACAGTACTCCACTCGGTACTACACGGCAGTACAGACACTGTACTCCACTCAGCACTACACTGCACTATACACACAGTACTCCACTCAGTACTACACGGCAGTATACACACAGTCCCCCACTCGGTTCTACACGGCAGTACAGGCACTGTACTCCACTCAGTACTACACGGCAGTATACACACATTCCCCCTCTCGGTACTACACGGTAGTACAGGCACTGTACTCCACTCAGTACTACACGGCAGTATACACACAGTCCCCCACTCGGTACTACACGCCAGTACAGTTACTGCACTCCACTCAGTACTACACGGCAGTATGCACACAGTACTCCACTCGGTACTACACGGCAGTACAGGCACTGTACTATACTCAGTACTACACTGCACTATACACACAGTACTCCACTGAGTACTACACTGCACTATACACACTGTATTCCACTCGGGACTACTCGGCAGTACAGGGACTGTTCTCCACTCAGTACTGAACGGCAGTATACACACAGTCCCCCACTCGGTACTACACGGCAGTACAGGTACTGTACTCCACTCGGTACTACACCGCACTATACACACAGTACTCCACTCGGTAATACACGGCAGTACATGAACTGTACTAAACTCGATACTACACGGCACTATACACACAGTACTCCACTCGGTACTACACGGCAGTACAGGCACTGTACTCCACTCAGTACTACACGGCAGTATGCACACAGTACTCCACTCGGTACTACATGGCAGTACAGGCACGGTACTCCACTCGGTACTACACGGCAGTATACACACAGTACTCCACTCGGGACAACATAGCAGTACAGGCACTGTACTCCACTCAGTACTACACGGCAGTATGCACACAAAACCCCACTCGGTACTACACGGCACTATACACACTGTACTCCACTCAGTACTACACGGCAGTATACACACAGTCCCCCACTCGGTACTACACGGCAGTACAGGCACTGTACTCCACTCAGTACTACACTGCACTATACACACAGTACTCCACTGAGTACTACACTGCACTATACACACTGTACTCCACTCGGGACTACTCGGCAGTACAGGCACTGTACTCCACTCGGTACTACACGGCACTGTACACACAGTACTCCACTCGGTACTACACGGCAGTACATGCACTGTACTCCACTCGGTACTACACCGCACTATACACACAGTACTCCACTCGGTAATACACGGCAGTACATGAACTGAACTAAACTCGATACTACACGGCACTATACACACAGTACTCCACTCGGTACTACACGGCAGTACAGGCACTGTACTCCACTCAGTACTACACGGCAGTATGCACACAGTACTCCACTCGGTACTACATGGCATTACAGGCACGGTACTCCACTCGGTACTACACGGCAGTATACACACAGTACTCCACTCGGGACAACATAGCAGTACAGGCACTGTACTCCACTCAGTACTACACGGCAGTATGCACACAAAACCCCACTCGGTACTACACGGCACTATACACACTGTACTCCACTCAGTACTACACGGCAGTATACACACAGTCCCCCACTCGGTACTACACGGCAGTACAGGCACTGTACTCCACTCAGTACTACACTGCACTATACACACAGTACTCCACTGAGTACTACACTGCACTATACACACTGTACTCCACTCGGGACTACTCGGCAGTACAGGGACTGTTCTCCACTCAGTACTGAACGGCAGTATACACACAGTCCCCCACTCGGTACTACACGGCAGTACAGGTACTGTACTCCACTCAGCACTACACTGCACTATACACACAGTACTCCACTCCAGACTACTCGGCAGTACAGGTACTGTACTCCACTCAGTACTACACGGCTGTGTACACACAGTCCCCCACTCGGTACTACACGGCAGTACAGGTAGTGTACTCCACTCAGCACTACACTGCACTATACACACAGTACTCCACTCCAGACTACTCGGCAGTACAGGTACTGTACTCCACTCAGTACTACACGGTAGTATACACACAGTCCCCCACTCGGTACTACACGGTAGTACAGGCACTGTACTCCACTCAGTACTACACGGCAGTATACACACTCCCCCACTCGGTACTACACGGCAGTACAGGTACTGTACTCCACTCATTACTACACGGCAGTATGCACACGGTACTCCACTCGGTACTACACGGCAGTACAGGCACTGTACCATACTCAGTACTACACGGCAGTATACACACATTCCCCCACTCGGTACTACACGGCAGTACAGGCACTGTACCCCACTCAGTTTTACACGGCAGCACAGGTACTGTACTCCACTCAGTACTACACGGCACTATACACACTGTACTCCACTCGGTACTACACGGCAGTACAGGCAATGTACTCCACTCAGTACTACACGGCAGTACAGGCACTGTACTCCACTCTGTACTACACGGCACTATACACACTGTACTCCACTCGGTACTACACGGCAGTACAGGTACTGTACTCCACTCAGTACTACACGGCACTATACAAACTGTATTCCACTCGGTACTAGTCGGCACTATACACACTGTACTCCACTCGGTACCACACGGCAATACAGGCACTGTACTCCACTCGGTACTACACGGCACTATTCACACTGTACTCCACTCAGTACTACACGGCAGTACAGGCACTGTACTCCACTCGGCACTACACGGCACTATACACACAGTACTCCACTCGGTACTACACGCAGTACAGGCACTGTACTCCACTCGGTACTACACTGCACTATACACACAGTACTCCACTCGGCACTACACGGCAGTACAGGCACTGTACCCCACTCAGTACTACACGGCAGTACAAGCACTGTACTTCAATCAGAACTACACGCCAGTACAGGCACTGTACTCCACTCGGGACTATACGGCAGTTCAGCACTGTACTCCACTCAGTACTACACGGCAGTACAGGCACTGTACTCCACTCGGTTCTACACGGCACTATACACACAGTAATCCACTCGGTACTACACGGCATTACAGGCACTGTACTCCACTCAGTACTACACGGCAGTACGGGCACTGTATTCCACTCGGTACTACACGGCACTATTCACACAGTACTCCACTCGGTACTACACTGCAGTACAGGCACTGTACTCCACTCAGCACTACACTGCACTATACACACAGTACTCCACTCGGGACTACCCGGCAGTACAGGTACTGTACTCCACTCAGTACTTCACGGCAGTATACACACAGTCCCCCACTCGGTACTACACGGCAGTACAGGCACTGTACTCCACTCAGCACTACACTGCACTATACACACAGTACTCCACTCGGGACTACTCGGCAGTACAGGTACTGTACTCCACTCAGTACTTCACTGCACTATACACACAGTACCCCACTCGGTACTACACGGCAGTACAGGCACTGTACTCCACTCAGCACTACACTGCACTATACACACAGTACTCCACTCAGTACTACACGGCAGTATACACACAGTCCCCCACTCGGTTCTACACGGCAGTACAGGCACTGTACTCCACTCAGTACTACACGGTAGTATACACACATTCCCCCTCTCGGTACTACACGGTAGTACAGGCACTGTACTCCACTCAGTACTACACGGCAGTATACACACAGTCCCCCACTCGGTACTACACGGCAGTACAGTTACTGCACTCCACTCAGTACTACACGGCAGTATGCACACAGTACTCCACTCGGTACTACACGGCAGTACAGGCACTGTACTATACTCAGTACTACACTGCACTATACACACAGTACTCCACTGAGTACTACACTGCACTATACACACTGTACTCCACTCGGTACTACACCGCACTATACACACAGTACTCCACTCGGTAATACACGGCAGTACATGAACTGTACTAAACTCGATACTACACGGCACTATACACACAGTACTCCACTCGGTACTACACGGCAGTACAGGCACTGTACTCCACTCAGTACTACACGGCAGTATGCACACAGTACTCCACTCGGTACTACATGGCAGTACAGGCACGGTACTCCACTCGGTACTACACGGCAGTATACACACAGTACTCCACTCGGGACAACATAGCAGTACAGGCACTGTACTCCACTCAGTACTACACGGCAGTATGCACACAAAACCCCACTCGGTACTACACGGCACTATACACACTGTACTCCTCTCAGTACTACACGGCAGTATACACACAGTCCCCCACTCGGTACTACACGGCAGTACAGGCACTGTACTCCACTCAGTACTACACTGCACTATACACACAGTACTCCACTGAGTACTACACTGCACTATACACACTGTACTCCACTCGGGACTACTCGGCAGTACAGGCACTGTTCTCCACTCGGTACTACACGGCACTATACACACAGTACTCCACTCGGTACTACACGGCAGTACATGCACTGTACTCCACTCGGTACTACACCGCACTATACACACAGTACTCCACTCGGTAATACACGGCAGTACATGAACTGTACTATACTCGATACTACACGGCAATATACACACTGTACTCCACTCGGTACTACACGGCAGTACAGGCACTGTACTCCACTCAGTACTACACGGCAGTATGCACACAGTACTCCACTCGGTACTACATGGCAGTACAGGCACGGTACTCCACTCGGTACTACACGGCAGTATACACACAGTACTCCACTCGGGACAACATAGCAGTACAGGCACTGTACTCCACTCAGTACTACACGGCAGTATGCACACAAAACCCCACTCGGTACTACACGGCACTATACACACTGTACTCCACTCAGTACTACACGGCAGTATACACACAGTCCCCCACTCGGTACTACACGGCAGTACAGGCACTGTACTCCACTCAGTACTACACTGCACTATACACACAGTACTCCACTGAGTACTACACTGCACTATACACACTGTACTCCACTCGGGACTACTCGGCAGTACAGGGACTGTTCTCCACTCAGTACTGAACGGCAGTATACACACAGTCCCCCACTCGGTACTACACGGCAGTACAGGTACTGTACTCCACTCAGCACTACACTGCACTATACACACAGTACTCCACTCCAGACTACTCGGCAGTACAGGTACTGTACTCCACTCAGTACTACACGGCTGTATACACACATTCCCCCACTCGGTACTACACGGCAGTACAGGCACTGTACTATACTCAGTACTACACGGCAGTACAGGTACTGCACTCCACTCAGCACTACACTGCACTATACACACAATAATCCACTCGGTACTACTCGGCAGTACAGGGACTGTTCTCCACTCAGTACTGAACGGCAGTATACACACAGTCCCCCACTCGGTACTACACGGCAGTACAGGTACTGTACTCCACTCAGCACTACACTGCACTATACACACAGTACTCCACTCCAGACTACTCGGCAGTACAAGTACTGTACTCCACTCAGTACTACACGGCAGTATACACACAGTCCCCCTCTCGGTACTACACGGTAGTACAGGCACTCTACTCCACTCAGTACTACACGGCAGTATACACACAGTCCCCCACTCGGTACTACACGGCAGTACAGGCACTGTACTCCACTCAGTACTACACTGCACTATACACACAGTACTCCACTGAGTACTACACTGCACTATACACACTGTACTCCACTCGGGACTACTCGGCAGTACAGGGACTGTTCTCCACTCAGTACTGAACGGCAGTATACACACAGTCCCCCACTCGGTACTACACGGCAGTACAGGTACTGTACTCCACTCAGCACTACACTGCACTATACACACAGTACTCCACTCCAGACTACTCGGCAGTACAGGTACTGTACTCCACTCAGTACTACACGGCAGTATACACACAGTCCCCCTCTCGGTACTACACGGTAGTACAGGCACTCTACTCCACTCAGTACTACACGACAGTATACACACAGTCCCCCACTCGGTACTACACGGCAGTACAGGTAGTGTACTCCACTCAGTACTACACGGCAGTATGCACACTGTACTCCACTCGGTACTACACGGCAGTACAGGTACTGTACTCCACTCAGTACTACACGGCAGTATGCACACTGTACTCCACTCGGTACTACACGGCAGTACAGGCATAGTACGCCACTCAGTACTACACGGCAGCACAGGCACTGTACTCCACTCAGTACTACACGGCACTATACACACTGTACTCCACTCGGTACTACACGGCAGTACAGGCAATGTACTCCACTCAGTACTACACGGCAGTACAGGCACTGTACTCCACTCAGCACTACACTGCACTATACACACAGTACTCCACTCAGTACTACACGGCAGTATACACACAGTCCCCACTCGGTTCTACACGGCAGTACAGGCACTGTACTCCACTCAGTACTACACGGCACTATTCACACTGTACTCCACTCAGTACTACACGGCAGTACAGGCACTGTACTCCACTCGGCACTACACGGCACTATACACACAGTGCTCCACTCGGTACTACACGAGGTACAGGCACTGTACTCCACTCGGTACTACACGGCACTATACACACAGTACTCCACTCGGTACTACACGGCAGTACAGGCACTGTACTCCACTCAGTACTACACGGCAGTATGCACACAGTACTCCACTCGGGACTACATGGCAGTACAGGGACTGTACCCCACTCGGTACTACACAGCAGTACAGGCACTGTACTCCACTCAGTACTACACGGCAGTACAGGAACTGTACTCCACTCGGGACTACACGGCAGTACAGGCACTGTACTCCACTCAGTACTGCACGGCAGTTCAGGCACTGTACTCCACTCAGTCCTACACGGCAGTACAGGCACTGTACTCCACTCGGTACTACACGGCACTATACACACAGTACTCCACTCGGTACTACACGGCAGTACAGGTACTGTACTCCACGCAGTGCTACACGGCAGTATGCACATAGTACTCCACTGGGTACTACATGGCACTGTACACACAGCACTCCACTCTTTACTACACGGAAATACAGGCACTGTACTCCACTCGGTACTACACGGCACTATACACACAGTACTCCACTCGGTACTACACGGCAGTACATGCACTGTACTCCACTTGGTACTACACCGCACTATACACACAGTACTCCACTCGGTACTACACGGCAGTACATGCACCGTACTCCACTCGGTACTACAAGGCACCTTACACACAGTACTCCACTCGGTACTACACGGCAGTACAGGCACTGTACTCCACTCAGTACTACACGGCAGTATGCACACAGTACTCCACTCGGTACTACACGGCACTATACACACAGTATTCCCCTCGGTACTACACGGAAGTACAGGCACTGTACTCCACTCGGAACTACACGGCAGTATACACACAGTCCCCCACTCGGTACTACACGGCAGTACAGGCACTGCACTCCACCCAGTACTACACGGCAGTACAGGCACTGTACTCCACTCGGGACTACACGGCAATACAGGCACTGTACTCCACTCAGTACTACACGCCAGTACAGGCACTGTACTCCACTTGGAACTACACGGCAGTATGCACACAGTCCCCCACTCGGTACTACACGGCAGTGCAGGTACTGTATTCCACTCAGCACTACACTGCACTATACACACAGTACTCCAGCCGGGACTACTCGGCAGTACAGGTACTGTACTCCACTCAGTACTACACGGCAGTATACACACAGTCCCCCACTCGGTACTACACGGCAGTACAGGCACTGTACTATACTCTGTACTACACGGCAGTACAGGTACTGTACTCCACTTAGCACTTCACTGCACTATACACACAGTACTCCACTCGGTACTACACGGCAGTACAGGCACTGTACTCCACTCAGCACTACACTGCACTATACACACAGTAATCCACTCAGTACTACACGGCAGTATACACACAGTCCCCCACTCGGTTCTACACGGCAGTACAGGCACTGTACTCCACTCAGTACTACACGGCAGTATACACACAGTCCCCCACTCGGTACTACACGGTAGTACAGGCACTGTACTCCACTCAGTACTACACGGCAGTATACACACACTCCCCCACTCGGTACTACACGGCAGTACAGGTACTGTACTCCACTCATTACTACACGGCAGTATGCACACAGTACTCCACTCGGTACTACACGGCAGTACAGGCACTGTACTATACTCAGTACTACACGGCAGTATACACACATTCCCCCACTCGGTACTACACGGCAGTACAGGCACTGTACCCCACTCAGTTTTACACGGCAGCACAGGCACTGTACTCCACTCAGTACTACACGGCACTATACACACTGTACTCCACTCGGTACTACACGGCAGTACAGGCAATGTACTCCACTCAGTACTACACGGCAGTACAGGCACTGTACTCCACTCTGTACTACACGGCACTATACACACTGTACTCCACTCGGTACTACACGGCAGTACAGGTACTGTACTCCACTGAGTACTACACGGCACTATACAAACTGTATTCCACTCGGTACTAGTCGGCACTATACACACTGTACTCCACTCGGTACCACACGGCAATACAGGCACTGTACTCCACTCGGTACTACACGGCACTATTCACACTGTACTCCACTCAGTACTACACGGCAGTACAGGCACTGTACTCCACTCGGCACTACACGGCACTATACACACAGTACTCCACTCGGTACTACACGCAGTACAGGCACTCTACTCCACTCGGTACTACACTGCACTATACACACAGTACTCCACTCGGCACTACACGGCAGTACAGGAACTGTACCCCACTCAGTACTACACGGCAGTACAAGCACTGTACTCCACTCGGTACTACACGGCATTACAGGCACTGTACTCCAATCAGAACTACTCGGCAGTACATGCACTGTACTCCCCTCAGTACTACACGGCAGTACAGGCACTGTACTCCACTCGGTACTTCACGGCACTATACACACAGTACTCCACTCGGTACTACACGGCACTATACACACAGTACTCCACTCGGTACTACACGGCAGTACAGGCACTGTACCCCACTCAGTACTACACGGCAGTATAAGCACTGTACTCCACTCGGTACTACACGGCAGTACAGGCACTGTACTCCAATCACAACTACACGGCAGTACAGGCACTGTACTCCACTCGGGACTACACGGCAGTTCAGCACTGTACTCCACTCAGTACTACACGGCAGTACAGGCACTGTACTCCACTCGGTTCTACACGGCACTATACACACAGTAATCCACTCGGTACTACACGGCATTACAGGCACTGTACTCCACTCAGTACTACACGGCAGTACGGGCACTGTATTCCACTCGGTACTACACGGCACTATTCACACAGTACTCCACTCGGTACTACACGGCAGTACAGGCACTGTACTCCACTCAGTACTACACTGCACTATACACACAGTACTCCACTCGGGACTACTCGGCAGTACAGGTACTGTACTCCACTCAGTACTTCACGGCAGTATACACACAGTCCCCCACTCGGTACTACACGGCAGTACAGGCACTGTACTCCACTCAGCACTACACTGCACTATACAAACAGTACTCCACTCGGGACTACTCGGCAGTACATGTACTGTACTCCACTCAGTACTTCACTGCACTATACACACAGTACTCCACTCGGTACTACACGGCAGTACAGGCACTGTACTCCACTCAGCACTACACTGCACTATACACACAGTACTCCACCCAGTACTACACGGCAGTATACACACAGTCCCCCACTCGGTTCTACACGGCAGTACAGGCACTGTACTCCACTCAGTACTACATGGCAGTATACACACAGTCCCCCACTCGGTACTACACGGTAGTACAGGCACTGTACTCCACTCAGTACTACACGGCAGTATACACACAGTCCCCCACTCGGTACTACACGGCAGTACAGTTACTGCACTCCACTCATTACTACACGGCAGTATGCACACAGTACTCCACTCGGTACTACACGGCAGTACAGGCACTGTACTATACTCAGTACTACACGGCAGTATACACACATTCCCCCACTCGGTACTACACGGCAGTACATGCACTGTACCCCACTCAGTTTTACACGGCAGCACAGGCACTGTACTCCACTCAGTACTACACGGCACTATACACACTGTACTCCACTCGGTACTACACGGCAGTACAGGCAATGTACTCCACTCAAAACTACACGGCAGTACAGGCACTGTACTCCACTCTGTACTACACGGCACTATACACACTGTACTCCACTCGGTACTACACGGCAGTACAGGTACTGTACTCCACTCAGTACTACACGGCACTATACACACTGTATTCCACTCGGTACTAGACGGCACTATACACACTGTACTCCACTCGGTACTACACGGCAGTACAGGCACTGTACTCCGCTCGGTACTACACGGCACTAATCACACTGTACTCCACTCAGTACTACACGGCACTATTCACACTGTACTCCACTCGGCACTACACGGCACTATACACACAGTACTCCACTCGGTACTACACGCAGTACAGGCACTGTACTCCACTCGGTACTACACTGCACTATACACACAGTACTCCACTCGGCACTACACGGCAGTACAGGCACTGTACCCCACTCAGTACTACACGGCAGTATAAGCAATGTACTCCACTCGGTACTACACGGCAGTACAGGCACTGTACTCCAATCAGAACTACACGGCAGTACAGGCACTGTACTCCCCTCAGTACTACACGGCAGTAGAGGCACTGTACTCCACTCGGTACTTCACGGCACTATACACACAGTACTCCACTCGGTACTACACGGCACTATACACACAGTACTCCACTCGGTACTACACGGCAGTACAGGCACTGTACCCCACTCAGTACTACACGGCAGTACAGGCACTGTACTCCACTCAGTACTACACGGCAGTACAGGAACTGTACTCCACTCGGGACTACACGGCAGTACAGGCACTGTACTCCACTCAGTACTGCACGGCAGTTCAGGCACTGTACTCCACTCAGTCCTACACGGCAGTACAGGCACTGTACTCCACTCGGTACTACACGGCACTATACACACAGTACTCCACTCGGTACTACACGGCAGTACAGGGACTGTACTCCACGCAGTGCTACACGGCAGTATGCACATAGTACTCCACTCGGTACTACATGGCACTGTACACACAGCACTCCACTCTTTACTACACGGAAATACAGGCCCTGTACTCCACTCGGTACTACACGGCACTAAACACACAGTACTCCACTCGGTACTACACGGCAGTACATGCACTGTACTCCACTTGGTACTACACCGCACTATACACACAGTACTCCACTCGGTACTACACGGCAGTACATGCACCGTACTCCACTCGGTACTACAAGGCACCTTACACACAGTACTCCACTCGGTACTACACGGCAGTACAGGCACTGTACTCCACTCAGTACTACACGGCAGTATGCACACAGTACTCCACTCGGTACTACACGGCACTATACACACAGTATTCCCCTCGGTACTACACGGAAGTACAGGCACTGTACTCCACTCGGAACTACACGGCAGTATACACACAGTCCCCCACTCGGTACTACACGGCAGTACAGGCACTGTACTCCACCCAGTACTACACGGCAGTACAGGCACAGTACTCCACTCGGGACTACACGGCAATACAGGCACTGTACTCCACTCAGTACTACACGCCAGTACAGGCACTGTACTCCACTTGGAACTACACGGCAGTATGCACACAGTCCCCCACTCGGTACTACACGGCAGTACAGGTACTGTACTCCACTCAGCACTACACTGCACTATACACACAGTACTCCACTCGGGACTACTCGGCAGTACAGGTACTGTACTCCACTCAGTACTACACGGCAGTATACACACAGTCCCCCACTCGGTACTACACGGCAGTACAGGCACTGTACTATACTCTGTACTACACGGCAGTACAGGCACTGTACTCCACTCGGGACTACACGGCAATACAGGCACTGTACTCCACTCAGTACTACACGGCAGTATACACACAGTCCCCCACTCGGTACTACACGGCAGTACAGGCACTGTACTATACTCTGTACTACACGGCAGTACAGGCACTGTACTCCACTCGGTACTACACGGCAGTACAGGCACTGTACTCCACTCAGTACTACACGGCAGTATGCACACAGTACTCCACTCGGTACTACACGGCACTATACACACAGTATTCCCCTCGGTACTACACGGAAGTACAGGCACTGTACTCCACTCGGAACTACACGGCAGTATACACACAGTCCCCCACTCGGTACTACACGGCAGTACAGGCACTGTACTCCACCCAGTACTACACGGCAGTACAGGCACTGTACTCCACTCGGGACTACACGGCAATACAGGCACTGTACTCCACTCAGTACTACACGGCAGTACAGGCACTGTACTCCACTTGGAACTACACGGCAGTATGCACACAGTCCCCCACTCGGTACTACACGGCAGTACAGGTACTGTACTCCACTCAGCACTACACTGCGCTATACACACAGTACTCCACTCGGTACTACACGGCAGTACAGGCACTGTACTCCACTCAGCACTACACTGCACTATACACACAGTACTCCACTCAGTACTACACGGCAGTATACACACAGTCCCCCACTCGGTTCTACACGGCAGTACAGGCACTGTACTCCACTCAGTACTACACGGCAGTATACACACAGTCCCCCACTCGGTACTACACGGTAGTACAGGCACTGTACTCCACTCAGTACTACACGGCAGTATACACACAGTCCCCCACTCGGTAGTACACGGCAGTACAGGTACTGTACTCCACTCATTACTACACGGCAGTATGCACACAGTACTCCACTCGGTACTACACGGCAGTACAGGCACTGTACTATACTCAGTACTACACGGCAGTATACACACATTCCCCCACTCGGTACTACACGGCAGTACAGGCACTGTACCCCACTCAGTTTTACACGGCAGCACAGGCACTGTACTCCACTCAGTACTACACGGCACTATACACACTGTACTCCACTCGGTACTACACGGCAGTACAGGCAATGTACTCCACTCAGTACTACACGGCAGTACAGGCACTGTACTCCACTCTGTACTACACGGCACTATACACACTGTACTCCACTCGGTACTACACGGCAGTACAGGTACTGTACTCCACTCAGTACTACACGGCACTATACAAACTGTATTCCACTCGGTACTAGTCGGCACTATACACACTGTACTCCACTCGGTACCACACGGCAATAGAGGCACTGTACTCCACTCGGTACTACACGGCACTATTCACACTGTACTCCACTCAGTACTACACGGCAGTACAGGCACTGTACTCCACTCGGCACTACACGGCACTATACACACAGTACTCCACTCGGTACTACACGCAGTACAGGCACTGTACTCCACTCGGTACTACACTGCACTATACACACAGTACTCCACCCGGCACTACACGGCAGTACAGGCACTGTACCCCACTCAGTACTACACGGCAGTACAAGCACTGTACTCCACTCGGTACTACACGGCATTACAGGCACTGTACTCCAATCAGAACTACACGGCAGTACAGGCACTGTACTCCCCTCAGTACTACACGGCAGTACAGGCACTGTACTCCACTCGGTACTTCACGGCACTATACACACAGTACTCCACTCGGTACTACACGGCACTATACTCACAGTACTCCACTCGGTACTACACGGCAGTACAGGCACTGTACCCCACTCAGTACTACACGGCAGTATAAGCACTGTACTCCACTCGGTACTACACGGCAGTACAGGCACTGTACTCCAATCAGAACTACACGGCAGTACAGGCACTGTACTCCACTCGGGACTACACGGCAGTTCAGCACTGTACTCCACTCAGTACTACACGGCAGTACAGGCACTGTACTCCACTCGGTTGTACACGGCACTATACACACAGTAATCCACTCGGTACTACACGGCATTACAAGCACTGTACTCCACTCAGTACTACACAGCAGTACGGGCACTCTATTCCACTCGGTACTACACGGCACTATTCACACAGTACTCCACTCGGTACTACACGGCAGTACAGGCACTGTACTCCACACAGCACTACACTGCACTATACACACAGTACTCCACTCGGGACTACTCGGCAGTACAGGTACTGTACTCCACTCAGTACTTCACGGCAGTATACACACAGTCCCCCACTCGGTACTACACGGCAGTACAGGCACTGTACTCCAGTCAGCACTACACTGCACTATACACACAGTACTCCACTCGGGACTACTCGGCAGTACATGTACTGTACTCCACTCAGTACTTCACTGCACTATACACACAGTACTCCACTCGGTACTACACGGCAGTACAGGCACTGTACTCCACTCAGCACTACACTGCACTATACACACAGTACTCCACTCAGTACTACACGGCAGTATACACACAGTCCCCCACTCGGTTCTACACGGCAGTACAGGCACTGTACTCCACTCAGTACTACACGGCAGTATACACACTGTCCCCCACTCGGTACTACACGGTAGTACAGGCACTGTACTCCACTCAGTACTACACGGCAGTATACACACAGTCCCCCACTCGGTACTACACGGCAGTACAGTTACTGCCCTCCACTCAGTACTACACGGCAGTATGCACACAGTACTCCACTCGGTACTACACGGCAGTACAGGCACTGTACTCCACTCAGTACTACACGGCAGTATACACACAGTCCCCCACTCGGTACTACACGGTAGTACAGGCACTGTACTCCACTCAGTACTACACGGCAGTATACACACAGTCCCCCACTCGGTACTACACGGCAGTACAGTTACTGCCCTCCACTCAGTACTACACGGCAGTATGCACACAGTACTCCACTCGGTACTACACGGCAGTACAGGCACTGTACTCCACTCAGCACTTCACTGCACTATACACACAGTACTCCACTCAGTACTACACGGCAGTATACACACAGTCCCCCACTCGGTTCTACACGGCAGTACAGGCACTGTACTCCACTCAGTACTACACGGCAGTATACACACAGTCCCCCACTCGGTACTACACGGTAGTACAGGCACTGTACTCCACTCAGTACGACACGGCAGTATACACACAGTCCCCCACTCGGTACTACACGGTAGTACAGGCACTGTACTCCACTCAGTACTACACGGCAGTATACACACAGTCCCCCACTCGGTACTACACGGCAGTACAGGTACTGTACTCCACTCATTACTACACGGCAGTATGCACACTGTACTCCACTCGGTACTACACGGCAGTACAGGCACTGTACTATACTCAGTACTACACGGCAGTATACACACATTCCCCCACTCGGTACTACACGGCAGTACAGGCACTGTACCCCACTCAGTTTTACACGGCAGCACAGGCACTGTACTCCACTCAGTACTACACGGCACTATACACACTGTACTCCACTCGGTACTACACGGCAGTACAGGCAATGTACTCCACTCAGTACTACACGGCAGTACAGGCACTGTACTCCACTCTGTACTACACGGCACTATACACACTGTACTCCACTCGGTACTACACGGCAGTACAGGTACTGTACTCCACTCAGTACTACACGGCACTATACAAACTGTATTATACTCGGTACTAGTCGGCACTATACACACTGTACTCCACTCGGTACCACACGGCAATACAGGCACTGTACTCCACTCGGTACTACACGGCACTATTCACACTGTACTCCACTCAGTACTACACGGCAGTACAGGCACTGTACTCCACTCGGCACTACACGGCACTATACACACAGTACTCCACTCGGTACTACACGCAGTACAGGCACTGTACTCCACTCGGTACTACACTGCACTATACACACAGTACTCCACTCGGCACTACACGGCAGTACAGGCACTGTACCCCACTCAGTACTACACGGCATTACAAGCACTGTACTCCAATCAGAACTACACGGCAGTACAGGCACTGTACTCCACTCGGGACTACACGGCAGTTCAGCACTGTACTCCACTCAGTACTACACGGCAGTACAGGCACTGTACTCCACTCGGTTCTACACGGCACTATACACACAGTAATCCACTCGGTACTACACGGCATTACAGGCACTGTACTCCACTCAGTACTACACGGCAGTACGGGCACTGTATTCCACTCGGTACTACACGGCACTATTCACACAGTACTCCACTCGGTACTACACGGCAGTACAGGCACTGTACTCCACTCAGCACTACACTGCACTATACACACAGTTCTCCACTCGGGACTACTCGGCAGTACAGGTACTGTACTCCACTCAGTACTTCACGGCAGTATACACACAGACCCCCACTCGGTACTACACGGTAGTACAGGCACTGTACTCCACTCAGCACTACACTGCACTATACACACAGTACTCCACTCGGGACTACTCGGCAGTACAGGTACTGTACTCCACTCAGTACTTCACTGCACTATACACACAGTACTCCACTCGGTACTACACTGCAGTACAGGCACTGTACTCCACTCAGCACTACACTGCACTATACACACAGTACTCCACTCATTACTACACGGCAGTATACACACAGTCCCCCACTCGGTTCTACACGGCAGTACAGGCACTGTACTCCACTCAGTACTACACGGCAGTATACACACATTCCCCCTCTCGGTACTACACGGTAGTACAGGCACTGTACTCCACTCAGTACTACACGGCAGTATACACACAGTCCCCCACTCGGTACTACACGGCAGTACAGTTACTGCACTCAACTCAGTACTACACGGCAGTATGCACACAGTACTCCACTCGGTACTACACGGCAGTACATGCACTGTACTATACTCAGTACTACACTGCACTATACACACAGTACTCCACTGAGTACTACACTGCACTATACACACTGTACTCCACTCGGGACTACTCGGCAGTACAGGGACTGTTCTCCACTCAGTACTGAACGGCAGTATACACACAGTCCCCCACTCGGTACTACACGGCAGTACAGGTACTGTACTCCACTCGGTACTACACCGCACTATACACACAGTACTCCACTCGGTAATACACGGCAGTACATGAACTGTACTAAACTCGATACTACACGGCACCATACACACAGTACTCCACTCGGTACTACACGGCAGTACAGGCACTGTACTCCACTCAGTACTACACGGCAGTATGCACACAGTACTCAACTCGGTACTACATGGCAGTACAGGCACGGTACTCCACTCGGTACTACACGGCAGTATACACACAGTACTCCACTCGGGACAACATAGCAGTACAGGCACTGTACTCCACTCAGTACTACACGGCAGTATGCACACAAAACCCCACTCGGTACTACACGGCACTATACACACTGTACTCCACTCAGTACTACACGGCAGTATACACACAGTCCCCCACTCGGTACTACACGGCAGTACAGGCACTGTACTCCACTCAGTACTACACTGCACTATACACACAGTACTCCACTGAGTACTACACTGCACTATACACACTGTACTCCACTCGGGACTACTCGGCAGTACAGGCACTGTACTCCACTCGGTACTACACGGCACTATACACACAGTACTCCACTCGGTACTACACGGCAGTACAGGTACTGTACTCCACGGCAGTATGCACACAGTACTCCAATCGGTACTACACGGCACTATACACACAGTAATCCACTCGGTACTACACGGCAATACAGGCACTGTACTCCACTCGGTACTACACGGCACTATACACACAGTACTCCACTCGGTACTACACGGCAGTACATGCACTGTACTCCACTCGGTACTACACCGCACTATACACACAGTACTCCACTCGGTAATACACGGCAGTACATGAACTGTACTAAACTCGATACTACACGGCACTATACACACAGTACTCCACTCGGTACTACACGGCAGTACAGGCACTGTACTCCACTCAGTACTACACGGCAGTATGCACACAGTACTCCACTCGGTACTACATGGCAGTACAGGCACGGTACTCCACTCGGTACTACACGGCAGTATACACACAGTACTCCACTCGGGACAACATAGCAGTACAGGCACTGTACTCCACTCAGTACTACACGGCAGTATGCACACAAAACCCCACTCGGTACTACACGGAACTATACACACTGTACTCCACTCAGTACTACACGGCAGTATACACACAGTCCCCCACTCGGTACTACACGGCAGTACAGGCACTGTACTCCACTCAGTACTACACTGCACTATACACACAGTACTCCACTGAGTACTACACTGCACTATACACACTGTACTCCACTCGGAACTACTCGGCAGTACAGGGACTGTTCTCCACTCAGTACTGAACGGCAGTATACACACAGTCCCCCACTCGGTACTACACGGCAGTACAGGTACTGTACTGCACTCAGCACTACACTGCACTATACACACAGTACTCCACTCCAGACTACTCGGCAGTACAGGTACTGTACTCCACTCAGTCCTACACGGCTGTATACACACATTCCCCCACTCGGTACTACACGGCAGTACAGGCACTGTACTATACTCAGTACTACACGGCAGTACAGGTACTGTACTCCACTCAGCACTACACTGCACTGTACACACAATAATCCACTCGGTACTACACTGCAGTATAGGCACTGTAATGCACTCAGCACTACACGGCAGTATACACACAGTCCCCCACTCGGTACTACACGGCAGTACAGGCACTGTACTCCACTCAGTAGTACACGGCAGTATACACACAGTCCCCCACTCGGTACTACACGGCAGTACAGTCACTGTACTCCACTCAGTACTACACGGCAGTATACACACAGTCCCCCACTCGGTACTACACGGCAGTACAGGTACTGTACTCCACTCAGCACTACACTGCGCTATACACACAGTACTCACTCCAGACTACTCGGCAGTACAGGTACTGTACTCCTCTCAGTACTACACGGCAGTATACACACAGTCCCCCACTCGGTACTACACGGTAGTACAGGCACTCTACTCCACTCAGTACTACACGGCAGTATACACACAGTCCCCCACTCGGTACTACACGGCAGTACAGGTAGTGTACTCCACTCAGTACTACACGGCAGTATGCACACTGTACTCCACTCGGTACTACACGGCAGTACAGGTACTGTACTCCACTCAGTACTACACGGCAGTATGCACACTGTACTCCACTCGGTACTACACGGCAGTACAGGCATAGTACCCCACTCAGTACTACACGGCAGCACAGGCACTGTACTCCACTCAGTACTACACGGCACTATACACACTGTACTCCACTCGGTACTACACGGCAGTACAGGCAATGTACTCCACTCAGTACTACACGGCAGTACAGGCACTGTAATCCACTCAGCACTACACTGCACTATACACACAGTACTCCACTCAGTACTACACGGCAGTATACACATAGTCCCCACTCGGTTCTACACGGCAGTACAGGCACTGTACTCCACTCAGTACTACACGGCACTATTCACACTGTACTCCACTCAGTACTACACGGCAGTACAGGCACTGTACTCCACTCGGCACTACACGGCACTATACACACAGTACTCCACTGGGTACTACACGGGGTACAGGCACTGTACTCCACTCGGTACTACACGGCACTATACACACAGTACTCCACTCGGTACTACACGGCAGTACAGGCACTGTACTCCACTCAGTACTACACGGCATTATGCACACAGTACTCCACTCGGGACTACATGGCAGTACAGGGACTGTACTCCACTCGGTACTACACAGCAGTACAGGCACTGTACTCCACTCAGTACTACACGGCAGTACAGGAACTGTACTCCACTCGGGACTACACGGCAGTACAGGCACTGTACTCCACTCAGTACTGCACGGCAGTTCAGGCACTGTACTCCACTCAGTACTACACGGCAGTACAGGCACTGTACTCCACTCGGTACTACACGGCACTATACACACAGTACTCCACTCGGTACTACACGGCAGTACAGGCACAGTACTCCACTCACTACTACACGGCAGTACAGGCACTGTACTCCACTCAGTACTACACGGCAGTACAGGAACTGTACTCCACTCGGGACTACACGGCAGTACAGGCACTGTACTCCACTCAGTACTGCACGGCAGTTCAGGCACTGTACTCCACTCAGTCCTACACGGCAGTACAGGCACTGTACTCCACTCGGTACTACACGGCACTATACACACAGTACTCCACTCGGTACTACACGGCAGTACAGGTACTGTACTCCACGCAGTGCTACACGGCAGTATGCACATAGTACTCCACTCGGTACTACATGGCACTGTACACACAGCACTCCACTCTTTACTACACGGAAATACAGGCACTGTACTCCACTCGGTACTACACGGCACTATACACACAGTACTCCACTCGGTACTACACGGCAGTACATGCACTGTACTCCACTTGGTACTACACCGCACTATACACACAGTACTCCACTCGGTACTACACGGCAGTACATGCACCGTACTCCACTCGGTACTACAAGGCACCTTACACACAGTACTCCACTCGGTACTACACGGCAGTACAGGCACTGTACTCCACTCAGTACTACACGGCAGTATGCACACAGTACTCCACTCGGTACTACACGGCACTATACACACAGTATTCCCCTCGGTACTACACGGAAGTACAGGCACTGTACTCCACTCTGAACTACACGGCAGTATACACACAGTCCCCCACTCGGTACTACACGGCAGTACAGGCACTGTACTCCACCCAGTACTACACGGCAGTACAGGCACTGTACTCCACTCGGGACTACACGGCAATACAGGTACTGTACTCCACTCAGTACTACACGCCAGTACAGGCACTGTACTCCACTTGGAACTACACGGCAGTATGCACACAGTCCCCCACTCGGTACTACACGGCAGTGCAGGTACTGTATTCCACTCAGCACTACACTGCACTATACACACAGTACTCCACCCGGGACTACTCGGCAGTACAGGTACTGTACTCCACTCAGTACTACACGGCAGTATACACACAGTCCCCCACTCGGTACTACACGGCAGTACAGGCACTGTACTATACTCTGTACTACACGGCAGTACAAGTACTGTACTCCACTCAGCACTACACTGCACTATACACACAGTACTCCACTCGGTACTACACGGCAGTACAGGCACTGTACTCCACTCAGCACTACACTGCACTATACACACAGTACTCCACTCAGTACTACACGGCAGTATACACACAGTCCCCCACTCGGTTCTACACGGCAGTACAGGCACTGTACTCCACTCAGTACTACACGGCAGTATACACACAGTCCCCCACTCGGTACTACACGGTAGTACAGGCACTGTACTCCACTCAGTACTACACGGCAGTATACAGACAGTCCCCCACTCGGTACTACACGGCAGTACAGGTACTGTACTCCACTCATTACTACACGGCAGTATGCACACAGTACTCCACTCGGTACTACACGGCAGTACAGGCACTGTACTATACTCAGTACTACACGGCAGTATACACACATTCCCCCACTCGGTACTACACGGCAGTACAGGCACTGTACCCCACTCAGTTTTACACGGCAGCACAGGCACTGTACTCCACTCAGTACTACACGGCACTATACACACTGTACTCCACTCGGTACTACACGGCAGTACAGGCAATGTACTCCACTCAGTACTACACGGCAGTACAGGCACTGTACTCCACTCTGTACTACACGGCACTATACACACTGTACTCCACTCGGTACTACACGGCAGTACAGGTACTGTACACCACTCAGTACTACACGGCACTATACAAACTGTATTCCACTCGGTACTAGTCGGCACTATACACACTGTACTCCACTCGGTACCACACGGCAATACAGGCACTGTACTCCCCTCGGTACTACACGGCACTATTCACACTGTACTCCACTCAGTACTACACGGCAGTACAGGCACTGTACTCCACTCGGCACTACACGGCACTATACACACAGTACTCCAATCGGTACTACACGCAGTACAGGCACTGTACTCCACTCGGTACTACACTGCACTATACACACAGTACTCCACTCGGCACTACACGGCAGTACAGGCACTGTACCCCACTCAGTACTACACGGCAGTACAAGCACTGTACTCCACTCGGTACTACACGGCATTACAGGCACTGTACTCCAATCAGAACTACACGGCAGTACATGCACTGTACTCCCCTCAGTACTACACGGCAGTACAGGCACTGTACTCCACTCGGTACTTCACGGCACTATACGCACAGTACTCCACTCGGTACTACACGGCACTATACACACAGTACTCCACTCGGTACTACACGGCAGTACAGGCACTGTACCCCACTCAGTACTACACGGCAGTATAAGCACTGTACTCCACTCGGTACTACACGGCAGTACAGGCACTGTACTCCAATCAGAACTACACGGCAGTACAGGCACTGTACTCCACTCGGGACTACACGGCAGTTCAGCACTGTACTCCACTCAGTACTACACGGCAGTACAGGCACTGTACTCCACTCGGTTCTACACGGCACTATACACACAGTAATCCACTCGGTACTACACGGCATTACAGGCACTGTACTCCACTCAGTACTACACGGCAGTACGGGCACTGTATTCCACTCGGTACTACACGGCACTATTCACACAGTACTCCACTCGGTACTACACGGCAGTACAGGCACTGTACTCCACTCAGCACTACACTGCACTATACACACAGTACTCCACTCGGGACTACTCGGCAGTACAGGTACTGTACTCCACTCAGTACTTCACTGCACTTTACACACAGTACTCCACTCGGTACTACACGGCAGTACAGGCACTGTACTCCACTCAGCACTACACTGCACTATACACACAGTACTCCACCCAGTACTACACGGCAGTATACACACAGTCCCCCAATTCGGTTCTACACGGCAGTACAGGCACTGTACTCCACTCAGTACTACATGGCAGTATACACACAGTCCCCCACTCGGTACTACACGGTAGTACAGGCACTGTACTCCACTCAGTACTACACGGCAGTATACACACAGTCCCCCACTCGGTACTACACGGCAGTACAGTTACTGCAATAAACTCATTACTACACGGCAGTATGCACACAGTACTCCACTCGGTACTACACGGCAGTACAGGCACTGTACTATACTCAGTACTACACGGCAGTATACACACATTCCCCCACTCGGTACTACACGGCAGTACATGCACTGTACCCCACTCAGTTTTACACGGCAGCACAGGCACTGTACTCCACTCAGTACTACACGGCACTATACCCACTGTACTCCACTCGGTACTACACGGCAGTACAGGCAATGTACTCCACTCAAAACTACACGGCAGTACAGGCACTGTACTCCACTCTGTACTACACGGCACTATACACACTGTACTCCACTCGGTACTACACGGCAGTACAGGTACTGTACTCCACTCAGTACTACACGGCACTATACACACTGTATTCCACTCGGTACTAGACGGCACTATACACACTGTACTCCACTCGGTACTACACGGCAGTACAGGCACTGTACTCCGCTCGGTACTACACGGCACTATTCACACTGTACTCCACTCAGTACTACACGGCACTATTCACACTGTACTCCACTCGGCACTACACGGCACTATACACACAGTACTCCACTCGGAACTACACGCAGTACAGGCACTGTACTCCACTCGGTACTACACTGCACTATACACACAGTACTCCACTCGGCACTACACTGCAGTACAGGCACTGTACCCCACTCAGTACTACACGGCAGTACAGGCACTGTACTATACTCTGTACTACACGGCAGTACAGGTACTGTACTCCACTCAGCACTACACTGCACTATACACACAGTACTCCACTCGGTACTACACGGCAGTACAGGCACTGTACTCCACTCAGCACTACACTGCACTATACACACAGTACTCCACTCAGTACTACACGGCAGTATACACACAGTCCCCCACTCGGTTCTACACGGCAGTACAGGCACTGTACTCCACTCAGTACTACACGGCAGTATACACACAGTCCCCCACTCGGTACTACACGGTAGTACAGGCACTGTACTCCACTCAGTACTACACGGCAGTATACAGACAGTCCCCCACTCGGTACTACACGGCAGTACAGGTACTGTACTCCACTCATTACTACACGGCAGTATGCACACAGTACTCCACTCGGTACTACACGGCAGTACAGGCACTGTACTATACTCAGTACTACACGGCAGTATACACACATTCCCCCACTCGGTACTACACGGCAGTACAGGCACTGTACCCCACTCAGTTTTACACGGCAGCACAGGCACTGTACTCCACTCAGTACTACACGGCACTATACACACTGTACTCCACTCGGTACTACACGGCAGTACAGGCAATGTACTCCACTCAGTACTACACGGCAGTACAGGCACTGTACTCCACTCTGTACTACACGGCACTATACACACTGTACTCCACTCGGTACTACACGGCAGTACAGGTACTGTACACCACTCAGTACTATACGGCACTATACAAACTGTATTCCACTCGGTACTAGTCGGCACTATACACACTGTACTCCACTCGGTACCACACGGCAATACAGGCACTGTACTCCCCTCGGTACTACACGGCACTATTCACACTGTACTCCACTCAGTACTACACGGCAGTACAGGCACTGTACTCCACTCGGCACTACACGGCACTATACACACAGTACTCCAATCGGTACTACACACAGTACAGGCACTGTACTCCACTCGGTACTACACTGCACTATACACACAGTACTCCACTCGGCACTACACGGCAGTACAGGCACTGTACCCCACTCAGTACTACACGGCAGTACAAGCACTGTACTCCACTCGGTACTACACGGCATTACAGGCACTGTACTCCAATCAGAACTACACGGCAGTACATGCACTGTACTCCCCTCAGTACTACACGGCAGTACAGGCACTGTACTCCACTCGGTACTTCACGGCACTATACACACAGTACTCCACTCGGTACTACACGGCACTATACACACAGTACTCCACTCGGTACTACACGGCAGTACAGGCACTGTACCCCACTCAGTACTACACGGCAGTATAAGCACTGTACTCCACTCGGTACTACACGGCAGTACAGGCACTGTACTCCAATCAGAACTACACGGCAGTACAGGCACTGTACTCCACTCGGGACTACACGGCAGTTCAGCACTGTACTCCACTCAGTACTACACGGCAGTACAGGCACTGTACTCCACTCGGTTCTACACGGCACTATACACACAGTAATCCACTCGGTACTACACGGCATTACAGGCACTGTACTCCACTCAGTACTACACGGCAGTACGGGCACTGTATTCCACTCGGTACTACACGGCACTATTCACACAGTACTCCACTCGGTACTACACGGCAGTACGGGCACTGTACTCCACTCAGCACTACACTGCACTATACACACAGTACTCCACTCGGGACTACTCGGCAGTACAGTTACTGTACTCCACTCAGTACTTCACGGCAGTATACACACAGTCCCCCACTCGGTACTACACGGCAGTACAGGCACTGTACTCCACTCAGCACTACACTGCACTATACACACAGTACTCCACCCAGTACTACACGGCAGTATACACACAGTCCCCCAATTCGGTTCTACACGGCAGTACAGGCACTGTACTCCACTCAGTACTACACGGCAGTATACACACAGTCCCCCACTCGGTACTACACGGTAGTACAGGCACTGTACTCCACTCAGTACTACACGGCAGTATACAGACAGTCCCCCACTCGGTACTACACGGCAGTACAGGTACTGTACTCCACTCATTACTACACGGCAGTATGCACACAGTACTCCACTCGGTACTACACGGCAGTACAGGCACTGTACTATACTCAGTACTACACGGCAGTATACACACATTCCCCCACTCGGTACTACACGGCAGTACAGGCACTGTACCCCACTCAGTTTTACACGGCAGCACAGGCACTGTACTCCACTCAGTACTACACGGCACTATACACACTGTACTCCACTCGGTACTACACGGCAGTACAGGCAATGTACTCCACTCAGTACTACACGGCAGTACAGGCACTGTACTCCACTCTGTACTACACGGCACTATACACACTGTACTCCACTCGGTACTACACGGCAGTACAGGTACTGTACACCACTCAGTACTACACGGCACTATACAAACTGTATTCCACTCGGTACTAGTCGGCACTATACACACTGTACTCCACTCGGTACCACACGGCAATACAGGCACTGTACACCCCTCGGTACTACACGGCACTATTCACACTGTACTCCACTCAGTACTACACGGCAGTACAGGCACTGTACTCCACTCGGCACTACACGGCACTATACACACAGTACTCCAATCGGTACTACACGCAGTACAGGCACTGTACTCCACTCGGTACTACACTGCACTATACACACAGTACTCCACTCGGCACTACACGGCAGTACAGGCACTGTACCCCACTCAGTACTACACGGCAGTACAAGCACTGTACTCCACTCGGTACTACACGGCATTACAGGCACTGTACTCCAATCAGAACTACACGGCAGTACATGCACTGTACTCCCCTCAGTACTACACGGCAGTACAGGCACTGTACTCCACTCGGTACTTCACGGCACTATACACACAGTACTCCACTCGGTACTACACGGCACTATACACACAGTACTCCACTCGGTACTACACGGCAGTACAGGCACTGTACCCCACTCAGTACTACACGGCAGTATAAGCACTGTACTCCACTCGGTACTACACGGCAGTACAGGCACTGTACTCCAATCAGAACTACACGGCAGTACAGGCACTGTACTCCACTCGGGACTACACGGCAGTTCAGCACTGTACTCCACTCAGTACTACACGGCAGTACAGGCACTGTACTCCACTCGGTTCTACACGGCACTATACACACAGTAATCCACTCGGTACTACACGGCATTACAGGCACTGTACTCCACTCAGTACTACACGGCAGTACGGGCACTGTATTCCACTCGGTACTACACGGCACTATTCACACAGTACTCCACTCGGTACTACACGGCAGTACAGGCACTGTACTCCACTCAGCACTACACTGCACTATACACACAGTACTCCACTCGGGACTACTCGGCAGTACAGGTACTGTACTCCACTCAGTACTTCACGGCAGTATACACACAGTCCCCCACTCGGTACTACACGGCAGTACAGGCACTGTACTCCACTCAGCACTACACTGCACTATACACACAGTACTCCACTCGGGACTACTCGGCAGTACAGGTACTGTACTCCACTCAGTACTTCACTGCACTTTACACACAGTACTCCACTCGGTACTACACGGCAGTACAGGCACTGTACTCCACTCAGCACTACACTGCACTATACACACAGTACTCCACCCAGTACTACACGGCAGTATACACACAGTCCCCCAATTCGGTTCTACACGGCAGTACAGGCACTGTACTCCACTCAGTACTACATGGCAGTATACACACAGTCCCCCACTCGGTACTACACGGTAGTACAGGCACTGTACTCCACTCAGTACTACACGGCAGTATACACACAGTCCCCCACTCGGTACTACACGGCAGTACAGTTACTGCAATAAACTCATTACTACACGGCAGTATGCACACAGTACTCCACTCGGTACTACACGGCAGTACAGGCACTGTACTATACTCAGTACTACACGGCAGTATACACACATTCCCCCACTCGGTACTACACGGCAGTACATGCACTGTACCCCACTCAGTTTTACACGGCAGCACAGGCACTGTACTCCACTCAGTACTACACGGCACTATACACACTGTACTCCACTCGGTACTACACGGCAGTACAGGCAATGTACTCCACTCAAAACTACACGGCAGTACAGGCACTGTACTCCACTCTGTACTACACGGCACTATACACACTGTACTCCACTCGGTACTACACGGCAGTACAGGTACTGTACTCCACTCAGTACTACACGGCACTATACACACTGTATTCCACTCGGTACTAGACGGCACTATACACACTGTACTCCACTCGGTACTACACGGCAGTACAGGCACTGTACTCCGCTCGGTACTACACGGCACTATTCACACTGTACTCCACTCAGTACTACACGGCACTATTCACACTGTACTCCACTCGGCACTACACGGCACTATACACACAGTACTCCACTCGGTACTACACGCAGTACAGGCACTGTACTCCACTCGGTACTACACTGCACTATACACACAGTACTCCACTCGGCACTACACTGCAGTACAGGCACTGTACCCCACTCAGTACTACACGGCAGTATAAGCAATGTACTCCACTCGGTACTACACGGCAGTACAGGCACTGTACTCCAATCAGAACTACACGGCAGTACAGGCACTGTACTCCCCTCAGTACTACACGGCATTACAGGCACTGTACTCCACTCGGTACTTCACGGCACTATACACACAGTACTCCACTCGGTACTACACGGCACTATACACACAGTACTCTACTCGGTACTACACGGCAGTACAGGCACTGTACCCCACTCAGTACTACACGGCAGTACAGGCACTGTACTCCACTCAGTACTACACGGCAGTACAGGAACTGTACTCCACTCGGGACTACACGGCAGTACAGGCACTGTACTCCACTCAGTACTGCACGGCAGTTCAGGCACTGTACTCCACTCAGTCCTACACGGCAGTACAGGCACTGTACTCCACTCGGTACTACACGGCACTATACACACAGTACTCCACTCGGTACTACACGGCAGTACAGGTACTGTACTCCACGCAGTGCTACACGGCAGTGTGCACATAATACTCCACTCGGTACTACATGGCACTGTACACACAGCACTCCTCTCTTTACTACACGGAAATACAGGCACTGTACTCCACTCGGTACTACACGGCACTATACACACAGTACTCCACTCGGTACTACACGGCAGTACATGCACTGTACTCCACTTGGTACTACACCGCACTACACACACAGTACTCCACTCGGTACTACACGGCAGTACATGCACCGTACTCCACTCGGTACTACAAGGCACCTTACACACAGTACTCCACTCGGTACTACACGGCAGTACAGGCACTGTACTCCACTCAGTACTACACGGCAGTATGCACACAGTACTCCACTCGGTACTACACGGCACTATACACACAGTATTCCCCTCGGTACTACACGGAAGTACAGGCACTGTACTCCACTCGGAACTACACGGCAGTATACACACAGTCCCCCACTCGGTACTACACGGTAGTACAGGCACTGTACTCCACTCAGCACTACACTGCACTATACACACAGTACTCCACTCGGGACTACTCGGCAGTACAGGTACTGTACTCCACTCAGTACTACACGGCAGTATACACACAGTCCCCCACTCGGTACTACACGGCAGTACAGGCACTGTACTATACTCTGTACTACACGGCAGTACAGGTACTGTACTCCACTCAGCACTACACTGCACTATACACACAGTACTCCACTCGGTACTACACGGCAGTACAGGCACTGTACTCCACTCAGCACTACACTGCACTATACACACAGTACTCCACTCAGTACTACACGGCAGTATACACACAGTCCCCCACTCGGTTCTACACGGCAGTACAGGCACTGTACTCCACTCAGTCCTACACGGCAGTATACACACAGTCCCCCACTCGGTACTACACGGTAGTACAGGCACTGTACTCCACTCAGTACTACACGGCAGTATACACACAGTCCCCCACTCGGTACTACACGGCAGTACAGGCACTGTACTCCACTCAGCACTACACTGCACTATACACACAGTACTCCACTCAGTACTACACGGCAGTATACACACAGTCCCCCACTCGGTTCTACACGGCAGTACAGGCACTGTACTCCACTCAGTCCTACACGGCAGTATACACACAGTCCCCCACTCGGTACTACACGGCAGTACAGGTACTGTACTCCACTCATTACTACACGGCAGTATGCACACAGTACTCCACTCGGTACTACACGGCAGTACAGGCACTGTACTATACTCAGTACTACACGGCAGTATACACACATTCCCCCACTCGGTACTACACGGCAGTACAGGCACTGTACCCCACTCAGTTTTACACGGCAGCACAGGCACTGTACTCCACTCAGTACTACACGGCACTATACACACTGTACTGCACTCGGTACTACACGGCAGTACAGGCAATGTACTCCACTCAGTACTACACGGCAGTACAGGCACTGTACTCCACTCTGTACTACACGGCACTATACACACTGTACTCCACTCGGTACTACACGGCAGTACAGGTACTGTACTCCACTCAGTACTACACGGCACTATACAAACTGTATTCCACTCGGTACTAGTCGGCACTATACACACTGTACTCCACTCGGTACCACACGGCAATACAGGCACTGTACTCCACTCGGTACTACACGGCACTATTCACACTGTACTCCACTCAGTACTACACGGCAGTACAGGCACTGTACTCCACTCGGCACTACACGGCACTATACACACAGTACTCCACTCGGTACTACACGCAGTACAGGCACTGTACTCCACTCGGTACTATACTGCACTATACACACAGTACTCCACTCGGCACTACACGGCAGTACAGGCACTGTACCCCACTCAGTACTACACGGCAGTACAAGCACTGTACTCCACTCGGTACTACACGGCATTACAGGCACTGTACTCCAATGAGAACTACACGGCAGTACAGGCACTGTACTCCCCTCAGTACTACACGGCAGTACAGGCACTGTACTCCACTCGGTACTTCACGGCACTATACACACAGTACTCCACTCGGTACTACACGGCACTATACTCACAGTACTCCACTCGGTACTACACGGCAGTACAGGCACTGTACCCCACTCAGTACTACACGGCAGTATAAGCACTGTACTCCACTCGGTACTACACGGCAGTACAGGCACTGTACTCCAATCAGAACTACACGGCAGTACATGCACTGTACTCCACTCGGGACTACACGGCAGTTCAGCACTGTACTCCACTCAGTACTACACGGCAGTACAGGCACTGTACTCCACTCGGTTCTACACGGCACTATACACACAGTAATCCACTCGGTACTACACGGCATTACAGGCACTATACTCCACTCAGTACTACACAGCAGTACGGGCACTGTATTCCACTCGGTACTACACGGCACTATTCACACAGTACTCCACTCGGTACTACACGGCAGTACAGGCACTGTACTCCACTCAGCACTACACTGCACTATACACAAAGTACTCCACTCGGGACTACTCGGCAGTACAGGTACTGTACTCCACTCAGTACTTCACGGCAGTATACACACAGTCCCCCACTCGGTACTACACGGCAGTACAGGCACTGTACTCCACTCAGCACTACACTGCACTATACACACAGTAGTCCACTCGGGACTACTCGGCAGTACAGGTACTGTACTCCACTCAGTACTTCACTGCACTATACACACAGTACTCCACTCGGTACTACACGGCAGTACAGGCACTGTACTCCACTCAGCACTACACTGCACTATACACACAGTACTCCACTCAGTACTACACGGCAGTATACACACAGTCCCCCACTCGGTTCTACACGGCAGTACAGGCACTGTACTCCACTCAGTACTACACGGCAGTATACACACAGTCCCCCACTCGGTACTACACGGTAGTACAGGCACTGTACTCCACTCAGTACTACACGGCAGTATACACACACTCCCCCACTCGGTACTACACGGCAGTACAGTTACTGCCCTCCACTCAGTACTACACGGCAGTATGCACACAGTACTCCACTCGGTACTACACGGCAGTACAGGCACTGTACTATACTCAGTACTACACGGCAGTATACACACATTCCCCCACTCGGTACTACACGGCAGTACAGGCACTGTACCCCACTCAGTTTTACACGGCAGCACAGGCACTGTACTCCACTCAGTACTTCACGGCACTATACACACTGTACTCCACTCGGTACTACACGGCAGTACAGGCAATGTACTCCACTCAAAACTACACGGCAGTACAGGCACTGTACTCCACTCTGTACTACACGGCACTATACACACTGTACTCCACTCGGTACTACACGGCGGTACAGGTACTGTACTCCACTCAGTACTACACGGCACTATACAAACTGTATTCCACTCGGTACTAGGCGGCACTATACACACTGTACTCCACTCGGTACTACACGGCAGTACAGGCACTGTACTCCGCTCGGTACTACACGGCACTATTCACACTGTACTCCACTCAGTACTACACGGCAGTACAGGCACTGTACTCCACTCGGCACTACACGGCACTATACACACAGTACTCCACTCGGTACTACACGCAGTACAGGCACTGTACTCCACTCGGTACTACACTGCACTATACACACAGTACTTCACTCGGCACTACACGGCAGTACAGGCACTGTACCCCACTCAGTACTACACGGCAGTATAAGCAATGTACTCCACTCGGTACTACACGGCAGTACAGGCACTGTACTCCAATCAGAACTACACGGCAGTACAGGCACTGTACTCCCCTCAGTACTACACGGCAGTACAGGCACTGTACTCCACTCGGTACTTCACGGCACTATACACACAGTACTCCACTCGGTACTACACGGCACTATACACACAGTACTCCACTCAGTACTACACGGCAGTACAGGCACTGTACCCCACTCAGTACTACACGGCAGTATAAGCACTGTACTCCACTCGGTACTACACGGCAGTACAGGCACTGTACTCCAATTAGAACTACACGGCAGTACAGGCACTGTACTCCACTCGGGACTACACGGCAGTTCAGCACTGTACTCCACTCAGTACTACACGGCAGTACAGGCACTGTACTCCACTCGGTACTACACGGCACTATACACACAGTAATCCACTCGGTACTACACGGCATTACAGGCACTGTACTCCACTCAGTACTACACGGCAGTACAGGCACTGTACTCCACTCGGTACTACACGGCACTATACACACAGTACTCAACTCGGTACTACACGGCAGTACAGGCACTGTACTCCACTCGCTACTACACGGCACTATACACACAGTACTCCATTCGGGACTACACGGCAGTACAGGCACTGTACTCCACTCAGTACTACACGGCAGTACAGGCACTGTACTCCCCTCAGTACTACACGGCAGTACAGGCACTGTACTCCACTCGGTACTTCACGGCACTATACACACAGTACTCCACTCAGTACTACACGGCAGTACAGGCACTGTACTCCACTCAGTACTACACGGCAGTACAGGCACTGTACTCCACTCAGTACTACACGGCAGTAGAGGCACTGTACTCCACTCGGTACTACACGGCACTATACACACAGTACTCCATTCAGTACTACACGGCAGTACAGGCACTGTACTCCACTCGGGACTACACGGCAGTACAGGCACTGTACTCCACTCAGTACTGCACGGCAGTTCAGGCACTGTACTCCACTCAGTACTACACGGCATACACCCACTGTACTCCACTCGGTACTACACGGCACTATACACACAGTACTCCACTCAGTACTACACGGCAGTACAGGCACAGTACTCCACTCACTACTACACGGCAGTACAGGCACTGTACTCCACTCAGTACTACACGGCAGTACAGGCACTGTACTCCACTCGGGACTACACGGCAGTAGAGGCACTGTACTCCACTCGGTACTACACGGCACTATACACACAGTACTCCATTCAGTACTACACGGCAGTACAGGCACTGTACTCCACTCGGGACTACACGGCAGTACAGGCACTGTACTCCCCTCAGTACTACACGGCAGTACAGGCACTGTACTCCACTCGGTACTTCACGGCACTATACACACAGTACTCCACTCAGTACTACACGGCAGTACAGGCACTGTACTCCACTCAGTACTACACGGCAGTACAGGCACTGTACTCCACTCAGTACTACACGGCAGTAGAGGCACTGTACTCCACTCGGTACTACACGGCACTATACACACAGTACTCCATTCAGTACTACACGGCAGTACAGGCACTGTACTCCACTCGGGACTACACGGCAGTACAGGCACTGTAATCCACTCAGTACTGCACGGCAGTTCAGGCACTGTACTCCACTCAGTACTACACGGCATACACCCACTGTACTCCACTCGGTACTACACGGCACTATACACACAGTACTCCACTCAGTACTACACGGCAGTACAGGCACAGTACTCCACTCACTACTACACGGCAGTACAGGCACTGTACTCCACTCAGTACTACACGGCAGTACAGGCACTGTACTCCACTCGGGACTACACGGCAGTACAGGCACTGTACTCCACTCGGTACTACACGGCAGTATGCACACAGTACTCCACTCAGTACTACACGGCAGTACAGGCACTGTACTCCACTCGGTACTACACGACAGTACATGCACTGTACTCCACTCGGGACTACACGGCAGTACAGGCACTGTACTCCACTCGGTACTACACGGCACTATACAAACAGTACTCCACTAAGTTCTACACGGTAGTACAGGCACTCTACTCCACTCGGGACTACACGGCAGTGCAGGCACTGTATTCCACTCAGTACTACACGGCAGTACAGGCACTGTACTCCACTCAGTACTACACTACAATACACCCACTGTACTCCACTCGGTACTACAAGGCACTATACACACAGTACTCCACTCACTACTACACGGCAGTACAGGCACAGTACTCCACTCACTACTACACGGCAGTACAGGCACTGCACTCCACTCGGGACTACACGGCAGTACAGGCATTCTACTCCACTCAGTACTACACGGCAGTAAGTGCACTGTACTCCACTCGGTACTACACGGCACTATACACACAGTACTCCACTCGGTACTACACGGCAGTACAGGTACTGTACTCCACTAGTACTACACGGCAGTATGCACACAGTACTCCGATCGGTACTACATGGCACTATACACACAGTAATCCACTCGGTACTACACGGCAATACAGGCACTGTACTCCACTCGGTACTACACGGCACTATACACACAGTACTCCACTCGGTACTACACGGCAGTACATGCACTGTACTCCACTCGGTACTACACCGCACTATACACACAGTACTCCACTCGGTAATACACGGCAGTACATGAACTGTACTAAACTCGATACTACACGGCACTATACACACAGTACTCCACTCGGTACTACACGGCAGTACATGCACTGTACTCCACTCAGTACTACACGGCAGTATGCACACAGTACTCCACTCGGTACTACATGGCAGCACAGGCACGGTACTCCACTCGGTACTACACGGCAGTATACACACAGTACTCCACTCGGGACAACATAGCAGTACAGGCACTGTACTCCACTCAGTACTACACGGCAGTATGCACACAAAACCCCACTCGCTACTACACGGCACTATACACACTGTACTCCACTCAGTACTACACGGCAGTATACACACAGTCCCCCACTCGGTACTACACGGCAGTACAGGCACTGTACTCCACTCAGTACTACACTGCACTATACACACAGTACTCCACTGAGTACTACACTGCACTATACACACTGTACTCCACTCGGGACTACTCGGCAGTACAGGGACTGTTCTCCACTCAGTACTGAACCGCAGTATACACACAGTCCCCCACTCGGTACTACACGGCAGTACAGGTACTGTACTCCACTCAGCACTACACTGCACTATACACACAGTACTCCACTCCAGACTACTCGGCAGTACAGGTACTGTACTCCACTCAGTACTACACGGCTGTATACACACATTCCCCCACTCGGTACTACACGGCAGTACAGGCACTGTACTATACTCAGTACTACATGGCAGTACAGGTACTGTACTCCACTCAGCACTACACTGCACTATACACACAATAATCCACTCGGTACTACACTGCAGTATAGGCACTGTACTGCACTCAGCACTACACTGCACTATACACAATGTACTCCACTCAGTACTACACGGCAGTATACACACAGTCCCCCACTCGGTACTACACGGCAGTACAGGCACTGTACTCCACTCAGTAGTACACGGCAGTATACACACAGTCCCCCACTCGGTACTACACGGCAGTACAGGCACTGTACTCCACTCAGTACTACACGGCAGTATACACACAGTCCCCCACTCGGTACTACACGGCAGTACAGGTACTGTACTCCACTCAGTACTACACGGCAGTATGCACACAGTACTCCACTCGGTACTACACGGCAGTACACGCAATGTACTATACTCAGTACTACACGGCAGTATACACACAGTCCCCCACTCGGTACTACACGGCAGTACAGGCACTGTACCCCACTCAGTACTACACGGCTGTACAGGCACTGTACTCCACTCAGTACTACACGGCACTATACACACTGTACTCCACTCGGTACTACACAGCAGTACAGGCACTGTACTCCACTCAGTACTACACGGCAGTACAGGCACAGTACACCACTCGGTACTACACGGCACTATACACACTGTACTCCACTCGGTACTACACGGCAGAACAGGCACTGTACTCCACTCAGTACTACACGGCAATATACAAACTGTACTCCACACGGTACTAGACGGCACTACACGCACTGTACTCCACTCCGTACTACACGGCAGTACAGGCACTGTACTCCACTCGGTACTACACGGCACTATACACACAGTACTCCACTCGGTACTACACGCAGTACAGGCACTGTACTCCCCTCGGTACTACACGGCACTATACACACAGTACTCCACTCGGTACTACACGGCAGTACAGGCATTGTACTCCACTCGGTACTACACGCCACTATACACACAGTACTCCACTCGGTACTACACGGCAGTACATGCACTGTACTCCACTCAGTACTACACTGCACTACACAAACTGTATTCCACTGGGGACTACACGGCAGTACAGGCACTGTACTCCACCCAGTACTACACGGCAGTACAGGCACTGTACTCCACTCCGTACTACACGGCAGTACAGCCACTGTACTCCACTCAGTACTAGACGGCAGTATGCACACAGTACTCCACCTGGGACTACAGGGCAGTACAGGCACTGTACTCCACTCGGTACTACACTCAGTGCAGGCACTGTACTCCACTCAGTACTACACTGCACTATACACACAGTACTCCACTCGGGACTACACGGCAGTACATGCACTGTACTCCACTCAGTACTACACTGCACTATACACACAGTACTCCACTCGGCACTACACGACAGTACAGGCACTGTACTCCACTCAGTACTACACGGCAGTACAAGCAATGTACTCCACTCGGTACTACACGGCAGTACAGGCACTGTACTCCAATCACTACTACACGGAAGTACAGGCACTGTACTCCACGCGGGACTACACGGCAGTACAGGCACTGTACTCCACTCAGTACTACACGGCAGTACATGCACTGTACTCCACTCGGTACTACACTGCACTATACACACAGTACTCCACTCGGTACTACACGGCATTACAGGCACTGTACTCCACTCAGTACTACACGGCAGTATAGGCACTGTACTCCACTCGGGACTACACGGCTGTACAGGCACTGTACTCCACTCAGTACTACACGGCAGTACAGGCACTGTACTCCACTCAGTACTACACGGCAGTACACCCACTGTACTCCAATCGGTACTACACGGCACTATACACACAGTACTCCACTGAGTACTACACGGCAGTACAGGCACTGTACTCCACTCGGGAAAACACGGCAGTACAGGAACTGTACTCCACTCAGTACTACACGGCAATACAGGCACTGTGCTCCACTCAGTACTACACGGCAGTACAGGCACTGTACTCCACTCGGTACTACACGGCACTATTCACACATTACTCCACTCAGTACTACACGGCAGTATAGGCACTGTACTCCACTCGGGACTACACGGCATTACAGGCACTGTACTCCACTCAGTACTACACGGCAGTACAGGCACTGTACTCCACTCAGTACTACACGGCAGTACACCCACTGTACTCCAATCGGTAGTACACGGCACTATACACACAGTACTCCACTGAGTACTACACGGCAGTACAGGCACTGTACTCCACTCAGTACTACACTGCACTATACATACAGTACTCCACTCGTTACTACACGGCAGTACATGCACTGTACTCCACTCAGTACTACACTGCACTATACACACAGTACTCCACCCGGCACTACATGGCAGTACAGGCACTGTACTTCACTCAGTACTACACGGCAGTACAAGCACTGTACTCCACTCGGTACTACATGGCAGTACAGGCACTATTACTCCAATCAGTACTACACGGCAGTACAGGCACTGTACTCCACTCGGGACTACACGGCAGTACAGGCACTGTACTCCACTCAGTACTACAGGGCAGTACAGGCACTGTACTCCACTCGGTACTACACGACACTATACACACAGTACTCCACTCAGTACTACACTGCAGTACAGGCACTGTACTCCACTCAGTACTACAGGGCAGTACAGGCACTGTACTCCACTCGGTACTACACGACACTATACACACAGTACTCCACTCGGTACTACACGGCAGTACATGCACCGTACTCCACTCGGTACTACAAGGCACCTTACACACAGTACTCCACTCGGTACTACACGGCATTACAGGCACTGTACTCCACTCAGTACTGCACGGCAGTATGCACACAGTACTCCACTCGGTACTACACGGCACTATACACACAGTATTCCCCTCGGTACTACACGGAAGTACAGGCACTGTACTCCACTCGGAACTACACGGCAGTATACACACAGTCCCCCACTCGGTACTACACGGTAGTACAGGCACTGTACTCCACTCAGCACTACACTGCACTATACACACAGTACTCCACTCGGGACTACTCGGCAGTACAGGTACTGTACTCCACTCAGTACTACACGGCAGTATACACACAGTCCCCCACTCGGTACTACACGGCAGTACAGGCACTGTACTATACTCTGTACTACACGGCAGTACAGGTACTGTACTCCACTCAGCACTACACTGCACTATACACACAGTACTCCACTCGGTACTACACGGCAGTAAAGGCACTGTGCTCCACTCAGCACTACACTGCACTATACACACAGTACTCCACTCAGTACTACACGGCAGTATACACACAGTCCCCCACTCGGTTCTACACGGCAGTACAGGCACTGTACTCCACTCAGTACTACACGGCAGTATACACACAGTCCCCCACTCGGTACTACACGGTAGTACAGGCACTGTACTCCACTCAGTACTACACGGCAGTATACACACAGTCCCCCACTCGGTACTACACGGCAGTACAGGTACTGTACTCCACTCATTACTACACGGCAGTATGCACACAGTACTCCACTCGGTACTACACGGCAGTACAGGCACTGTACTATACTCAGTACTACACGGCAGTATACACACATTCCCCCACTCGGTACTACACGGCAGTACAGGCACTGTACCCCACTCAGTTTTACACGGCAGCACAGGCACTGTACTCCACTCAGTACTACACGGCACTATACACACTGTACTCCACTCGGTACTACACGGCAGTACAGGCAATGTACTCCACTCAGTACTACACGGCAGTACAGGCACTGTACTCCACTCTGTACTACACGGCACTATACACACTGTACTCCACTCGGTACTACACGGCAGTACAGGTACTGTACTCCACTCAGTACTACACGGCACTATACAAACTGTATTCCACTCGGTACTAGTCGGCACTATACACACTGTACTCCACTCGGTACCACACGGCAATACAGGCACTGTACTCCACTCGGTACTACACGGCACTATTCACAATGTACTCCACTCAGTACTACACGGCAGTACAGGCACTGTACTCCACTCGGCACTACACGGCACTATACACACAGTACTCCACTCGGTACTACACGCAGTACAGGCACTGTACTCCACTCGGTACTACACTGCACTATACACACAGTACTCCACTCGGCACTACACGGCAGTACAGGCACTGTACCCCACTCAGTACTACACGGCAGTACAAGCACTGTACTCCACTCGGTACTACACGACATTACAGGCACTGTACTCCAATCAGAACTACACGGCAGTACAGGCACTGTACTCCCCTCAGTACTACACGGCAGTACAGGCACTGTACTCCACTCGGTACTTCACGGCACTATACACAGAGTACTCCACTCGGTACTACACGGCACTATACTCACAGTACTCCACTCGGTACTACACGGCAGTACAGGCACTGTACCCCACTCAGTACTACACGGCAGTATAAGCACTGTACTCCACTCGGTACTACACGGCAGTACAGGCACTGTACTCCAATCAGAACTACACGGCAGTACATGCACTGTACTCCACTCGGGACTACACGGCAGTTCAGCACTGTACTCCACTCAGTACTACACGGCAGTACAGGCACTGTACTCCACTCGGTTCTACACGGCACTATACACACAGTAATCCACTCGGTACTACACGGCATTACAGGCACTGTACTCCACTCAGTACTACACAGCAGTACGGGCACTGTATTCCACTCGGTACTACACGGCACTATTCACACAGTACTCCACTCGGTACTACACGGCAGTACAGGCACTGTACTCCACTCAGCACTACACTGCACTATACACAAAGTACTCCACTCGGGACTACTCGGCAGTACAGGTACTGTACTCCACTCAGTACTTCACGGCAGTATACACACAGTCCCCCACTCGGTACTACACGGCAGTACAGGCACTGTACTCCACTCAGCACTACACTGCACTATACACACAGTACTCCACTCGGGACTACTCGGCAGTACAGGTACTGTACTCCACTCAGTACTTCACTGCACTATACACACAGTACTCCACTCGGTACTACACGGCAGTACAGGCACTGTACTCCACTCAGCACTACACTGCACTATACACACAGTACTCCACTCAGTACTACACGGCAGTATACACACAGTCCCCCACTCGGTTCTACACGGCAGTACAGGCACTGTACTCCACTCAGTACTACACGGCAGTATACACACAGTCCCCCACTCGGTACTACACGGCAGTACAGTTACTGCCCTCCACTCAGTACTACACGGCAGTATGCACACAGTACTCCACTCGGTACTACACGGCAGTACAGGCACTGTACTATACTCAGTACTACACGGCAGTATACACACATTCCCCCACTCGGTACTACACGGCAGTACAGGCAATGTACCCCACTCAGTTTTACACGGCAGCACAGGCACTGTACTCCACTCAGTACTTCACGGCACTATACACACTGTACTCCACTCGGTACTACACGGCAGTACAGGCAATGTACTCCACTCAAAACTACACGGCAGTACAGGCACTGTACTCCACTCTGTACTACACGGCACTATACACACTGTACTCCACTCGGTACTACACGGCAGTACAGGTACTGTACTCCACTCAGTACTACACGGCACTATACAAACTGTATTCCACTCGGTACTAGGCGGCACTATACACACTGTACTCCACTCGGTACTACACGGCAGTACAGGCACTGTACTCCGCTCGGTACTACACGGCACTATTCACACTGTACTCCACTCAGTACTACACGGCAGTACAGGCACTGTACTCCACTCGGCACTACACGGCACTATACACACAGTACTCCACTCGGTACTACACGCAGTACAGGCACTGTACTCCACTCGGTACTACACTGCACTATACACACAGTACTTCACTCGGCACTACACGGCAGTACAGGCACTGTACTCCCCTCAGTACTACACGGCAGTACAGGCACTGTACTCCACTCGGTACTTCACGGCACTATACACACAGTACTCCACTCGGTACTACACGGCACTATACACACAGTACTCCACTCAGTACTACACGGCAGTACAGGCACTGTACCCCACTCAGTACTACACGGCAGTATAAGCACTGTACTCCACTCGGTACTACACGGCAGTACAGGCACTGTACTCCAATTAGAACTACACGGCAGTACAGGCACTGTACTCCACTCGGGACTACACGGCAGTTCAGCACTGTACTCCACTCAGTACTACACGGCAGTACAGGCACTGTACTCCACTCGGTACTACACGGCACTATACACACAGTAATCCACTCGGTACTACACGGCATTACAGGCACTGTACTCCACTCAGTACTACACGGCAGTACAGGCACTGTACTCCACTCGGTACTACACGGCACTATACACACAGTACTCAACTCGGTACTACACGGCAGTACAGGCACTGTACTCCACTCGCTACTACACGGCACTATACACACAGTACTCCATTCGGGACTACACGGCAGTACAGGCACTGTACTCCACTCAGTACTACACGGCAGTACAGGCACTGTACTCCCCTCAGTACTACACGGCAGTACAGGCACTGTACTCCACTCGGTACTTCACGGCACTATACACACAGTACTCCACTCAGTACTACACGGCAGTACAGGCACTGTACTCCACTCAGTACTACACGGCAGTACAGGCACTGTACTCCACTCAGTACTACACGGCAGTAGAGGCACTGTACTCCACTCGGTACTACACGGCACTATACACACAGTACTCCATTCAGTACTACACGGCAGTACAGGCACTGTACTCCACTCGGGACTACACGGCAGTACAGGCACTGTACTCCACTCAGTACTGCACGGCAGTTCAGGCACTGTACTCCACTCAGTACTACACGGCATACACCCACTGTACTCCACTCGGTACTACACGGCACTATACACACAGTACTCCACTCAGTACTACACGGCAGTACAGGCACAGTACTCCACTCACTACTACACGGCAGTACAGGCACTGTACTCCACTCAGTACTACACGGCAGTACAGGCACTGTACTCCACTCGGGACTACACGGCAGTAGAGGCACTGTACTCCACTCGGTACTACACGGCACTATACACACAGTACTCCATTCAGTACTACACGGCAGTACAGGCACTGTACTCCACTCGGGACTACACGGCAGTACAGGCACTGTACTCCCCTCAGTACTACACGGCAGTACAGGCACTGTACTCCACTCGGTACTTCACGGCACTATACACACAGTACTCCACTCAGTACTACACGGCAGTACAGGCACTGTACTCCACTCAGTACTACACGGCAGTACAGGCACTGTACTCCACTCAGTACTACACGGCAGTAGAGGCACTGTACTCCACTCGGTACTACACGGCACTATACACACAGTACTCCATTCAGTACTACACGGCAGTACAGGCACTGTACTCCACTCGGGACTACACGGCAGTACAGGCACTGTAATCCACGCAGTACTGCACGGCAGTTCAGGCACTGTACTCCACTCAGTACTACACGGCATACACCCACTGTACTCCACTCGGTACTACACGGCACTATACACACAGTACTCCACTCAGTACTACACGGCAGTACAGGCACAGTACTCCACTCACTACTACACGGCAGTACAGGCACTGTACTCCACTCAGTACTACACGGCAGTACAGGCACTGTACTCCACTCGGGACTACACGGCAGTACAGGCACTGTACTCCACTCGGTACTACACGGCAGTATGCACACAGTACTCCACTCAGTACTACACGGCAGTACAGGCACTGTACTCCACTCGGTACTACACGACAGTACATGCACTGTACTCCACTCGGGACTACACGGCAGTACAGGCACTGTACTCCACTCGGTACTACACGGCACTATACAAACAGTACTCCACTAAGTACTACACGGTAGTACAGGCACTCTACTCCACTCGGGACTACACGGCAGTGCAGGCACTGTATTCCACTCAGTACTACACGGCAGTACAGGCACTGTACTCCACTCAGTACTACACTACAATACACCCACTGTACTCCACTCGGTACTACACGGCACTATACACACAGTACTCCACTCACTACTACACGGCAGTACAGGCACAGTACTCCACTCACTACTACACGGCAGTACAGGCACTGCACTCCACTCGGGACTACACGGCAGTACAGGCATTCTACTCCACTCAGTACTACACGGCAGTAAGTGCACTGTACTCCACTCGGTACTACACGGCACTATACACACAGTACTCCACTCGGTACTACACGGCAGTACAGGTACTGTACTCCACTAGTACTACACGGCAGTATGCACACAGTACTCCGATCGGTACTACACGGCACTATACACACAGTAATCCACTCGGTACTACACGGCAATACAGGCACTGTACTCCACTCGGTACTACACGGCACTATACACACAGTACTCCACTCGGTACTACACGGCAGTACATGCACTGTACTCCACTCGGTACTACACCGCACTATACACACAGTACTCCACTCGGTAATACACGGCAGTACATGAACTGTACTAAACTCGATACTACACGGCACTATACACACAGTACTCCACTCGGTACTACACGGCAGTACATGCACTGTACTCCACTCAGTACTACACGGCAGTATGCACACAGTACTCCACTCGGTACTACATGGCAGCACAGGCACGGTACTCCACTCGGTACTACACGGCAGTATACACACAGTACTCCACTCGGGACAACATAGAAGTACAGGCACTGTACTCCACTCAGTACTACACGGCAGTATGCACACAAAACCCCACTCGCTACTACACGGCACTATACACACTGTACTCCACTCAGTACTACACGGCAGTATACACACAGTCCCACACTCGGTACTACACGGCAGTACAGGCACTGTACTCCACTCAGTACTACACTGCACTATACACACCGTACTCCACTGAGTACTACACTGCACTATACACACTGTACTCCACTCGGGACTACTCGGCAGTACAGGGACTGTTCTCCACTCAGTACTGAACCGCAGTATACACACAGTCCCCCACTCGGTACTACACGGCAGTACAGGTACTGTACTCCACTCAGCACTACACTGCACTATACACACAGTACTCCACTCCAGACTACTCGGCAGTACAGGTACTGTACTCCACTCAGTACTACACGGCTGTATACACACATTCCCCCACTCGGTACTACACGGCAGTACAGGCACTGTACTATACTCAGTACTACATGGCAGTACAGGTACTGTACTCCACTCAGCACTACACTGCACTATACACACAATAATCCACTCGGTACTACACTGCAGTATAGGCACTGTACTGCACTCAGCACTACACTGCACTATACACAATGTACTCCACTCAGTACTACACGGCAGTATACACACAGTCCCCCACTCGGTACTACACGGCAGTACAGGCACTGTACTCCACTCAGTAGTACACGGCAGTATACACACAGTCCCCCACTCGGTACTACACGGCAGTACAGGCACTGTACTCCACTCAGTACTACACGGCAGTATACACACAGTCCCCCACTCGGTACTACACGGCAGTACAGGTACTGTACTCCACTCAGTACTACACGGCAGTATGCACACAGTACTCCACTCGGTACTACACGGCAGTACACGCAATGTACTATACTCAGTACTACACGGCAGTATACACACAGTCCCCCACTCGGTACTACACGGCAGTACAGGCACTGTACCCCACTCAGTACTACACGGCTGTACAGGCACTGTACTCCACTCAGTACTACACGGCACTATACACACTGTACTCCACTCGGTACTACACAGCCGTACAGGCACTGTACTCCACTCAGTACTACACGGCAGTACAGGCACAGTACACCACTCGGTACTACACGGCACTATAGACACTGTACTCCACTCGGTACTACACGGCAGAACAGGCACTGTACTCCACTCAGTACTACACGGCAATATACAAACTGTACTCCACACGGTACTAGACGGCACTACACGCACTGTACTCCACTCCGTACTACACGGCAGTACAGGCACTGTACTCCACTCGGTACTACACGGCACTATACACACAGTACTCCACTCGGTACTACACGCAGTACAGGCACTGTACTCCCCTCGGTACTACACGGCACTATACACACAGTACTCCACTCGGTACTACACGGCAGTACAGGCATTGTACTCCACTCGGTACTACACGCCACTATACACACAGTACTCCACTCGGTACTACACGGCAGTACATGCACTGTACTCCACTCAGTACTACACTGCACTACACAAACTGTATTCCACTGGGGACTACACGGCAGTACAGGCACTGTACTCCACCCAGTACTACACGGCAGTACAGGCACTGTACTCCACTCCGTACTACACGGCAGTACAGCCACTGTACTCCACTCAGTACTAGACGGCAGTATGCACACAGTACTCCACCTGGGACTACAGGGCAGTACAGGCACTGTACTCCACTCGGTACTACACTCAGTGCAGGCACTGTACTCCACTCAGTACTACACTGCACTATACACACAGTACTCCACTCGGGACTACACGGCAGTACATGCACTGTACTCCACTCAGTACTACACTGCACTATACACACAGTACTCCACTCGGCACTACACGACAGTACAGGCACTGTACTCCACTCAGTACTACACGGCAGTACAAGCAATGTACTCCACTCGGTACTACACGGCAGTACAGGCACTGTACTCCAATCACTACTACACGGAAGTACAGGCACTGTACTCCACGCCGGACTACACGGCAGTACAGGCACTGTACTCCACTCAGTACTACACGGCAGTACATGCACTGTACTCCACTCGGTACTACACTGCACTATACACACAGTACTCCACTCGGTACTACACGGCATTACAGGCACTGTACTCCACTCAGTACTACACGGCAGTATAGGCACTGTACTCCACTCGGGACTACACGGCTGTACAGGCACTGTACTCCACTCAGTACTACACGGCAGTACAGGCACTGTACTCCACTCAGTACTACACGGCAGTACACCCACTGTACTCCAACCGGTACTACACGGCACTATACACACAGTACTCCACTGAGTACTACCGGCAGTACAGGCACTGTACTCCACTCGGGAAAACACGGCAGTACAGGAACTGTACTCCACTCAGTACTACACGGCAGTACAGGCACTGTGCTCCACTCAGTACTACACGGCAGTACAGGCACTGTACTCCACTCGGTACTACACGGCACTATTCACACATTACTCCACTCAGTACTACACGGCAGTATAGGCACTGTACTCCACTCGGGACTACACGGCATTACAGGCACTGTACTCCACTCAGTACTACACGGCAGTACAGGCACTGTACTCCACTCAGTACTACACGGCAGTACACCCACTGTACTCCAATCGGTAGTACACGGCACTATACACACAGTACTCCACTGAGTACTACACGGCAGTACAGGCACTGTACTCCACTCAGTACTACACTGCACTATACATACAGTACTCCACTCGTTACTACACGGCAGTACATGCACTGTACTCCACTCAGTACTACACTGCACTATACACACAGTACTCCACCCGGCACTACATGGCAGTACAGGCACTGTACTTCACTCAGTACTACACGGCAGTACAAGCACTGTACTCCACTCGGTACTACATGGCAGTACAGGCACTATTACTCCAATCAGTACTACACGGCAGTACAGGCACTGTACTCCACTCGGGACTACACGGCAGTACAGGCACTGTACTCCACTCAGTACTACAGGGCAGTACAGGCACTGTACTCCACTCGGTACTACACGACACTATACACACAGTACTCCACTCAGTACTACACTGCAGTACAGGCACTGTACTCCACTCAGTACTACAGGGCAGTACAGGCACTGTACTCCACCCGGTACTACACGACACTATACACACAGTACTCCACTCGGTACTACACGGCAGTACATGCACCGTACTCCACTCGGTACTACAAGGCACCTTACACACAGTACTCCACTCGGTACTACACGGCATTACAGGCACTGTACTCCACTCAGTACTGCACGGCAGTATGCACACAGTACTCCACTCGGTACTACACGGCACTATACACACAGTATTCCCCTCGGTACTACACGGAAGTACAGGCACTGTACTCCACTCGGAACTACACGGCAGTATACACACAGTCCCCCACTCGGTACTACACGGTAGTACAGGCACTGTACTCCACTCAGCACTACACTGCACTATACACACAGTGCTCCACTCGGGACTACTCGGCAGTACAGGTACTGTACTCCACTCAGTACTACACGGCAGTATACACACAGTCCCCCACTCGGTACTACACGGCAGTACAGGCACTGTACTATACTGTGTACTACACGGCAGTACAGGTACTGTACTCCACTCAGCACTACACTGCACTATACACACAGTACTCCACTCGGTACTACACGGCAGTAAAGGCACTGTGCTCCACTCAGCACTACACTGCACTATACACACAGTACTCCACTCAGTACTACACGGCAGTATACACACTGTCCCCCACTCGGTTCTACACGGCAGTACAGGCACTGTACTCCACTCAGTACTACACGGCAGTATACACACAGTCCCCCACTCGGTACTACACGGTAGTACAGGCACTGTACTCCACTCAGTACTACACGGCAGTATACACACAGTCCCCCACTCGGTACTACACGGCAGTACAGGTACTGTACTCCACTCATTACTACACGGCAGTATGCACACAGTACTCCACTCGGTACTACACGGCAGTACAGGCACTGTACTATACTCAGTACTACACGGCAGTATACACACATTCCCCCACTCGGTACTACACGGCAGTACAGGCACTGTACCCCACTCAGTTTTACACGGCAGCACAGGCACTGTACTCCACTCAGTACTACACGGCACTATACACACTGTACTCCACTCGGTACTACACGGCAGTACAGGCAATGTACTCCACTCAGTACTACACGGCAGTACAGGCACTGTACTCCACTCTGTACTACACGGCACTATACACACTGTACTCCACTCGGTACTACACGGCAGTACAGGTACTGTACTCCACTCAGTACTACACGGCACTATACAAACTGTATTCCACTCGGTACTAGTCGGCACTATACACACTGTACTCCACTCGGTACCACACGGCAATACAGGCACTGTACTCCACTCGGTACTACACGGCACTATTCACAATGTACTCCACTCAGTACTACACGGCAGTACAGGCACTGTACTCCACTCGGCACTACACGGCACTATACACACAGTACTCCACTCGGTACTACACGCAGTACAGGCACTGTACTCCACTCGGTACTACACTGCACTATACACACAGTACTCCACTCGGCACTACACGGCAGTACAGGCACTGTACCCCACTCAGTACTACACGGCAGTACAAGCACTGTACTCCACTCGGTACTACACGACATTACAGGCACTGTACTCCAATCAGAACTACACGGCAGTACAGGCACTGTACTCCCCTCAGTACTACACGGCAGTACAGGCACTGTACTCCACTCGGTACTTCACGGCACTATACACACAGTACTCCACTCGGTACTACACGGCACTATACTCACAGTACTCCACTCGGTACTACACGGCAGTACAGGCACTGTACCCCACTCAGTACTACACGGCAGTATAAGCACTGTACTCCACTCGGTACTACACGGCAGTACAGGCACTGTACTCCAATCAGAACTACACGGCAGTACATGCACTGTACTCCACTCGGGACTACACGGCAGTTCAGCACTGTACTCCACTCAGTACTACACGGCAGTACAGGCACTGTACTCCACTCGGTTCTACACGGCACTATACACACAGTAATCCACTCGGTACTACACGGCATTACAGGCACTGTACTCCACTCAGTACTACACAGCAGTACGGGCACTGTATTCCACTCGGTACTACACGGCACTATTCACACAGTACTCCACTCGGTACTACACGGCAGTACAGGCACTGTACTCCACTCAGCACTACACTGCACTATACACAAAGTACTCCACTCGGGACTACTCGGCAGTACAGGTACTGTACTCCACTCAGTACTTCACGGCAGTATACACACAGTCCCCCACTCGGTACTACACGGCAGTACAGGCACTGTACTCCACTCAGCACTACACTGCACTATACACACAGTACTCCACTCGGGACTACTCGGCAGTACAGGTACTGTACTCCACTCAGTACTTCACTGCACTATACACACAGTACTCCACTCGGTACTACACGGCAGTACAGGCACTGTACTCCACTCAGCACTACACTGCACTATACACACAGTACTCCACTCAGTACTACACGGCAGTATACACACAGTCCCCCACTCGGTTCTACACGGCAGTACAGGCACTGTACTCCACTCAGTACTACACGGCAGTATACACACAGTCCCCCACTCGGTACTACACGGCAGTAGAGTTACTGCCCTCCACTCAGTACTACACGGCAGTATGCACACAGTACTCCACTCGGTACTACACGGCAGTACAGGCACTGTACTATACTCAGTACTACACGGCAGTATACACACATTCCCCCACTCGGTACTACACGGCAGTACAGGCAATGTACCCCACTCAGATTTACACGGCAGCACAGGCACTGTACTCCACTCAGTACTTCACGGCACTATACACACTGTACTCCACTCGGTACTACACGGCAGTACAGGCAATGTACTCCACTCAAAACTACACGGGAGTACAGGCACTGTACTCCACTCTGTACTACACGGCACTATACACACTGTACTCCACTCGGTACTACACGGCAGTACAGGTACTGTACTCCACTCAGTACTACACGGCACTATACAAACTGTATTCCACTCGGTACTAGGCGGCACTATACACACTGTACTCCACTCGGTACTACACGGCAGTACAGGCACTGTACTCCGCTCGGTACTACACGGCACTATTCACACTGTACTCCACTCAGTACTACACGGCAGTACAGGCACTGTACTCCACTCGGCACTACACGGCACTATACACACAGTACTCCACTCGGTACTACACGCAGTACAGGCACTGTACTCCACTCGGTACTACACTGCACTATACACACAGTACTTCACTCGGCACTACACGGCAGTACAGGCACTGTACCCCACTCAGTACTACACGGCAGTATAAGCAATGTACTCCACTCGGTACTACACGGCAGTACAGGCACTGTACTCCAATCAGAACTACACGGCAGTACAGGCACTGTACTCCCCTCAGTACTACACGGCAGTACAGGCACTGTACTCCACTCGGTACTTCACGGCACTATACACACAGTACTCCACTCGGTACTACACGGCACTATACACACAGTACTCCACTCAGTACTACACGGCAGTACAGGCACTGTACCCCACTCAGTACTACACGGCAGTATAAGCACTGTACTCCACTCGGTACTACACGGCAGTACAGGCACTGTACTCCAATTAGAACTACACGGCAGTACAGGCACTGTACTCCACTCGGGACTACACGGCAGTTCAGCACTGTACTCCACTCAGTACTACACGGCAGTACAGGCACTGTACTCCACTCGGTACTACACGGCACTATACACACAGTAATCCACTCGGTACTACACGGCATTACAGGCACTGTACTCCACTCAGTACTACACGGCAGTACAGGCACTGTACTCCACTCGGTACTACACGGCACTATACACACAGTACTCAACTCGGTACTACACGGCAGTACAGGCACTGTACTCCACTCGCTACTACACGGCACTATACACACAGTACTCCATTCGGGACTACACGGCAGTACAGGCACTGTACTCCACTCAGTACTACACGGCAGTACAGGCACTGTACTCCCCTCAGTACTACACGGCAGTACAGGCACTGTACTCCACTCGGTACTTCACGGCACTATACACACAGTACTCCACTCAGTACTACACGGCAGTACAGGCACTGTACTCCACTCAGTACTACACGGCAGTACAGGCACTGTACTCCACTCAGTACTACACGGCAGTAGAGGCACTGTACTCCACTCGGTACTACACGGCACTATACACACAGTACTCCATTCAGTACTACACGGCAGTACAGGCACTGTACTCCACTCGGGACTACACGGCAGTACAGGCACTGTACTCCACTCAGTACTGCACGGCAGTTCAGGCACTGTACTCCACTCAGTACTACACGGCATACACCCACTGTACTCCACTCGGTACTACACGGCACTATACACACAGTACTCCACTCAGTACTACACGGCAGTACAGGCACAGTACTCCACTCACTACTACACGGCAGTACAGGCACTGTACTCCACTCAGTACTACACGGCAGTACAGGCACTGTACTCCACTCGGGACTACACGGCAGTACACCCACTGTACTCCAACCGGTACTACACGGCACTATACACACAGTACTCCACTGAGTACTACCGGCAGTACAGGCACTGTACTCCACTCGGGAAAACACGGCAGTACAGGAACTGTACTCCACTCAGTACTACACGGCAGTACAGGCACTGTGCTCCACTCAGTACTACACGGCAGTACAGGCACTGTACTCCACTCGGTACTACACGGCACTATTCACACATTACTCCACTCAGTACTACACGGCAGTATAGGCACTGTACTCCACTCGGGACTACACGGCATTACAGGCACTGTACTCCACTCAGTACTACACGGCAGTACAGGCACTGTACTCCACTCAGTACTACACGGCAGTACACCCACTGTACTCCAATCGGTAGTACACGGCACTATACACACAGTACTCCACTGAGTACTACACGGCAGTACAGGCACTGTACTCCACTCAGTACTACACTGCACTATACATACAGTACTCCACTCGTTACTACACGGCAGTACATGCACTGTACTCCACTCAGTACTACACTGCACTATACACACAGTACTCCACCCGGCACTACATGGCAGTACAGGCACTGTACTTCACTCAGTACTACACGGCAGTACAAGCACTGTACTCCACTCGGTACTACATGGCAGTACAGGCACTATTACTCCAATCAGTACTACACGGCAGTACAGGCACTGTACTCCACTCGGGACTACACGGCAGTACAGGCACTGTACTCCACTCAGTACTACAGGGCAGTACAGGCACTGTACTCCACTCGGTACTACACGACACTATACACACAGTACTCCACTCAGTACTACACTGCAGTACAGGCACTGTACTCCACTCAGTACTACAGGGCAGTACAGGCACTGTACTCCACCCGGTACTACACGACACTATACACACAGTACTCCACTCGGTACTACACGGCAGTACATGCACCGTACTCCACTCGGTACTACAAGGCACCTTACACACAGTACTCCACTCGGTACTACACGGCATTACAGGCACTGTACTCCACTCAGTACTGCACGGCAGTATGCACACAGTACTCCACTCGGTACTACACGGCACTATACACACAGTATTCCCCTCGGTACTACACGGAAGTACAGGCACTGTACTCCACTCGGAACTACACGGCAGTATACACACAGTCCCCCACTCGGTACTACACGGTAGTACAGGCACTGTACTCCACTCAGCACTACACTGCACTATACACACAGTGCTCCACTCGGGACTACTCGGCAGTACAGGTACTGTACTCCACTCAGTACTACACGGCAGTATACACACAGTCCCCCACTCGGTACTACACGGCAGTACAGGCACTGTACTATACTCTGTACTACACGGCAGTACAGGTACTGTACTCCACTCAGCACTACACTGCACTATACACACAGTACTCCACTCGGTACTACACGGCAGTAAAGGCACTGTGCTCCACTCAGCACTACACTGCACTATACACACAGTACTCCACTCAGTACTACACGGCAGTATACACACTGTCCCCCACTCGGTTCTACACGGCAGTACAGGCACTGTACTCCACTCAGTACTACACGGCAGTATACACACAGTCCCCCACTCGGTACTACACGGTAGTACAGGCACTGTACTCCACTCAGTACTACACGGCAGTATACACACAGTCCCCCACTCGGTACTACACGGCAGTACAGGTACTGTACTCCACTCATTACTACACGGCAGTATGCACACAGTACTCCACTCGGTACTACACGGCAGTACAGGCACTGTACTATACTCAGTACTACACGGCAGTATACACACATTCCCCCACTCGGTACTACACGGCAGTACAGGCACTGTACCCCACTCAGTTTTACACGGCAGCACAGGCACTGTACTCCACTCAGTACTACACGGCACTATACACACTGTACTCCACTCGGTACTACACGGCAGTACAGGCAATGTACTCCACTCAGTACTACACGGCAGTACAGGCACTGTACTCCACTCTGTACTACACGGCACTATACACACTGTACTCCACTCGGTACTACACGGCAGTACAGGTACTGTACTCCACTCAGTACTACACGGCACTATACAAACTGTATTCCACTCGGTACTAGTCGGCACTATACACACTGTACTCCACTCGGTACCACACGGCAATACAGGCACTGTACTCCACTCGGTACTACACGGCACTATTCACAATGTACTCCACTCAGTACTACACGGCAGTACAGGCACTGTACTCCACTCGGCACTACACGGCACTATACACACAGTACTCCACTCGGTACTACACGCAGTACAGGCACTGTACTCCACTCGGTACTACACTGCACTATACACACAGTACTCCACTCGGCACTACACGGCAGTACAGGCACTGTACCCCACTCAGTACTACACGGCAGTACAAGCACTGTACTCCACTCGGTACTACACGACATTACAGGCACTGTACTCCAATCAGAACTACACGGCAGTACAGGCACTGTACTCCCCTCAGTACTACACGGCAGTACAGGCACTGTACTCCACTCGGTACTTCACGGCACTATACACACAGTACTCCACTCGGTACTACACGGCACTATACTCACAGTACTCCACTCGGTACTACACGGCAGTACAGGCACTGTACCCCACTCAGTACTACACGGCAGTATAAGCACTGTACTCCACTCGGTACTACACGGCAGTACAGGCACTGTACTCCAATCAGAACTACACGGCAGTACATGCACTGTACTCCACTCGGGACTACACGGCAGTTCAGCACTGTACTCCACTCAGTACTACACGGCAGTACAGGCACTGTACTCCACTCGGTTCTACACGGCACTATACACACAGTAATCCACTCGGTACTACACGGCATTACAGGCACTGTACTCCACTCAGTACTACACAGCAGTACGGGCACTGTATTCCACTCGGTACTACACGGCACTATTCACACAGTACTCCACTCGGTACTACACGGCAGTACAGGCACTGTACTCCACTCAGCACTACACTGCACTATACACAAAGTACTCCACTCGGGACTACTCGGCAGTACAGGTACTGTACTCCACTCAGTACTTCACGGCAGTATACACACAGTCCCCCACTCGGTACTACACGGCAGTACAGGCACTGTACTCCACTCAGCACTACACTGCACTATACACACAGTACTCCACTCGGGACTACTCGGCAGTACAGGTACTGTACTCCACTCAGTACTTCACTGCACTATACACACAGTACTCCACTCGGTACTACACGGCAGTACAGGCACTGTACTCCACTCAGCACTACACTGCACTATACACACAGTACTCCACTCAGTACTACACGGCAGTATACACACAGTCCCCCACTCGGTTCTACACGGCAGTACAGGCACTGTACTCCACTCAGTACTACACGGCAGTATACACACAGTCCCCCACTCGGTACTACACGGCAGTAGAGTTACTGCCCTCCACTCAGTACTACACGGCAGTATGCACACAGTACTCCACTCGGTACTACACGGCAGTACAGGCACTGTACTATACTCAGTACTACACGGCAGTATACACACATTCCCCCACTCGGTACTACACGGCAGTACAGGCAATGTACCCCACTCAGATTTACACGGCAGCACAGGCACTGTACTCCACTCAGTACTTCACGGCACTATACACACTGTACTCCACTCGGTACTACACGGCAGTACAGGCAATGTACTCCACTCAAAACTACACGGCAGTACAGGCACTGTACTCCACTCTGTACTACACGGCACTATACACACTGTACTCCACTCGGTACTACACGGCAGTACAGGTACTGTACTCCACTCAGTACTACACGGCACTATACAAACTGTATTCCACTCGGTACTAGGCGGCACTATACACACTGTACTCCACTCGGTACTACACGGCAGTACAGGCACTGTACTCCGCTCGGTACTACACGGCACTATTCACACTGTACTCCACTCAGTACTACACGGCAGTACAGGCACTGTACTCCACTCGGCACTACACGGCACTATACACACAGTACTCCACTCGGTACTACACGCAGTACAGGCACTGTACTCCACTCGGTACTACACTGCACTATACACACAGTACTTCACTCGGCACTACACGGCAGTACAGGCACTGTACCCCACTCAGTACTACACGGCAGTATAAGCAATGTACTCCACTCGGTACTACACGGCAGTACAGGCACTGTACTCCAATCAGAACTACACGGCAGTACAGGCACTGTACTCCCCTCAGTACTACACGGCAGTACAGGCACTGTACTCCACTCGGTACTTCACGGCACTATACACACAGTACTCCACTCGGTACTACACGGCACTATACACACAGTACTCCACTCAGTACTACACGGCAGTACAGGCACTGTACCCCACTCAGTACTACACGGCAGTATAAGCACTGTACTCCACTCGGTACTACACGGCAGTACAGGCACTGTACTCCAATTAGAACTACACGGCAGTACAGGCACTGTACTCCACTCGGGACTACACGGCAGTTCAGCACTGTACTCCACTCAGTACTACACGGCAGTACAGGCACTGTACTCCACTCGGTACTACACGGCACTATACACACAGTAATCCACTCGGTACTACACGGCATTACAGGCACTGTACTCCACTCAGTACTACACGGCAGTACAGGCACTGTACTCCACTCGGTACTACACGGCACTATACACACAGTACTCAACTCGGTACTACACGGCAGTACAGGCACTGTACTCCACTCGCTACTACACGGCACTATACACACAGTACTCCATTCGGGACTACACGGCAGTACAGGCACTGTACTCCACTCAGTACTACACGGCAGTACAGGCACTGTACTCCCCTCAGTACTACACGGCAGTACAGGCACTGTACTCCACTCGGTACTTCACGGCACTATACACACAGTACTCCACTCAGTACTACACGGCAGTACAGGCACTGTACTCCACTCAGTACTACACGGCAGTACAGGCACTGTACTCCACTCAGTACTACACGGCAGTAGAGGCACTGTACTCCACTCGGTACTACACGGCACTATACACACAGTACTCCATTCAGTACTACACGGCAGTACAGGCACTGTACTCCACTCGGGACTACACGGCAGTACAGGCACTGTACTCCACTCAGTACTGCACGGCAGTTCAGGCACTGTACTCCACTCAGTACTACACGGCATACACCCACTGTACTCCACTCGGTACTACACGGCACTATACACACAGTACTCCACTCAGTACTACACGGCAGTACAGGCACAGTACTCCACTCACTACTACACGGCAGTACAGGCACTGTACTCCACTCAGTACTACACGGCAGTACAGGCACTGTACTCCACTCGGGACTACACGGCAGTAGAGGCACTGTACTCCACTCGGTACTACACGGCACTATACACACAGTACTCCATTCAGTACTACACGGCAGTACAGGCACTGTACTCCACTCGGGACTACACGGCAGTACAGGCACTGTACTCCCCTCAGTACTACACGGCAGTACAGGCACTGTACTCCACTCGGTACTTCACGGCACTATACACACAGTACTCCACTCAGTACTACACGGCAGTACAGGCACTGTACTCCACTCAGTACTACACGGCAGTACAGGCACTGTACTCCACTCAGTACTACACGGCAGTAGAGGCACTGTACTCCACTCGGTACTACACGGCACTATACACACAGTACTCCATTCAGTACTACACGGCAGTACAGGCACTGTACTCCACTCGGGACTACACGGCAGTACAGGCACTGTAATCCACGCAGTACTGCACGGCAGTTCAGGCACTGTACTCCACTCAGTACTACACGGCATACACCCACTGTACTCCACTCGGTACTACACGGCACTATACACACAGTACTCCACTCAGTACTACACGGCAGTACAGGCACAGTACTCCACTCACTACTACACGGCAGTACAGGCACTGTACTCCACTCAGTACTACACGGGCACTGTACTCCACTCGGGACTACACGGCAGTACAGGCACTGTACTCCACTCGGTACTACACGGCAGTATGCACACAGTACTCCACTCAGTACTACACGGCAGTACAGGCACTGTACTCCACTCGGTACTACACGACAGTACATGCACTGTACTCCACTCGGGACTACACGGCAGTACAGGCACTGTACTCCACTCGGTACTACACGGCACTATACAAACAGTACTCCACTAAGTACTACACGGTAGTACAGGCACTCTACTCCACTCGGGACTACACGGCAGTGCAGGCACTGTATTCCACTCAGTACTACACGGCAGTACAGGCACTGTACTCCACTCAGTACTACACTACAATACACCCACTGTACTCCACTCGGTACTACACGGCACTATACACACAGTACTCCACTCACTACTACACGGCAGTACAGGCACAGTACTCCACTCACTACTACACGGCAGTACAGGCACTGCACTCCACTCGGGACTACACGGCAGTACAGGCATTCTACTCCACTCAGTACTACACGGCAGTAAGTGCACTGTACTCCACTCGGTACTACACGGCACTATACACACAGTACTCCACTCGGTACTACACGGCAGTACAGGTACTGTACTCCACTAGTACTACACGGCAGTATGCACACAGTACTCCGATCGGTACTACACGGCACTATACACACAGTAATCCACTCGGTACTACACGGCAATACAGGCACTGTACTCCACTCGGTACTACACGGCACTATACACACAGTACTCCACTCGGTACTACACGGCAGTACATGCACTGTACTCCACTCGGTACTACACCGCACTATACACACAGTACTCCACTCGGTAATACACGGCAGTACATGAACTGTACTAAACTCGATACTACACGGCACTATACACACAGTACTCCACTCGGTACTACACGGCAGTACATGCACTGTACTCCACTCAGTACTACACGGCAGTATGCACACAGTACTCCACTCGGTACTACATGGCAGCACAGGCACGGTACTCCACTCGGTACTACACGGCAGTATACACACAGTACTCCACTCGGGACAACATAGAAGTACAGGCACTGTACTCCACTCAGTACTACACGGCAGTATGCACACAAAACCCCACTCGCTACTACACGGCACTATACACACAGTACTCCACTCAGTACTACACGGCAGTATACACACAGTCCCCCACTCGGAACTACACGGCAGTACAGGCACTGTACTCCACTCAGTACTACACTGCACTATACACACAGTACTCCACTGAGTACTACACTGCACTATACACACTGTACTCCACTCGGGACTACTCGGCAGTACAGGGACTGTTCTCCACTCAGTACTGAACGGCAGTATACACACAGTCCCCCACTCGGTACTACACGGCAGTACAGGTACTGTACTCCACTCAGCACTACACTGCACTATACACACAGTACTCCACTCCAGACTACTCGGCAGTGCAGGTACTGTACTCCACTCAGTACTACACGGCTGTATACACACATTCCCCCACTCGGTACTACACGGCAGTACAGGCACTGTACTATACTCAGTACTACATGGCAGTACAGGTACTGTACTCCACTCAGCACTACACTGCACTATACACACAATAATCCACTCGGTACTACACTGCAGTATAGGCACTGTACTGCACTCAGCACTACACTGCACTATACACAATGTACTCCACTCAGTACTACACGGCAGTATACACACAGTCCCCCACTCGGTACTACACGGCAGTACAGGCACTGTACTCCACTCAGTAGTACACGGCAGTATACACACAGTCCCCCACTCGGTACTACACGGCAGTACAGGCACTGTACTCCACTCAGTACTACACGGCAGTATACACACAGTCCCCCACTCGGTACTACACGGCAGTACAGGTACTGTACTCCACTCAGTACTACACGGCAGTATGCACACAGTACTCCACTCGGTACTACACGGCAGTACAGGCAATGTACTATACTCAGTACTACACGGCAGTATACACACAGTCCCCCACTCGGTACTACACGGCAGTACAGGCACTGTACCCCACTCAGTACTACACGGCTGTACAGGCACTGTACTCCACTCAGTACTACACGGCACTATACACACTGTACTCCACTCGGTACTACACAGCAGTACAGGCACTGTACTCCACTCAGTACTACACGGCAGTACAGGCACAGTACACCACTCGGTACTACACGGCACTATACACACTGTACTCCACTCGGTACTACACGGCAGAACAGGCACTGTACTCCACTCAGTACTACACGGCAATATACAAACTGTACTCCACTCGGTACTAGACGGCACTACACGCACTGTACTCCACTCCGTACTACACGGCAGTACAGGCACTGTACTCCACTCGGTACTACACGGCACTATACACACAGTACTCCACTCGGTACTACACGCAGTACAGGCACTGTACTCCCCTCGGTACTACACGGCACTATACACACAGTACTCCACTCGGTACTACACGGCAATACAGGCATTGTACTCCACTCGGTACTACACGCCACTATACACACAGTACTCCACTCGGTACTACACGGCAGTACATGCACTGTACTCCACTCAGTACTACACTGCACTACACAAACTGTATTCCACTGGGGACTACACGGCAGTACAGGCACTGTACTCCACCCAGTACTACACGGCAGTACAGGCACTGTACTCCACTCCGTACTACACGGCAGTACAGCCACTGTACTCCACTCAGTACTAGACGGCAGTATGCACACAGTACTCCACCTGGGACTACAGGGCAGTACAGGCCCTGTACTCCACTCGGTACTACACTCAGTGCAGGCACTGTACTCCACTCAGTACTACACTGCACTATACACACAGTACTCCACTCGGGACTACACGGCAGTACATGCACTGTACTCCACTCAGTACTACACTGCACTATACACACAGTACTCCACTCGGCACTACACGACAGTACAGGCACTGTACTCCACTCAGTACTACACGGCAGTACAAGCAATGTACTCCACTCGGTACTACACGGCAGTACAGGCACTGTACTCCAATCACTACTACACGGAAGTACAGGCACTGTACTCCACGCGGGACTACACGGCAGTACAGGCACTGTACTCCACTCAGTACTACACGGCAGTACATGCACTGTACTCCACTCGGTACTACACTGCACTATACACACAGTACTCCACTCGGTACTACACGGCATTACAGGCACTGTACTCCACTCAGTACTACACGGCAGTATAGGCACTGTACTCCACTCGGGACTACACGGCTGTACAGGCACTGTACTCCACTCAGTACTACACGGCAGTACAGGCACTGTACTCCACTCAGTACTACACGGCAGTACACCCACTGTACTCCAATCGGTACTACACGGCACTATACACACAGTACTCCACTGAGTACTACACGGCAGTACAGGCACTGTACTCCACTCGGGAAAACACGGCAGTACAGGAACTGTACTCCACTCAGTACTACACGGCAGTACAGGCACTGTGCTCCACTCAGTACTACACGGCAGTACAGGCACTGTACTCCACTCGGTACTACACGGCACTATTCACACATTACTCCACTCAGTACTACACGGCAGTATAGGCACTGTACTCCACTCGGGACTACACGGCATTACAGGCACTGTACTCCACTCAGTACTACACGGCAGTACAGGCACTGTACTCCACTCAGTACTACACGGCAGTACACCCTCTGTACTCCAATCGGTAGTACACGGCACTATACACACAGTACTCCACTGAGTACTACACGGCAGTACAGGCACTGTACTCCACTCAGTACTACACTGCACTATACATACAGTACTCCACTCGTTACTACACGGCAGTACATGCAATGTACTCCACTCAGTACTACACTGCACTATACACACAGTACTCCACCCGGCACTACATGGCAGTACTGGCACTGTACTTCACTCAGTACTACACGGCAGTACAAGCACTGTACTCCACTCGGTACTACATGGCAGTACAGGCACTATTACTCCAATCAGTACTACACGGCAGTACAGGCACTGTACTCCACTCGGGACTACACGGCAGTACAGGCACTGTACTCCACTCAGTACTACAGGGCAGTACAGGCACTGTACTCCACTCGGTACTACACGACACTATACACACAGTACTCCACTCAGTACTACACTGCAGTACAGGCAATGTACTTCAGTCGGGACGACACGGCAGTACAGGCACTGTACTCCACTCAGTACTACACGGCAGTACAGGCACTATACTCCACTCAGTACTACACGGCAGTACAGGCACTGTACTCCACTCGGTACTACACGGCAGTATACACACAGTCCCCCACTCGGTTCTACACGGCAGTACAGGCACTGTACTCCACTCAGTACTACACGGCAGTATACACACAGTCCCCCACTCGGTACTACACGGTAGTACAGGCACTCTACTCCACTCAGTACTACACGGCAGTATACACACTGTCCCCCACTCGGTACTACACGGCAGTACAGGTACTCTACTCCACTCAGTACTACACGGCAGTATGCACACTGTACTCCACTCGGTACTACACGGCAGTACAGGCACTGTACTATACTCAGTACTACACGGCAGTATACACACATTCTCCCACTCGGTACTACACGGCAATACAGGCACTGTACCCCACTCAGTACTACACGGCAGCACAGGCACTGTACTCCACTCAGTACTACACGGCACTATACACATTGTACTCCACTCGGTACTACACGGCAGTACAGGCAATGTACTCCACTCAGTACCACACGGCAGTACAGGCACTGTACTCCACTCAGCACTACACTGCACTATACACACAGTACTCCACTCAGTACTACACGGCAGTATACACACAGTCCCCACTCGGTTCTACACGGCAGTACAGGCACTGTACTCCACTCAGTACTACACGCCAGTATACACATAGTCCCCCACTCGGTACTACACGGTAGTACAGGCACTGTACTCCACTCAGTACTACACGGCAGTATACACACAGTCCCCCACTCGGTACTACACGGCAGTACAGGTACTGTACTCCACTCAGTACTACACGGCAGTATGCACACTGTACTCCACTCGGTACTACACGGCAGTACAGGCACTGTACTATACTCAGTACTACACGGCAGTATACACACATTCCCCCACTCGGTACTACACGGCAGTACAGGCACTGTACCCCACTCAGTACTACATGGCAGCACAGGCACTGTACTCCACTCAGTACTACACGGCACTATACACACTGTACTCCACTCGGTACTACACGGCAGTACAGGCAATGTACTCTACTCAGTACTACACGGCAGTACAGGCACTGTACTCCACTCTGTACTACACGGCACTATACACACTGTACTCCACTCGGTGCTACACGGCAGTACAGGTACTGTACTCCACTCAGTACTACACGGCACTATACACACTGTATTCCACTCGGTACTAGACGGCACTATACACACTGTACTCCACTCGGCACTACACGGCAGTACAGGCACTGTACTCCACTCGGTACTACACGGCACTATTCACACTGTACTCCACTCAGTACTACACGGCAGTACAGGCACTGTACTCCACTCGGCACTACACGGCACTATGCACACAGTACTCCACTCGGTACTACACGCAGCACAGGCACTGTACTCCACTCGGTACTACACGGCACTGTACACACAGTACTCCACTCGTTACTACACGGCAGTACAGGCACTGTACTCCACTCAGTACTACACGGCAGTATGCACACAGTACTCCACTCGGGACTACATGGCAGTACAGGCACTTTACTCCACTCGGTACTACACAGCAGTACAGGCACTGTACTCCACTAAGCACTACACTGCACTATACACACAGTACTCCACTCGGGACTACACGGCAGTACATGCACTGTACTCCACTCAGTACTACACTGCACTATACACACAGTACTCCACTCGGCACTACACGGCAGTACAGGCACTGTACCCCACTCAGTACTACACGGCAGTATAAGCACTGTACCCCACTCGGTACTACACGGCAGTACAGGCACTGTACTCCAATCAGAACTACACGGCAGTACAGGCACTGTACTCCACTCGGGACTACACGGCTGTACAGCACTGTACTCCACTCAGTACTACACGGCAGTACAGGCACTGTACTCCACTCGGTACTACACGGCACTATACACACAGTAATCCACTCGGTACTACACGGCATTACAGGCACTGTACTCCACTCAGTACTACACGGCAGTACAGGCACTGTACTCCACTCGGTACTACACGGCACTATACACACAGTACTCCACTCGGTACTACACGGCAGTACAGGCACTGTACTCCACTCCGTACTACACGGCACTATACACACAGTACTCCATTCGGGACTACATGGCAGTACAGGCACTGTACTCCACTCAGTACTACACGGCATACCGGCACTGTACTCCAATCAGAACTACACGGCAGTACAGGCAATGTAATCCACTCGGGACTACACGGCAGTACAGCACTGTACTCCACTCAGTACTACACGGCAGTACAGGCACTGTACTCCACTCGGTACTTCACGGCACTATACACACATTACTCCACTCAGTACTACACGGCAGTACAGGCACTGTACTCCACTCAGTACTACACGGCAGTACAGGCACTGTACTCCACTCAGTACTACACGGCAGTAGAGGCACTGTACTCCACTCGGTACTACACGGCACTATACACACAGTACTCCACTCAGTACTACACGGCAGTACAGGCACTGTACTCCACTCGGGACTACACGGCAGTACAGGCACTGTACTCCACTCAGTACTGCACGACAGTTCAGGCACTGTACTCCCCTCAGTACTACACGGCATACACCCACTGTACTCCGCTCGGTACTACACGGCACTATACACACAGTACTCCACTCAGTACTACACGGCAGTACAGGCACAGTACTCCACTCACTACTACACGGCAGTACAGGCACTGTACTCCACTCAGTACTACACGGCAGTACAGGAACTGTACTCCACTCGGGACTACACGGCAGTACAGGCACTGTACTCCACTCAGTACTGCACGGCAGTTCAAGCACTGTACTCCACTCAATCCTACACGGCAGTACAGGCACTGTACTCCACTCGGTACTACACGGCACTATACACAGAGTACTCCACTCGGTACTACACGGCAGTACAAGTACTGTACTCCACGCAGTACTACACGGCAGTATGCACACAGTACTCCACTCGGTACTACATGGCACTGTACACACAGTACTCCACTCTTTACTACACTGAAATACAGGCACTGTACTCCACTCGGTACTACACGGCACTATACACACAGTACTCCACTCGGTACTACACGGCAGTACATGCACTGTACTCCACTCGGTACTACACCGCACTATACACACAGTACTCCACTCGGTACTACACGGCACTACATGAACCGTACTCCACTCGGTACTACAAGGCACCTTACACACAGTACTCCACTCGGTACTACACGGCAGTACAGGCACTGTACTCCACTCAGTACTCACGGCAGTATGCACACAGTACTCCACTCGGTACTACACGGCACTATACACACAGTATTCCACTCGGTACTACACGGAAGTACAGGCATTGTACTCCACCCGGAACTACTCGGCAGTATACACACAGTCCCCCACTCGGTACTACACGGCAGTACAGGCACTGTACTCCACCCAGTACTACACGGCAGTACAGGCACTGTACTCCACTCGGCACTACACGGCAATACAGGCACTGTACTCCACTCAGTACTACACGCCAGTACAGGCACTGTACTCCACTCGGAACTACACGGCAGTATGCACACAGTCCCCCACTCGGTACTACACGGCAGTACAGGTACTGTACTCCACTCAGCACTACACTGCACTATACACAGTACTCCACTCGGGACTACTCGGCAGTACAGGTACTGTACTCCACTCAGTACTACACGGCAGTATACACACAGTCCCCCACTCGGTACTACACGGCAGTACAGGCACTGTAATATACTCTGTACTAAACGGCAGTACAGGTACTGTACTCCACTCAGCACTACACTGCACTATACACACAGTACTCCACTCAGTACTACACGGCAGTATACACACAGTCCCCCACTCGGTTCTACACGGCAGTACAGGCACTGTACTCCACTCAGTACTACACGGCGGTACACACACAGTCCCCCACTCGGTACTACACGGTAGTACAGGCACTGTACTCCACTCAGTACTACACGGCAGTATACACACAGTCCCCCACTCGGTACTACACGGCAGTACAGGTACTGTACTCCACTCAGTACTACACGGCAGTATGCACACAGTACTCCACTTGGTACTACAAGGCAGTACAGGCACTGTACTATACTCAGTACTACACGGCAGTATACACACATTCCCCCACTCGGTACTACACGGCAGTACAGGCACTGTACCCCACTCAGTTTTACACGGCAGCACAGGCACTGTACTCCACTCAGTACTACACGGCACTATACAAACTGTACTCCACTCGGTACTACACGGCAGTACAGGCAATGTACTCCACTCAGTACTACACGGCAGTACAGGCACTGTACTCCCCTCTGTACTACACGGCACTATACACACTGTACTCCACTCGGTACTACACGGCAGTACATGTACTGTACTCCACTCAGTACTACACGGCACTATACACACTGTATTCCACTCGGTACTAGACGGCACAATACACACTGTACTCCACTCGGTACTACACGGCAGTACAGGCACTGTACTCCACTCGGTACTACACGGCACTATTCACACTGTACTCCACTCGGTACTACACGGCACTATTCACACTGTACTCCACTCGGTACTACACGGCACTATTCACACTGTACTCCACTCAGTACTACACGGCAGTACAGGCAATGTACCCCACTCAGTACTACACGGCAGTATAAGCACTGTACTCCACTCGGTACTACACGGCAGTACAGGCACTGTACTCCAATCAGAACTACATGGCAGTACAGGCACTGTACTCCCCTCAGTACTACACGGCAGTACAGGCACTGTAATCCACTCGGTACTACACGGCACTATGCACACAGTACTCCACTCGGTACTACACGGCAGTACAGGCACTGTACCCCACTCAGTACTACACGGCAGTATAAGCACTGTACTCCACTCGGTACTACACGGCAGTACAGGCACTGTACTCCAATCAGAACTACACGGCAGTACAGGCACTGTACTCCACTCGGGACTACACGGCAGTTCAGCACTGTACTCCACTCAGTACTACACGGCAGTACAGGCACTGTACTCCACTCGGTACTACACGGCACTATACACACAGTAATCCACTCGGTACTACACGGCATTACAGGCACTGTACTCCACTCAGTACTACACGGCAGTACAGGCACTGTATTCCACTCGGTACTACACGGCACTATACACACAGTACTCCACTCGGTACTACACGGCAGTACAGGTACTGTACTCCACTCAGTACTACACGGCAGTATGCACACAGTAATCCACTCGGTACTACACGGCAGTACTGGCACTGTACTATACTCAGTACTACACGGCAGTATACACACATTCCCCCACTCGGTACTACACGGCAGTACAGGCACTTTACCCCACTCAGTTTTACACGGCAGCACAGGCACTGTACTCCACTCAGTACTACACGGCACTATACACACTGTACTGCACTCGGTACTACACGGCAGTACAGGCAATGTACTCCACTCAGTACTACACGGCAGTACAGGCACTGTACTCCACTCTGTACTACACGGCACTATACACACTGTACTCCACTCGGTACTACACGGCAGTACAGGTACTGTACTCCACTCGGTACTACACTGCACTATTCACACTGGACTCCACTCAGTACTACACGGCAGTACAGGCACTGTACTCCACTCGGCACTACACGGCACTATACACACAGTACTCCACTCGGAACTACACGCAGTACAGGCACTGTACTCCAGTCGGTACTACACTGCACTATACACACAGTACTCCACTCGGCACTACACGGCAGTACAGGCACTGTACCCCACTCAGTACTACACGGCAGTATAAGCACTGTACTCCACTCGGTACTACACGGCAGTACAGGCACTGTACTTCAATCAGAACTACACGGCAGTACAGGCACTGTACTCCCCTCAGTACTACACGGCAGTACAGGCACTGTACTCCACTCGGTACTTCACGGCACTATACACACAGTACTCCACTCGGTACTACACGGCACTATACACACAGTACTCCACTCGGTACTACACGGCAGTACAGGCACTGTACCCCACTCAGTACTACACGGCAGTATAAGCACTGTACTCCACTCGGTACTACACGGCAGTTCAGGCACTGTACTCCAATTAGAACTACACGGCAGTACAGGCACTGTACTCCACTCGGGACTACACGGCAGTTCAGCACTGTACTCCACTCAGTACTACACGGCAGTACAGGCACTGTTCTCCACTCGGTACTACACGGCACTATACACACAGTAATCCACTCGGTACTACACGGCATTACAGGCACTGTACTCCACTCAGTACTACACGGCAGTACAGGCACTGTACTCCACTCGGTACTACACGGCACGATACACACAGTACTCCACTCGGTACTACACGGCAGTACAGGCACTGTACTCCACTCGGTACTACACGGCACTATACACACAGTACTCCATTCGGGACTACACGGCAGTACAGGCACTGTACTCCACTCAGTACTACACGGCAGTACAGGCACTGTACTCCCCTCAGTACTACACGGCAGTACAGGCACTGTACTCCACTCGGTACTTCACGGCACTATACACACAGTACCCCACTCAGTACTACACGGCAGTACAGGCACTGTACTCCACTCAGTACTACACGGCAGTACAGGCACTGTACTCCACTCAGTACTACACGGCAGTAGAGGCACTGTACTCCACTCGGTACTACACGGCACTATACACACAGTACTCCATTCAGTACTACACGGCAGTACAGGCACTGTACTCCACTCGGGACTACACGGCAGTACAGGCACTGTACTCCACTCAGTACTGCACGGCAGTTCAGGCACTGTACTCCACTCAGTACTACACGGCATACACCCACTGTACTCCACTCGGTACTACACGGCACTATACACACAGTACTCCACTCAGTACTACACGGCAGTACAGGCACTCTACTCCACTCGGGACTACACGGCAGTACAGGCACTGTACTCCACTCAGTACTACACGGCAGTACAGGCACTGTACTCCACTCAGTACTACACTACAGTACACCCACTGTACTCCACTCGGTACTACACGGCACTATACACACAGTACTCCACTCAGTACTACACGGCAGTACAGGCACAGTACTCCACTCACTACTACACGGCAGTACAGGCACTGTACTCCACTCGGTACTACACGGCACTATACACACAGTACTCCACTCGGTACTACACGGCAGTACAGGTACTGTACTCCACTAGTACTACACGGCAGTATGCACACAGTACTCCAATCGGTACTACACGGCACTATACACACAGTACTCCACTCGGTACTACACGGCAATACAGGCACTGTACTCCACTCGGTACTACACGGCACTATACACACAGTACTCCACTCGGTACTACACGGCAGTATATGCACTGTACTCCACTCGGTACTACACCGCACTATACACACAGTATTCCACTCGGTAATACACGGCAGTACATGCACTGTACTAAACTCGATACTACACGGCAGTATGCACACAGTACTCCACTCGGTACTACATTGCAGTACAGGCACTGTACTCCACTCGGTACTACACGGCAGTATACACACAGTACTCCACTCGGGACAACATAGCAGTACAGGCACTGTACTCCACTCAGTACTACACCGCAGTATGCACACAAAACCCCACTCGGTACTACACGGCACTATACACACTGTACTCCACTCAGTACTACACGGCAGTATACACACAGCCCCCCACTCGGTACTACACGGCAGTACAGGCACTGTACTCCACTCAGTACTACACTGCACTATACACACAGTACTCCACTCAGTACTACACTGCACTATACACACTGTACTCCACTCGGGACTACTCGGCAGTACAGGGACTGTTCTCCACTCAGTACTACACGGCAATATGCACAGAGCACTCCACTCGGGGCTACACCGTAGTACAGGCACTGTACTCCACTCAGTACTACACGGCAGTATACACACAGTCCCCCACTCGGTACTACACGGCAGTACAGGCACTGTACTCCACTCAGTACTACACGGCTGTATACACACAGTCCCCCACTCGGTACTACACGGCAGTACAGGCACTGTACTATACTCAGTACTACACGGCAGTACAGGTACTGTACTCCACTCAGCACTACACTGCACTATACACACAATAATCCACTCGGTACTACACGGCAGTTTAGGCACTGTACTCCACTCAGAACTACACTGCACATACACACTGTACTCCACTCAGTACTACACGGCAGTATACACACAGTCCCCCACTCGGTACTACACGGCAGTACAGGCACTGTACTCCACTCAGTACTACACGGCAGTATACACACAGTCCCCCACTCGGTACTACACAGCAGTACAGGCAATGTACTCCACTCGGTACTACACGGCAGTACATGCACTGTACTCCACTCAGTACTACACTGCACTACACAAACTGTATTCCACTGGGGACGACACGGCAGTACAGGCACTGTACTCCACCCAGTACTACACGGCAGTACAGGCACTGTACTCCACTCCGTACTACACGGCAGTACAGGCACTGTACTCCACTCAGTACTACACTGCACTATACACACAGTACTCCACTCGGGAATACACGGCAGTACATGCACTGTACTCCACTCAGTACTACACTGCACTATACACACAGTACTCCACTCGGCACTACACGACAGTACAGGCACTGTACTCCACTCAGTACTACACGGCAGTACAAGCAATGTACTCCACTCGGTACTACACGGCAGTACAGGCACTGTACTCCAATCAGTACTACACGGAAGTACAGGCACTGTACTCCACTCGGGACTACACGGCACTACAGGCACTGTACTCCACTCACTACTACACGGCAGTACAGGCACTGTACTCCACTCGGTACTACACGGCACTATACACACAGTACTCCACTCGGTACTACACGGCATTACAGGCACTGTACTCCACTCAGTACTACACGGCAATACAGGCACTCTACTCCACTCGGTACTACACGGTACTATACACACAGTACTCCACTCGGTGCTACACGGCAGTACAGGCACAGTACTCCATTCGGTACTACACGGCAGTACAGGCACTGTACTCCACTCAGTACTACACGGCAGTGCAGGCACTGTACTCCACTCAGTACTACACGGCAGTACAGCACTGTACTCCACTCGTTACTACACGGCCCTATACACACAGTACTCCACTCAGTACTACACGGCAGTACAGGCACTGTACTCCACTCTGGACTACACGGCAGTACAGGAACTGTACTCCACTCAGTACTACACGGCAGTACATGCACTGTGCTCCACTCAGTACTACACGGCAGTACATGCACTGTACTCCACTCGGTACTACACGGCACTATACACACAGTACTCCACTCAGTACCACACGACAGTATAGGCACTGTACTCCACTCGGGACTACACGGCAGTACAGGCACTGTACTCCACTCAGTATTACACGGCAGTACAGGCACTGTACTCCACACAGTACTATACGGCAGTACACCAACTGTACTCCAATCGGTACTACACGGCACTATACGCACAGTATTCCACTGAGTACTACGCGGCAGTACAGGCACTGTACTCCACTCAGTACTACACTGCACTATACATACAGTACTCCACTCGGGACTACACGGCAGTACATGCACTGTACACCACTCAGTACTACACTGCACTATACACAGTACTCCACCCGGCACTACATGGCAGTACAGGCACTGTACTTCACTCAGTACTACACGGCAGTACAAGCACTGTACTCCACTCGGTACTACATGGCAGTACAGGCACTGTTACTCCAATCAGTACTACACGGCAGTACAGGCACTGTACTCCACTCGGGACTACACGGCAGTACAGGCACTGTACTCCACTCAGTACTACACGGCAGTACAGGCACTGTAGTCCACTCGGTACTACACGACACTATACACACAGTACTCCTCTCAGTACTACACGGCAGTACAGGCAATGTACTTCACTCGGGACTACACGGCAGTACAGGCACTGTACTCCACTCAGTACTACACGGCAGTAAAGGCACTGTTCTCCACTCAGTACTACACGGCAGTACAGGCACTGTACTCCACTCGGTACTACACGGCACTATACACACAGTACTCCACTCAGTACTACACGGCAGTACAGGCACTATTACTCCAATCAGTACTACACGGCAGTACAGGCACTGTACTCCACTCGGGACTACACGGCAGTTCAGGCACTGTACTCCACTCAGTACTACACGGCAGTACATGCACTGTACTCCACTCGGTACTACACGGCACTATACACACAGTACTCCACTCAGTACTACACGGCAGTACAGGCACTGTACTCCACTCGGTACTACACGGCAGTACAGGCACTCTACTCCACTCAGTACTACACGGCAGTACACCCACTGTACTCCACTCGGTACTACACGGCACTATACACACAGTACTCCACTCAGTACTACACGGCAGTAAAGGCACTGTACTCCACTCACTTCTACACGGCACTGTACTCCACTCGGGACTACACGGCAATACAGGCACTGTACTCCACTCAGCACTACACTGCACTATACACACAGTACTCCACTCGGGACTACTCGGCAGTACAGGTACTGCACTCCACTCAGTACTACACGGCAGTATACACACAGTCCCCCACTCGGTACTACACGGCAGTACAGGCACTGTACTATACTCAGTACTACACGGCAGTACAGGTACTGTACTCCACTCGGTACTTCACGGCACTATACACACAGTACACCACTCGGTACTACACGGCACTATACACACAGTACTCCACTCGGTACTACACGGCAGTACAGGCACTGTACCCCACTCAGTACTACACGGCAGTATAAGCACTGTACTCCACTCGGTACTACACGGCAGTACAGGCACTGTACTCCAATCGGAACTACACGGCAGTACAGGCACTGTACTCCACTCAGGACTATACGGCAGTTCAGCACTGTACTCCACTCAGTACTACACGGCAGTACAGGCACTGTACTACACTCGGTACTACACGGCACTATACACACAGTAATCCACTCGGTACTACACGGCATTACAGGCACTGTACTCCACTCAGTACTACACGGCAGTACAGGTACTGTACTCCACTCAGTACTACACGGCACTATACACACTGTATTCCACTCGGTACTAGACGGCACTATACACACTGTACTCCACTCGGTACTACACGGCAGTACAGGCACTGTACTCCACTCGGTACTACACGGCACTATTCACACTGTACTCCACTCAGTACTACACGGCAGTACAGGCACTGTACTCCACTCGGCACTACACGGCACTATACACACAGTACTCCACTCGGTACTACATGCAGTACAGGCACTGTACTCCAGTCGGTACTACACTGCCCTATACACACAGTACTCCACTCGGCACTACACGGCAGTACAGGCACTTTACCCCACTCAGTACTACACGGCAGTAAAAGCACTGTACTCCACTCGGTACTACACGGCAGTACAGGCACTGTACTTCAATCAGAACTACACGGCAGTACAGGCACTGTACTCCCCTCAGTACTACACGGCAGTACAGGCACTGTACTCCACTCGGTACTTCACGGCACTATACACACAGTACTCCACTCGGTACTACACGGCACTATACACACAGTACTCCACTCGGTACTACACGGCAGTACAGGCACTGTACCCCACTCACCACTACACGGCAGTATAAGCACTGTACCCCACTCGGTACTACACGGCAGTTCAGGCACTTTACTCCAATTAGAACTACACGGCAGTACAGGCACTGTACTCCACTCGGGACTACACGGCAGTTCAGCACTGTACTCCACTCAGTACTACACGGCAGTACAGGCACTGTACTCCACTCGGTACTACACGGCACTATACACACAGTAATCCACTCGGTACTACACGGCATTACAGGCACTGTACTCCACTCAGTACTACACGGCAGTACAGGCACTGTACTCCACTCGGTACTACACGGCACTATACACACAGTACTCCACTCGGTACTACACGGCAGTACAGGCACTGTACTCCACTCGGTACTACACGGCACTATACACACAGTACTCCATTCGGGACTACACAGCAGTACAGGCACTGTACTCCACTCAGTACTACACGGCAGTACAGGCACTGTACTCCCCTCAGTACTACACGGCAGTACAGGCACTGTACTCCACTCGGTACTTCACGGCACTATACACACAGTACCCCACTCAGTACTACACGGCAGTACAGGCACTGTACTCCACTCAGTACTACACGGCAGTACAGGCACTGTACTCCACTCAGTACTACACGGCAGTAGAGGCACTGTACTCCACTCGGTACTACACGGCACTATACACACAGTACTCCATTCAGTACTACACGGCAGTACAGGCACTGTACTCCACTCGGGACTACACGGCAGTACAGGCACTGTACTCCACTCAGTACTGCACGGCAGTTCAGGCACTGTACTCCACTCAGTACTACACGGCATACACCCACTGTACTCCACTCGGTACTACACGGCACTATACACACAGTACTCCACTCAGTACTACACGGCAGTACAGGCACAGTACTCCACTCACTACTACACGGCAGTACAGGCACTGTACTCCACTCAGTACTACACGGCAGAACATGCACTGTACTCCACTCGGGACTACACGGCAGTACAGGCACTGTACTCCACTCGGTACTACACGGCAGTATGCACACAGTACTCCACTCGGTACTACACGGCAGTACAGGCACTGTACTCCACTCGGTACTACACGACAGTACATGCACTGTACTCCACTCGGAACTACACGGCAGTACAGGCACTGTACTCCACTCGGTACTACACGGCACTATACAAACAGTACTCCACTAAGTACTACACGGCAGTACATGCACTGTACTCCACTCGGTACTACACCGCACTATACACACAGTATTCCACTCGGTAATACACGGCAGTACATGCACTGTACTAAACTCGATACTACACGGCAGTATGCACACAGTACTCCACTCGGTACTACATGGCAGTACAGGCACTGTACTCCACTCGGTACTACACGGCAGTATACACACAGTACTCCACTCGGGACAACATAGCAGTACAGCCAGTGTACTCCACTCAGTACTACACGGCAGTATGCACACAAAACCCCACTCGGTACTACACGGCACTATACACACTGTACTCCACTCAGTACTACACGGCAGTATACACACAGTCCCCCACTCGGTACTACACGGCAGTACAGGCACTGTACTATACTCCGTACTACACGGCAGTATACACACAGTCCCCCCCTCGGTACTACACGGCAGTACATGCACTGTACCCCACTCAGTACTACACGGCTGTACAGGCACTGTACTCCACTCAGTACTACACGGCACTATACACAATGTACTCCACTCGGTACTACACAGCAGTACAGGCACTTTACTCCACTCAGTACTACACGGCAGTACAGGCACAGTACACCACTCGGTACTACACGGCACTATACACACTGTACTCCACTCGGTACTACACGGCAGTACAGGCACTGTACTCCACTCAGTACTACACGGCAATATACAAACTGTACTCCACTCGGTACTAGACGGCACTACACGCACTGTACTCCACTCGGTACTACACGGCAGTACAGGCACTGTACTCCACTCAGTACTACACGGCACTATACACACTGTACTCCATTCGGTACTACACAGCAGTACAGGCAATGTACTCCACTCGGTACTACACGGCAGTACATGCACTGTACTCCACTCAGTACTACACTGCACTACACAAACTGTATTCCACTGGGGACTACACGGCAGTACAGGCACTGTACTCCACCCAGTACTACACGGCAGTACAGGCACTGTACTCCACTCCGTACTACACGGCAGTACAGGCACTGTACTCCACTCAGTACTACACTGCACTATACACACAGTACTCCACTCGGGACTACACGGCAGTACATGCACTGTACTCCACTCAGTACTACACTGCACTATACACACAGTACTCCACTCGGCACTACACGACAGTACAGGCACTGTACTCCACTCAGTACTACACGGCAGAACAAGCAATGTACTCCACTCGGTACTACACGGCAGTACAGGCACTGTACTCCAATCAGTACTACACGGAAGTACAGGCACTGTACTCCACTCGGGACTACACGGCAGTACAGGCACTGTACTCCACTCACTACTACACGGCAGTACAGGCACTGTACTCCACTCGGTTCTACACGGCACTATACACACAGTACTCCACTCGGTACTACACGGCATTACAGGCACTGTACTCCACTCAGTACTACACGGCAATACAGGCACTGTACTCCACTCAGCACTACACTGCACTATACACACAGTACTCCACTCGGGACTACTCGGCAGTACAGGTACTGCACTCCACTCAGTACTACACGGCAGTATACACACAGTCACCCACTCGGTACTACACGGCAGTACAGGCACTGTACTATACTCAGTACTACACGGCAGTACAGGTACTGTACTCCACTCGGTACTTCACGGCACTATACACACAGTACACCACTCGGTACTACACGGCACTATACACACAGTACTCCACTCGGTACTACACGGCAGTACAGGCACTGTACCCCACTCAGTACTACACGGCAGTATAAGCACTGTACTCCACTCGGTACTACACGGCAGTACAGGCACAGTACTCCAATCAGAACTACACGGCAGTACAGGCACTGTACTCCACTCGGGACTACACGGCAGTTCAGCACTGTACTCCACTCAGTACTACACGGCAGTACAGGCACTGTACTCCACTCGGTACTACACGGCACTATACACACAGTAATCCACTCGGTACTACACGGCATTACAGGCACTGTACTCCACTCAGTACTACACGGCAGTACAGGCACTGTATTCCACTCGGTACTACACGGCACTATACACACAGTACTCCACTCGGTACTACACGGCAGTACAGGCACTGTACTCCACTCAGCACTACACTGCACTGTAACACAGTACTCCACTCGGGACTACTCGGCAGTACAGGTACTGTACTCCACTCTGTACTACACGGCAGTATACACACAGTCCCCCACTCGGTACTACACGGCAGTACAGGCACTGTACTATACTCAGTACTACACGGCATTACAGGTACTGTACTCCACTCAGCACTACACTGCACTATACACACAGTACTCCACTCGGTACTACACGGCAGTACAGGCACTGTACTCCACTCAGCACTACACTGCACTATACACACAGTACTCCACTCAGTACTACACGGCAGTATACACACAGTCCCCCACTCGGTTCTACACGGCAGTACAGGCACTGTACTCCACTCAGTACTACACTGCAGTATACACACAGTCCCCCACTCGGTAGTACACGGTAGTACAGGCACTGTACTCCACTCAGTACTACACGGCAGTATACACACAGTCCCCCACTCGGTACTACACGGTAGTACAGGCACTGTACCCCACTCAGTTTTACACGGCAGCACAGGCACTGTACTCCACTCAGTACTACACGGCACTATACACACTGTACTGCACTCGGTACTATACGGCAGTACAGGCAATGTACTCCACTCAGTACTACACGGCAGTACAGGCACTGTACTCCACTCTGTACTACACGGCACTATACACACTGTACTCCACTCGGTACTACACGGCAGTACAGGTACTGTACTCCATTCAGTACTACACGGCAGTATACACACTGTATTCCACTCGGTACTAGACGGCACTATACACACTGTACTCCACTCGGTACTACTCGGCAGTACAGGCACTGTACTCCACTCGGTACTACACGGCACTATTCACACTCTACTCCACTCAGTACTACACGGCAGTACAGGCACTGTACTCCACTCGACACTACACGGCACTATACACACAGTACTCCACTCGGTACTACACGCAGTACAGGCACTCTACTCCACTCGGTACTACACTGCACTATACACACAGTACTCCACTCGGCACTACACGGCAGTACAGGCACTGTACCCCACTCAGTACTACACGGCAGTATAAGCACTGTACTCCACTCGGTACTACACGGCAGTACAGGCACTGTACTCCACTCGGTACTTCACGGCACTATACACACAGTACTCCACTCGGTACTACACGGCACTTTACACACAGTACTCCACTCGGTACTACACGGCAGTACAGGCACTGTACCCCACTCAGTACTACACGGCAGTATAAGCACTGTACTCCACTCGGTACTACGCGGCAGTACAGGCACTGTACTCCAATTAGAACTACACGGCAGTACAGGCACTGTACTATACTCGGGACTACACGGCAGTTCAGCACTGTACTCCACTCAGTACTACACGGCAGTACAGGCACTGTACTCCACTCGGTACTACACGGCACTATACACAGAGTAATCCACTCGGTACTACACGGCATTGCAGGCACTGTACTCCACTCAGTACTACACGGCAGTACAGGCACTGTACTCCACTCGGTACTACACGGCAGTACAGGCACTGTACTCCACTCGGGACTACACGAACAGTACAGGCACTGTACTCCACTCGGTACTACACGGCAGTATGCACACAGTACTCCACTCGGTACTACACGGCAGTACAGGCACTGTACTCCACTCGGGACTACACGGCAGTACAGGCACTGTACTCCACTCAGTACTACACGGCAGTACAGGCACTGTACTCCACTCAGTACTACACGGCAGTACAGGCACAGTACTCCACTACTACTACACGGCAGTACAGGCACTGTACTCCACTCAGTACTACACGGCAGTAAGGGCACTGTACTCCACTCGGTACTACACGGCACTATACACACAGTACTCCACTCGGTACTACACGGCAGTACAGGTACTGTACTCCACTAGTACTACACGGCAGTATGCACACAGTATTCCAATCGGTACTACACGGCACTATACACCCAGTACTCCACTCGGTACTACACGGCAGTATGCAAACAGTACTCCAATCGGTACTACACGGCACTATACACACAGTACTCCACTCGGTACTACACGGCAGTACATGCATTGTACTCCACTCGGTACTACACCGCACTATACACACAGTACTCCACTCGGTAATACACGGCAGTACATGCACTGTACTAAACTCGATACTACACGGCACTATACACACAGTACTCCACTCGGTACTACACGGCAGTACAGGCACTGTACTCCACTCAGTACTACACGGCAGTATGCACACAGTACTCCACTCGGTACTACACGACACTACCCACACAGTACTCCAATCTCTACTACACGGCAGTATAGGCACTGTACTCCACTCCGTACTACACGGCAGTATGCACACAGTACTCCACTCGGTACTACATGGCAGTACAGGCACTGTACTCCACTCGGTACTACACGGCAGTATACACACAGTACTCCACTCGGGACAACATAGCAGTACAGGCACTGTACTCCACTCAGTACTACACGGCAGTATGCACACAATACCCCACTCGGTACTACACGGCACTATACACACTGTACTCCACTCAGTACTACACGGCAGTATACACACAGTCCCCCACTCGGTACTACACGGCAGTACAGGCAATGTACTCCACTCAGTACTACACTGCACTATACACACAGTACTCCACTCAGTACTACACTGCACTATACACACTGTACTCCACTCGGGACTACTCGGCAGTACAGGGACTGTTCTCCACTCAGTACTACACGGCAGTATGCACACAGCACTCCACTCGGGACTACACGGTAGTACAGGCACTGTACTCCACTCAGTACTACACGGCAGTATACACACAGTCCCCCACTCGGTACTACACGGCAGTACAGGCAATGTGCTCCACTCAGTAGTACACGGCAATATACACACAGTCCCCCACTCAGTACTACACGGCAGTACAGGCACTGTACTCCACTCAGTACTACACGGCAGTATACACACAGTCCCCCACTCGGTACTACACGGCAGTACAGGCACTGTACTCCACTCAGTACTACACTGCACTATACACACAGTACTCCACTCAGTACTACACTGCACTATACACACTGTACTCCACTCGGGACTACTCGGCAGTACAGGGACTGTTGTCCACTCAGTTACTACACGGTAGTATGCACACAGTACTCCACTCGGTACTACACGGCAGAACAGGCACTGTACTATACTCTGTACTACACGGCTGTATACACACAGTCCCCCACTCGGTACTACACGGCAGTACAGGCACTGTACTATACTCAGTAGTACACGGCAGTACAGGTACTGTACTCCACTCAGCACTACACTGCACTATACACACAATAATCCACTCGGTACTACACGGCAGTATAGGCACTGTACTCCACTCAGCACTACACTGCACTATACACACTGTACTCCACTCAGTACTACACGGCAGTATACACACAGTCCCCCACTCGGTACTACACGGCAGTACAGGCAATGTACTCCACTCAGTAGTACACGGCAGTATACACACAGTCCCCCACTCGGTACTACACGGCAGTACAGCACTGTACTCCACTCAGTACTACACGGCAGTATACACACAGTCCCCCACTCGGTACTACACGGCAGTACAGGCACTGTACTTCACTCGGGACTACACGGCAGTACAGGCACTGTACTCCACTCAGTACTGCACGGCAGTTCAGGCACTGTACTCCACTCAGTACTACACGGCATACACCCACTGTACTCTACTCGGTACTACACGGCACTATACACACAGTACTCCACTCAGTACTACACGGCAGTACAGGCACAGTATTCCACTCACTACTACACGGCAGTACAGGCACTGTACTCCACTCAGTACTACACGGCAGTACAGGCACTGTACTCCACTCAGTACTGCACGGCAGTTCAGGCACTGTACTCCACTCAGTCCTACACGGCAGTACAGGCACTGTACTCCACTCGGTGCTACACGGCACTATACACACAGTACTCCACTCGGTACTACACGGCAGTACAGGTACTGTACTCCACGCAGTACTACACGGCAGTATGCACACAGTACTCCACTCGGTACTACATGGCACGGTACACACAGTACTCCACTCTTTACTACACGGCAATACAGGCACTGTACTAACCTCGGTACTACACGGCACTATACACACAGTACTCCACTCGGTACTACACGGCAGTACATGCACTGTACTCCACTCGGTACTACACCGCACTATACACACAGTACTCCACCCGGTACTACACGGCAGTACATGCACCGTACTCCAATCGGTACTACACGGCACCTTACACACAGTACTCCACTCGGTACTACCCGGCAGTACAGGCACTGTACCCCACTCAGTACTAAACGGCAGTATGCACGCAGTACTCCACTCGGTACTACACGGCACTATACACACAGTATTCCACTCGGTACTACACGGAAGTACAGGCACTGTACTCCACTCGGAACTACACGGCAGTATACACACAGTCCCCCACTCGGTACTACACGGCAGTACAGGCACTGTACTCCACCCAGTACTACACGGCAGTAGAGGCACTGTACTCCACACAGTACTACACGGCAGTACAGGCACTGTACTCCACTCAGTACTACACGGCAGTACAGGCACTGTACTCCACTAGGGACTACACGGCAGTACAGGCACTGTACTCCACTCAGTACTACACTGCACTATACATACAGTACTCCACTCCGGACTACACGGCAGTACATGCACTCTACACCACTCAGTACTACACTGCACTATACACACAGTACTCCACCCGGCACTACATGGCAGTACAGGCACTGTACTTCACACAGTACTACACGGCAGTACAAGCACTGTACTCCACTCGGTATTACATGGCAGTACAGGCACTATTACTCCAATCAGTACTACACGGCAGTACAGGCATTGTACTCCACTCGAGACTACACGGCAGTACAGGCACTGTACTCCACTCAGTGCTGCACGGCAGTACAGGCACTGTACTCCACTCGGTACTACACGACACTATACACACAGTACTCCACTCAGTACTACACGGCAGTACAGGCAATGTACTTCACTCGGGACTACACGGCAGTACAGGCACTGTACTCCACTCAGTACTACACGGCAGTACAGGCACTGTACTCCACTCAGTACTACACGGCAGTACAGGCACTGTACTCCACTCGGTACTACACGGCACTATACACACAGTACTCCACTCAGTACTACACGGCAGTACAGGCACTGTACTCCACTCGGTACTACACGGCAGTACAGGCACTCTACTCCACTCAGTACGACACGGCAGTACACCCAATGTACTCCACTCGGTACTACACGGCACTATACACACAGTACTCTACTCAGTACTACACGGCAGTACAGGCACTGTACTCCACACACTACTACACGGCAGTACAGGCACTGTAATCCACTCGGGACTACACGGCAATACAGGCACTGTACTCCACTCAGTACTACACGCCAGTACAGGCACTGTACTCCACTCGGAACTACACGGCAGTATGCACACAGTCCACCACTCGGTACTACACGGCAGTACAGTTACTGTACTCCACTCAGCACTACACTGCACTATACACACAGTACTCCACTCGGGACTACTCGGCAGTACAGGTACTGCACTCCACTCAGTACTACACGGCAGTATACACACAGTCCCCCACTCGGTACTACACGGCAGTACAGGCACTGTACTATACTCAGTACTACACGGCAGTACAGGTACAGTACTCCACTCAGCACTGCACTGCACTATACACACAGTACTCCACTCGGTACTACACGGCAGTACAGGCACTGTACTCCACTCAGCACTACACTGCACTATACACTTAGTACTCCACTCAGTACTACACGGCAGTATACACACAGTCCCCCACTCGGTTCTACACGGCAGTACAGGCACTGTACTCCAATCAGTACTACACGGCAGTATACACACAGTCCCCCACTCGGTACTACACGGTAGTACAGGCACTGTACTCCACTCAGTACTACACGGCAGTATACACACAGTCCCCCACTCGGTACTACACCGCAGTACAGGTACTGTACTCCACGGCAGTATGCACACTGTACTCCACTCGGTACTACACGGCAGTACAGGCACTGTACTATACTCAGTACTACACGGCAGTATACACACATTCACCCACTCGGTACTACACGGCAGTACAGGCACTGTACCCCACTCAGTACTACACGGCAGCACAGGCACTGTACTCCACTCAGTACTACACGGCACTATACACACTGTAGTCCACTCGGTACTACACGGCAGTACAGGCAATGTACTCCACTCAGTACTACACGGCAGTATGCACAGAGTACTCCACTCTGTACTACACGGCACTATACACACTGTACTCCACTCGGTACTACACGGCAGTACAGGTACTGTACTCCTCTCAGTACTACACGGCACTATACACACTGTATTCCACTCGGTACTAGACGGCACTATACACACTGTACTCCACTCGGTACTACACGGCAGTACAGGCACTGTACTCCACTCAGTACTACACGGCAGTATGCACAGAGTACTCCACTCGGGACTACATGGCAGTACAGCCACTGTACTCCACTCGGTACTACACAGCAGTACAGGGACTGTACTCCACTCAGCACTACACTGCACTATACACACAGTACTCCACTCGGGACTACACGGCAGTAAATGCACTGTACTCAACTCAGTACTACACTGCACTATACACACAGTACTCCACTCGGCACTAAACGGCAGTACAGGCACTGTACCCCACTCAGTACAACACGGCAGTATAAGCACTGTACTCCACTCGGTACTACACGGCAGTACAGGCACTGTACTCCAATCAGAACTACACGGCAGTACATGCACTGTACTCCACTCGGTACTACACGGCACTATACACAGAGTACTCCACTCGGTAACACACGGCAGTACAGGCACTGTACTCCACTCGGTACTACACGGCACTATACACACAGTACTCCATTCGGGTCTACATGGCAGTACAGGCACTGTACTCCACTCAGTACTACACGGCAGTACAGGCACTGTACTCCAATCACAACTACACGGCAGTACAGGCACTGTACTCCACTCGGGACTACACGGCAGTACAGCACTGTACTCCACTCAGTACTACACGGCAGTACAGGCACTGTACTCCACTCAGTACTACACGGCAGTACAGGCACTGTACTCCACTCAGTACTACACGGCAGTAGAGGCACTGTACTCCACTCGGTACTACACGGCACTATACACACAGTACTCCACTCAGTACTACACGGCAGTACAGGCACTGTACTCCACTCGGGACTACACGGCAGTACAGGCACTGTACTCCACTCAGTACTGCACGGCGGTTCAGGCACTGCACTCCACTCAGTAGTACACGGCATACACCCACTGTACTCCGCTCGGACTACACGGCACTATACACACAGTACTCCACTCAGTACTACACGGCAAAACAGGCACAGTATTCCACGCACTACTACACGGCAGTACAGGCACTGTACTCCACTCAGTACTACACGGCAGTACAGGAACTGTACTCCACTCGGGAATACACGGCAGTACAGGCACTGTACTCCACTCAGTACTGCACGGCAGTTCAGGCACTGTACTCCACTCTGTCCTACACGGCAGTACAGGCACTGTACTCCACTCGGCACTACACGGCACTATACACACAGTATTCCACTCGGTACTACACGGCAGTACATGTACTGTACTCCACGCAGTACTACACGGCAGTATGCACACAGTACTCCACTCGGTACTACATGGCACTGTACACACAGTACTCCAATCTTTACTACACGGAAATACAGGCAATGTACTCCACTCGGTACTACACGGCACTATATACACAGTACTCCACTCGGTACAACACGGCAGTACATGCACTGTACTCCACTCGGTACTACACCGCACTATACACACAGTACTCCACTCGGTACTACACGGCAGTACATGCACCGTGCTCCACTCGGTACTACAAGGCACCTTACACACAGTACTCCACTCGGTACTACACGGCAGTACAGGCACTGTACTCCACTCAGTACTACACGGCAGTATGCACACAGTACTCCACTCGGTACTACACGGCACTATACACACAGTATTCCACTCGGTACTACACGGAAGTACAGGCACAGTACTCCACTCGGAACTACACGGCAGTATACACACAGTCCCCCACTCGGTACTACACGGCAGTACAGGTTCTGTACTCCACCCAGTACTACACGGCAGTACAGGCAATGTACTCCACTCGGGACTACACGGCAATACAGGCACTGTACTCCACTCAGTACTACACGCCAGTACAGGCACTGTACTCCACTCGGAACTACACGGCAGTATGCACACAGTCCCCCACTCGGTACTACACGGCAGTACAGGTACTGTACTCCACTCAGCACTACACTGCACTATACACACAGTACTCCACTCGGGACTACTCGGCAGTAAAGGTACTGTACTCCACTCAGTACTACACGGCAGTATACACACAGTCCCCCACTCGGTACTGCACGGCAGTACAGGCACTGTACTATACTCTGTACTACACGGCAGTACAGGTACTGTACCCCACTCAGCACTACACTGCACTATACACACAGTACTCCACTCGGTACTACACGGCAGTACAGGCACTGTACTCCACTCAGCACTACACTGCACTATACACACAGTACTCCACTCAGTACTACACGGCAGTATACACACAGTCCCCCACTCGGTTCTACACGGCAGTACAGGCACTGTACTCCACTCAGTACTACACGGCAGTATACACACAGTCCCCCACTCGGTACTACACGGTAGTACAGGCACTGTACTCCACTCAGTACTACACGGCAGTATACACACAGTCCCCCACTCGGTACTACACGGCAGTACAGGTACTGTACTCCACTCAGTACTACACGGCAGTATGCACACAGTACTCCCCTCGGTACTACACGGCAGTACAGGCACTGTACTATACTCAGTACTACACGGCAGTATACACACATTCCCCCACTCGGTACTACACGGCAGTACAGGCACTGTACCCCACTCAGTTTTACACGGCAGCACAGGAACTGTACTCCACTCAGTACTACACGGCACTATACACACTGTACTCCACTCGGTACTACACGGCAGTACAGGCAATGTACTCCACTCGGAACTACACGGCAGTATACACACAGTCCCCCACTCGGTACTACACGGCAGTACAGGCACTGTACTCCACTCAGTACTACACGGCATACACCCACTGTACTCTACTCGGTACTACACGGCACTATACACACAGTACTCCACTCAGTACTACACGGCAGTACAGGCACAGTATTCCACTCACTACTACACGGCAGTACAGGCACTGTACTCCACTCAGTACTACACGGCAGTACAGGCACTGTACTCCACTCAGTACTGCACGGCAGTTCAGGCACTGTACTCCACTCAGTACTGCACGGCAGTTCAGGCACTGTACTCCACTCAGTACTGCACGGCAGTTCAGGCACTGTACTCCACTCAGTACTACACGGCATACACCCACTGTACTCTACTCGGTACTACACGGCACTATACACACAGTAATCCACTCAGTACTACACGGCAGTACAGGCACAGTATTCCACTCACTACTACACGGCAGTACAGGCACTGTACTCCACTCAGTACTACACGGCAGTACAGGCACTGTACTCCACTCAGTACTGCACGGCAGTTCAGGCACTGTACTCCACTCAGTCCTACACGGCAGTACAGGCACTGTACTCCACTCGGTGCTAAACGGCACTATACACACAGTACTCCACTCGGTACTACACGGCAGTACAGGTACTGTACTCCACGCAGTACTACACGGCAGTATGCACACAGTACTCCACTCGGTACTACATGGCACTGTACACACAGTACTCCACTCTTTACTACACGGCAATACAGGCACTGTACTAACCTCGGTACTACACGGCACTATACACACAGTACTCCACCCGGTACTACACGGCAGTACATGCACCGTACTCCAATCGGTACTACACGGCACCTTACACACAGTACTCCACTCGGTACTACACGGCAGTACAGGCACTGTACCCCACTCAGTACTAAACGGCAGTATGCACGCAGTACTCCACTCGGTACTACACGGCACTATACACACAGTATTCCACTCGGTACTACACGGAAGTACAGGCACTGTACTTCACTCGGAACTACACGGCAGTATACACACAGTCCCCCACTCGGTACTACACGGCAGTACAGGCACTGTACTCCACCCAGTACTACACGGCAGTAGAGGCACTGTACTCCACACAGTACTACACGGCAGTACAGGTACAGTACACCACTCAGTACTACACTGCACTATACACACAGTACTCCACTCGGGACTACACGGCAGTACAGGCACTGTACTCCACTCAGTACTACACGGCAGTACAGGTACAGTACACCACTCAGTACTACACGGCACTATACACACAGTACTCACCTCGGGACTACATGGCAGTACAGGCACTGTACTCCACTCAGTACTACACGGCAGTACAGGCACTGTACTCCACTCGGTACTACACGGCACTATGCACACAGTACTCCATTCGGGACTACACGGCATTACAGGCACTGTACTCCACTCAGTACTACACGGCAGTACAGGCACTGTACTCCACTCGGTACTACACGGCACTATACACACAGTACCCCACTCAGTACTACACGGCAGTACAGGCACTGTACTCCATTCGGTACTACACGGCACTATACACGCAGTACTCCATTCGGGACTACACGGCAGTACAGGCACTACACTCCACTCAGTACTACACGGCAGTACAGGCACTGTACTCCACTCGGTACTACACGGCAGTACAGGCACTGTACTCCACTCAGTCCTACACGGCAGTACAGGCACTGTACTCCACTCAGTACTACACCGCAGTACAGGCACTGTACTCCACTCGGTACTACACGGCACTATACGCACAGTACTCCACTCGGGACTACACGGCAGTACACCCAATATACTCCACCCGGTACTATACGGCAATATACACACAGTACTCCACTCAGTACTACACGGCAGTACAGGCACAGTACTCCACTCACTACTACATGGCAGTACATGCACTGTACTCCACTCGGGACTACACGGCAGTTCAGGCACTGTACTCCACACAGTACTACACGGCAGTACAGTCACTGTACTCCACTCGGTACTACACGGCACTATACACACTGTACTCCACTCGGTACTACACGGCAGTACAGGTACTGTACTCCACTCAGTACTACACGTAGTATGCACACAGTACTCCACTCGGTACTACACGGCACTATACACACTGTACTCCACTCGGTACTACACAGCAATACAGGCACTGTACTCCACTCGGTACTACACCGCACTATACACACAGTACTCCACTCGGTAATACACGACAGTACATGCACTGTACTCCACTCGGTACTACACGGCACTATACACACAGTACTCCACTCGGTACTACACGGCAGTACAGGCACTGTACTCCACTCAGTACTACACGGCACTATGCACACAGTACTCCACTCGGTACTACACGGCACTATACACACAGTACTCCACTCGGTACTTCACGGCAGTACAGGCAATGTACTCCACTCGGTACTACACGACAGTATACACACAGTACTCCACTCGGGACTACATGGCAGTACATGCACTGTACACCACTCAGTACTCCACGGCAGTATGCACACAGTACTCCACTCAGTACTACACTGCACTATACATACTGTACTCCACTCTGGACTACTCGGAAGTACAGGGACTGTACTCCAATCAGTACTACACGGCAGTATGCACACAGTACTCCACTCGGGACTACACGGCAGTACAGGCAATGTACTCCACTCAGTACTACACGGCAGTATATACACAGTCCCCCATTCGGTACTACACGGCAGTACAGGGACTGTAATCCACTCAGTACTACACGGCAGTATACACACAGTCCCACACTCGGTACTTCACAGCGGTACAGGTACTATACTCCACTCTGCACTACACTGCACTATACACACAGTACTCCACTCGGGACTACTCGGCAGTACAGGTACTGTACTCCACTCAGTACTACACGGCAGTATACACACAGTCCCCCACTCGGTACTACATGGCAGTACAGGCACTGTACTTAACTCAGTACTAAGGCATGACAGGTACTGTACTCCACTCAGCACTACACTGCACTATACACACAGTACTCCACTCAGTTCTACACGGCAGTATACACACAGTCCCCCACTCGGTACTACACGGCAGTACAGGCACTGTACTCCACTCAGTACTACACGGCAGTATACACACAGTCCCCCACTCGGTACTGCATGGCAGTACAGGCACTGTACTCCAACCCAGTACTACACGGCAGTATACACACAGTCCCCCACTCGGTACTACACGGCAGTACAGGTACTGTACTCCACTCAGTACTACACGGCAGTATACACACAGTACTCCACTCGGTACTACACGGCAGTACAGGCACTGTAATATACTCAGTACTACACGGCAGTATACACACAGTCCCCCTCTCTGTACTACACGGCAGTACAGGCACTGTACCCCACTCTGTACTACACGGCAGTAGAGGCACTGTACTCCACTCAGTACTACACGGCACTATACACACTGTACTCCACTCGGTACTACATGGCAGTACTGGCCCTGTACTCCACTCAGTACTACACGGCACTATACACACTGTACTCCACTCGGTACTAGACGGCACTATACACACTGTACTCCACACGGTACTACACGCAGTGCAGGCACTGTACTCCACTCGGTACTACACGCAGTACAGGCACTGTACTCCACTAGGTACTACACGGCACTATACACAGCACTCCACTCGGTACTACACGGCACTACAGGCATGGTACTCCACTCGGTACCACACGGCACTATACACACAGTACACCACTCGGTACTACACGGCAGTACATGCACTGTACTCCACTCAGTACTACACTGCACTATACACACAGTACTCCACGCAGTACTACACGGCAGTACAGGCACTATTACTCCAATCAGTACTAGACGGCAGTACAGGCACTGTACTCCACTCGGGACTACACGGCAGTACGGGCACTGTACTCCACTCAGTACTACACGGCAGTACAGGCACTGTACTCCACTCGGTACTACACGGCACTATACACACAGTAATCCACTCAGTACTACACGGCAGTACAGGCACTGTACTCCACTCGGTACTACACGGCAGTACAGGCATTCTACTCCACTCAGTACTACACGGCAGTACACCCACTGTACTCCACTCGGTACTACACGGCACTATACACACAGTACTCCACTCAGTACTACACGGCAGTAAAGGCACTGTACTCCACTCACTACTACACGGCAGTACAGGCACTGTACTCCACTCGGGACTACACGGCAATACAGGCACTGTACTCCACTCAGCACTACACTGCACTATACACACAGTACTCCACTCGGGACTACTCGGCAGTACAGGTACTGCACTCCACTCAGTACTACACGGCAGTATACACACCGTCCCCCACTCGGTACTACACGGCAGTACAGGCACTGTACTATACTCAGTACTACACGGCAGTACAGGTACTGTACTCCACTCGGTACTTCACGGCACTATACACACAGTACTCCACTCGGTACTACACGGCACTATACACACAGTACTCCACTCGGTACTACACGGCAGTACAGGCACCGTACCCCACTCAGTACTACACGGCAGTATAAGCACTGTACTCCACTCGGTACTACACGGCAGTACAGGCACTGTAATCCAATCAGAACTACACGGCAGTACAGGCACTGTACTCCACTCGGGACTACACGGCAGTTCAGCACTGTACTCCACTCAGTACTACACGGCAGTACAGGCACTGTACTATACTCAGTACTACACGGCATTACAGGTACTGTACTCCACTCAGCACTACACTGCACTATACACACAGTACTCCACTCGGTACTACACGGCAGTACAGGCACTGTACTCCACTCAGCACTACACTGCACTATACACACAGTACTCCACTCAGTACTACACGGCAGTATACACACAGTCCCCCACTCGGTTCTACACGGCAGTACAGGCACTGTACTCCACTCAGTACTACACTGCAGTATACACACAGTCCCCAACTCGGTACTACACGGTAGTACAGGCACTGTTTCCACTCAGTACTACACGGCAGTATACACACAGTCCCCCACTCGGTACTACACGGCAGTACAGGTACTGTACTCCACTCAGTACTACACGGCAGTATGCACACAGTACTCCACTCGGTACTACACGGCAGTACTGGCACTGTACTATACTCAGTACTACACGGCAGTATACACACATTCCCCCACTCGGTACTACACGGCATTACAGGCACTGTACCCCACTCAGTTTTACACGGCAGCACAGGCACTGTACTCCACTCAGTACTTCACGGCACTATACACACTGTACTGCACTCGGTACTATACGGCAGTACAGGCAATGTACTCCACTCAGTACTACACGGCAGTACATGCACTGTACTCCACTCTGTACTACACGGCACTATACACACTGTACTCCACTCGGTACTACACGGCAGTACAGGTACTGTACTCCACTCAGTACTACACGGCACTATACACACTGTATTCCACTCGGTACTAGATAGCACTATACACACTGTACTCCACTCGGTACTACACGGCAGTACAGGCACTGTACTCCACTCGGTACTACACGGCACTATTCACACTGTACTCCACTCAGTACTACACGGCAGTACAGGCACTGTACTCCACTCGACACTACACGGCACTATACACACAGTACTCCACTCGGTACTACACGCAGTACAGGCACTGTACTCCACTCGGTACTACACTGCACTATACACACAGTACTCCACTCGGCACTACACGGCAGTACAGGCACTGTACCCCACTCAGTACTACACGGCACTATACACACAGTACTCCACTCGGTACTACACGGCACTATACACACAGTACTCCACTCGGTACTACACGGTAGTACAGGCACTGTACTCCACTCAGTACTACACGGCAGTATACACACAGTCCCCCACTCGGTACTACACGGCAGTACAGGTAGTGTACTCCACTCAGTACTACACGGCAGTATGCACACAGTACTCCACTCGGTACTACACGGCAGTACTGGCACTGTACTATACTCAGTACTACACGGCAGTATACACACATTCCCCCACTCGGTACTACACGGCATTACAGGCACTGTACCCCACTCAGTTTTACACGGCAGCACAGGAACTGTACTCCACTCAGTACTACACGGCACTATACACACTGTACTGCACTCGGTACTATACGGCAGTACAGGCAATGTACTCCACTCAGTACTACACGGCAGTACATGCACTGTACTCCACTCTGTACTACACGGCACTATACACACTGTACTCCACTCGGTACTACACGGCAGTACAGGTACTGTACTCCACTCAGTACTACACGGCACTATACACACTGTATTCCACTCGGTACTAGATAGCACTATACACACTGTACTCCACGCGGTACTACACGGCAGTACAGGCACTGTACTCCACTCGGTACTACACGGCACTATTCACACTGTACTCCACTCAGTACTACACGGCAGTACAGGCACTGTACTCCACTCGGTACTTCACGGCACTATACACACAGTACTCCACTCGGTACTACACGGCACTATACACACAGTACTCCACTCGGTACTACACGGCAGTACAGGCACTGTACCCCACTCAGTACTACACGGCAGTATAAGCACTGTACTCCACTCGGTACTACGCGGCAGTACAGGCACTGTACTCCAATTAGAACTACACGGCAGTACAGGCACTGTACTCCACTCGGGACTAAACGGCAGTTCAGCACTGTACTCCACTCAGTACTACACGGCAGTACAGGCACTGTACTCCACTCGGTACTACACGGCACTATACACACAGTAATCCACTCGGTACTACACGGCATTACAGGCACTGTACTCCACTCAGTACTACACGGCAGTACAGGCACTGTACTCCACTCGGTACTACACGGCACTATACACACAGTACTCCACTCGTTACTACACGGCAGTACAGGCACTGTACTCCACTCGGTACTACACGGCACTATACACACAGTACACCATTCGGGACTACACGGCAGTACAGGCACTGTACTCCACTCAGTACTACACGGCAGTACAGGCACTGTACTCCCCTCAGTACTACACGGCAGTACAGGCACTGTACTCCACTCGGTACTTCACGGCACTATACACACAGTACTCCACTCAGTACTACACGGCAGTACAGGCACTGTACTCCACTCAGTACTACACGGCAGTACAGGAACTCTACTCCACTCAGAACTACACGGCAGTAGAGGCACTGTACTCCACTCGGTACTACACGGCACTATACACATAGTACTCCATTCAGTACTACACGGCAGTACAGGCACTGTACTCCACTCGGGATTACACGGCAGTACAGGCACTGTACTCCACTCAGTACTGCACGGCAGTTCAGGCACTCTACTCCACTCAGTACTACACGGCATACACCCACTGTACTCCACTCGGTACTACACGGCACTATACACACAGTACTCCACTCAGTACTACACGGCAGTACAGGCACAGTCCTCCACTCACAACTACACGGCAGTACAGGCACTGTACTCCACTCAGTACTACACGGCAGTACAGGCACTGTACGCCACTCGGTACTACACGGCAGTACAGGCAATGTACTCCACTCGGTACTAAACAGCAGTATGCACACAGTACTCCACTCGGTACTACACGAAAGTACAGGCACTGTACTCCACTCGGTACTACACGACAGTACATGCACTGTACTCCATTCGGGACTACACGGCAGTACAGGCACTGTACTCCACTCGGTACTACACGGCACTATACAAACAGTACTCCACTAAGTACTACACGGTAGTACAGGCACTCTACTCCACTCGGGACTACACGGCAGTACAGGAACTGTACTCCACTCAGTACTACACGGCAGTATAGGCACTGTACTCCACTCAGTACTACACTACAGTACACCCACTGTACTCCACTCGGTACTACACGGCACTATACACACAGTACTCCACTCAGTACTACACGGCAGTACAGGCACGGTACTCCACTTACTACTACGCGGCAGTACAGGCACTGTACTCCACTCGGGACTACACGGCAGTACAGGCATTCTACTCCACTCAGTACTACACGGCAGTAAGGGCACTGTACTCCACTCGGTACTACACGGCACTATACACACAGTACTCCACTCGGTACTACACGGCAGTACAGGTACTGTACTCCACTAGTACTACACGGCAGTATGCACACAGTACTCCAATCGGTACTACACGGCACTATACACACAGTACTCCACTCGGTACTACACGGCAATACAGGCACTGTACTCCACTCGGTACTACACGGCACTATACACACAGTACTCCACTCGGTACTACACGGCAGTACATGCACTGTACTCCACACGGTACTACACCGCACTATACACACAGTACTCCACTCGGTAATACACGGCAGTACATGCACTGTACTAAATTCGATACTACACGGCACTATACACACAATACTCCACTCGGTACTACACGGCAGTGCAGGCACTGTACTCCACTCAGTACTACACGGCAGTATGCACACAGTACTCCACTCGGTACTACACGACACTACCCACACAGTACTCCAATCTGTACTACACGGCAGTATAGGCACTGTACTCCACTCCGTACTACACGCCAGTATGCACACAGTACTCCACTCGGTACTACATGGCAGTACAGGCACTGTACTCCACTCGGTACTACACGGCAGTATACACACAAAACCCCACTCGGTACTACACGGCACTACACACACTGTACTCCACTCAGTTCTACACGGCAGCACAGGCACTATACTCCACTCAGTACTACACGGCACTATACACACAGTACTCCACTCGGTACTACACGGCAGTACATGCACTGTACTCCACTCGGTACTACACCGCGCTATACACACAGTACTCCAGTCGGTACTACACGGCAGTACATGCACTGTACTCCACTCGGTACTACACGGCACTATACAAACAGTACTCCACTCGGTACTACACGGCAGTACAGGCACTGTACTCCACTCAGTACTACACGGCAGTACAGGCACTGTACTGCACTCGGTACTACACGGCACTATACACAGAGTACTCCACTCGGTACTACACGGCATTACAGGCACTGTACTCCACTCAGTACTACACGGCAATACAGGCACTCTACTCCACTCGGTACTACACGGTACTATACACACAGTACTCCACTCGGTGCTACACGGCAGTACAGGCACAGTACTCCATTCGGGACTACACGGCAGTACAGGCACTGTACTCCACTCAGTACTACACGGCAGTACAGGCACTGTACTCCACTCAGTACTACACGGCAGTACAGCACTGTACTCAACTCGTTACTACACGGCACTATACACACAGTACTCCACTCAGTACTACACGGCAGTACAGGCACTGTACTCCACTCGGGACTACACGGCAGTACAGGAAGTGTACTCCACTCAGTACTACACGGCAGTACAGGCACTGTGCTCCACTCAGTACTACACGGCAGTACAGGCACTGTACTCCACTCGGTACTACACGGCACTATACACACAGTACTCCACTCAGTACTACACGGCAGTACAGGCACTGTACTCCACTCGGTACTACACGGCAGTACAGGCACTCTACTCCACTCAGTACTACACGGCAGTACACCCAATGTACTCCAATCGGTACTACACGGCACTATACACACGGTACTCCACTCAGTACTACACGGCAGTACAGGCACTGTACTCCACTCACTACTACACGGCAGTACAGGCACTGTACTCCACTCGGGACTACACGGCAATACAGGCACTGTACTCCACTCAGTACTACACGCCAGTACAGGCACTGTACTCCACTCGGAACTACACGGCAGTATGCACACAGTCCACCACTCGGTACTACACGGCATTACAGATACTGTACTCCACTCAGCACTACACTGCACTATACACACAGTACTCCACTCGGGACTACTCGGCAGTACAGGTACTGCACTCCACTCAGTACTACACGGCAGTATACACACAGCCCCCACTCGGTACTACACGGCAGTACAGGCACTGTACTATAATCAGTACTACACGGCAGTACAGGTACTTTACTCCACTCAGCACTGCACTGCACTATACACACAGTACTCCACTCGGTACTACACGGCCGTACAGGCACTGTACTCCACTCAGCACTACACTGCACTATACACACAGTACTCCACTCAGTACTACACGGCAGTATACACACAGTCCCCCACTCGGTTCTACACGGCAGTACAGGCACTGTACTCCACTCAGTACTACACGGCAGTATACAAACAGTCCCCCACTCGGTACTACACGGTAGTACAGGCACTGTACTCCACTCAGTACTACACGGCAGTATACACACAGTCCCCCACTCGGTACTACACTGCAGTACATGTACTGTACTCCACTCAGTACTACACGGCAGTATGCACACTGTACTCCACTGGGTACTACACGGCAGTACAGGCACTGTACTATACTCAGTACTACACGGCAGTATACACACATTAACCCACTCGGTACTAACGGCAGTACAGGCACTGCACCCCACTCAGTACTACACGGCAGCACAGACGCTGTACTCCACTCAGTACTACACGGCACTATACACACTGTACTCCACTCGGTACTACACGGCAGTACAGGCAATGTACTCCACTCAGTACTACACGGCAGTACAGGCACTGTACTCCACTCTGTACTACACGGCACTATACACACTGTACTCCACTCGGTACTACACGGCAGTACAGGTACTGTACTCCACTCAGTACTACACGGCACTATACACACTGTATTCCACTCGGTACTAGGCGGCACTATACACACTGTACTCCACTCGGTACTACACGGCAGTACAGGCACTTTACTCCACTCGGTACTACACGGCACTATTCAAACTGTACTCCACTCAGTGCTACACGGCAGTACAGGCACTGTACTCCACTCGGCACTACACGGCACTATACACACAGTACTCCACTCGGTACTACACGCAGTACAGGCACTGTACTTCACTCGGTACTACACGGCACTATACACACAGTACTCCACTCGGTACTACACGGCAGTACAGGCACTGTACTCCACTCAGTACTACACGGCAGTATGCACACAGTACTCCACTCGGGACTACATGGCAGTACAGGCACTGTACTCCACTCGGTACTACACAGCAGTACAGGCACTGTACTCCACTCAGCACTACACTGCACTATACACACAGTACTCCACTCGGGACTACACGGCAGTAAATGCACTGTACTCAACTCAGTACTACACTGCACTATACACACAGTACTCCACTCGGCACTACACGGCAGTACAGGCACTGTACCCCACTCAGTACAACACGGCAGTATAAGCACTGTACTCCACTCGGTACTACACGGCACTATACAAACAGTACTCCACTCGGTACTACACGGCAGTACAGGCACTGTACTCCACTCAGTACTACACGGCAGTACAGGCACTGTACTGCACTCGGTACTACACGGCACTATACACACAGTACTCCACTCGGTACTACACGGCAGTACAGGCACTGTACTCCACTCAGTACTACACGGCAGTATGCACACAGTACTCCACTCGGGACTACATGGCAGTACAGGCACTGTACTCCACTCGGTACTACACAGCAGTACAGGCACTGTACTCCACTCAGCACTACACTGCACTATACACACAGTACTCCAGTCGGTACTACACGGCAGTACATGCACTGTACTCCACTCGGTACTACACGGCACTATACAAACAGTACTCCACTCGGTACTACACGGCAGTACAGGCACTGTACTCCACTCAGTACTACACGGCAGTACAGGCACTGTACTGCACTCGGTACTACACGGCACTATACACAGAGTACTCCACTCGGTACTACACGGCATTACAGGCACTGTACTCCACTCAGTACTACACGGCAATACAGGCACTCTACTCCACTCGGTACTACACGGTACTATACACACAGTACTCCACTCGGTGCTACACGGCAGTACAGGCACAGTACTCCATTCGGGACTACACGGCAGTACAGGCACTGTACTCCACTCAGTACTACACGGCAGTACAGGCACTGTACTCCACTCAGTACTACACGGCAGTACAGCACTGTACTCAACTCGTTACTACACGGCACTATACACACAGTACTCCACTCAGTACTACACGGCAGTACAGGCACTGTACTCCACTCGGGACTACACGGCAGTACAGGAAGTGTACTCCACTCAGTACTACACGGCAGTACAGGCACTGTGCTCCACTCAGTACTACACGGCAGTACAGGCACTGTACTCCACTCGGTACTACACGGCACTATACACACAGTACTCCACTCAGTACTACACGGCAGTACAGGCACTGTACTCCACTCGGTACTACACGGCAGTACAGGCACTCTACTCCACTCAGTACTACACGGCAGTACACCCAATGTACTCCAATCGGTACTACACGGCACTATACACACGGTACTCCACTCAGTACTACACGGCAGTACAGGCACTGTACTCCACTCACTACTACACGGCAGTACAGGCACTGTACTCCACTCGGGACTACACGGCAATACAGGCACTGTACTCCACTCAGTACTACACGCCAGTACAGGCACTGTACTCCACTCGGAACTACACGGCAGTATGCACACAGTCCACCACTCGGTACTACACGGCATTACAGTTACTGTACTCCACTCAGCACTACACTGCACTATACACACAGTACTCCACTCGGGACTACTCGGCAGTACAGGTACTGCACTCCACTCAGTACTACACGGCAGTATACACACAGTCCCCCACTCGGTACTACACGGCAGTACAGGCACTGTACTATAATCAGTACTACACGGCAGTACAGGTACTTTACTCCACTCAGCACTGCACTGCACTATACACACAGTACTCCACTCGGTACTACACGGCCGTACAGGCACTGTACTCCACTCAGCACTACACTGCACTATACACACAGTACTCCACTCAGTACTACACGGCAGTATACACACAGTCCCCCACTCGGTTCTACACGGCAGTACAGGCACTGTACTCCACTCAGTACTACACGGCAGTATACAAACAGTCCCCCACTCGGTACTACACGGTAGTACAGGCACTGTACTCCACTCAGTACTACACGGCAGTATACACACAGTCCCCCACTCGGTACTACACTGCAGTACATGTACTGTACTCCACTCAGTACTACACGGCAGTATGCACACTGTACTCCACTGGGTACTACACGGCAGTACAGGCACTGTACTATACTCAGTACTACACGGCAGTATACACACATTAACCCACTCGGTACTAACGGCAGTACAGGCACTGTACCCCACTCAGTACTACACGGCAGCACAGACGCTGTACTCCACTCAGTACTACACGGCACTATACACACTGTACTCCACTCGGTACTACACGGCAGTACAGGCAATGTACTCCACTCAGTACTACACGGCAGTACAGGCACTGTACTCCACTCTGTACTACACGGCACTATACACACTGTACTCCACTCGGTACTACACGGCAGTACAGGTACTGTACTCCACTCAGTACTACACGGCACTATACACACTGTATTCCACTCGGTACAAGGCGGCACTATACACACTGTACTCCACTCGGTACTACACGGCAGTACAGGCACTTTACTCCACTCGGTACTACACGGCACTATTCAAACTGTACTCCACTCAGTGCTACACGGCAGTACAGGCACTGTACTCCACTCGGCACTACACGGCACTATACACACAGTACTCCACTCGGTACTACACGCAGTACAGGCACTGTACTCCACTCGGTACTACACGGCACTATACACACAGTACTCCACTCGGTACTACACGGCAGTACAGGCACTGTACTCCACTCAGTACTACACGGCAGTATGCACACAGTACTCCACTCGGGACTACATGGCAGTACAGGCACTGTACTCCACTCGGTACTACACAGCAGTACAGGCACTGTACTCCACTCAGCACTACACTGCACTATACACACAGTACTCCACTCGGGACTACACGGCAGTAAATGCACTGTACTCAACTCAGTACTACACTGCACTATACACACAGTACTCCACTCGGCACTACACGGCAGTACAGGCACTGTACCCCACTCAGTACAACACGGCAGTATAAGCACTGTACTCCACTCGGTACTACACGGCAGTACAGGCACTGTACTCCAATCAGAACTACACGGCAGTACAGGCTATGTACTCCACTCGGGACTACACGGCAGTACAGCACTGTACTCCACTCAGTACTACACGGCAGTACAGGCACTGTACTCCATTCGGTACTACACGGCACTATACACACAGTACTCCACTCGGTACTACACGGCATTACAGGCACTGTACTCCACTCAGTACTACACGGCAGTACAGGCACTGTACACCACTCGGTACTACACGGCACTACACACACAGTACTCCATTCGGGACTACATGGCAGTACAGGCACTGTACTCCACTCAGTACTACACGGCAGTACAGGCACTGCACTCCAATCACAACTACACGGCAGTACAGGCACTGTACTCCACTCGGGACTACACGGCAGTACAGCACTGTACTCCACTCAGTACTACACGGCAGTACAGGCACTGTACTCCACTCGGTACTTCACGGCACTATACACACAGTACTCCACTCAGTACTACACGGCAGTACAGGCACTCTACTCCACTCCGTACTACACGGCAGTACAGGCACTGTACTCCACTCAGTACTACACGGCAGTAGAAGCACTGTACTCCACTCGGTACTACACGGCACTATACACACAGTACTCCACTCAGTACTACACGGCAGTACAGGCACTGTACTCCACTCGGGACTACACGGCAGTACAGGCACTGTACTCCACTCAGTACTGCACGGCGGTTCAGGCACTGTACTCCACTCAGTAGTACACGGCATACACCCACTGTACTCCGCTCGGTACTACACGGCACTATACACACAGTACTCCACTCAGTACTACACGGCAATACAGGCACAGTACTCCACTCACTACTACACGGCAGTACAGGCACTGTACTCCACTCGGGACTACACGGCAGTACAAGCACTGTACACCACTCAGTACTACACGGCAGTACAGGCACTGTACTCCACTCGGTACTACACGGCACTATACACACAGTACTCCGCTCGGTACTACACGGCAATACAGGCACTGTACTCCACACGGTACTACACGGCACTATACACACAGTACTCCACTCGGTACTACACGGCAGTACAGCACTGTACTCCACTCAGTACTGCACGGCAGTCCAGGCACTGTACTCCACTCAGTCCTACACGGCAGTACAGGCACTGTACTCCACTCGGCACTACACGGCACTATACACACAGTACTCCACTCGGTACTACACGGCAGTACATGTACTGTACTCCACGCAGTACTACACGGCAGTATGCACACAGTACTCCACTCGGTACTACATGGCACTGTACACACAGTACTCCACTCTTTACTACACGGAAATACAGGCACTGTTCTCCACTCGGTACTACACGGCACTATACACACGGTACTCCACTCGGTACTACACGGCAGTACATGCACTGTACTCCACTCGGTACTACACTGCACTATACACACTGTACTCCACTCGGGACTACACGGCAGTACAGGCACTGTATTCCACCCAGTACTACACGGCAGTACAATCACTGTACTCCACTCAGTACTAGACGGCAGTATGCACACAGTACTCCAATCGGTACTACACGGCAGTACAGGCACTGTACTCCACTCAGTACTACACGGGACTATACACACAGTACTCCACTCAGTACTACACTGCACTATACAAACATTAATCCACTCGGGACTACACGGCAGTACAGGCACTGTACTCCACTCGGTACTACACGGCAGTACATGCACTGTACTCCACTCAGTACTACACTGCACTATACACACAGTACTCCACTCGGCACTACACGGCAGTACAGGCACTGTACTTCAATCAGTACTACACGGCAGTGCAAGCACTGTACTCCACTCGGCACTACACGGCAGTACAGGCACTGTACTCCAATCAGTACTGCACGGCAGTACAGGCACTGTACTCCACTCGGGACTACACGGCAGTACAGGCACTGTACTCCACTCAGTACTACACGGCAGTACAGGCACTGTATCACACTGGGTACTAACGGCACTATACACACAGTACTTCACTCGGTACTACACGGCATTACAGGCACTGTACTCCACTCAGTACTACACGGCAGTACAGGCACTGTACTCCACTCGGTACTACACGGCACTATACACGCAGTACTCCACTCAGTACTACACGGCAGGACAGGCACTGTACTCCACTCAGTACTAGACGGCAATACAGGCACTGTACCCCACTCAGTACTACACGGCAGTATAGGCACTGTACTCCACTCAGTACTACACGGCAGTACACCCACTGTACTCCACTCGGTACTACACGGCGGTACAGGCACAGTATTCCACTCAGTACTACACGGCAGTACAGGCACAGTACTCCACTCACTACTACACGGCAGTACAGGCACTGTACTCCACTCGGGACTACACGGCAGTACAAGCACTGTACACCACTCAGTACTACACGGCAGTACAGGCACTGTACTCCACTCGGTACTACACGGCACTATACACACAGTACTCCGCTCGGTACTACACGGCAATACAGGCACTGTACTCCACACGGTACTACACGGCACTATACACACAGTACTCCACTCGGTACTACACGGCAGTACATGCACTGTACTCCACTCGGTAGTACACCGCGCTATACACACAGTACTCCAGTCGGTACTACACGGCAGTACATGCACTGTACTCCACTCGGTACTACACGGCACTATACAAACAGTACTCCACTCGGTACTACACGGCAGTACAGGCACTATACTCCACTCAGTACTACACGGCAGTACAAGCACTGTACTCCACTCGGTACTACACTACAGTACATGCACCGTAGTCCACTCGGGACTACACGGCAGTACAGGCACTGTACTCCACTCGGTACTACACGGCACTATACAAACAGTACTCCACTCAGTACTACACGGTAGTACAGGCACTCTACTCCACTCGGGACTACACGGCAGTACAGGCACTGTACTCTACTCAGTACTACACGGCAGTACAGGCACTGTAATCCACTCAGTACTACACGGCAGTACACCCACTGTACTCCACTCGGTACTACACGGCACTATACACACAGTACTCCACTCAGTACTACACGGCAGTACAGGCACAGTACTCCGCTCACTACTACACGGCAGTACACGCACTGTACTCCACTCGGGACTACACGGCAGTACAGGCATTCTACTCCACTGAGTACTACACGGCAGTACAGGCACTGTACTCCACTCGGTACTACACGGCACTATACACACAGTACTCCACTCGGTACTACACGGCAGTACAGGTACTGTACTCCACTAGTACTACACGGCAGTATGCACACAGTACTCCAATCGGTACTACACGGCACTATACACACAGTACTCCACTCGGTACTACACGGCAATACAGGCACGGTACTCCACTCGGTACTACACGGCACTATACACACAGTACTCCACTCGGTACTACACGGCAGTACATGCACTGTACTCCACTCGGTACTACACCGCACTATACACACAGTACTCCACTCGGTAATACACAGCAGAACATGCACTGTATTAAACTCGGTACTACACGGCACTATACACACAGTACTCCACTCGGTACTACACGGCAGTACAGGCACTGTACTACACTAAGTACTACACGGCAGTGTGCACACAGTACTCCACTCGGTACTACACGGCACTATCCACACAGTACTCCAATCGGTACTACACGGCAGTATAGGCACTGTACTCCACTCCGTACTACACGGCAGTATGCACACAGTACTCCACTCGGTACTACATGGCAGTACAGGCACTGTACTCCACTCGGTACTACACGGCAGTACACACACAGTACTCCACTCGGGACTACATAGCAGTACAGGCACTGTACTCCACTCAGTACTACACGGCAGTATGCACACAAACCCCCACTCGGTACTACACGGCACTATACACACTGTACTCCACTCAGTACTACACGGCAGTATACACACAGTCCCCCACTCGGTACTACACGGCAGTACACGCACTGTACTCCACTCAGTACTACACTGCACTATACACACAGTACTCCACTCAGTACTACACTGCACTATACACACTGTACTCCACTCGGGACTCCTCGGCAGTACAGGGACTGTACTCCACTCAGTACTACACGGCAGTATGCACACAGCACTCCACTCGGGACTACACGGTAGTACAGGCACTCTACTCCACTCAGTACTACACGGCAGTACAGGCACGGTACTCAACTCGGTACTACACGGCACTATACACACAGTACTCCACTCGGTACTACACGGCAGTACATGCACTGTACTCCACTCGGTACTACACCGCACTATACACACAGTACTCCACTCGGTAATACACAGCAGAACATGCACTGTATTAAACTCGGTACTACACGGCACTATACACACAGTACTCCACTCGGTACTACACGGCAGTACAGGCACTGTACTACACTAAGTACTACACGGCAGTATGCACACAGTACTCCACTCGGTACTACACGGCACTATCCACACAGTACTCCAATCGGTACTACACGGCAGTATAGGTACTGTACTCCACTCAGCACTACACTGCACTATACACACAATAATCCAATCGGTACTACACGGCAGTACAGGCACTGTACTCCACTCAGCACTACACTGCACTATACACACTGTACTCCACTCAGTACTACACGGCAGTATACACACAGTCCCCCACTCGGTACTACACGGCAGTACAGGCACTGTAATCCACTCAGTAGTACACGGCACTATACACACAGTCCCCCACTCGGTACTACACGGCAGTACAGGCACTGTACTCCACTCAGTACTACAGGGCAGTATACACACACTCCCCCACTCGGTACTACACGGCAGTACAGGTACTGTACTCCACTCAGTACTACACGGCAGTATGCACACAGTACTCCACTCGGTACTACACGGCAGTACAGGCACTGTACTATACTCAGTACTACACGGCAGTATACACACATTCCCCCACTCGGTACTACACGGCAGTACAGGCACTGTACCCCACTCAGTACTACACGGCTGTACAGGCACTCTACTCCACTCAGTACTACACGGCACTACACACACTGTACTCCACTCGGTACTACACGGCAGTACAGACACTGTACTCCACTCAGTACTACACGGCAATATACACACTGTACTCCACTTGGTACTAGACGGCACTATACGCACTGTACTCCACACGGTACTACACGGCAGTACACGCACTGTACTCCACTCGGTACTACACGGCACTATACACACAGTACTCCACTCGGTACTACACGCAGTACAGGCACTGTACTCCACTCGGTACTACACGGCACTATACACACAGTACTCCACTCGGTACTACACGTCAGTACAGGCATTGTACTCCACTCGGTACTACACGGCACTATACACACAGTACTCCACTCGGTACTACAGGGCAGTACATGCACTGTTCTCCACTCAGTACTACACTGCACTACACAAACTGTATTCCACTGGGGACTACACGGCAGTACAGGCACTGTACTCCACCCAGTACTACACGGCAGTACAGGCACTGTACTCCACTCGGTACTACACGGCAGTACAGGCACTGTACTCCACCTGGGACTACACGGCAGTACAGGCACTGTACTCCACTCGGTACTACACGGCAGTACAGGCACTGTACTCCACTCGGTACTACACGGCAGTACAGGCACTGTACTCCACTCAGTACTACACTGCACTATACACACAGTACTCCACTCGAGACTACACGGCAGTACATGCACTGTACTCCGCTCAGTACTACACTGCACTATACACACAGTACTCCACTCGGCACTACACGACAGTACAGGCACTGTACTCCACTCAGTACTACACGGCAGTACAAGCAATGTACTCCACTCGGTACTACACGGCAGTACTGCACTGTACTCCACTCGTTACTACACGGCACTATACACACAGTACTCCACTCAGTACTACACGGCAGTACAGGCAATGTACTCCACTCGGGACTACACGGCAGTACAGGAACTGCACTCCACTCAGTACTACACGGCAGTACACGCACTGTACTGCACTCGGTACTACACGGCACTATACACACAGTACTCCACACGGTACTACACGGCAGTACAGGCACTGTACTCCAATCAGTACTACACGGAAGTACAGGCACTGTACTCCACTCGGGACTACACGGCAGTACAGGCACTGTACTCCACTCAGTACTACACGGCAGTACAGGCACTGTACTGCACTCGGTACTACACGGCACTATACACACAGTACTCCACTCGGTACTACACGGCATTACAGGCACTGTACTCCACTCAGTACTACACGGCAATACAGGCAATGTACTCCACTCGGTTCTACACGGCACTATACACACAGTACTACACTCGGTGCTACACGGCAGTACAGGCACTGTACTCCACTCGGTACTACACGGCAGTACAGGCACTGTACTCCATTCGGTACTACACGGCAGTATACACACAGTACTCCACTCGGTACTACACGGCAGTACATGCACTGTACTCCACTCGGTACTACACCGCACTATACACACAGTACTCCACTCGGTACTACACGGCAGTACATGCACTGTACTCCACTCGGTACTACACGGCACTATACACACAGTACTCCACTCGGTACTACACGGCAGTACAGGCACTGTACTCCACTCAGTACTACACGGCAGTATGCACAGAGTACTCCACTCGGTACTACACGGCACTATACACAGAGTACTCCACTCGGTACTACACGGCAGTACAGGCAATGTACTCCACTCGGTACTACACGGCAATATACACACAGTACTCCACTCGGGACTACATGGCAGTACAGGCAATGTACTCAACTCAGTACTACACGGTAGTATGCACACAGTCCCCCACTCGGTACTACACAGCACTATACACACTGTACTCCACTCAGTACTACACGGCGGTATACACACATTCCCCCACTCGGTACTACACGGCAGTACAGGCACTGTACTCCACTCAGTACTACACCGCACTATACACACAGTTCTCCACTCAGTACTACACTGCACTATACACACTGTACTAAACTCGGGACTACTCGGCAGTACAGGGACTGTACTCCACTCAGTACTACACGGCAGTATGCACACAGTACTCCACTCGGGACTACACGGCAGTACAGGCACTGTACTCCACTCAGTACTACACGGCAATGTACACACAGTCCCCCACTCGGTACTACACGGCAGTACAGGCACTGTACTCCACTCAGTACTACACGGCAGTATACACACAGTTCCCCATTCGGCACTACACGGCAGTACAGGTACTGTACTCCACTCAGCACTACACTGCACTACACACACAACACTCCACTCGGGACTACTCGGCAGTACAGGCACTGTACTCCACTCAGTACTACACGACAGTATACACACAGTCCCCCACTCGGTACTACACGGCAGTAGAGGTACTGTATTCCACTCAGTACTACACGGCAGTATACACACAGTACTCCACTCGGTACTACACGGCAGTACAGGCACTGTACCCACTCAGTACTACACGGCAGTACAGGCACTGTACTCCACTCAGTACTACACGGCACTATACACACAGTACTCCACTCGGTACTACACGGAAGTACAGGCACTGTACTCCACTCGGAACTACACGGCAGCATACACACAGTCCCCCACTCGGTACTACACGGCAGTACAGGCACTGTACTCCACCCAGTACTACACGGCAGTAGAGGCACTGTACTCCACTCAGTACTACACGGCAGTACAGGTACAGTACACCACTCAGTACAACACTGCACTATACACACAGTACTCCACTCGGGACTACACGGCAGTACAGGCATTGTACTCCACTCAGTACTACACGGCAGTACAGGTACAGTACACCACTCAGTACTACACGGCACTATACACACAGTACTCCACTCGGTACTACACGGCACTATGCACACAGTACTCCATTCGGGACTACACGGCATTACAGGCACTGTACTCCACTCAGTACTACACGGCAGTACAGGCACTGTACTCCACTCGGTACGACACGGCACTATACACACAGTACCCGACTCAGTACTACACGGCAGTACAGGCACTGTACTCCATTCGGTACTACACGGCACTATACACACAGTACTCCATTCGGGACTACACGGCAGTACAGGCACTGTACTCCACTCAGTACTACACGGCAGTACAGGCACTGTACTCCACTCGGTGCTACACTGCACTATACACACAGTACTCCACTCGGTACTACACGGCACTATACACACAGTACTCCACTCGGTACTACACGGCTGTACAGGCACAGTACTCCACTCACTACTACACGGCAGTACAGGCACTGTACTCCAAGCAGTACTACACGGCAGTACAGGCACTGTACTCCACTCGGTACTACACGGCACTATACACACAGTACTCCACTCGGTACTACACGGCAGTACATGCACTGTACTCCACTCGGTACTACACTGCACTATACACACAGTACTCCACTCTGTACTACACGGCAGTACAGGCACAGTACTCCACTCACTACTACACGGCAGTACAGGCACTGTACCCCACTCACTACTACACGGCAGTACAGGCACTGTACTCCACTCGGTACTACACGGCACTATACACACAGTACTCCACTCGGTACTACACGGCAGTACATGCACTACACTCCACTCGGTACTACACCGCACTATACACACAGTACTCCACTCGGTAATACACGACAGTACAGGGACTGTACTCCACTCAGTACTACACGGCAGTATACACACAGTCCTCCACTCGGTACTACACGGCAGTACAGGCACTGTACTATACTCAGTACTACACGGCAGTACAGGTACTGTACTCCACTCAGCAGTATACTGCACTATACACACAGTACTCCACTCGGTACTACACGGCAGTACAGGCACTGTACTCCACTCAGCACTACACTGCACAATACACACAGTACTCCACTCATTACTACACGGCAGTATACACAGTCTCCCACTCAGTTCTACACGGCAGTACAGGCACTGTACTCCACACAGTACTACACGGCAGTATACACACAGTCCCCCACTCGGCACTACACGGCAGTACAGGCACTGTAATCCACTCAGTACTACACGGAAGTATACACACAGTCCCCCACTCGGTACTACACGGCAGTACAGGTACTGTACTCCACTCAGTACTACACGGCAGTATGCACACAGTACTCCACTCAGTACTACACGGCAGTACAGGCACTGTACAACACTCAGTACTACACGGCAGTATACACACATTCCCCCACTCGGTACTACACGTCAGTGCAGGCACTGTACCCCACTCAGTACTACACGGCAGCACAGGCACTATACTCCACTCAGTACTACACGGCACTATACACACAGTACTCCACTCGGTACTACACGGCAGTACATGCACTGTACTCCACTCGGTACTACACCGCGCTATACACACAGTACTCCAGTCGGTACTACACGGCAGTACATGCACTGTACTCCACTCGGTACTACACGGCACTATACAAACAGTACTCCACTCGGTACTACACGGCAGTACAGGCACTGTACTCCACTCAGTACTACACGGCAGTACAAGCACTGTACTCCACTCGGTACTACACGACTGTACATGCACCGTACTCCACTCGGGACTACACGGCAGTACAGGCACTGTACTCCACTCGGTACTACACGGCACTATACAAACAGTACTCCACTCAGTACTACACGGTAGTACAGGCACTCTACTCCACTCGGGACTACACGGCAGTACAGGCACTGTACTCCACTAAGTACTACACGGCAGTACACCCACTGTATTCCACTCGGTACTACACGGCACTATACACACAGTACTCCACTCTGTACTACACGGCAGTACAGGCAAAGTACTCCACTCACTACTACACGGCAGTACAGCCACTGTACTCCACTCGGGACTACCCGGCAGTACAGGCACTGTACTCCAAGCAGTACTACACGGCAGTACAGGCAATGTACTCCACTCGGTACTACACGGCACTATACACACAGTATTCCACTCGGTACTACAAGGCAGTACAGGTACTGTACTCCACTCAGTACTACACGGCAGCATGCACACAGTACTCCACTCGGTACTACACGGCACTATACACACAGTACTCCACTCTGTACTACACGGCAATACAGGCACTGTACTCCACTCGGTACTACACGGCACTATACACACAGTACTCCACTCGGTACTACACGGCAGTACATGCACTACACTCCACTCGGTACTACACCGCACTATACACACAGTACTCCACTCGGTAATACACGACAGTACATGCACTGTACTCCACTCGGTACTACACGGCACTATAAACACAGTACTCCACTCGGTATTACACGGCACTATACACACAGTACTCCACTCGGTACTACACGGCAATACAGGCACTGTACTCCACTCGGTACTACACGGCACTATACACACAGTACTCCACTCGGTACTACACGGCACTATACACACAGTACTCCACTCGGTACTACACGGCAGTACAGCCACAGTACTCCACTCACTACTACACGGCAGTACAGGCACTGTACTCCACTCGGGACTACCCGGCAGTACAGGCACTGTACTCCAAGCAGTACTACACGGCAGTACAGGCAATGTACTCCACTCGGTACTACACGGCACTATACACACAGTACTCCACTCGGTACTACACGGCAGTACATGCACTGTACTCCACTCTGTACTACACGGCAGTATGCACACAGTACTCCACTCGGTACTACACGGCACTATACACACAGTACTCCTCTCGGTACTACACGGCAGTATATGCACTGTACTCCACTCAGTACTACACGGCAGTATATACACAGTACATCACTCGGTACTACATGGCAGTACAGGAACTGTACTCCACTCGGTACTACACGGCAGTATACACACAGTACTCCACTCGGGACAACATGGCATTACAGGCACTGTACCCCACTCAGTACTACACGGCAGCACAGGCACTGTACTCCACTCGGTACTACACGGCACTATACACACAGTACTCCACTCGGGACTACACGGCAGTACAGGCACTGTACTCCATTCCGGACTACACGTCAGTACAGGCACTGTACTCCACTCAGTACTACACGGCAGTACAGGCACAGTACTCCACTCGGTACTACACGGCACTATACACACAGTACTCCACTCGGGACTACACGGCAGTACAGGCACTGTACTCCATTCCGGACTACACGGCAGTACAGGCAATGTACTCCACTCAGTACTACACTGCACTATACACACAGTACTCCACTCGGGACTACACGGTAGTACAGGCACTGTACTCCACTTAGTACTACACGGCAATACAAGCACTGTACTCCACTCGGTACTACACGGCACTATACACACAGTACTCCACTCGGGACTACACGGCAGTACAGGCACTGTACTCCATTCCGGACTACACGGCAGTACGGGCACTGTACTCCACTCAGTACTACACGGCAGTACAGGCACAGTACTCCACTCGGTACTACACGGCAGTATACACACAGTACTCCACTCGGGACAACATGGCAGTACAGGCACTGTACCCCACTCAGTACTACACGGCAACACAGGCACTGTACTCCACTCAGTACTACACGGCACTATACAGAAAGTACTTCACTCGGTACTACACGGCAGTACAGGCACTGTACTCCACTCAGTACTACACGCCAGTACAAGCACTGTACTCCACTCGGGACTACACGGCAGTACAGGCACTGTACTCCACTCAGTACTACACGGCGGTACAGGCACAGTACTCCACTCACTACTACACGGCAGTACAGGCACTGTACACCACTCGGGACTACACGGCAGTACAGGCACTGTACTCCACTCAGTACTACACGGCAGTATAGACACAGTACTACACCCAGTATTACACGGCAGTATAGACACAGTACTACACCCAGTACTACACGGCAGTATAGACACAGTACTACACCCAGTACTACACGGAAGTATACACACAGTACTACACCCAGTACTACACGCCAGTACACACAACCTAATCCATTCGGTACTACACGGCAGTATACACACAGTACTCCACTCAGTACTACACGGCAGTACACACACAGTACTCCACTCAGTACTACACTGCAGTACACCCATCGTACTCCACTCAGTACTACACGGCAGTAAACACACTGTACTCCACTCAGTACTACACGGCAGTATACACACAGTACTACACTCAGTACTACACGGCAGTATAGACACAGTACAGCACTCTGTACTAGACGGCAGTATACACACAGTAATCCACTCAGTACTACACGGCAGTACAGCCATCGTAATCCACACAGTACTACATGTCAGCACAGACAGAGTACTCCACTCGGTATTACCCGGCAGTATACACACAGTACTCCACTCGGGACTACACGGCAGTACACACATACCGTACTCCACTCAGCACTACACGGCAGTACACAAACCGTACTCCACCCAGTACTACACGGCAGTACACACACCATACTTCATTCGGTACTACACGGCAGTACAGACACAGTACTCCACTCAGTAGTTAACGGCTGTATGCACACAGTACTCCACTGAGTACTATATGTTAGTACAGACAACTTAATCCACTCAGTACTACACGGCAGTGCACACACAGTACTCCACTCGGTACTACACGGCAGTACACACACAGTATTCCACTCGGTACTACGCGGCAGTATACACACAGTACTCCACTCAGTACTACACGGCAGTACAGGCACTCTACTCCACTCGGGACTACACGGCAGTACAGGCACTGTACTCCACTCAGTGTTACACGGCAGTACAGGCAGTGTACTCCAATCAGTACTACACGCCAGTACAGGCACTATACTCCACTCGGGACTTCACGGCAGTACAGGCACTGTACTCCACTCAGTACTACACGGCAGTACAGGCACTGTACTCCACTCGGGACTACACGGCAGTACAGGCACTGTACTCCACTCAGTACTGCACGGCAGTACAGGCACTGTACTCCACTCGGTACTACACGGCACTACACACACAGTACTCCACTCGGTACTACACGGCAGTACAGGCACTGTACTCCACTCGGTACTACACGGCACTATACACACAGTACTCCATTCGGGACTACACGGCAGTACATGCACTGTACTCCACTCGGTACTACACGGCAGTACAGGCACTGTACTCTACTCAGTACTACACGGCAGTACAGGCACTGTACTCCACTCAGTGCTACACGGCAGTACACCAACTGTACTCCACTCGGTACTACACGGCACTATACACACAGTACTCCACTCAGTACTACACGGCAGTACAGGCACAGTACTCCACTCACTACTCCACGGCAGTACAGGCACTGTACTCCACTCGGGACTACACGGCAGTACAGGAACTCTACTCCACTCAGTACTACACGGCAGTACAGGCACTGTACTCCACTCGGTACTACACGGCACTATACACTCAGTACTCCACTCGGTAATACACGGCAGTACCTGCCCTGTACTCCACACGGTACTACACGGCACTATACACACAGTACTCCAATCGGTACTACACGGCAGTACAGGCACTGTACTCCACTCAGTACTACACGGCAGTATGCACACCGTACTCCACTCGGTACTACACGGCACTACACACACAGTACTCCACTCGGTACTACATGGCAGTACAGGCACTGTACTCCACTCGGTACTACACGGCAGTATGCACACAGTACTCCACTCGGGACTACACGGCAGTACAGGCACTGTACTCCACTCAGTACTACACGGCAGTATACACACAGTCCCCCACTTGGTACTACACGGCAGTACAGGCACTGTACTCCACTCAGTACTACACGGCAGTATACACACAGTCCCCCACTCGGTACTACAGGGCGGTACAGGTACTGTACTCCACTCAGAACTACACTGCACTATACACACAGTACTCCTCTCGGGACTACTCGCCAGTACAGGTAATGTACTCCACTCAGTACTACACGGCAGTATACACACAGTCCCCCACTGGGTAATTCACGGCAGTACAGGCACTGTACTATACTCAGTACTACAGGGCAGTACAGGTACTGTACTCCACTCAGCACTACCCTGCACTATACACACGGTATTCCACTCGGGACTACACGGCAGTACAGGCACTGTACTACACCCAGTACTACACGGCAGTATAGACACAGTACTACACTCAGTACTACACGGCAGTATAGACACAGTACTACACTCAGTACTACACGGCAGTATAGACACTGTACTACACCCAGTACTACACGGGAGTATAGACACAGTACTACACCCAGTACTACACGGCAGTATACACACAATACTACACCCAGTACTACACGGCAGTATACACACAGTACTACACCCAGTACTACACGCCAGTACACACAACCTAATCCATTCGGTACTACACGGCAGTATAGACACAGTACTCCACTCAGTACTTAACGGCTGTATGCACACAGTACTCCAATGAGTACTACACGGCAGCACACACATCGTACTCCACTCAGTACTACACGGCAGTATACACACAGTACTCCTCACAGTACTACACGGCAGTACACACACAGTACTCCCCTCAGTACTACACGGCAGTACACCTATCGTACTCCACTCAGTACTACACAGCAGTATACAAAGAGTACTCCACTCAGTACTACCCGGCAGTATACACACAGTCTCCCACTCGGTTCTACACGGCAGTACACCCACTGTACTCCACTCCGTACTACACGGCACTAAACACACAGTACTCCACTGAGTACTACACGGCAGTACAAGCACAGTACTCCACTCGGTACTACACGGCAGTACAGGCACTGTACTCCATTCGGTACTACACGGCAGTATACACACAGTACTCCACTCGGTACTACACGGCAGTACATGCACTGTACTCCACTCGGTACTACACCGCACTATACACACAGTACTCCACTCGGTACTACACGGCAGTACATGCACTGTACTCCACTCGGTACTACACGGCACTATACACACAGTACTCCACTCGGTACTACACGGCAGTACAGGCACTGTACTCCACTCAGTACTACACGGCAGTATGCACAGAGTACTCCACTCGGTACTACACGGCACTATACACAGAGTACTCCACTCGGTACTACACGGCAGTACAGGCAATGTACTCCACTCGGTACTACACGGCAGTATACACACAGTACTCCACTCGGGACTACATGGCAGTACAGGCAATGTACTCAACTCAGTACTACACGGTAGTATGCACACCGTCCCCCACTCGGTACTACACAGCACTATACACACTGTACTCCACTCAGTACTACACGGCGGTATACACACATTCCCCCACTCGGTACTACACGGCAGTACAGGCACTGTACTCCACTCAGTACTACACCGCACTATACACACAGTTCTCCACTCAGTACTACACTGCACTATACACACTGTACTAAACTCGGGACTACTCGGCAGTACAGGGACTGTACTCCACTCAGTACTACACGGCAGTATGCACACAGTACTCCACTCGGGACTACACGGCAGTACAGGCACTGTACTCCACTCAGTACTACACGGCAATATACACACAGTCCCCCACTCGGTACTACACGGCAGTACAGGCACTGTACTCCACTCAGTACTACACGGCAGTATACACACAGTTCCCCATTCGGCACTACACGGCAGTACAGGTACTGTACTCCACTCAGCACTACACTGCACTACACACACAGTACTCCACTCGGGACTACTCGGCAGTACAGGCACTGTACTCCACTCAGTACTACACGACAGTATACACACAGTCCCCCACTCGGTACTACACGGCAGTAGAGGTACTGTACTCCACTCAGTACTACAGGGCAGTATACACACAGTACTCCACTCGGTACTACACGGCAGTACAGGCACTGTACCCACTCAGTACTACACGGCAGTACAGGCACTGTACTCCACTCAGTACTACACGGCACTATACACACAGTACTCCACTCGGTACTACACGGAAGTACAGGCACTGTACTCCACTCGGAACTACACGGCAGCATACACACAGTCCCCCACTCGGTACTACACGGCAGTACAGGCACTGTACTCCACCCAGTACTACACGGCAGTAGAGGCACTGTACTCCACTCAGTACTACACGGCAGTACAGGTACAGTACACCACTCAGTACTACACGGCACTATACACAGAGTACTCCACTCGGGACTACATGGCAGTACAGGCACTGTACTCCACTCAGTACTACACGGCAGTACAGGCACTGTACTCCACTCGGTACTACACGGCACTATGCACACAGTACTCCATTCGGGACTACACGGCATTACAGGCACTGTACTCCACTCAGTACTACACGGCAGTACAGGCACTGTACTCCACTCGGTACTACACGGCACTATACACACAGTACCCCACTCAGTACTACACGGCAGTACAGGCACTGTACTCCATTCGGTACTACACGGCACTATACACACAGTACTCCATTCGGGACTACACGGCAGTATAGGCACTGTACTCCACTCAGTACTACACGGCAGTACAGGCACTGTACTCCACTCGGGACTACACGGCAGTACAGGCACTGTACACCACTCAGTCCTACACGGCAGTACAAGCACTGTACTCCACTCGGTACTACACGACAGTACATGCACCGTACTCCACTCGGGACTACACGGCAGTACAGGCACAGTACTCCACTCACTACTACACGGCAGTACAGGCACTGTACTCCAAGCAGTACTACACGGCAGTACAGGCACTGTACTCCACTCGGTACTACACGGCACTATACACACAGTACTCCACTCGGTACTACACGGCAGTACATGCACTGTACTCCACTCGGTACTACACTGCACTATACACACAGTACTCCACTCTGTACTACACGGCAGTACAGGCACTGTACTCCACCCAGTACTACACGGCAGTAGAGGCACTGTACTCCACTCAGTACTACACGGCAGTACAGGTACAGTACACCACTCAGTACTACACGGCACTATACACAGAGTACTCCACTCAGTACTACACGGCAGTACAGGCACTGTACTCCACTCGGGACTACACGGCAGTACAGGCACTGTACACCACTCAGTCCTACACGGCAGTACAAGCACTGTACTCCACTCGGTACTACACGGCACTATACACACAGTACTCCACTCGGTACTACACGGCTGTACAGGCACAGTACTCCACTCACTACTACACGGCAGTACAGGCACTGTACTCCAAGCAGTACTACACGGCAGTACAGGCACTGTACTCCACTCGGTACTACACGGCACTATACACACAGTACTCCACTCGGTACTACACGGCAGTACATGCACTGTACTCCACTCGGTACTACACTGCACTATACACACAGTACTCCACTCTGTACTACACGGCAGTACAGGCACAGTACTCCACTCACTACTACACGGCAGTACAGGCACTGTACCCCACTCAGTACTACACGGCAGTACAGGCACTGTACTCCACTCGGTACTACACGGCACTATACACACAGTACTCCACTCGGTACTACACGGCAGTACATGCACTACACTCCACTCGGTACTACACGGCACTATACACACAGTACTCCACTCGGTAATACACGACAGTACAGGGACTGTACTCCACTCAGTACTACACGGCAGTATACACACAGTCCTCCACTCGGTACTACACGGCAGTACATGCACTGTACTATACTCAGTACTACACGGCAGTACAGGTACTGTACTCCACTCAGCAGTATACTGCACTATACACACAGTACTCCACTCGGTACTACACGGCAGTACAGGCACTGTACTCCACTCAGCACTACACTGCACAATACACACAGTACTCCACTCATTACTACACGGCAGTATACACAGTCTCCCACTCAGTTCTACACGGCAGTACAGGCACTGTACTCCACACAGTACTACACGGCAGTATACACACAGTCCCCCACTCGGCACTACACGGCAGTACAGGCACTGTAATCCACTCAGTACTACACGGAAGTTTACACACAGTCCCCCACTCGGTACTACACGGCAGTACAGGTACTGTACACCACTCAGTACTACACGGCAGTATGCACACAGAACTCCACTCAGTACTACACGGCAGTATAGGCACTGTACAACACTCAGTACTACACGGCAGTATACACACATTCCCCCACTCGGTACTACACGTCAGTGCAGGCACTGTACCCCACTCAGTACTACACGGCAGCACAGGCACTATACTCCACTCAGTACTACACGGCACTATACACACAGTACTCCACTCGGTACTACACGGCAGTACATGCACTGTACTCCACTCGGTACTACACCGCGCTATACACACAGTACTCCAGTCGGTACTACACGGCAGTACATGCACTGTACTCCACTCGGTACTACACGGCACTATACAAACAGTACTCCACTCGGTACTACACGGCAGTACAGGCACTGTACTCCACTCAGTACTACACGGCAGTACAAGCACTGTACTCCACTCGGTACTACACGACTGTACATGCACCGTACTCCACTCGGGACTACACGGCAGTACAGGCACTGTACTCCACTCGGTACTACACGGCACTATACAAACAGTACTCCACTCAGTACTACACGGTAGTACAGGCACTCTACTCCACTCGGGACTACACGGCAGTACAGGCACTGTACTCCACTAAGTACTACACGGCAGTACACCCACTGTATTCCACTCGGTACTACACGGCACTATACACACAGTAATCCACTCTGTACTACACGGCAGTACAGGCACAGTACTCCACTCACTACTACACGGCAGTACAGGCACTGTACTCCACTCGGGACTACCCGGCAGTACAGGCACTGTACTCCAAGCAGTACTACACGGCAGTACAGGCAATGTACTCCACTCGGTACTACAAGGCAGTACAGGTACTGTACTCCACTCAGTACTACACGGCAGCATGCACACAGTACTCCACTCGGTACTACACGGCACTATACACACAGTACTCCACTCTGTACTACACGGCAATACAGGCACTGTACTCCACTCGGTACTACACGGCACTATACACACAGTACTCCACTCGGTACTACACGGCAGTACATGCACTACACTCCACTCGGTACTACACCGCACTATACACACAGTACTCCACTCGGTAATACACGACAGTACATGCACTGTACTCCACTCGGTACTACACGGCACTATAAACACAGTACTCCACTCGGTATTACACGGCACTATACACACAGTACTCCACTCGGTACTACACGGCAATACAGGCACTGTACTCCACTCGGTACTACACGGCACTATACACACAGTACTCCACTCGGTACTACACGGCACTATACACACAGTACTCCACCCTGTACTACACGGCAGTACAGGCACAGTACTCCACTCACTACTACACGGCAGTACAGGCACTGTACTCCACTCGGGACTACCCGGCAGTACAGGCACTGTACTCCAAGCAGTACTACACGGCAGTACAGGCAATGTACTCCACTCGGTACTACACGGCACTATACACACAGTACTCCACTCGGTACGACACGGCAGTACATGCACTGTACTCCACTCTGTACTACACGGCAGTATGCACACAGTACTCCACTCGGTACTACACGGCACTATACACACAGTACTCCTCTCGGTACTACACGGCAGTATATGCACTGTACTCCACTCAGTACTACACGGCAGTATATACACAGTACATCACTCGGTACTACATGGCAGTACAGGAACTGTACTCCACTCGGTACTACACGGCAGTATACACACAGTACTCCACTCGGGACAACATGGCATTACAGGCACTGTACCCCACTCAGTACTACACGGCAGCACAGGCACTGTACTCCACTCGGTACTACACGGCACTATACACACAGTACTCCACTCGGGACTACACGGCAGTACAGGCACTGTACTCCATTCCGGACTACACGGCAGTACAGGCAGTGTACTCCACTCAGTACTACACGGCAGTACAGGCACAGTACTCCACTCGGTACTACACGGCACTATACACACAGTACTCCACTCGGGACTACACGGCAGTACAGGCACTGTACTCCATTCCGGACTACACGGCAGTACAGGCACTGTACTCCACTCAGTACTACACTGCACTATACACACAGTACTCCACTCGGGACTACACGGTAGTACAGGCACTGTACTCCACTTAGTACTACACGGCAATACAGGCACTGTACTCCACTCGGTACTACACGGCACTATACACACAGTACTCCACTCGGGACTACACGGCAGTACAGGCACTGTACTCCATTCCGGACTACACGGCAGTACAGGCACTGTACTCCACTCAGTACTACACGGCAGTACAGGCACAGTACTCCACTCGGTACTACACGGCAGTATACACACAGTACTCCACTCGGGACAACATGGCAGTACAGGCACTGTACCCCACTCAGTACTACACGGCAACACAGGCACTGTACTCCACTCAGTACTACACGGCACTATACAGAAAGTACTTCACTCGGTACTACACGGCAGTACAGGCACTGTACTCCACTCAGTACTACACGGCAGTATAGACACAGTACTACACCCAGTATTACACGGCAGTATAGACACAGTACTACACCCAGTACTACACGCAGTATAGACACAGTACTACACCCAGTACTACACGGAAGTATACACACAGTACTACACCCAGTACTACACGCCAGTACACACAACCTAATCCATTCGGTACTACACGGCAGTATACACACAGTACTCCACTCAGTACTACACGGCAGTACACACACAGTACTCCACTCAGTACTACACTGCAGTACACCCATCGTACTCCACTCAGTACTACACGGCAGTATACACACTGTACTCCACTCAGTACTACACGGCAGTATACACACAGTACTACACTCAGTACTACACGGCAGTATAGACACAGTACAGCACTCTGTACTAGACGGCAGTATACACACAGTAATCCACTCAGTACTACACGGCAGTACAGCCATCGTAATCCACTCAGTACTACATGTCAGCACAGACAGAGTACTCCACTCGGTATTACCCGGCAGTATACACACAGTACTCCACTCGGGACTACACGGCAGTACACACATACCGTACTCCACTCAGCACTACACGGCAGTACACAAACCGTACTCCACCCAGTACTACACGGCAGTACACACACCATACTTCATTCGGTACTACACGGCAGTACAGACACAGTACTCCACTCAGTAGTTAACGGCTGTATGCACACAGTACTCCACTGAGTACTATATGTTAGTACAGACAACGTAATCCACTCAGTACTACACGGCAGTGCACACACAGTACTCCACTCGGTACTACACGGCAGTACACACACAGTATTCCACTCGGTACTACGCGGCAGTATACACACAGTACTCCACTCAGTACTACACGGCAGTACAGGCACTCTACTCCACTCGGGACTACACGGCAGTACAGGCACTGTACTCCACTCAGTGTTACACGGCAGTACAGGCAGTGTACTCCAATCAGTACTACACGCCAGTACAGGCACTGTACTCCACTCGGGTCTTCACGGCAGTACAGGCACTGTACTCCACTCAGTACTACACGGCAGTACAGGCACTGTACTCCACTCGGTACTACATGGCACTACACACACAGTTCTCCACTCGGTACTACACGGCAGTACAGGCACTGTACTCCACTCACTACTACACGGCAGTACATGCACAGTACTCCAGTCGGGACTACACGGCAGTACAGGCACTGTACTCCACTCGGTACTACACGGCACTATGCACACAGTACTCCACTCAGTACTACACGGCAGTACAGGCACTCTACTCCACTCGGGACTACACGGCAGTACAGGCACTGTACTCCACTCAGTACTACACGGCAGTACAGGCAGTGTACTGATATCAGTACTGCACGGCAGTACAGGCACTGTACTCCACTCGGGACTACACGGCAGTACAGGCACTGTACTCCACTCAGTACTGCACGGCAGTACAGGCACTGTACTCCACTCGGTACTACACGGCACTACACACACATACTAGACTCGGTACTACACGGCAGTACAGGCACTGTACTCCACTCGGTACTACACGGCACTATACACACAGTACTCCATTCGGGACTACACGGCAGTACATGCACTGTACTCCACTCGGTACTACACGGCAGTACAGGCACTGTACTCTACTCAGTACTACACGGCAGTACAGGCACTGTACTCCACTCAGTACTACACGGCAGTACACCAACTGTACTCCACTCGGTACTACACGGCACTATACACACAGTACTCCACTCAGTACTACACGGCAGTACAGGCACAGTACTCCACTCACTACTCCACGGCAGTACAGGCACTGTACTCCACTCGGGACTACACGGCAGTAGAGGAACTCTACTCCACTCAGTACTACACGGCAGTACAGGCACTGTACTCCACTCGGTACTACACGGCACTATACACTCAGTACTCCACTCGGTAATACACGGCAGTACCTGCCCTCTACTCCACTCGGTACTACACGGCACTATACACACAGTACTCCAATCGGTACTACACGGCAGTACAGGCACTGTACTCCACTCAGTACTACACGGCAGTATGCACACCGTACTCCACTCGGTACTACACGGCACTACACACACAGTACTCCACTCGGTACTACATGGCAGTACAGGCACTGTACTCCACTCGGTACTACACGGCAGTATGCACACAGTACTCCACTCGGGACTACACGGCAGTACAGGCACTGTACTCCACTCAGTACTACACGGCAGTATACACACAGTCCCCCACTTGGTACTACACGGCAGTACAGGCACTGTACTCCACTCAGTACTACACGGCAGTATACACACAGTCCCCCACTCGGTACTACAGGGCGGTACAGGTACTGTACTCCACTCAGAACTACACTGCACTATACACACAGTACTCCTCTCGGGACTACTCGCCAGTACAGGTACTGTACTCCACTCAGTACTACACGGCAGTATACACACAGTCCCCCACTGGGTAATTCACGGCAGTACAGGCACTGTACTATACTCAGTACTACAGGGCAGTACAGGTACTGTACTCCACTCAGCACTACCCTGCACTATACACACGGTATTCCACTCGGGACTACACGGTAGTACAAGCACTGTACTACACCCAGTACTACACGGCAGTATAGACACAGTACTACACTCAGTACTACACGGCAGTATAGACACAGTACTACACTCAGTACTACACGGCAGTATAGACACTGTACTACACCCAGTACTACACGGGAGTATAGACACAGTACTACACCCAGTACTACACGGCAGTATACACACAGTACTACACCCAGTACTACACGGCAGTATACAACAGTACTACACACAGTACTACACGCCAGTACACACAACCTAATCCATTCGGGACTACACGGCAGTATAGACACAGTACTCCACTCAGTACTTAACGGCTGCATGCACACAGTACTCCAATGAGTACTACACGGCAGCACACACATCGTACTCCACTCAGTACTACACGGCAGTATACACACAGTACTCCTCACAGTACTACACGGCAGTACACACACAGTACTCCCCTCAGTACTACACGGCAGTACACCCATCGTACTCCACTCAGTACTACACGGCAGTATACAAACAGTACTCCACTCAGTACTACCCGGCAGTATACACACAGTCTCCCACTCGGTTCTACACGGCAGTACACCCACTGTACTCCACTCCGTACTACACGGCACTAAACACACAGTACTCCACTGAGTACTACACGGCAGTACAAGCACAGTACTCCACTCACTACTACACGGCAGTACAGGCTTTGTACTCCACTCGGGACTACACGGCAGTACAGGCACTGTACTCCACTCAGTACTACACGGCAATACAGGCACTGTACTCCACTCGGTACTACATGGCACTATACACACAATACTCCACTCGGTACTACACGGCAGTACAGGTACTGTACTCCACTCAGTACTGCACGGCAGTATACACACAGTACTCCTCACAGTACTACACGGCAGTACACACACAGTACTCCCCTCAGTACTACACGGCAGTACACCCATCGTACTCCACTCAGTACTACACGGCAGTATACAAACAGTACTCCACTCAGTACTACCCGGCAGTATACACACAGTCTCCCACTCGGTTCTACACGGCAGTACACCCACTGTACTCCACTCCGTACTACACGGCACTATACACTCAGTACTCCACTCGGTAATACACGGCAGTACCTGCCCTGTACTCCACTCGGTACTACACGGCACTATACACACAGTACTCCAATCGGTACTACACGGCAGTACAGGCACTGTACTCCACTCAGTACTACACGGCAGTATGCACACCGTACTCCACTCGGTACTACACGGCACTACACACACAGTACTCCACTCGGTACTACATGGCAGTACAGGCACTGTACTCCACTCGGTACTACACGGCAGTATGCACACAGTACTCCACTCGGGACTACACGGCAGTGCAGGCACTGTACTCCACTCGGTACTACACGGCAGTATACACAGAGTCCCCCACGCGGTACTACACGGCAGTACAGGCACTGTACGCCACCCAGTACTACACGGCAGTACAGGCACTGTACACCACTCGGTACTACACGGCAGTATACATACAGTCCCCCACTCGGTACTACACGGCAGTACAGGCACAGTACCCCACTCAGTGCTACACGGCTGTACAGGCACTGTACTCCACTCAGTACTACACGGCACTATACACACTGTACTCCACTCGGTACTACACGGCAGTACAGGCACTGTACTCCACTCGGTACTACACGGCAGTACAGGCACTGCACTCCACTGAGTACTACACGGCAGTACATGCACTGTACTCCACTTGGTACTACACGGCACTATACACACAGTACTCCACTCGGTACTACACGGCAGTACAGGCACTGTACTCCACTCGGTACTACACGGCACTATACACACAGTACTCCATTCACGACTACACGGCAGTACAGGCACTGTACACCACTCAGTACTACACTGCACTATACACACAGTACTCCACTCGGGACTACACGGGAGTACAGGCACTGCACTCCACTGAGTACTACACGGCAGTACAGACACTGTACTCCACTTGGTACTACACGGCACTATACACACAGAACTCCACTCGGTACTACACGGCAGTACAGGCACTGTACTCCACTCGGTACTTCACGGCACTATACACACAGTACTCCATTCGCGACTACACGGCAGTACAGGCACTGTACACCACTCAGTACTACACTGCACTATACACACAGTACTCCACTCGGGACTACACGGGAGTACAGGCACTGTACTACACTCAGTACTACACGGCAGTACAGGCACTGTACTCCACTTAGTACTACACGGCAGTACAGGCACTGTCCTCCACTCAGAACTACACGGCAGTACAGGCACTGTACTCCACTCGGTACTACACGGCACTATACACACAGTACTCCACTCGGGACTACACGGCAGTACAGGCACTGTACTCCACTCAGTACTACACGGCAGTACAGGCACTGTACTCCACTCAGTACTACACGGCAGTACAGGCACTGTACTCCACTCAGTACTACACGGCAGTACAGGCACTGTACTCCAATCAGTACTTCACGGCAATACAGGCACTGTACTCCACTCAGTACTACACGGCAGTACAGGCACTGTAATCCACTCGGTGTCCGGCTCCATGGCTAAGTGGTTAGCGTGCTGGCCTTTGGCCACAGGGGTCCCGGGTTCGATTCGGGCAGGGTCGGGAATTTTCATCATAATTGGTTAATTCCGCTGGCACTGGGGCTGGGTGTATGTGTCGTCATCATCACCATTTCATCCTCATCATGACGCGCAGGTCGCCTACGGGTGTCAAATCAAAAGGCCTGCATTTGGCGAGCCGAACTTGTCCTTGGGCACTCCCGGCACTAAAAGCCATACGCCATTTCATTTTACTCCACTCGGTACTACACGGCACTATACACACAGTACTCCACTCAGTACTACACGGCAGTACAGGCACTGTACTCCACTCGGGACTACATGGCAGTACAGGCACTGTACTCCACTCAGTACTACACGGCAGTACAGGCACTGTATTCCACTCAGTACTACACGGCAGTACAGGCACTGTCCTCCACTCAGAACTACACGGCAGTACAGGCACTGAACTCCACTCGGTACTACACGCACTATACACACAGTACTCCACTCGGTACTACACGGCAGTACAGGCACTGTACTCCACTCGGTACTACACGGCAGTATACACACAGTCCCCCACGCGGTACTACACGGCAGTACAGGCACTGTACACCACCCAGTACTACACGGCAGTACAGGCACTGTAATCCACTCAGTACTACACGGCAGTACGGGCACTGTACACCACTCAGTACTACACTGCACTATACACACAGTACTCCACTCGGGACTACACGGCAGTACAGGCACTGTACACCACCCAGTACTACACGGCAGTACAGGCACTGTAATCCACTCAGTACTACACGGCAGTACAGGCAATGTACACCACTCAGTACTACACTGCACTATACACACAGTACTCCACTCGGGACTACACGGGAGTACAGGCACTGTACTACACTCAGTACTACACGGCAGTACAGGCACTGTACTCCACTCGGTACTACACGGCACTATACACACAGTACTCCATTCGGGACTACACGGCAGTACAGGCATTGTACTCCACTCAGTACTACACGGCAGTACAGGCACTGTCCTCCACTCAGAACTACACGGCAGTACAGGCACTGTACTCCACTCGGTACTACACGGCACTATACACACAGTACTCCACTCGGGACTACACGGCAGTACAGGCACTGTACTCCACTCATTACTACACGGCAGTACAGGCACTGTACTCCACTCAGTACTACACGGCAGTACAGGCACTGTACTCCACTCAGTACTACACGGCAGTATGCACACAGTACTCCACTCAGTACTACACGGCAGTACAGGCACTGTACTATACTCAGTACTACACGGCATTATACACACATTCCCCCACTCGGTACTACACGTCAGTACAATCACTGTACCCCACTCAGTACTACACGGCAGCACAGGCACTGTACTCCACTCAGTACTACACGGCACTATACACATTGTACACCACTCGGTACTACACGGCAGTACAGGCAATGTACTCCACTCAGTACTACACGGCAGTACAGGCACTGTACTCCACTCGGTACTACACGGCACTATACAAAATGTTCTCCACTCGGTACTACACGGCAGTACAGGCACTGTACTCCACTCAGTACTACACGGCACTATACACACTGTACTCCACTCGGTACTAGACGGCACTATGCACACTGTACTCCACTCGGTACAACACGGCAGTACAGGCATTGTACTCCAATCGGTACTACACGGCACTATTCACACTGTACTCCACTCAGTACTACACGGCAGTACAGGCACTGTACTCCACTCGGCATTACACGGCACTATACACACAGTACTCCACTGGGTACTACACGTCAGTACAGGCACTCTACCCCACTCAGTACTACACGGCAGCACAGGCACTGTACTCAACTCAGTACTACACGGCACTATACACACTGTACATCACTCGGTACTACACGGCAGTACAGGCAATGTACTCCACTCAGTACTACACGGCAGTACAGGCACTGTACTCCACTCGGTACTACACGGCACTATACAAACTGTTCTCCAATCGGTACTACACGGCAGTACAGGCACTGTACTCCACTCAGTACTACACGGCACTATACAGACTGTACTCCACTCGGTACTAGACGGCACTATACACACTGTACTCCACTCGGGACAACACGGCAGTACAGGCACTGTACTCCAATCGGTACTACACGGCACTATTCACACTGTACTCCACTCAGTACTACACGGCAGTAGAGGCACTGTACTCCACTCGGCACTACACGGCACTATACACACAGTACTCCACTCGGTACTACACGGCAGTACATGAACTGTACTCCACGCGGTACTACACCGCACTATACACACAGTACTCCACTCGGTAATACACGACAGTACATGCACTGTACTCCACTCGGTACTACACGGCACTATACACACAGTATTCCACTCGGTACTACACGGCAGTACATGCACTGTACTCCACTCGGTACTACACCGCACTATACACACAGTACTCCACTCGGTAGTACACGGCAGTACATGCACTGTACTCCACTCGGTACTACACGGCAGTACAGGCACTGTACTCCACTCGGCACTACACGCCACTATACACACAGTACTCCACTCGGTACTACACGCAGTACAGGCACTGTACTCCACTCGGTACTACACGGCACTATACACACAGTAATCCACTCGGTACTACACGGCAGTACAGGCACTGTGCTCCACTCAGTACTACACGGCAGTATGCACACAGTACTCCACTCGGGACTACATGGCAGTACAGGCACTGTACTCCACTCGGTACTACACGGCAGTACAGGCACTGTACTCCACTCAGCACTACACTGCACTATACACACAGTACTCCACTCGGGACTACACGGCAGTACATGCACTGTACTCCACTCAGTACTACACTGCACTATACACACAGTACTCCACTCGGCACTACACGGCAGTACAGGCACTTAACCCCACTCAGTACTACACGGCAGTATAAGCACTGTACTCCACTCGGTACTACACGGCAGTACAGGCAATGTACTCCAATCAGAACTACACGGCAGTACAGGCACTGTACTCCACTCGGGACTGCACGGCAGTACAGGCACTGTACTCCACTCAGTACTACACGGCAGTACAGATACTGTACTCCAATCAGTACTACACGGCAGTACAGGCACTGTACTCCACTCAGTACTACACGGCAGTACAGGCACTGTACTCCACTCAGTTCTACACGGCAGTACAGGCACTGTACTCCACTCGGTGTCCGGCTCCATGGCTAAGTGGTTAGCGTGCTGGCTTTTGGCCACAGGGGTCCCGGGTTCGATTCGGGCAGGGTCGGGAATTTTCACCATAATTGGTTAATTCCGCTGGCACTGGGGCTGGGAGTATGTGTCGTCATCATCACCATTTCATCCTCATCACGACGCGCAGGTCGCCTACGGGAGTCAAATCAAAAGGCCTGCATTTGGCGAGCCGAACTTGTCCTTGGGCACTCCCGGCACTAAAAGCCATACGCCATTTCATTTTACTCCACTCGGTACTACACGGCACTATACACACAGTACTCCACTCAGTACTACACGGCAGTACAGGCACTGTACTCCACTCAGTACTACACGGCAGTACAGGCACTGGAATCCACTCAGTACTATAAGGGAGTACAGGCACTGTACTCCACTCGGTACTACACGGTACTATACACACAGTACTCCACTCAGTACTACACGGCAGTACAGGCACTCTACACCACTCGGGACTACACGGCAGTACAGGCACTGTACCCCACTCGGTACTACACGCACTATACACACAGTACTCCACTCGGTACTACACGGCAGTACAGGCACTGTACTCCACTCGGTACTACACGGCAGTATACACACAGTCCCCCACGCGGTTCTACACGGCAATACAGGCACTGTACACCACCCAGTACTACACGGCAGTACAGGCACTGTAATCCACTCAGTACTACACGGCAGTACAGGCACTGTACACCACTCAGTACTACACTGCACTATACACACAGTACTCCACTCTGGACTACACGGCAGTACAGGCACTGTACACCACCCAGTACTACACGGCAGTACAGGCACTGTAATCCACTCAGTACTACACGGCAGTACAGGCACTGTACACCACTCAGTACTACACTGCACTATACACACAGTACTCCACTCGGGACTACACGGGACTACAGGCACTGTACTACACTCAGTACTACACGGCAGTACAGGCACTGTACTCCACTCGGTACTACACGGCACTATACACACAGTACTCCATTCGGGAGTACACGGCAGTACAGGCATTGTACTCCACTCAGTACTACACGGCAGTACAGGCACTGTCCTCCACTCAGAACTACACGGCAGTACAGGCACTGTACTCCAATCGGTACTACACGGCACTATACACACAGTACTCCACTCGGGACTACACGGCAGTACAGGCACTGTACTCCACTCAGTACTACACGGCAGTACAGGCACTGTACTCCACTCAGTAATACACGGCAGTACAGGCACTGTACTCCACTCAGTACTACACGGCAGTATGCACACAGTACTCCACTCAGTACTACACGGCAGTACAGGCACTGTACTATACTCAGTACTACACGGCAGTATACACACATTCCCCCATTCGGTACTACACGTCAGTACAGGCACTGTAACCCACTCAGTACTACACGGCAGCACAGGCACTGTACTCCACTCAGTACTACACGGCACTATACACACTGTACACCACTCGGTACTACACGGCAGTACAGGCATTGTACTCCACTCAGTACTACACGGCAGTACAGGCACTGTCCTCCACTCAGAACTACACGGCAGTACAGGCACTGTACTCCAATCGGTACTACACGGCACTATACACACAGTACTCCACTCGGGACTACACGGCAGTACAGGCACTGTACTCCAAGCAGTACTACACGGCAGTACAGTCACTGTACTCCACTCGGTACTACACGGCGCTATACACACAGTACTCCACTCGGTACTACACGGCAGTACAGGTACTGTACTCCACTCAGTACTACACGGCAGCATGCAAACTGTACTCCACTCGGTACTACACGGCACTATACACACAGTACTCCACTCGGTACTACACGGCAATACAGGCACTGTACTCCACTCGGTACTACACGGCACTATACACACAGTACTCCACTCGGTACTACACGGCACTATACATACAGTACTCCACTCGGTACTACACGGCTGTACAGGCACAGTACTCCACTCACTACTACACGGCAGTACAGGCTCTGTACTCCACTCGGGACTACCCGGCAGTACAGGCACTGTACTCCAAGCAGTACTACACGGCAGTACAGTCACTGTACTCCACTCGGTACTTAACGGCACTATACACACAGTACTCCACTCGGTACTACACGGCAGCACATGCACTGTACTCCACTCGGTACTACACCGCACTATACACACAGTACTCCACTCGGTAATACACGACAGTACATGCACTGTACTCCACTCGGTACTACACGGCACTATACACACAGTATTCCACACGGTACTACACGGCACTATACACACAGTACTCCACACGGTACTACACGGCAATACAGGCACTGTACTCCACTCGGTACTACACGGCACTATACACACAGTACTCCACTCGGTACTACACGGCACTATACATACAGTACTCCACTCGGTACTACACGGCTGTACAGGCACAGTACTCCACTCAATACTACACGGCAGTACAGGCAATGTACTCCACTCGGGACTACCCGGCAATACAGGAACTGTACTCCAAGCAGTACTACACGGCAGTACTTGCACTGTACTCCACGCGGTACTACACGGCACTCTACACACAGTACTCCACTGGGTACTACACGGCAGTATATGCACTGTACTCCACTCGGTACTACACTGCACTATAAACACTGTACTCCACTCGGGACTACTCGGCAGTACAGGGACTGTACTCCACTCAGTACTACACGGCAGTATACACACAGTCCTCCACTCGGTATTACACGGCAGTACAGGCACTGTACTATACTCAGTACTACATGGCAGTACAGGTACTGTACTCCACTCAGCAGTACACTGCACTATACACACAGTACTCCACTCGGTACTATACGGCAGTACAGGCACAGTACTCCACTCAGCACTACACTGCACAATACACACAGTACTCCACTCATTACTACACGGCAGTATACACACAGTCCCCTACTCGGCACTACACGGCAGTACAGGCACTGTAATCCACTCAGTACTACACGGCAGTATACACACAGTCCCCCAATCGGTACTACACGGCAGTACAGGTACTGTACTCCACTCAGTACTACACGGCAGTATGCACACAGTACTCCACTCAGTACTACACGGCAGTACAGGCACTGTACTACACTCAGTACTACACGGCAGTATACACATATTCCCCCACTCGGTACTACACGTCAATACAGGCACTGTACCCCACTCAGTACTACACGGCAGAACAGGCACTGTACTCCACTCAGTACTACTCGGCACTATACAAACTGTACACCACTCGGTACTACACGGCAGTACAGGCAATGTACTCCACTCAGTACTACACGGTAGTACAGGCACTGTACTGCACTCGGTACCACACGGCACTATACAAACTGTACTCCACTCGGTACTACACGGCAGTACAGGCACTGTACTCCACTCAGTACTACACGGCACTATACACACTGTACTCCACTCGGTACTAGACGGCACTATACACACTGTAGTCCACTCGGTACAACACGGCAGTACAGGCACTGTACTCCACTCGGTACTACACGGTACTCCTCACACTGAACTCCACTCAGTACTACACGGCAGTACAGGCACTGTACTCCACTCGGCACTACACGGCACTATACACAGAGTACTCCACTCGGTACTACACGCAGTACAGGCACTGTACTCCACTCGGTACTACACGGACCTATACACACAGTACTCCACTCGGTACTACACGGCAGTACAGGCACTGTACTCCACTCAGTACTACACGGCAGTATGCACACAGTACTCCACTCGGGACTACATGGCAGTACAGGCACTGTACTCCACTCGGTACTACACGGCAGTACAGGCACTGTACTCCACTCAGCACTACACTGCACAATACACACAGTACTCCACTCGGGACTACACGGCAGTACATGCAATGTACTCCACTCAGTACTACACTGCACTATACACACAGTCCTCCACTCGGCACTACACGGCAGTACAGGCACTGAACCCCACTCAGTACTACACGGCAGTATAAGCAATCTACTCCACTCGGTACTACACGGCAGTACAGGCACTGTACTCCAATCAGAACTACACGGCAGTACAGGCACTGTACTCCACTCGGGACTACACGGCAGTACGGGCACTGTACTCCACTCAGTACTACACGGCAGTACAGGTACTGTACTCCAATCAGTACTACACGGCAGTACAGGCACTGTACTCCACTCAGTACTTCACGGCAGTACAGGCACTGTACTCCACTCAGTACTACACGGCAGTACAGGCACTGTACTCCACTCGGTGTCCGGCACCATGGCTAAGTGGTTAGCGTGCTGGCTTTTGGCCACGGGGGTCCCGGGTTCGATTCGGGCAGGGTCGGGAATTTTCACCATAATTGGTTAATTCCGCTGGCACTGGGGCTGGGAGTATGTGTCGTCATCATCACCATTTCATCCTCATCACGACGCGCAGGTCGCCTACGGGAGTCAAATCAAAAGGCCTGCATTTGGCGAGCCGAACTTGTCCTTGGGCACTCCCGGCACTAAAAGCCATACGCCATTATATTTTACTAAACTCGGTACTACACGGCACTATACACACAGTACTCCACTCAGTACTACACGGCAGTACAGGCACTGTACTCCACTCGGGACTACATGGCAGTACAGGCACTGTACTCCACTCAGTACTACACGGCAGTACAGGCACTGTACTCCACTCAGTACTACACGGCAGTACAGGCACTGGAATCCACTCAGTACTATAAGGGAGTACAGGCACTGTACTCCACTCGGTACTACACGGCACTATACACACCGTACTCCACTCAGTACTACACGGCAGTACATTCACTCTACTCCACTCGGGACTACACGGCAGTACAGGCACTGTACCCCACTCGGTACTACACGAACTATACACACAGTACTCCACTCGGTTCTACACGGCAGTACAGGCACTGTACTCCACTCGGTACTACACGGCAGTATACACACAGTCCCCCACGCGGTACTACACGGCAGTACAGGCACTGTACACCACCCAGTACTACACGGCAGTACAGGCACTGTAATCCACTCAGTACTACACGGCAGTACAGGCACTGTACCCCACTCAGTACTACACTGCACTATACACACAGTACTCCACTCGGGACTACACGGCAGTACAGGCACTGTACACCACCCAGTACTACACGGCAGTACAGGCACTGTAATCCACTCAGTACTACACGGCAGTACAGGCAATGTACACCACTCAGTACTACACTGCACTATACACACAGTACTCCACTCGGGACTACACGGGAGTACAGGCACTGTACTACACACAGTACTACACGGCAGTACAGGCACTGTACTCCACTCGGTACTACACGGCACTATACACACAGTACTCCATTCGGGCCTACACGGCAGTACAGGCATTGTACTCCACTCAGTACTACACGGTAGTACAGGCACTGTCCTCCACTCAGTACTACCTGGCAGTACAGGCACTGTACTCCACTCGGTACTACACGGCACTATACACACAGTACTCCACTCGGGACTACACGGCAGTACAGGCACTGTACTCCACTCAGAACTACACGGCAGTACAGGCAATGTACTCCACTCAGTACTACACGGCAGTACAGGCACTGTACTCCACTCAGTACTACACGGCAGTATGCACACAGTACTCCACTCAGCACTACACGGCAGTACAGGCACTGTACTATACTCAGTACTACACGGCAGTATACACACATTCCCCCACTCGGTACTACAAGTCAGTACAGGCACTGTACCCCACTCAGTACTACACGGCAGCACAGGCACTGTACTCCACTCAGTACTACACGGCACTATACACACTGTACACCACTCGGTACTACACGGCAGTACAGGCAATGTACTCCACTCGGTACTACACGGCAGTACAGGCACTGTACTCCACTCAGTACTACACGGCACTATACACACTGTACTCCACTCGGTACTAGACGGCCCTATACACAGTGTACTCCACTCGGTACAACACGGCAGTACAGGCACTGTACTCCAATCGGTACTACACGGCACTATTCACACTCTACTCCACTCAGTACTACACGGCAGTACAGGCACTGTACTCCACTCGGCACTACACGGCACTATACACACAGTACTCCACTCGGTACTACACGCAGTACAGGCACTGTACTCCACTCGGTACTACACGGCACTATACACACAGTACTCCACTAGGTACTACACGGCAGTACAGGCACTGTACTCCACTCAGTACTGCACGGCAGTATGCTCACAGTACTCCACTCGGGACTACATGGAAGTACAGGCACTGTACTCCACTCGGTACTACACGGCAGTACAGGCACTGTACTCCACTCAGCACTACACTGCACTATACACACAGTACTCCACTCGGGACTACACGGCAGTACATGCACTGTACTCCACTCAGTACTACACTGCACTATACACACAGTACTCCACTCGGCACTACACGGCATTACAGGCACTGAACCCCACTCAGTACTACACGGCAGTATAAGCACTGTACTCCACTCGGTACTACACGGCAGTACAGGCACTGTATTCCAATCGGAGCTACACGGCAGTACAGGCTCTGTACTCCACTCGGGACTACACGGCAGTACAGGCAATGTACTCCACTCAGTACTACACGGCAGTACAGGTACTGTACTCCAATCAGTACTACACGGCAGTACAGGCACTGTACTCCACTCGGTACTACACGGCACTATACACACAGTACTCCACTCAGTACTACATGGCAGTACAGGCACTGTACTCCACTCGGGACTACATGGCAGTACAGGCACTGTACTCCACTCAGTACTACATGGCAGTACAGGCACTGTACTCCACTCAGTACTACACGGCGGTACAGGCACTGGAATCCACTCAGTACTACAAGGGAGTACAGGCACTGTACTCCACTCGGTACTACACGGCACTATAAACACAGTACTTCACTCAGTACTACACGCCAGTACAGGCACTCTACTCCACTCGGGACTACACGGCAGTACAGGCACTGTACCCCACTCAGTACTACACGGCAGAACAGGCACTGTACTCCACTCAGTACTACACGGCAGAACACCCACTGTATTCCACTCGGTACTACACGGCACTACACACACAGTACTCCACTCGGTACTACACGGCAGTACATGCACTGTACTCCACTCGGTACTACACCGCACTATACACACAGTACTCCACTCGGTAATACACGACAGTACATGCACTGTACTCCACTCGGTACTACACGGCAATATACACACAGTACTCCACTCGGTACTACACGAAACTATACACACAGTACTCCACTCGGTACTACACGGCAATACAGGCACTGTACTCCACTCGGTACTACACGGCACTATACACACAGTACTCCACTCGGTACTACACGGCACTATACACACAGTACTCCACTCGGTACTACACGGCTGTACAGGCACAGTACTCCACTCACTACTACACGGCAGTACATGCACTGTACTCCACTCGGGACTAACCGGCAGTACAGGCACTGTACTCCAAGCAGTACTACACGGCAGTACAGGCACTGTACTCCACTCGGTACTACACGGCACTATACACACAGTACTCCACTCGGTACTACACGGCAGTACAGGCACTGTACTCCACTCGGGACTACATGGCAGTACAGGCACAGTACTCCACTCACTACTACACGGCAGTACAGGCACTGTACTCCACTCGGGACTAACCGGCAGTACAGGCATTGTACTCCAAGCAGTACTACACGGCAGTACTGGCACTGTACTATACTCAGTACTACACGGCAGTACAGGTACTGTACTCCACTCAGCAGTACACTGCTCTATACACACAGTACTCCACTCGGTACTACACGGCAGTACAGGCACTGTACTCCACTCAGCACTACACTGCACAATACACACAGTACTCCACTCATTACTACACGGCAGTATACACAGTCTCCCACTCGGTTCTACACGGCAGTACAGGCACTGTACTCCACTCAGTACTACACGGCAGTATACATACAGTCCCCCACTCGGCACTACACGGCAGTACAGGCACTGTAATCCACTCAGTACTACACGGCAGTATACACACAGTCCCCCACTCGGTACTACACGGCAGTACAGGTACTGTACTCCACTCAGTACTACACGGCAGTATGCACACAGTACTCCACTCAGTACTACAAGGCAGTAGAGGCACTGTACAACACTCAGTACTACACGGCAGTATACACACATTCCCCCACTCGGTACTACACGTCAGTACAGGCACTGTACCCGCTCAGTACTACACGGCAGCACAGGCACGGTACTCCACTCAGTACTACACGGCAGTATGCACACAGTACTCCACTCGGGACTACATGGCAGTACAAGCACTGTACTCCACTCGGTACTACACGGCAGTACAGGCACTGTACTCCACTCAGCACTACACTGCACTATACACACAGTACTCCACTCGGGACTACACGGCAGTACATGCACTGTACTCCACTCAGTACTACACTGCACTATACACACAGTACTCCACTCGGCACTACACGGCAGTACAGGCACTGAACCCCACTCAGTACTACACGGCAGTATGACCACTGTACTCCACTCGGTACTACACGGCAGTACAGGCACTGTACTCCAATCAGAACTACACGGCAGTACAGGCACTGTACTCCACTCGGGACTACACGGCAGTACAGGCACTGTACTCCACTCAGTACTACACGGCAGTACAGGTACTGTACTCAAATCAGTACTACACGGCAGTACAGGCACTGTACTCCACTCAGAACTACACGGCAGTACAGGCACTGTACTCCACTCAGTACTACACGGCAGTACAGGCACTGTACTCCACTCGGTGTCCGGCTCCATGGCTAAGTGGTTAGCGTGCTGGCTTTTGGCCACAGGGGTCCCGGGTTCGATTCGGGCAGGGTCGGGAATTTTCACCATAATTGGTTAATTCCGCTGGCACTGGGGCTGGGAGTATGTGTCGTCATCATCACCATTTCATCCTCATCACGACGCGCAGGTCGCCTACGGGAGTCAAATCAAAAGGCCTGCATTTGGCGAGCCGAACTTGTCCTTGGGCACTCCCGGCACTAAAAGCCATATGCCATTTCATTTTACTCCACTCGGTACTACACGGCACTATACACACAGTGCTCCACTCAGTACTACACAGCAGTACAGGCACTGTAATCCACTCGGGACTACATGGCAGTACAGGCACTGTACTCCACTCAGTACTACACGGCAGTACAGGCACTGTACTCCACTCAGTACTACACGGCAGTACAGGCACTGAAATCCACTCAGTACTATAAGGGAATACAGGCACTGTACTCCACTCGGTACTACACGGCACTATACACACAGTACTCCACTCAGTACTACACGGCAGTACAGGCACTCTACTCCACTCGGGACTACACGGCAGTACAGGCACTGTACCCCACTCAGTACTACACGGCAGTACAGGCACTGTACTCCACTCGGTGCTACACGGCACTATACACACAGTACTCCACTCGGTACTACACGGCACTATGCACACAGTACTCCATTCGGGACTACACGGCATTACAGGCACTGTACTCCACTCAGTACTACACGGCAGTACAGGCACTGTACTCCACTCGGTACGACACGGCACTATACACACAGTACCCGACTCAGTACTACACGGCAGTACAGGCACTGTACTCCATTCGGTACTACACGGCACTATACACACAGTACTCCATTCGGGACTACACGGCAGTACAGGCACTGTACTCCACTCAGTACTACACGGCAGTACAGGCACTGTACTCCACTCGGTGCTACACGGCACTATACACACAGTACTCCACTCGGTACTACACGGCACTATACACACAGTACTCCACTCGGTACTACACGGCTGTACAGGCACAGTACTCCACTCACTACTACACGGCAGTACAGGCACTGTACTCCAAGCAGTACTACACGGCAGTACAGGCACTGTACTCCACTCGGTACTACACGGCACTATACACACAGTACTCCACTCGGTACTACACGGCAGTACATGCACTGTACTCCACTCGGTACTACACTGCACTATACACACAGTACTCCACTCTGTACTACACGGCAGTACAGGCACAGTACTCCACTCACTACTACACGGCAGTACAGGCACTGTACCCCACTCACTACTACACGGCAGTACAGGCACTGTACTCCACTCGGTACTACACGGCACTATACACACAGTACTCCACTCGGTACTACACGGCAGTACATGCACTACACTCCACTCGGTACTACACCGCACTATACACACAGTACTCCACTCGGTAATACACGACAGTACAGGGACTGTACTCCACTCAGTACTACACGGCAGTATACACACAGTCCTCCACTCGGTACTACACGGCAGTACAGGCACTGTACTATACTCAGTACTACACGGCAGTACAGGTACTGTACTCCACTCAGCAGTATACTGCACTATACACACAGTACTCCACTCGGTACTACACGGCAGTACAGGCACTGTACTCCACTCAGCACTACACTGCACAATACACACAGTACTCCACTCATTACTACACGGCAGTATACACAGTCTCCCACTCAGTTCTACACGGCAGTACAGGCACTGTACTCCACACAGTACTACACGGCAGTATACACACAGTCCCCCACTCGGCACTACACGGCAGTACAGGCACTGTAATCCACTCAGTACTACACGGAAGTATACACACAGTCCCCCACTCGGTACTACACGGCAGTACAGGTACTGTACTCCACTCAGTACTACACGGCAGTATGCACACAGTACTCCACTCAGTACTACACGGCAGTACAGGCACTGTACAACACTCAGTACTACACGGCAGTATACACACATTCCCCCACTCGGTACTACACGTCAGTGCAGGCACTGTACCCCACTCAGTACTACACGGCAGCACAGGCACTATACTCCACTCAGTACTACACGGCACTATACACACAGTACTCCACTCGGTACTACACGGCAGTACATGCACTGTACTCCACTCGGTACTACACCGCGCTATACACACAGTACTCCAGTCGGTACTACACGGCAGTACATGCACTGTACTCCACTCGGTACTACACGGCACTATACAAACAGTACTCCACTCGGTACTACACGGCAGTACAGGCACTGTACTCCACTCAGTACTACACGGCAGTACAAGCACTGTACTCCACTCGGTACTACACGACTGTACATGCACCGTACTCCACTCGGGACTACACGGCAGTACAGGCACTGTACTCCACTCGGTACTACACGGCACTATACAAACAGTACTCCACTCAGTACTACACGGTAGTACAGGCACTCTACTCCACTCGGGACTACACGGCAGTACAGGCACTGTACTCCACTAAGTACTACACGGCAGTACACCCACTGTATTCCACTCGGTACTACACGGCACTATACACACAGTACTCCACTCTGTACTACACGGCAGTACAGGCAAAGTACTCCACTCACTACTACACGGCAGTACAGCCACTGTACTCCACTCGGGACTACCCGGCAGTACAGGCACTGTACTCCAAGCAGTACTACACGGCAGTACAGGCAATGTACTCCACTCGGCACTACACGGCACTATACACACAGTATTCCACTCGGTACTACAAGGCAGTACAGGTACTGTACTCCACTCAGTACTACACGGCAGCATGCACACAGTACTCCACTCGGTACTACACGGCACTATACACACAGTACACCACTCTGTACTACACGGCAATACAGGCACTGTACTCCACTCGGTACTACACGGCACTATACACACAGTACTCCACTCAGTACTACACGGCAGTACATGCACTACACTCCACTCGGTACTACACCGCACTATACACACAGTACTCCACTCGGTAATACACGACAGTACATGCACTGTACTCCACTCGGTACTACACGGCACTATAAACACAGTACTCCACTCGGTATTACACGGCACTATACACACAGTACTCCACTCGGTACTACACGGCAATACAGGCACTGTACTCCACTCGGTACTACACGGCACTATACACATGGTACTCCACTCGGTACTACACGGCACTATACACACAGTACTCCACTCGGTACTACACGGCAGTACAGCCACAGTACTCCACTCACTACTACACGGCAGTACAGGCACTGTACTCCACTCGGGACTACCCGGCAGTACAGGCACTGTACTCCAAGCAGTACTACACGGCAGTACAGGCAATGTACTCCACTCGGTACTACACGGCACTATACACACAGTACTCCACTCGGTACTACACGGCAGTACATGCACTGTACTCCACTCTGTACTACACGGCAGTATGCACACAGTACTCCACTCGGTACTACACGGCACTATACACACAGTACTCCTCTCGGTACTACACGGCAGTATATGCACTGTACTCCACTCAGTACTACACGTCAGTATATACACAGTACATCACTCGGTACTACATGGCAGTACAGGAACTGTACTCCACTCGGTACTACACGGCAGTATACACACAGTACTCCACTCGGGACAACATGGCATTACAGGCACTGTACCCCACTCAGTACTACACGGCAGCACAGGCACTGTACTCCACTCGGTACTACACGGCACTATACACACAGTACTCCACTCGGGACTACACGGCAGTACAGGCACTGTACTCCATTCCGGACTACACGGCAGTACAGGCACTGTACTCCACTCAGTACTACACGGCAGTACAGGCACAGTACTCCACTCGGTACTACACGGCACTATACACACAGTACTCCACTCGGGACTACACGGCAGTACAGGCACTGTACTCCATTCCGGACTACACGGCAGTACAGGCAATGTACTCCACTCAGTACTACACTGCACTATACACACAGTACTCCACTCGGGACTACACGGTAGTACAGGCACTGTACTCCACTTAGTACTACACGGCAATACAAGCACTGTACTCCACTCGGTACTACACGGCACTATACACACAGTACTCCACTCGGGACTACACGGCAGTACAGGCACTGTACTCCATTCCGGACTACACGGCAGTACGGGCACTGTACTCCACTCAGTACTACACGGCAGTACAGGCACAGTACTCCACTCGGTACTACACGGCAGTATACACACAGTACTCCACTCGGGACAACATGGCAGTACAGGCACTGTACCCCACTCAGTACTACACGGCAACACAGGCACTGTACTCCACTCAGTACTACACGGCACTATACAGAAAGTACTTCACTCGGTACTACACGGCAGTACAGGCACTGTACTCCACTCAGTACTACACGCCAGTACAAGCACTGTACTCCACTCGGGACTACACGGCAGTACAGGCACTGTACTCCACTCAGTACTACACGGCGGTACAGGCACAGTACTCCACTCACTACTACACGGCAGTACAGGCACTGTACACCACTCGGGACTACACGGCAGTACAGGCACTGTACTCCACTCAGTACTACACGGCAGTATAGACACAGTACTACACCCAGTATTACACGGCAGTATAGACACAGTACTACACCCAGTACTACACGGCAGTATAGACACAGTACTACACCCAGTACTACACGGAAGTATACACACAGTACTACACCCAGTACTACACGCCAGTACACACAACCTAATCCATTCGGTACTACACGGCAGTATACACACAGTACTCCACTCAGTACTACACGGCAGTACACACACAGTACTCCACTCAGTACTACACTGCAGTACACCCATCGTACTCCACTCAGTACTACACGGCAGTATACACACTGTACTCCACTCAGTACTACACGGCAGTATACACACAGTACTACACTCAGTACTACACGGCAGTATAGACACAGTACAGCACTCTGTACTAGACGGCAGTATACACACAGTAATCCACTCAGTACTACACGGCAGTACAGCCATCGTAATCCACACAGTACTACATGTCAGCACAGACAGAGTACTCCACTCGGTATTACCCGGCAGTATACACACAGTACTCCACTCGGGACTACACGGCAGTACACACATACCGTACTCCACTCAGCACTACACGGCAGTACACAAACCGTACTCCACCCAGTACTACACGGCAGTACACACACCATACTTCATTCGGTACTACACGGCAGTACAGACACAGTACTCCACTCAGTAGTTAACGGCTGTATGCACACAGTACTCCACTGAGCACTATATGTTAGTACAGACAACGTAATCCACTCAGTACTACACGGCAGTGCACACACAGTACTCCACTCGGTACTACACGGCAGTACACACACAGTATTCCACTCGGTACTACGCGGCAGTATACACACAGTACTCCACTCAGTACTACACGGCAGTACAGGCACTCTACTCCACTCGGGACTACACGGCAGTACAGGCACTGTACTCCACTCAGTGTTACACGGCAGTACAGGCAGTGTACTCCAATCAGTACTACACGCCAGTACAGGCACTATACTCCACTCGGGACTTCACGGCAGTACAGGCACTGTACTCCACTCAGTACTACACGGCAGTACAGGCACTGTACTCCACTCGGGACTACACGGCAGTACAGGCACTGTACTCCACTCAGTACTGCACGGCAGTACAGGCACTGTACTCCACTCGGTACTACACGGCACTACACACACAGTACTCCACTCGGTACTACACGGCAGTACAGGCACTGTACTCCACTCGGTACTACACGGCACTATACACACAGTACTCCATTCGGGACTACACGGCAGTACATGCACTGTACTCCACTCGGTACTACACGGCAGTACAGGCACTGTACTCTACTCAGTACTACACGGCAGTACAGGCACTGTACTCCACTCAGTGCTACACGGCAGTACACCAACTGTACTCCACTCGGTACTACACGGCACTATACACACAGTACTCCACTCAGTACTACACGGCAGTACAGGCACTGTACTCCACTCGGCACTACACGGCACTATACACAGAGTACTCCACTCGGTACTACACGCAGTACAGGCACTGTACTCCACTCGGTACTACACGGACCTATACACACAGTACTCCACTCGGTACTACACGGCAGTACAGGCACTGTACTCCACTCAGTACTACACGGCAGTATGCACACAGTACTCCACTCGGGACTACATGGCAGTACAGGCACTGTACTCCACTCGGTACTACACGGCAGTACAGGCACTGTACTCCACTCAGCACTACACTGCACAATACACACAGTACTCCACTCGGGACTACACGGCAGTACATGCAATGTACTCCACTCAGTACTACACTGCACTATACACACAGTCCTCCACTCGGCACTACACGGCAGTACAGGCACTGAACCCCACTCAGTACTACACGGCAGTATAAGCAATCTACTCCATTCGGTACTACACGGCAGTACAGGCACTGTACTCCAATCAGAACTACACGGCAGTACAGGCACTGTACTCCACTCGGGACTACACGGCAGTACGGGCACTGTACTCCACTCAGTACTACACGGCAGTACAGGTACTGTACTCCAATCAGTACTACACGGCAGTACAGGCACTGTACTCCACTCAGTACTTCACGGCAGTACAGGCACTGTACTCCACTCAGTACTACACGGCAGTACAGGCACTGTACTCCACTCGGTGTCCGGCACCATGGCTAAGTGGTTAGCGTGCTGGCTTTTGGCCACGGGGGTCCCGGGTTCGATTCGGGCAGGGTCGGGAATTTTCACCATAATTGGTTAATTCCGCTGGCACTGGGGCTGGGAGTATGTGTCGTCATCATCACCATTTCATCCTCATCACGACGCGCAGGTCGCCTACGGGAGTCAAATCAAAAGGCCTGCATTTGGCGAGCCGAACTTGTCCTTGGGCACTCCCGGCACTAAAAGCCATACGCCATTATATTTTACTAAACTCGGTACTACACGGCACTATACACACAGTACTCCACTCAGTACTACACGGCAGTACAGGCACTGTACTCCACTCGGGACTACATGGCAGTACAGGCACTGTACTCCACTCAGTACTACACGGCAGTACAGGCACTGTACTCCACTCAGTACTACACGGCAGTACAGGCACTGGAATCCACTCAGTACTATAAGGGAGTACAGGCACTGTACTCCACTCGGTACTACACGGCACTATACACACCGTACTCCACTCAGTACTACACGGCAGTACATTCACTCTACTCCACTCGGGACTACACGGCAGTACAGGCACTGTACCCCACTCGGTACTACACGAACTATACACACAGTACTCCACTCGGTTCTACACGGCAGTACAGGCACTGTACTCCACTCGGTACTACACGGCAGTATACACACAGTCCCCCACGCGGTACTACACGGCAGTACAGGCACTGTACACCACCCAGTACTACACGGCAGTACAGGCACTGTAATCCACTCAGTACTACACGGCAGTACAGGCACTGTACCCCACTCAGTACTACACTGCACTATACACACAGTACTCCACTCGGGACTACACGGCAGTACAGGCACTGTACACCACCCAGTACTACACGGCAGTACAGGCACTGTAATCCACTCAGTACTACACGGCAGTACAGGCAATGTACACCACTCAGTACTACACTGCACTATACACACAGTACTCCACTCGGGACTACACGGGAGTACAGGCACTGTACTACACACAGTACTACACGGCAGTACAGGCACTGTACTCCACTCGGTACTACACGGCACTATACACACAGTACTCCATTCGGGCCTACACGGCAGTACAGGCATTGTACTCCACTCAGTACTACACGGTAGTACAGGCACTGTCCTCCACTCAGTACTACCTGGCAGTACAGGCACTGTACTCCACTCGGTACTACACGGCACTATACACACAGTACTCCACTCGGGACTACACGGCAGTACAGGCACTGTACTCCACTCAGAACTACACGGCAGTACAGGCAATGTACTCCACTCAGTACTACACGGCAGTACAGGCACTGTACTCCACTCAGTACTACACGGCAGTATGCACACAGTACTCCACTCAGCACTACACGGCAGTACAGGCACTGTACTATACTCAGTACTACACGGCAGTATACACACATTCCCCCACTCGGTACTACAAGTCAGTACAGGCACTGTACCCCACTCAGTACTACACGGCAGCACAGGCACTGTACTCCACTCAGTACTACACGGCACTATACACACTGTACACCACTCGGTACTACACGGCAGTACAGGCAATGTACTCCACTCGGTACTACACGGCAGTACAGGCACTGTACTCCACTCAGTACTACACGGCACTATACACACTGTACTCCACTCGGTACTAGACGGCCCTATACACAGTGTACTCCACTCGGTACAACACGGCAGTACAGGCACTGTACTCCAATCGGTACTACACGGCACTATTCACACTCTACTCCACTCAGTACTACACGGCAGTACAGGCACTGTACTCCACTCGGCACTACACGGCACTATACACACAGTACTCCACTCGGTACTACACGCAGTACAGGCACTGTACTCCACTCGGTACTACACGGCACTATACACACAGTACTCCACTAGGTACTACACGGCAGTACAGGCACTGTACTCCACTCAGTACTGCACGGCAGTATGCTCACAGTACTCCACTCGGGACTACATGGAAGTACAGGCACTGTACTCCACTCGGTACTACACGGCAGTACAGGCACTGTACTCCACTCAGCACTACACTGCACTATACACACAGTACTCCACTCGGGACTACACGGCAGTACATGCACTGTACTCCACTCAGTACTACACTGCACTATACACACAGTACTCCACTCGGCACTACACGGCATTACAGGCACTGAACCCCACTCAGTACTACACGGCAGTATAAGCACTGTACTCCACTCGGTACTACACGGCAGTACAGGCACTGTATTCCAATCGGAGCTACACGGCAGTACAGGCTCTGTACTCCACTCGGGACTACACGGCAGTACAGGCAATGTACTCCACTCAGTACTACACGGCAGTACAGGTACTGTACTCCAATCAGTACTACACGGCAGTACAGGCACTGTACTCCACTCGGTACTACACGGCACTATACACACAGTACTCCACTCAGTACTACATGGCAGTACAGGCACTGTACTCCACTCGGGACTACATGGCAGTACAGGCACTGTACTCCACTCAGTACTACATGGCAGTACAGGCACTGTACTCCACTCAGTACTACACGGCGGTACAGGCACTGGAATCCACTCAGTACTACAAGGGAGTACAGGCACTGTACTCCACTCGGTACTACACGGCACTATAAACACAGTACTTCACTCAGTACTACACGCCAGTACAGGCACTCTACTCCACTCGGGACTACACGGCAGTACAGGCACTGTACCCCACTCAGTACTACACGGCAGAACAGGCACTGTACTCCACTCAGTACTACACGGCAGAACACCCACTGTATTCCACTCGGTACTACACGGCACTACACACACAGTACTCCACTCGGTACTACACGGCAGTACATGCACTGTACTCCACTCGGTACTACACCGCACTATACACACAGTACTCCACTCGGTAATACACGACAGTACATGCACTGTACTCCACTCGGTACTACACGGCAATATACACACAGTACTCCACTCGGTACTACACGAAACTATACACACAGTACTCCACTCGGTACTACACGGCAATACAGGCACTGTACTCCACTCGGTACTACACGGCACTATACACACAGTACTCCACTCGGTACTACACGGCACTATACACACAGTACTCCACTCGGTACTACACGGCTGTACAGGCACAGTACTCCACTCACTACTACACGGCAGTACATGCACTGTACTCCACTCGGGACTAACCGGCAGTACAGGCACTGTACTCCAAGCAGTACTACACGGCAGTACAGGCACTGTACTCCACTCGGTACTACACGGCACTATACACACAGTACTCCACTCGGTACTACACGGCAGTACAGGCACTGTACTCCACTCGGGACTACATGGCAGTACAGGCACAGTACTCCACTCACTACTACACGGCAGTACAGGCACTGTACTCCACTCGGGACTAACCGGCAGTACAGGCATTGTACTCCAAGCAGTACTACACGGCAGTACTGGCACTGTACTATACTCAGTACTACACGGCAGTACAGGTACTGTACTCCACTCAGCAGTACACTGCTCTATACACACAGTACTCCACTCGGTACTACACGGCAGTACAGGCACTGTACTCCACTCAGCACTACACTGCACAATACACACAGTACTCCACTCATTACTACACGGCAGTATACACAGTCTCCCACTCGGTTCTACACGGCAGTACAGGCACTGTACTCCACTCAGTACTACACGGCAGTATACATACAGTCCCCCACTCGGCACTACACGGCAGTACAGGCACTGTAATCCACTCAGTACTACACGGCAGTATACACACAGTCCCCCACTCGGTACTACACGGCAGTACAGGTACTGTACTCCACTCAGTACTACACGGCAGTATGCACACAGTACTCCACTCAGTACTACAAGGCAGTAGAGGCACTGTACAACACTCAGTACTACACGGCAGTATACACACATTCCCCCACTCGGTACTACACGTCAGTACAGGCACTGTACCCGCTCAGTACTACACGGCAGCACAGGCACGGTACTCCACTCAGTACTACACGGCAGTATGCACACAGTACTCCACTCGGGACTACATGGCAGTACAAGCACTGTACTCCACTCGGTACTACACGGCAGTACAGGCACTGTACTCCACTCAGCACTACACTGCACTATACACACAGTACTCCACTCGGGACTACACGGCAGTACATGCACTGTACTCCACTCAGTACTACACTGCACTATACACACAGTACTCCACTCGGCACTACACGGCAGTACAGGCACTGAACCCCACTCAGTACTACACGGCAGTATGACCACTGTACTCCACTCGGTACTACACGGCAGTACAGGCACTGTACTCCAATCAGAACTACACGGCAGTACAGGCACTGTACTCCACTCGGGACTACACGGCAGTACAGGCACTGTACTCCACTCAGTACTACACGGCAGTACAGGTACTGTACTCAAATCAGTACTACACGGCAGTACAGGCACTGTACTCCACTCAGAACTACACGGCAGTACAGGCACTGTACTCCACTCAGTACTACACGGCAGTACAGGCACTGTACTCCACTCGGTGTCCGGCTCCATGGCTAAGTGGTTAGCGTGCTGGCTTTTGGCCACAGGGGTCCCGGGTTCGATTCGGGCAGGGTCGGGAATTTTCACCATAATTGGTTAATTCCGCTGGCACTGGGGCTGGGAGTATGTGTCGTCATCATCACCATTTCATCCTCATCACGACGCGCAGGTCGCCTACGGGAGTCAAATCAAAAGGCCTGCATTTGGCGAGCCGAACTTGTCCTTGGGCACTCCCGGCACTAAAAGCCATATGCCATTTCATTTTACTCCACTCGGTACTACACGGCACTATACACACAGTGCTCCACTCAGTACTACACAGCAGTACAGGCACTGTAATCCACTCGGGACTACATGGCAGTACAGGCACTGTACTCCACTCAGTACTACACGGCAGTACAGGCACTGTACTCCACTCAGTACTACACGGCAGTACAGGCACTGAAATCCACTCAGTACTATAAGGGAATACAGGCACTGTACTCCACTCGGTACTACACGGCACTATACACACAGTACTCCACTCAGTACTACACGGCAGTACAGGCACTCTACTCCACTCGGGACTACACGGCAGTACAGGCACTGTACCCCACTCAGTACTACACGGCAGTACAGGCACTGTACTCCACTCGGTGCTACACGGCACTATACACACAGTACTCCACTCGGTACTACACGGCACTATGCACACAGTACTCCATTCGGGACTACACGGCATTACAGGCACTGTACTCCACTCAGTACTACACGGCAGTACAGGCACTGTACTCCACTCGGTACGACACGGCACTATACACACAGTACCCGACTCAGTACTACACGGCAGTACAGGCACTGTACTCCATTCGGTACTACACGGCACTATACACACAGTACTCCATTCGGGACTACACGGCAGTACAGGCACTGTACTCCACTCAGTACTACACGGCAGTACAGGCACTGTACTCCACTCGGTGCTACACGGCACTATACACACAGTACTCCACTCGGTACTACACGGCACTATACACACAGTACTCCACTCGGTACTACACGGCTGTACAGGCACAGTACTCCACTCACTACTACACGGCAGTACAGGCACTGTACTCCAAGCAGTACTACACGGCAGTACAGGCACTGTACTCCACTCGGTACTACACGGCACTATACACACAGTACTCCACTCGGTACTACACGGCAGTACATGCACTGTACTCCACTCGGTACTACACTGCACTATACACACAGTACTCCACTCTGTACTACACGGCAGTACAGGCACAGTACTCCACTCACTACTACACGGCAGTACAGGCACTGTACCCCACTCACTACTACACGGCAGTACAGGCACTGTACTCCACTCGGTACTACACGGCACTATACACACAGTACTCCACTCGGTACTACACGGCAGTACATGCACTACACTCCACTCGGTACTACACCGCACTATACACACAGTACTCCACTCGGTAATACACGACAGTACAGGGACTGTACTCCACTCAGTACTACACGGCAGTATACACACAGTCCTCCACTCGGTACTACACGGCAGTACAGGCACTGTACTATACTCAGTACTACACGGCAGTACAGGTACTGTACTCCACTCAGCAGTATACTGCACTATACACACAGTACTCCACTCGGTACTACACGGCAGTACAGGCACTGTACTCCACTCAGCACTACACTGCACAATACACACAGTACTCCACTCATTACTACACGGCAGTATACACAGTCTCCCACTCAGTTCTACACGGCAGTACAGGCACTGTACTCCACACAGTACTACACGGCAGTATACACACAGTCCCCCACTCGGCACTACACGGCAGTACAGGCACTGTAATCCACTCAGTACTACACGGAAGTATACACACAGTCCCCCACTCGGTACTACACGGCAGTACAGGTACTGTACTCCACTCAGTACTACACGGCAGTATGCACACAGTACTCCACTCAGTACTACACGGCAGTACAGGCACTGTACAACACTCAGTACTACACGGCAGTATACACACATTCCCCCACTCGGTACTACACGTCAGTGCAGGCACTGTACCCCACTCAGTACTACACGGCAGCACAGGCACTATACTCCACTCAGTACTACACGGCACTATACACACAGTACTCCACTCGGTACTACACGGCAGTACATGCACTGTACTCCACTCGGTACTACACCGCGCTATACACACAGTACTCCAGTCGGTACTACACGGCAGTACATGCACTGTACTCCACTCGGTACTACACGGCACTATACAAACAGTACTCCACTCGGTACTACACGGCAGTACAGGCACTGTACTCCACTCAGTACTACACGGCAGTACAAGCACTGTACTCCACTCGGTACTACACGACTGTACATGCACCGTACTCCACTCGGGACTACACGGCAGTACAGGCACTGTACTCCACTCGGTACTACACGGCACTATACAAACAGTACTCCACTCAGTACTACACGGTAGTACAGGCACTCTACTCCACTCGGGACTACACGGCAGTACAGGCACTGTACTCCACTAAGTACTACACGGCAGTACACCCACTGTATTCCACTCGGTACTACACGGCACTATACACACAGTACTCCACTCTGTACTACACGGCAGTACAGGCAAAGTACTCCACTCACTACTACACGGCAGTACAGCCACTGTACTCCACTCGGGACTACCCGGCAGTACAGGCACTGTACTCCAAGCAGTACTACACGGCAGTACAGGCAATGTACTCCACTCGGCACTACACGGCACTATACACACAGTATTCCACTCGGTACTACAAGGCAGTACAGGTACTGTACTCCACTCAGTACTACACGGCAGCATGCACACAGTACTCCACTCGGTACTACACGGCACTATACACACAGTACACCACTCTGTACTACACGGCAATACAGGCACTGTACTCCACTCGGTACTACACGGCACTATACACACAGTACTCCACTCAGTACTACACGGCAGTACATGCACTACACTCCACTCGGTACTACACCGCACTATACACACAGTACTCCACTCGGTAATACACGACAGTACATGCACTGTACTCCACTCGGTACTACACGGCACTATAAACACAGTACTCCACTCGGTATTACACGGCACTATACACACAGTACTCCACTCGGTACTACACGGCAATACAGGCACTGTACTCCACTCGGTACTACACGGCACTATACACATGGTACTCCACTCGGTACTACACGGCACTATACACACAGTACTCCACTCGGTACTACACGGCAGTACAGCCACAGTACTCCACTCACTACTACACGGCAGTACAGGCACTGTACTCCACTCGGGACTACCCGGCAGTACAGGCACTGTACTCCAAGCAGTACTACACGGCAGTACAGGCAATGTACTCCACTCGGTACTACACGGCACTATACACACAGTACTCCACTCGGTACTACACGGCAGTACATGCACTGTACTCCACTCTGTACTACACGGCAGTATGCACACAGTACTCCACTCGGTACTACACGGCACTATACACACAGTACTCCTCTCGGTACTACACGGCAGTATATGCACTGTACTCCACTCAGTACTACACGTCAGTATATACACAGTACATCACTCGGTACTACATGGCAGTACAGGAACTGTACTCCACTCGGTACTACACGGCAGTATACACACAGTACTCCACTCGGGACAACATGGCATTACAGGCACTGTACCCCACTCAGTACTACACGGCAGCACAGGCACTGTACTCCACTCGGTACTACACGGCACTATACACACAGTACTCCACTCGGGACTACACGGCAGTACAGGCACTGTACTCCATTCCGGACTACACGGCAGTACAGGCACTGTACTCCACTCAGTACTACACGGCAGTACAGGCACAGTACTCCACTCGGTACTACACGGCACTATACACACAGTACTCCACTCGGGACTACACGGCAGTACAGGCACTGTACTCCATTCCGGACTACACGGCAGTACAGGCAATGTACTCCACTCAGTACTACACTGCACTATACACACAGTACTCCACTCGGGACTACACGGTAGTACAGGCACTGTACTCCACTTAGTACTACACGGCAATACAAGCACTGTACTCCACTCGGTACTACACGGCACTATACACACAGTACTCCACTCGGGACTACACGGCAGTACAGGCACTGTACTCCATTCCGGACTACACGGCAGTACGGGCACTGTACTCCACTCAGTACTACACGGCAGTACAGGCACAGTACTCCACTCGGTACTACACGGCAGTATACACACAGTACTCCACTCGGGACAACATGGCAGTACAGGCACTGTACCCCACTCAGTACTACACGGCAACACAGGCACTGTACTCCACTCAGTACTACACGGCACTATACAGAAAGTACTTCACTCGGTACTACACGGCAGTACAGGCACTGTACTCCACTCAGTACTACACGCCAGTACAAGCACTGTACTCCACTCGGGACTACACGGCAGTACAGGCACTGTACTCCACTCAGTACTACACGGCGGTACAGGCACAGTACTCCACTCACTACTACACGGCAGTACAGGCACTGTACACCACTCGGGACTACACGGCAGTACAGGCACTGTACTCCACTCAGTACTACACGGCAGTATAGACACAGTACTACACCCAGTATTACACGGCAGTATAGACACAGTACTACACCCAGTACTACACGGCAGTATAGACACAGTACTACACCCAGTACTACACGGAAGTATACACACAGTACTACACGCCAGTACACACAACCTAATCCATTCGGTACTACACGGCAGTATACACACAGTACTCCACTCAGTACTACACGGCAGTACACACACAGTACTCCACTCAGTACTACACTGCAGTACACCCATCGTACTCCACTCAGTACTACACGGCAGTATACACACTGTACTCCACTCAGTACTACACGGCAGTATACACACAGTACTACACTCAGTACTACACGGCAGTATAGACACAGTACAGCACTCTGTACTAGACGGCAGTATACACACAGTAATCCACTCAGTACTACACGGCAGTACAGCCATCGTAATCCACACAGTACTACATGTCAGCACAGACAGAGTACTCCACTCGGTATTACCCGGCAGTATACACACAGTACTCCACTCGGGACTACACGGCAGTACACACATACCGTACTCCACTCAGCACTACACGGCAGTACACAAACCGTACTCCACCCAGTACTACACGGCAGTACACACACCATACTTCATTCGGTACTACACGGCAGTACAGACACAGTACTCCACTCAGTAGTTAACGGCTGTATGCACACAGTACTCCACTGAGCACTATATGTTAGTACAGACAACGTAATCCACTCAGTACTACACGGCAGTGCACACACAGTACTCCACTCGGTACTACACGGCAGTACACACACAGTATTCCACTCGGTACTACGCGGCAGTATACACACAGTACTCCACTCAGTACTACACGGCAGTACAGGCACTCTACTCCACTCGGGACTACACGGCAGTACAGGCACTGTACTCCACTCAGTGTTACACGGCAGTACAGGCAGTGTACTCCAATCAGTACTACACGCCAGTACAGGCACTATACTCCACTCGGCTCTTCACGGCAGTACAGGCACTGTACTCCACTCAGTACTACACGGCAGTACAGGCACTGTACTCCACTCGGGACTACACGGCAGTACAGGCACTGTACTCCACTCAGTACTGCACGGCAGTACAGGCACTGTACTCCACTCGGTACTACACGGCACTACACACACAGTACTCCACTCGGTACTACACGGCAGTACAGGCACTGTACTCCACTCGGTACTACACGGCACTATACACACAGTACTCCATTCGGGACTACACGGCAGTACATGCACTGTACTCCACTCGGTACTACACGGCAGTACAGGCACTGTACTCTACTCAGTACTACACGGCAGTACAGGCACTGTACTCCACTCAGTGCTACACGGCAGTACACCAACTGTACTCCACTCGGTACTACACGGCACTATACACACAGTACTCCACTCAGTACTACACGGCAGTACAGGCACAGTACTCCACTCACTACTCCACGGCAGTACAGGCACTGTACTCCACTCGGGACTACACGGCAGTACAGGAACTCTACTCCACTCAGTACTACACGGCAGTACAGTCACTGTACTCCACTCGGTACTACACGGCACTATACACTCAGTACTCCACTCGGTAATACACGGCAGTACCTGCCCTGTACTCCACACGGTACTACACGGCACTATACACACAGTACTCCAATCGGTACTACACGGCAGTACAGGCACTGTACTCCACTCAGTACTACACGGCAGTATGCACACCGTACTCCACTCGGTACTACACGGCACTACACACACAGTACTCCACTCGGTACTACATGGCAGTACAGGCACTGTACTCCACTCGGTACTACACGGCAGTATGCACACAGTACTCCACTCGGGACTACACGGCAGTACAGGCACTGTACTCCACTCAGTACTACACGGCAGTATACACACAGTCCCCCACTTGGTACTACACGGCAGTACAGGCACTGTACTCCACTCAGTACTACACGGCAGTATACACACAGTCCCCCACTCGGTACTACAGGGCGGTACATGTACTGTACTCCACTCAGAACTACACTGCACTATACACACAGTACTCCTCTCGGGACTACTCGCCAGTACAGGTACTGTACTCCACTCAGTACTACACGGCAGTATACACACAGTCCCCCACTGGGTAATTCACGGCAGTACAGGCACTGTACTATACTCAGTACTACAGGGCAGTACAGGTACTGTACTCCACTCAGCACTACCCTGCACTATACACACGGTATTCCACTCGGGACTACACGGCAGTACAGGCACTGTACTACACCCAGTACTACACGGCAGTATAGACACAGTACTACACTCTGTACTACACGGCAGTATAGACACAGTACTACACTCAGTACTACACGGCAGTATAGACACTGTACTACACCCAGTACTACACGGGAGTATAGACACAGTACTACACCCAGTACTACACGGCAGTATACACACAATACTACACCCAGTACTACACGGCAGTATACACACAGTACTACACCCAGTACTACACGCCAGTACACACAACCTAATCCATTCGGTACTACACGGCAGTATAGACACAGTACTCCACTCAGTACTTAACGGCTGTATGCACACAGTACTCCAATGAGTACTACACGGCAGCACACACATCGTACTCCACTCAGTACTACACGGCAGTATACACACAGTACTCCTCACAGTACTACACGGCAGTACACACACAGTACTCCCCTCAGTACTACACGGCAGTACACCCATCGTACTCCACTCAGTACTACACGGCAGTATACAAAGAGTACTCCACTCAGTACTACCCGGCAGTATACACACAGTCTCCCACTCGGTTCTACACGGCAGTACACCCACTGTACTCCACTCCGTACTACACGGCACTAAACACACAGTACTCCACTGAGTACTACACGGCAGTACAAGCACAGTACTCCACTCGGTACTACACGGCAGTACAGGCACTGTACTCCATTCGGTACTACACGGCAGTATACACACAGTACTCCACTCGGTACTACACGGCAGTACATGCACTGTACTCCACTCGGTACTACACCGCACTATACACACAGTACTCCACTCGGTACTACACGGCAGTACATGCACTGTACTCCACTCGGTACTACACGGCACTATACACACAGTACTCCACTCGGTACTACACGGCAGTACAGGCACTGTACTCCACTCAGTACTACACGGCAGTATGCACAGAGTACTCCACTCGGTACTACACGGCACTATACACAGAGTACTCCACTCGGTACTACACGGCAGTACAGGCAATGTACTCCACTCGGTACTACACGGCAGTATACACACAGTACTCCACTCGGGACTACATGGCAGTACAGGCAATGTACTCAACTCAGTACTACACGGTAGTATGCACACAGTCCCCCACTCGGTACTACACAGCACTATACACACTGTACTCCACTCAGTACTACACGGCGGTATACACACATTCCCCCACTCGGTACTACACGGCAGTACAGGCACTGTACTCCACTCAGTACTACACCGCACTATACACACAGTTCTCCACTCAGTACTACACTGCACTATACACACTGTACTAAACTCGGGACTACTCGGCAGTGCAGGGACTGTACTCCACTCAGTACTACACGGCAGTATGCACACAGTACTCCACTCGGGACTACACGGCAGTACAGGCACTGTACTCCACTCAGTACTACACGGCAATATACACACAGTCCCCCACTCGGTACTACACGGCAGTACAGGCACTGTACTCCACTCAGTACTACACGGCAGTATACACACAGTTCCCCATTCGGCACTACACGGCAGTACAGGTACTGTACTCCACTCAGCACTACACTGCACTACACACACAGTACTCCACTCGGGACTACTCGGCAGTACAGGCACTGTACTCCACTCAGTACTACACGACAGTATACACACAGTCCCCCACTCGGTACTACACGGCAGTAGAGGTACTGTACTCCACTCAGTACTACAGGGCAGTATACACACAGTACTCCACTCGGTACTACACGGCAGTACAGGCACTGTACCCACTCAGTACTACACGGCAGTACAGGCAATGTACTCCACTCAGTACTACACGGCACTATACACACAGTACTCCACTCGGTACTACACGGAAGTACAGGCACTGTACTCCACTCGGAACTACACGGCAGCATACACACAGTCCCCCACTCGGTACAACACGGCAGTACAGGCACTGTACTCCACCCAGTACTACACGGCAGTAGAGGCACTGTACTCCACTCAGTACTACACGGCAGTACAGGTACAGTACACCACTCAGTACTACACGGCACTATACACAGAGTACTCCACTCGGGACTACATGGCAGTAAAGGCACTGTACTCCACTCAGTACTACACGGCAGTACAGGCACTGTACTCCACTCGGTACTACACGGCACTATGCACACAGTACTCCATTCGGGACTACACGGCATTACAGGCACTGTACTCCACTCAGTACTACACGGCAGTACAGGCACTGTAATCCACTCGGTACTACACGGCACTATACACACAGTACCCCACTCAGTACTACACGGCAGTACAGGCACTGTACTCCATTCGGTACTACACGGCACTATACACACAGTACTCCATTCGGGACTACACGGCAGTACAGGCACTGTACTCCACTCAGTACTACACGGCAGTACAGGCACTGTACTCCACTCGGGACTACACGGCAGTACAGGCACTGTACACCACTCAGTCCTACACGGCAGTACAAGCACTGTACTCCACTCGGTACTACACGACAGTACATGCACCGTACTCCACTCGGGACTACACGGCAGTACAGGCACTGTACTCCACTCGGTACTACACGGCAATACAGGCACTGTACTCCACTCGGTGCTACACGGCACTATACACACAGTACTCCACTCGGTACTACACGGCACTATACACACAGTACTCCACTCGGTACTACACGGCTGTACAGGCACAGTACTCCACTCACTACTACACGGCAGTACAGGCACTGTACTCCAAGCAGTACTACACGGCAGTACAGGCACTGTACTCCACTCGGTACTACACGGCACTATACACACAGTACTCCACTCGGTACTACACGGCAGTACATGCACTGTACTCCACTCGGTACTACACTGCACTATACACACAGTACTCCACTCTGTACTACACGGCAGTACAGGCACAGTACTCCACTCACTACTACACGGCAGTACAGGCACTGTACCCCACTCAGTACTACACGGCAGTACAGGCACTGTACTCCACTCGGTACTACACGGCACTATACACACAGTACTCCACTCGGTACTACACGGCAGTACATGCACTACACTCCACTCGGTACTACACGGCACTATACACACAGTACTCCACTCGGTAATACACGACAGTACAGGGACTGTACTCCACTCAGTACTACACGGCAGTATACACACAGTCCTCCACTCGGTACTACACGGCAGTACATGCACTGTACTATACTCAGTACTACACGGCAGTACAGGTACTGTACTCCACTCAGCAGTATACTGCACTATACACACAGTACTCCACTCGGTACTACACGGCAGTACAGGCACTGTACTCCACTCAGCACTACACTGCACAATACACACAGTACTCCACTCATTACTACACGGCAGTATACACAGTCTCCCACTCAGTTCTACACGGCAGTACAGGCACTGTACTCCACACAGTACTACACGGCAGTATACACACAGTCCCCCACTCGGCACTACACGGCAGTACAGGCACTGTAATCCACTCAGTACTACACGGAAGTATACACACAGTCCCCCACTCGGTACTACACGGCAGTACAGGTACTGTACACCACTCAGTACTACACGGCAGTATGCACACAGTACTCCACTCAGTACTACACGGCAGTATAGGCACTGTACAACACTCAGTACTACACGGCAGTATACACACATTCCCCCACTCGGTACTACACGTCAGTGCAGGCACTGTACCCCACTCAGTACTACACGGCAGCACAGGCACTATACTCCACTCAGTACTACAGGGCACTATACACACAGTACTCCACTCGGTACTACACGGCAGTACATGCACTGTACTCCACTCGGTACTACACCGCGCTATACACACAGTACTCCAGTCGGTACTACACGGCAGTACACGCACTGTACTCCACTCGGTACTACACGGCACTATACAAACAGTACTCCACTCGGTACTACACGGCAGTACAGGCACTGTACTCCACTCAGTACTACACGGCAGTACAAGCACTGTACTCCACTCGGTACTACACGACTGTACATGCACCGTACTCCACTCGGGACTACACGGCAGTACAGGCACTGTACTCCACTCGGTACTACACGGCACTATACAAACAGTACTCCACTCAGTACTACACGGTAGTACAGGCACTCTACTCCACTCGGGACTACACGGCAGTACAGGCACTGTACTCCACTAAGTACTACACGGCAGTACACCCACTGTATTCCACTCGGTACTACACGGCACTATACACACAGTAATCCACTCTGTACTACACGGCAGTACAGGCACAGTACTCCACTCACTACTACACGGCAGTACAGGCACTGTACTCCACTCGGTACTACACGGCACTATACAAACAGTACTCCACTCAGTACTACACGGTAGTACAGGCACTCTACTCCACTCGGTACTACAAGGCAGTACAGGTACTGTACTCCACTCAGTACTACACGGCAGCATGCACACAGTACTCCACTCGGTACTACACGGCACTATACACACAGTACTCCACTCTGTACTACACGGCAATACAGGCACTGTACTCCACTCGGTACTACACGGCACTATACACACAGTACTCCACTCGGTACTACACGGCAGTACATGCACTACACTCCACTCGGTACTACACCGCACTATACACACAGTACTCCACTCGGTAATACACGACAGTACATGCACTGTACTCCACTCGGTACTACACGGCACTATAAACACAGTACTCCACTCGGTATTACACGGCACTATACACACAGTACTCCACTCGGTACTACACGGCAATACAGGCACTGTACTCCACTCGGTACTACACGGCACTATACACACAGTACTCCACTCGGTACTACACGGCACTATACACACAGTACTCCACCCGGTACTACACGGCAGTACAGGCACAGTACTCCACTCACTACTACACGGCAGTACAGGCACTGTACTCCACTCGGGACTACCCGGCAGTACAGGCACTGTACTCCAAGCAGTACTACACGGCAGTACAGGCAATGTACTCCACTCGGTACTACACGGCACTATACACACAGTACTCCACTCGGTACGACACGGCAGTACATGCACTGTACTCCACTCTGTACTACACGGCAGTATGCACACAGTACTCCACTCGGTACTACACGGCACTATACACACAGTACTCATCTCGGTACTACACGGCAGTATATGCACTGTACTCCACTCAGTACTACACGGCAGTATATACACAGTACATCACTCGGTACTACATGGCAGTACAGGAACTGTACTCCACTCGGTACTACACGGCAGTATACACACAGTACTCCACTCGGGACAACATGGCATTACAGGCACTGTACCCCACTCAGTACTACACGGCAGCACAGGCACTGTACTCCACTCGGTACTACACGGCACTATACACACAGTACTCCAGTCGGGACTACACGGCAGTACAGGCACTGTACTCCATTCCGGACTACACGGCAGTACAGGCACTGTACTCCACTCAGTACTACACGGCAGTACAGGCACAGTACTCCACTCGGTACTACACGGCACTATACACACAGTACTCCACTCGGGACTACACGGCAGTACAGGCACTGTACTCCATTCCGGACTACACGGCAGTACAGGCACTGTACTCCACTCAGTACTACACTGCACTATACACACAGTACTCCACTCGGGACTACACGGTAGTACAGGCACTGTACTCCACTTAGTACTACACGGCAATACAGGCACTGTACTCCACTCGGTACTACACGGCACTATACACACAGTACTCCACTCGGGACTACACGGCAGTACAGGCACTGTACTCCATTCCGGACTACACGGCAGTACAGGCACTGTACTCCACTCAGTACTACACGGCAGTACAGGCACAGTACTCCACTCGGTACTACACGGCAGTATACACACAGTACTCCACTCGGGACAACATGGCAGTACAGGCACTGTACCCCACTCAGTACTACACGGCAACACAGGCACTGTACTCCACTCAGTACTACACGGCACTATACAGAAAGTACTTCACTCGGTACTACACGGCAGTACAGGCACTGTACTCCACTCAGTACTACACGCCAGTACAAGCACTGTACTCCACTCGGGACTACACGGCAGTACAGGCACTGTACTCCACTCAGTACTACACGGCAGTACAGGCACAGTACTCCACTCACTACTACACGGCAGTACAGGCACTGTACTCCACTCAGTACTACACGGCAGTACAGGCACAGTACTCCACTCGGTACTACACGGCAGTATACACACAGTACTCCACTCGGGACAACATGGCAGTACAGGCACTGTACCCCACTCAGTACTACACGGCAACACAGGCACTGTACTCCACTCAGTACTACACGGCACTATACAGAAAGTACTTCACTCGGTACTACACGGCAGTACAGGCACTGTACTCCACTCAGTACTACACGCCAGTACAAGCACTGTACTCCACTCGGGACTACACGGCAGTACAGGCACTGTATTCCACTCAGTACTACACGGCAGTACAGGCACTGTCCTCCACTCAGAACTACACGGCAGTACAGGCACTGAACTCCACTCGGTACTACACGCACTATACACACAGTACTCCACTCGGTACTACACGGCAGTACAGGCACTGTACTCCACTCGGTACTACACGGCAGTATACACACAGACCCCCACGCGGTACTACACGGCAGTACAGGCACTGTACACCACCCAGTACTACACGGCAGTACAGGCACTGTAATCCACTCAGTACTACACGGCAGTACGGGCACTGTACACCACTCAGTACTACACTGCACTATACACACAGTACTCCACTCGGGACTACACGGCAGTACAGGCACTGTACACCACCCAGTACTACACGGCAGTACAGGCACTGTAATCCACTCAGTACTACACGGCAGTACAGGCAATGTACACCACTCAGTACTACACTGCACTATACACACAGTACTCCACTCGGGACTACACGGGAGTACAGGCACTGTACTACACTCAGTACTACACGGCAGTACAGGCACTGTACTCCACTCGGTACTACACGGCACTATACACACAGTACTCCATTCGGGACTACACGGCAGTACAGGCATTGTACTCCACTCAGTACTACACGGCAGTACAGGCACTGTCCTCCACTCAGAACTACACGGCAGTACAGGCACTGTACTCCACTCGGTACTACACGGCACTATACACACAGTACTCCACTCGGGACTACACGGCAGTACAGGCACTGTACTCCACTCATTACTACACGGCAGTACAGGCACTGTACTCCACTCAGTACTACACGGCAGTACAGGCACTGTACTCCACTCAGTACTACACGGCAGTATGCACACAGTACTCCACTCAGTACTACACGGCAGTACAGGCACTGTACTATACTCAGTACTACACGGCATTATACACACATTCCCCCACTCGGTACTACACGTCAGTACAATCACTGTACCCCACTCAGTACTACACGGCAGCACAGGCACTGTACTCCACTCAGTACTACACGGCACTATACACATTGTACACCACTCGGTACTACACGGCAGTACAGGCAATGTACTCCACTCAGTACTACACGGCAGTACAGGCACTGTACTCCACTCGGTACTACACGGCACTATACAAAATGTTCTCCACTCGGTACTACACGGCAGTACAGGCACTGTACTCCACTCAGTACTACACGGCACTATACACACTGTACTCCACTCGGTACTAGACGGCACTATACACACTGTACTCCACTCGGTACAACACGGCAGTACAGGCATTGTACTCCAATCGGTACTACACGGCACTATTCACACTGTACTCCACTCAGTACTACACGGCAGTACAGGCACTGTACTCCACTCGGCATTACACGGCACTATACACACAGTACTCCACTCGGTACTACACGTCAGTACAGGCACTCTACCCCACTCAGTACTACACGGCAGCACAGGCACTGTACTCAACTCAGTACTACACGGCACTATACACACTGTACATCACTCGGTACTACACGGCAGTACAGGCAATGTACTCCACTCAGTACTACACGGCAGTACAGGCACTGTACTCCACTCGGTACTACACGGCACTATACAAACTGTTCTCCAATCGGTACTACACGCCAGTACAGGCACTGTACTCCACTCAGTACTACACGGCACTATACAGACTGTACTCCACTCGGTACTAGACGGCACTATACACACTGTACTCCACTCGGGACAACACGGCAGTACAGGCACTGTACTCCAATCGGTACTACACGGCACTATTCACACTGTACTCCACTCAGTACTACACGGCAGTAGAGGCACTGTACTCCACTCGGCACTACACGGCACTATACACACAGTACTCCACTCGGTACTACACGGCAGTACATGAACTGTACTCCACGCGGTACTACACCGCACTATACACACAGTACTCCACTCGGTAATACACGACAGTACATGCACTGTACTCCACTCGGTACTACACGGCACTATACACACAGTATTCCACTCGGTACTACACGGCAGTACATGCACTGTACTCCACTCGGTACTACACCGCACTATACACACAGTACTCCACTCGGTAGTACACGGCAGTACATGCACTGTACTCCACTCGGTACTACACGGCAGTACAGGCACTGTACTCCACTCGGCACTACACGCCACTATACACACAGTACTCCACTCGGTACTACACGCAGTACAGGCACTGTACTCCACTCGGTACTACACGGCACTATACACACAGTAATCCACTCGGTACTACACGGCAGTACAGGCACTGTGCTCCACTCAGTACTACACGGCAGTATGCACACAGTACTCCACTCGGGACTACATGGCAGTACAGGCACTGTACTCCACTCGGTACTACACGGCAGTACAGGCACTGTACTCCACTCAGCACTACACTGCACTATACACACAGTACTCCACTCGGGACTACACGGCAGTACATGCACTGTACTCCACTCAGTACTACACTGCACTATACACACAGTACTCCACTCGGCACTACACGGCAGTACAGGCACTTAACCCCACTCAGTACTACACGGCAGTATAAGCACTGTACTCCACTCGGTACTACACGGCAGTACAGGCAATGTACTCCAATCAGAACTACACGGCAGTACAGGCACTGTACTCCACTCGGGACTGCACGGCAGTACAGGCACTGTACTCCACTCAGTACTACACGGCAGTACAGATACTGTACTCCAATCAGTACTACACGGCAGTACAGGCACTGTACTCCACTCAGTACTACACGGCAGTACAGGCACTGTACTCCACTCAGTTCTACACGGCAGTACAGGCACTGTACTCCACTCGGTGTCCGGCTCCATGGCTAAGTGGTTAGCGTGCTGGCTTTTGGCCACAGGGGTCCCGGGTTCGATTCGGGCAGGGTCGGGAATTTTCACCATAATTGGTTAATTCCGCTGGCACTGGGGCTGGGAGTATGTGTCGTCATCATCACCATTTCATCCTCATCACGACGCGCAGGTCGCCTACGGGAGTCAAATCAAAAGGCCTGCATTTGGCGAGCCGAACTTGTCCTTGGGCACTCCCGGCACTAAAAGCCATACGCCATTTCATTTTACTCCACTCGGTACTACACGGCACTATACACACAGTACTCCACTCAGTACTACACGGCAGTACAGGCACTGTACTCCACTCAGTACTACACGGCAGTACAGGCACTGGAATCCACTCAGTACTATAAGGGAGTACAGGCACTGTACTCCACTCGGTACTACACGGCACTATACACACAGTACTCCACTCAGTACTACACGGCAGTACAGTCACTCTACTCCACTCGGGACTACACGGCAGTACAGGCACTGTACCCCACTCGGTACTACACGCACTATACACACAGTACTCCACTCGGTACTACACGGCAGTACAGGCACTGTACTCCACTCGGTACTACACGGCAGTATACACACAGTCCCCCACGCGGTTCTACACGGCAATACAGGCACTGTACACCACCCAGTACTACACGGCAGTACAGGCACTGTAATCCACTCAGTACTACACGGCAGTACAGGCACTGTACACCACTCAGTACTACACTGCACTATACACACAGTACTCCACTCTGGACTACACGGCAGTACAGGCACTGTACACCACCCAGTACTACACGGCAGTACAGGCACTGTAATCCACTCAGTACTACACGGCAGTACAGGCACTGTACACCACTCAGTACTACACTGCACTATACACACAGTACTCCACTCGGGACTACACGGGACTACAGGCACTGTACTACACTCAGTACTACACGGCAGTACAGGCACTGTACTCCACTCGGTACTACACGGCACTATACACACAGTACTCCATTCGGGAGTACACGGCAGTACAGGCATTGTACTCCACTCAGTACTACACGGCAGTACAGGCACTGTCCTCCACTCAGAACTACACGGCAGTACAGGCACTGTACTCCAATCGGTACTACACGGCACTATACACACAGTACTCCACTCGGGACTACACGGCAGTACAGGCACTGTACTCCACTCAGTACTACACGGCAGTACAGGCACTGTACTCCACTCAGTAATACACGGCAGTACAGGCACTGTACTCCACTCAGTACTACACGGCAGTATGCACACAGTACTCCACTCAGTACTACACGGCAGTACAGGCACTGTACTATACTCAGTACTACACGGCAGTATACACACATTCCCCCACTCGGTACTACACGTCAGTACAGGCACTGTAACCCACTCAGTACTACACGGCAGCACAGGCACTGTACTCCACTCAGTACTACACGGCACTATACACACTGTACACCACTCGGTACTACACGGCAGTACAGGCAATGTACTCCACTCAGTACTACACGGCAGTACAGGCACTGTACTCCACTCGGTGTCCGGCTCCATGGCTAAGTGTTTAGCGTGCTGGCTTTTGGCCACAGGGGTCCCGGGTTCGATTCGGGCAGGGTCGGGAATTTTCACCATAATTGGTTAATTCCGCTGGCACTGGGGCTGGGAGTATGTGTCGTCATCATCACCATTTCATCCTCATCACGACGCGCAGGTCGCCTACCGGAGTCAAATCAAAAGGCCTGCAATTGGCGAGCCGAACTTGCCCTTGGGCACTCCCGGCACTAAAAGCCATACGCCATTTCATTTTACTCCACTCGGTACTACACGGCACTATACACACAGTACTCCACTCAGTACTACACGGCAGTACAAGCACTGTACTCCACTCAGTACTACACGGCAGTACAGGCACTGGAATCCACTCAGTACTACAAGGGAGTACAGGCACTGTACTCCACTCGGTACTACACGGCACTATACACACAGTACTCCACTCAGTACTACACGGCACTACAGGCACTCTACTCCACTCGGGACTACACGGCAGTACAGGCACTGTACCCCACTCAGTACTACACGGCAGAACAGGCACTGTACTCCACTCAGTACTACACGGCAGTACACCCACTGTATTCCACTCGGTACTACACGGCACTATACACACAGTACTCCACTCTGTACTACACGGCAGTACAGGCACAGTACTCCACTCACTAGTACACGGCAGTACAGGCTCTGTACTCCACTCGGGACTACCCGGCAGTACAGGCACTGTACTCCAAGCAGTACTACACGGCAGTACAGTCACTGTACTCCACTCGGTACTACACGGCGCTATACACACAGTACTCCACTCGGTACTACACGGCAGTACAGGTACTGTACTCCACTCAGTACTACACGGCAGCATGCAAACTGTACTCCACTCGGTACTACACGGCACTATACACACAGTACTCCACTCGGTACTACACGGCAATACAGGCACTGTACTCCACTCGGTACTACACGGCACTATACACACAGTACTCCACTCGGTACTACACGGCACTATACATACAGTACTCCACTCGGTACTACACGGCTGTACAGGCACAGTACTCCACTCACTACTACACGGCAGTACAGGCTCTGTACTCCACTCGGGACTACCCGGCAGTACAGGCACTGTACTCCAAGCAGTACTACACGGCAGTACAGTCACTGTACTCCACTCGGTACTTAACGGCACTATACACACAGTACTCCACTCGGTACTACACGGCAGCACATGCACTGTACTCCACTCGGTACTACACCGCACTATACACACAGTACTCCACTCGGTAATACACGACAGTACATGCACTGTACTCCACTCGGTACTACACGGCACTATACACACAGTATTCCACACGGTACTACACGGCACTATACACACAGTACTCCACACGGTACTACACGGCAATACAGGCACTGTACTCCACTCGGTACTACACGGCACTATACACACAGTACTCCACTCGGTACTACACGGCACTATACATACAGTACTCCACTCGGTACTACACGGCTGTACAGGCACAGTACTCCACTCAATACTACACGGCAGTACAGGCAATGTACTCCACTCGGGACTACCCGGCAATACAGGAACTGTACTCCAAGCAGTACTACACGGCAGTACTTGCACTGTACTCCACGCGGTACTACACGGCACTCTACACACAGTACTCCACTGGGTACTACACGGCAGTATATGCACTGTACTCCACTCGGTACTACACTGCACTATACACACTGTACTCCACTCGGGACTACTCGGCAGTACAGGGACTGTACTCCACTCAGTACTACACGGCAGTATACACACAGTCCTCCACTCGGTATTACACGGCAGTACAGGCACTGTACTATACTCAGTACTACATGGCAGTACAGGTACTGTACTCCACTCAGCAGTACACTGCACTATACACACAGTACTCCACTCGGTACTACACGGCAGTACAGGCACAGTACTCCACTCAGCACTACACTGCACAATACACACAGTACTCCACTCATTACTACACGGCAGTATACACACAGTCCCCTACTCGGCACTACACGGCAGTACAGGCACTGTAATCCACTCAGTACTACACGGCAGTATACACACAGTCCCCCAATCGGTACTACACGGCAGTACAGGTACTGTACTCCACTCAGTACTACACGGCAGTATGCACACAGTACTCCACTCAGTACTACACGGCAGCACAGGCACTGTACTACACTCAGTACTACACGGCAGTATACACATATTCCCCCACTCGGTACTACACGTCAATACAGGCACTGTACCCCACTCAGTACTACACGGCAGAACAGGCACTGTACTCCACTCAGTACTACACGGCACTATACAAACTGTACACCACTCGGTACTACACGGCAGTACAGGCAATGTACTCCACTCAGTACTACACGGTAGTACAGGCACTGTACTGCACTCGGTACCACACGGCACTATACAAACTGTACTCCACTCGGTACTACACGGCAGTACAGGCACTGTACTCCACTCAGTACTACACGGCACTATACACACTGTACTCCACTCGGTACTAGACGGCACTATACACACTGTAGTCCACTCGGTACAACACGGCAGTACAGGCACTGTACTCCACTCGGTACTACACGGTACTCCTCACACTGAACTCCACTCAGTACTACACGGCAGTACAGGCACTGTACTCCACTCGGCACTACACGGCACTATACACAGAGTACTCCACTCGGTACTACACGCAGTACAGGCACTGTACTCCACTCGGTACTACACGGACCTATACACACAGTACTCCACTCGGTACTACACGGCAGTACAGGCACTGTACTCCACTCAGTACTACACGGCAGTATGCACACAGTACTCCACTCGGGACTACATGGCAGTACAGGCACTGTACTCCACTCGGTACTACACGGCAGTACAGGCACTGTACTCCACTCAGCACTACACTGCACAATACACACAGTACTCCACTCGGGACTACACGGCAGTACATGCAATGTACTCCACTCAGTACTACACTGCACTATACACACAGTCCTCCACTCGGCACTACACGGCAGTACAGGCACTGAACCCCACTCAGTACTACACGGCAGTATAAGCAATCTACTCCACTCGGTACTACACGGCAGTACAGGCAATGTACTCCAATCAGAACTACACGGCAGTACAGGCACTGTACTCCACTCGGGACTACACGGCAGTACGGGCACTGTACTCCACTCAGTACTACACGGCAGTACAGGTACTGTACTCCAATCAGTACTACACGGCAGTACAGGCACTGTACTCCACTCAGTACTTCACGGCAGTACAGGCACTGTACTCCACTCAGTACTACACGGCAGTACAGGCACTGTACTCCACTCGGTGTCCGGCACCATGGCTAAGTGGTTAGCGTGCTGGCTTTTGGCCACGGGGGTCCCGGGTTCGATTCGGGCAGGGTCGGGAATTTTCACCATAATTGGTTAATTCCGCTGGCACTGGGGCTGGGAGTATGTGTCGTCATCATCACCATTTCATCCTCATCACGACGCGCAGGTCGCCTACGGGAGTCAAATCAAAAGGCCTGCATTTGGCGAGCCGAACTTGTCCTTGGGCACTCCCGGCACTAAAAGCCATACGCCATTATATTTTACTAAACTCGGTACTACACGGCACTATACACACAGTACTCCACTCAGTACTACACGGCAGTACAGGCACTGTACTCCACTCGGGACTACATGGCAGTACAGGCACTGTACTCCACTCAGTACTACACGGCAGTACGGGCACTGTACTCCACTCAGTACTACACGGCAGTACAGGCACTGGAATCCACTCAGTACTATAAGGGAGTACAGGCACTGTACTCCACTCGGTACTACACGGCACTATACACACCGTACTCCACTCAGTACTACACGGCAGTACATTCACTCTACTCCACTCGGGACTACACGGCAGTACAGGCACTGTACCCCACTCGGTACTACACGAACTATACACACAGTACTCCACTCGGTTCTACACGGCAGTACAGGCACTGTACTCCACTCGGTACTACACGGCAGTATACACACAGTCCCCCACGCGGTACTACACGGCAGTACAGGCACTGTACACCACCCAGTACTACACGGCAGTACAGGCACTGTAATCCACTCAGTACTACACGGCAGTACAGGCACTGTACCCCACTCAGTACTACACTGCACTATACACACAGTACTCCACTCGGGACTACACGGCAGTACAGGCACTGTACACCACCCAGTACTACACGGCAGTACAGGCACTGTAATCCACTCAGTACTACACGGCAGTACAGGCAATGTACACCACTCAGTACTACACTGCACTATACACACAGTACTCCACTCGGGACTACACGGGAGTACAGGCACTGTACTACACACAGTACTACACGGCAGTACAGGCACTGTACTCCACTCGGTACTACACGGCACTATACACACAGTACTCCATTCGGGCCTACACGGCAGTACAGGCATTGTACTCCACTCAGTACTACACGGTAGTACAGGCACTGTCCTCCACTCAGTACTACCTGGCAGTACAGGCACTGTACTCCACTCGGTACTACACGGCACTATACACACAATACTCCACTCGGGACTACACGGCAGTACAGGCACTGTACTCCACTCAGAACTACACGGCAGTACAGGCAATGTACTCCACTCAGTACTACACGGCAGTACAGGCACTGTACTCCACTCAGTACTACACGGCAGTATGCACACAGTACTCCACTCAGCACTACACGGCAGTACAGGCACTGTACTATACTCAGTACTACACGGCAGTATACACACATTCCCCCACTCGGTACTACAAGTCAGTACAGGCACTGTACCCCACTCAGTACTACACGGCAGCACAGGCACTGTACTCCACTCAGTACTACACGGCACTATACACACTGTACACCACTCGGTACTACACGGCAGTACAGGCAATGTACTCCACTCGGTACTACACGGCAGTACAGGCACTGTACTCCACTCAGTACTACACGGCACTATACACACTGTACTCCACTCGGTACTAGACGGCCCTATACACAGTGTACTCCACTCGGTACAACACGGCAGTACAGGCACTGTACTCCAATCGGTACTACACGGCACTATTCACACTCTACTCCACTCAGTACTACACGGCAGTACAGGCACTGTACTCCACTCGGCACTACACGGCACTATACACACAGTACTCCACTCGGTACTACACGCAGTACAGGCACTGTACTCCACTCGGTACTACACGGCACTATACACACAGTACTCCACTCGGTACTACACGGCAGTACAGGCACTGTACTCCACTCAGTACTGCACGGCAGTATGCTCACAGTACTCCACTCGGGACTACATGGAAGTACAGGCACTGTACTCCACTCGGTACTACACGGCAGTACAGGCACTGTACTCCACTCAGCACTACACTGCACTATACACACAGTACTCCACTCGGGACTACACGGCAGTACATGCACTGTACTCCACTCAGTACTACACTGCACTATACACACAGTACTCCACTCGGCACTACACGGCATTACAGGCACTGAACCCCACTCAGTACTACACGGCAGTATAAGCACTGTACTCCACTCGGTACTACACGGCAGTACAGGCACTGTATTCCAATCGGAGCTACACGGCAGTACAGGCTCTGTACTCCACTCGGGACTACACGGCAGTACAGGCAATGTACTCCACTCAGTACTACACGGCAGTACAGGTACTGTACTCCAATCAGTACTACACGGCAGTACAGCCACTGTACTCCACTCGGTACTACACGGCACTATACACACAGTACTCCACTCAGTACTACATGGCAGTACAGGCACTGTACTCCACTCGGGACTACATGGCAGTACAGGCACTGTACTCCACTCAGTACTACATGGCAGTACAGGCACTGTACTCCACTCAGTACTACACGGCGGTACAGGCACTGGAATCCACTCAGTACTACAAGGGAGTACAGGCACTGTACTCCACTCGGTACTACACGGCACTATAAACACAGTACTTCACTCAGTACTACACGCCAGTACAGGCACTCTACTCCACTCGGGACTACACGGCAGTACAGGCACTGTACCCCACTCAGTACTACACGGCAGAACAGGCACTGTACTCCACTCAGTACTACACGGCAGAACACCCACTGTATTCCACTCGGTACTACACGGCACTACACACACAGTACTCCACTCGGTACTACACGGCAGTACATGCACTGTACTCCACTCGGTACTACACCGCACTATACACACAGTACTCCACTCGGTAATACACGACAGTACATGCACTGTACTCCACTCGGTACTACACGGCAATATACACACAGTACTCCACTCGGTACTACACGAAACTATACACACAGTACTCCACTCGGTACTACACGGCAATACAGGCACTGTACTCCACTCGGTACTACACGGCACTATACACACAGTACTCCACTCGGTACTACACGGCACTATACACACAGTACTCCACTCGGTACTACACGGCTGTACAGGCACAGTACTCCACTCACTACTACACGGCAGTACATGCACTGTACTCCACTCGGGACTAACCGGCAGTACAGGCACTGTACTCCAAGCAGTACTACACGGCAGTACAGGCACTGTACTCCACTCGGTACTACACGGCACTATACACACAGTACTCCACTCGGTACTACACGGCAGTACAGGCACTGTACTCCACTCGGGACTACATGGCAGTACAGGCACAGTACTCCACTCACTACTACACGGCAGTACAGGCACTGTACTCCACTCGGGACTAACCGGCAGTACAGGCACTGTACTCCAAGCAGTACTACACGGCAGTACTGGCACTGTACTATACTCAGTACTACACGGCAGTACAGGTACTGTACTCCACTCAGCAGTACACTGCTCTATACACACAGTACTCCACTCGGTACTACACGGCAGTACAGGCACTGTACTCCACTCAGCACTACACTGCACAATACACACAGTACTCCACTCATTACTACACGGCAGTATACACAGTCTCCCACTCGGTTCTACACGGCAGTACAGGCACTGTACTCCACTCAGTACTGCACGGCAGTATACACACAGTCCCCCACTCGGCACTACACGGCAGTACAGGCACTGTAATCCACTCAGTACTACACGGCAGTATACACACAGTCCCCCACTCGGTACTACACGGCAGTACAGGTACTGTACTCCACTCAGTACTACACGGCAGTATGCACACAGTACTCCACTCAGTACTACAAGGCAGTAGAGGCACTGTACAACACTCAGTACTACACGGCAGTATACACACATTCCCCCACTCGGTACTACACGTCAGTACAGGCACTGTACCCGCTCAGTACTACACGGCAGCACAGGCACTGTACTCCACTCAGTACTACACGGCAGTATGCACACAGTACTCCACTCGGGACTACATGGCAGTACAAGCACTGTACTCCACTCGGTACTACACGGCAGTACAGGCACTGTACTCCACTCAGCACTACACTGCACTATACACACAGTACTCCACTCGGGACTACACGGCAGTACATGCACTGTACTCCACTCAGTACTACACTGCACTATACACACAGTACTCCACTCGGCACTACACGGCAGTACAGGCACTGAACCCCACTCAGTACTACACGGCAGTATGACCACTGTACTCCACTCGGTACTACACGGCAGTACAGGCACTGTACTCCAATCAGAACTACACGGCAGTACAGGCACTGTACTCCACTAGGGACTACACGGCAGTACAGGCACTGTACTCCACTCAGTACTACACGGCAGTACAGGTACTGTACTCAAATCAGTACTACACGGCAGTACAGGCACTGTACTCCACTCAGAACTACACGGCAGTACAGGCACTGTACTCCACTCAGTACTACACGGCAGTACAGGCACTGTACTCCACTCGGTGTCCGGCTCCATGGCTAAGTGGTTAGCGTGCTGGCTTTTGGCCACAGGGGTCCCGGGTTCGATTCGGGCAGGGTCGGGAATTTTCACCATAATTGGTTAATTCCGCTGGCACTGGGGCTGGGAGTATGTGTCGTCATCATCACCATTTCATCCTCATCACGACGCGCAGGTCGCCTACGGGAGTCAAATCAAAAGGCCTGCATTTGGCGAGCCGAACTTGTCCTTGGGCACTCCCGGCACTAAAAGCCATATGCCATTTCATTTTACTCCACTCGGTACTACACGGCACTATACACACAGTGCTCCACTCAGTACTACACAGCAGTACAGGCACTGTAATCCACTCGGGACTACATGGCAGTACAGGCACTGTACTCCACTCAGTACTACACGGCAGTACAGGCACTGTACTCCACTCAGTACTACACGGCAGTACAGGCACTGAAATCCACTCAGTACTATAAGGGAATACAGGCACTGTACTCCACTCGGTACTACACGGCACTATACACACAGTACTCCACTCAGTACTACACGGCAGTACAGGCACTCTACTCCACTCGGGACTACACGGCAGTACAGGCACTGTACCCCACTCAGTACTACACGGCAGTACAGGCACTGTACTCCACTAAGTACTACACGGCAGTACACCCACTGTATTCCTCTCGGTACTACACGGCACTATACACACAGTACTCATCTCTGTACTACACGGCAGTACAGGCACAGTACTCCACTCACTACTACACGGCAGTACAGGCACTGTACTCCACTCGGGACTACCCGGCAGTACAGGCACTGTACTCCAATCAGTACTACACGGCAGTACAGGCACTGTACTCCACTCGGTACTACACGGCACTATACACACAGTACTCCACTCGTTACTACAGGGCAGTACATGCACTGCACTCCACTCGGTACTACACCGCACTATACACACAGTACTCCACTCGGTAATACACGACAGTACATGCACTGTACTCCACTCGGTACTACACGGCACTGTGCACACAGTACTCCACTGGGTACTACACGGCACTATACACACAGTACTCCACTCGGTACTACACGGCAATACAGGCACTGTACTCCACTCGGTACTACACGGCACTATACACACAGTACTCCACTCGGTACTACACGGCAGTACATGCACTGCACTCCACTCGGTACTACACCCCACTATACACACAATACTCCACTCGGTAATACACGACAGTACATGCATTGTACTCCACTCGGTACTACACGGCACTATACACACAGTACTCCACTCGGTATTACACGGCACTATACACACAGTACTCCACTCGGTACTACACGGCAATACAGGCACTGTACTCCACTCGGTACTACACGGCACTATGCACACAGTACTCCACTCGGTACTACAAGGCACTATACACACAGTACTCCACTCGGTACTACACGGCAGTACAGGCACAGTACTCCACTCACTACTACACGGCAGTACAGGCACTGTACTCCACTCGGGACTACCCGGCAGTACAGGCACTGTACTCCAAGCAGTACTACACGGCAGTACAGGCACTGTACTCCACTCGGTACTACACGGCACTATACACACAGTACTCCACTCGGTACTACACGGCAGTACATGCACTGTAATCCACTCGGTACTACACGGCAGTATGCACACAGTACTCCACTCGGTACTACACGGCACTATACACACAGTACTCCACTCGGTACTACACGGCACTATACAAACTGTACTCCACTCAGTACTACACGGCAGTATATACACAGTACTCCACTCGGTACTACATGGCAGTACAGGAACTGTACTCCACTCGGTACTACACGGCAGTATACACACAGTACTCCACTCGGGACAACATGGCAGTACAGGCACTGTACCCCACTCAGTACTACACGGCAGCACAGGCACTGTACTCCACTCAGTACTACACGGCACTATACAAACTGTACACCACTCGGTACTACACGGCAGTACAGGCAATGTACTCCACTCAGTACTACACGGTAGTACAGGCACTGTACTGCACTCGGTACTACACGGCACTATACAAACTGTACTCCACTCGGTACTACACGGCAGTACAGGCACTGTACTCCACTCAGTACTACACGGCACTATACACACTGTACTCCACTCGGTACTAGACGGCACTATACACACTGTAGTCCACTCGGTACAACACGGCAGTACAGGCACTGTACTCCACTCGGTACTACACGGTACTCCTCACACTGTACTCCACTCAGTACTACACGGCAGTACAGGCACTGTACTCCACTCGGCACTACACGGCACTATACACAGAGTACTCCACTCGGTACTACACGCAGTACAGGCACTGTACTCCACTCGGTACTACACGGCACTATACACACAGTACTCCACTCGGTACTACACGGCAGTACAGGCACTGTACTCCACTCAGTACTACACAGCAGTATGCACACAGTACTCCACTCGGGACTACATGGCAGTACAGGCACTGTACTCCACTCGGTACTACACGGCAGTACAGGCACTGTACTCCACTCAGCACTACACTGCACAATACACACGGTACTCCACTCGGGACTACACGGCAGTACATGCAATGTACTCCACTCAGTACTACACTGCACTATACACACAGTCCTCCACTCGGCACTACACGGCAGTACAGGCACTGTACTCCACTCGGGACTACATGGCAGTACAGGCACTGTACTCCACTCGGTACTACACGGCACTATACACACAGTACTCCACTCGGTACTACACGGCAGTACAGGCACTGTACTCCACTCAGTACTACACAGCAGTATGCACACAGTACTCCACTCGGGACTACATGGCAGTACAGGCACTGTACTCCACCCGGTACTACACGGCAGTACAGGCAATGTACTCCACTCAGTACTACACGGCAGTACAGGTACTGTACTCCAATCAGTACTACACGGCAGTACAGGCACTGTACTCCACTCGGTACTACACGGCACTATACACACTGTACTCCACTCAGTACTACACGGCAGTACAGGCACTGTACTCCACTTGGGACTACATGGCAGTACAGGCACTGTACTCCACTCAGTACTACATGGCAGTACAGGCACTGTACTCCACTCAGTACTACACGGCGGTACAGGCACTGGAATCCACTCAGTACTACAAGGGAGTACAGGCACTGTACTCCACTCGGTACTACACCGCACTGTACACACAGTACTCCACTCTTTACTACACGGAAATACAGGCACAGTACTCCACTCGGGACTACATGGCAGTACAGGCACTGTACTCCACCCGGTACTACACGGCAGTACAGGCAATGTACTCCACTCAGTACTACACGGCAGTACAGGTACTGTACTCCAATCAGTACTACACGGCAGTACAGGCACTGTACTCCACTCGGTACTACACGGCACTATACACACAGTACTCCACTCGGTACTACACGGCAGTACATGCACTGTACTCCACTCGGTACTACACCGCACTATACACACAGTATTCCACTCGGTACTACACGGCAGTACAGGTTCTGTACTCCACCCAGTACTACACGGCAGTACAGGCAATGTACTCCACTCGGGACTACACGGCAATACAGGCACTGTACTCCACTCAGTACTACACGCCAGTACAGGCACTGTACTCCACTCGGAACTACACGGCAGTATGCACACAGTCCCCCACTCGGTACTACACGGCAGTACAGGTACTGTACTCCACTCAGCACTACACTGCACTATACACACAGTACTCCACTCGGGACTACTCGGCAGTAAAGGTACTGTACTCCACTCAGTACTACACGGCAGTATACACACAGTCCCCCACTCGGTACTGCACGGCAGTACAGGCACTGTACTATACTCTGTACTACACGGCAGTACAGGTACTGTACCCCACTCAGCACTACACTGCACTATACACACAGTACTCCACTCGGTACTACACGGCAGTACAGGCACTGTACTCCACTCAGCACTACACTGCACTATACACACAGTACTCCACTCAGTACTACACGGCAGTATACACACAGTCCACCACTCGGTTCTACACGGCAGTACAGGCACTGTACTCCACTCAGTACTACACGGCAGTATACACACAGTCCCCCACTCGGTACTACACGGTAGTACAGGCACTGTACTCCACTCAGTACTACACGGCAGTATACACACAGTCCCCCACTCGGTACTACACGGCAGTACAGGTACTGTACTCCACTCAGTACTACACGGCAGTATGCACACAGTACTCCCCTCGGTACTACACGGCAGTACAGGCACTGTACTATACTCAGTACTACACGGCAGTATACACACATTCCCCCACTCGGTACTACACGGCAGTACAGGCACTGTACCCCACTCAGTTTTACACGGCAGCACAGGCACTGTACTCCACTCAGTACTACACGGCACTATACACACTGTACTCCACCCGGTACTACACGGCAGTACAGGCAATGTACACCACTCAGTACTACACGGCAGTACAGGCACTGTACTCCACTCTGTACTACACGGCACTATACACACTGTACTCCACTCGGTACTACACCGCAGTACAGGTACTGTACTCCACTCAGTACTACACGGCACTATACACGCTGTATTCCACTCGGTACTAGACGGCACTATACACACTGCACTCCACTCGGTACTACACGGCAGTACAGGCACTGTACTCCACTCGGTACTACACGGCACTATTCACACTGTACTCCACTCAGTACTACACGGCAGTACAGGCACTGTACTCCACTCGGCACTACACGGCACTATACACACAGTACTCCACTCGGTACTACACGCAGTGCAGGCACTGTACTCCACTCGGTACTACACTGCACTATACACACAGTACTCCACTCGGCACTACACGGCAGTACAGGCACTGTACCCCACTCAGTACTACACGGCAGTATAAGCACTGTACTCCACTCGGTACTACACGGCAGTACAGGCACTGTACTCCAATCAGAACTACACGGCAGTACAGGCACTGTACTCCCCTCAGTACTACACGGCAGTACAGGCACTGTACTCCACTCGGCACTTCACGGTACTATACACACAGTACTCCACTCGGTACTACACGGCACTATACACACAGTACTCCACTCGGTACTACACGGCGGTACAGGCACTGTACCCCACTCAGTACTACACGGCAGTGTAATCACTGTACTCCACTCGGTACTACACGGCAGTACAGGCACTGTACTTCAATCAGAACTACACGGCAGTACAGGCACTGTACTCCACTCGGGACTACACGGCAGTTCAGCACTGTACTCCACTCAGTACTACACGGCAGTACAGGCACTGTACTCCACTCGGTACTACACGGCACTATACACACAGTAATCCACTCGGTACTACACGGCATTACAGGCACTGCACTCCACTCAGTACTACACGGCAGTACAGGCACTGTATTCCACTCGGTACTACACGGCACTATACACACAGCACTCCACTCGGCACTACACGGCAGTACAGGCACTGTACTCCACTCGGTACTACACGGCACTATACACACAGTACTCCATTCGGGACTACACGGCAATACAGGCACTGTACTCCACTCAGTACTACACGGCAGTACAGGCACTGCACTCCCCTCAGTACTACACGGCAGGACAGGCACTGTACTCCACTCGGTACTTCACGGCACTATACACACAGTACTCCACTCAGTACTACACGGCAGTACAGGCACTGTACTCCACTCAGTACTACACGGCAGTACAGGCACTGTACTCCAGTCAGTACTACACGGCAGTAGAGGCACTGTACTCCACCCGGTACTACACGGCACTATACACACAGTACTCCATTCAGTACTACACGGCAGTACAGGCACTGTACTTCACTCGGGACTACACGGCAGTACAGGCACTGTACTCCACTCAGTACTGCACGGCAGTTCAGGCACTGTACTCCACTCAGTACTACACGGCATACACCCACTGTACTCTACTCGGTACTACACGGCACTATACACACAGTACTCCACTCAGTACTACACGGCAGTACAGGCACAGTATTCCACTCACTACTACACGGCAGTACAGGCACTGTACTCCACTCAGTACTACACGGCAGTACAGGCACTGTACTCCACTCAGTACTGCACGGCAGTTCAGGCACTGTACTCCACTCAGTCCTACACGGCAGTACAGGCACTGTACTCCACTCGGTGCTACCCGGCACTATACACACAGTACTCCACTCGGTACTACACGGCAGTACATGTACTGTACTCCACGCAGTACTACACGGCAGTATGCACACAGTACTCCACTCGGTACTACATGGCACTGTACACACAGTACTCCACTCTTTACTACACGGCAATACAGGCACTGTACTAACCTCGGTACTACACGGCACTATACACACAGTACTCCACTCGGTACTACACGGCAGTACATGCACTGTACTCCACTCGGTACTACACCGCACTATACACACAGTACTCCACCCGGTACTACACGGCAGTACATGCACCGTACTCCAATCGGTACTACACGGCACCTTACACACAGTACTCCACTCGGTACTACACGGCAGTACAGGCACTGTACCCCACTCAGTACTAAACGGCAGTATGCACGCAGTACTCCACTCGGTACTACACGGCACTATACACACAGTATTCCACTCGGTACTACACGGAAGTACAGGCACTGTACTCCAATCGGAACTACACGGCAGTATACACACAGTCCCCCACTCGGTACTACACGGCAGTACAGGCACTGTACTCCACCCAGTACTACACGGCAGTAGAGGCACTGTACTCCACACAGTACTACACGGCAGTACAGGTACAGTACACCACTCAGTACTACACTGCACTATACACACAGTACTCCACTCGGGACTACACGGCAGTACAGGCACTGTACTCCACTCAGAACTACACGGCAGTACAGGTACAGTACACCACTCAGTACTACACGGCACTATACACACAGTACTCACCACGGGACTACATGGCAGTACAGGCACTGTACTCCACTCAGTACTACACGGCAGTACAGGCACTGTACTCCACTCGGTACTACACGGCACTATGCACACAGTACTCCATTCGGGACTACACGGCATTACAGGCACTGTACTCCACTCAGTACTACACGGCAGTACAGGCACTGTACTCCACTCGGTACTACACGGCACTATACACACAGTACCCCACTCAGTACTACACGGCAGTACAGGCACTGTACTCCATTCGGTACTACACGGCACTATACACGCAGTACTCCATTCGGGACTACACGGCAGTACAGGCACTACACTCCACTCAGTACTACACGGCAGTACAGGCACTGTATTCCACTCAGTACTACACGGCAGTACAGGCACTGTCCTCCACTCAGAACTACACGGCAGTACAGGCACTGAACTCCACTCGGTACTACACGCACTATACACACAGTACTCCACTCGGTACTACACGGCAGTACAGGCACTGTACTCCACTCGGTACTACACGGCAGTATACACACAGTCCCCCACGCGGTACTACACGGCAGTACAGGCACTGTACACCACCAAGTACTACACGGCAGTACAGGCACTGTAATCCACTCAGTACTACACGGCAGTACGGGCACTGTACACCACTCAGTACTACACTGCACTATACACACAGTACTCCACTCGGGACTACACGGCAGTACAGGCACTGTACACCACCCAGTACTACACGGCAGTACAGGCACTGTAATCCACTCAGTACTACACGGCAGTACAGGCAATGTACACCACTCAGTACTACACTGCACTATACACACAGTACTCCACTCGGGACTACACGGGAGTACAGGCACTGTACTACACTCAGTACTACACGGCAGTACAGGCACTGTACTCCACTCGGTACTACACGGCACTATACACACAGTACTCCATTCGGGACTACACGGCAGTACAGGCATTGTACTCCACTCAGTACTACACGGCAGTACAGGCACTGTCCTCCACTCAGAACTACACGGCAGTACAGGCACTGTACTCCACTCGGTACTACACGGCACTATACACACAGTACTCCACTCGGGACTACACGGCAGTACAGGCACTGTACTCCACTCATTACTACACGGCAGTACAGGCACTGTACTCCACTCAGTACTACACGGCAGTACAGGCACTGTACTCCACTCAGTACTACACGGCAGTATGCACACAGTACTCCACTCAGTACTACACGGCAGTACAGGCACTGTACTATACTCAGTACTACACGGCATTATACACACATTCCCCCACTCGGTACTACACGTCAGTACAATCACTGTACCCCACTCAGTACTACACGGCAGCACAGGCACTGTACTCCACTCAGTACTACACGGCACTATACACATTGTACACCACTCGGTACTACACGGCAGTACAGGCAATGTACTCCACTCAGTACTACACGGCAGTACAGGCACTGTACTCCACTCGGTACTACACGGCACTATACAAAATGTTCTCCACTCGGTACTACACGGCAGTACAGGCACTGTACTCCACTCAGTACTACACGGCACTATACACACTGTACTCCACTCGGTACTAGACGGCACTATACACACTGTACTCCACTCGGTACAACACGGCAGTACAGGCATTGTACTCCAATCGGTACTACACGGCACTATTCACACTGTACTCCACTCAGTACTACACGGCAGTACAGGCACTGTACTCCACTCGGCATTACACGGCACTATACACACAGTACTCCACTCGGTACTACACGTCAGTACAGGCACTCTACCCCACTCAGTACTACACGGCAGCACAGGCACTGTACTCAACTCAGTACTACACGGCACTATACACACTGTACATCACTCGGTACTACACGGCAGTACAGGCAATGTACTCCACTCAGTACTACACGGCAGTACAGGCACTGTACTCCACTCGGTACTACACGGCACTATACAAACTGTTCTCCAATCGGTACTACACGGCAGTACAGGCACTGTACTCCACTCAGTACTACACGGCACTATACAGACTGTACTCCACTCGGTACTAGACGGCACTATACACACAGTACTCCACTCGGTACATGAACTGTACTCCACGCGGTACTACACCGCACTATACACACAGTACTCCACTCGGTAATACACGACAGTACATGCACTGTACTCCACTCGGTACTACACGGCACTATACACACAGTATTCCACTCGGTACTACACGGCAGTACATGCACTGTACTCCACTCGGTACTACACCGCACTATACACACAGTACTCCACTCGGTAGTACACGGCAGTACATGCACTGTACTCCACTCGGTACTACACGGCAGTACAGGCACTGTACTCCACTCGGCACTACACGCCACTATACACACAGTACTCCACTCGGTACTACACGCAGTACAGGCACTGTACTCCACTCGGTACTACACGGCACTATACACACAGTAATCCACTCGGTACTACACGGCAGTACAGGCACTGTGCTCCACTCAGTACTACACGGCAGTATGCACACAGTACTCCACTCGGGACTACATGGCAGTACAGGCACTGTACTCCACTCGGTACTACACGGCAGTACAGGCACTGTACTCCACTCAGCACTACACTGCACTATACACACAGTACTCCACTCGGGACTACACGGCAGTACATGCACTGTACTCCACTCAGTACTACACTGCACTATACACACAGTACTCCACTCGGCACTACACGGCAGTACAGGCACTTAACCCCACTCAGTACTACACGGCAGTATAAGCACTGTACTCCACTCGGTACTACACGGCAGTACAGGCAATGTACTCCAATCAGAACTACACGGCAGTACAGGCACTGTACTCCACTCGGGACTGCACGGCAGTACAGGCACTGTACTCCACTCAGTACTACACGGCAGTACAGATACTGTACTCCAATCAGTACTACACGGCAGTACAGGCACTGTACTCCACTCAGTACTACACGGCAGTACAGGCACTGTACTCCACTCAGTTCTACACGGCAGTACAGGCACTGTACTCCACTCGGTGTCCGGCTCCATGGCTAAGTGGTTAGCGTGCTGGCTTTTGGCCACAGGGGTCCCGGGTTCGATTCGGGCAGGGTCGGGAATTTTCACCATAATTGGTTAATTCCGCTGGCACTGGGGCTGGGAGTATGTGTCGTCATCATCACCATTTCATCCTCATCACGACGCGCAGGTCGCCTACGGGAGTCAAATCAAAAGGCCTGCATTTGGCGAGCCGAACTTGTCCTTGGGCACTCCCGGCACTAAAAGCCATACGCCATTTCATTTTACTCCACTCGGTACTACACGGCACTATACACACAGTACTCCACTCAGTACTACACGGCAGTACAGGCACTGTACTCCACTCAGTACTACACGGCAGTACAGGCACTGGAATCCACTCAGTACTATAAGGGAGTACAGGCACTGTACTCCACTCGGTACTACACGGCACTATACACACAGTACTCCACTCAGTACTACACGGCAGTACAGGCACTCTACTCCACTCGGGACTACACGGCAGTACAGGCACTGTACCCCACTCGGTACTACACGCACTATACACACAGTACTCCACTCGGTACTACACGGCAGTACAGGCACTGTACTCCACTCGGTACTACACGGCAGTATACACACAGTCCCCCACGCGGTTCTACACGGCAATACAGGCACTGTACACCACCCAGTACTACACGGCAGTACAGGCACTGTAATCCACTCAGTACTACACGGCAGTACAGGCACTGTACACCACTCAGTACTACACTGCACTATACACACAGTACTCCACTCTGGACTACACGGCAGTACAGGCACTGTACACCACCCAGTACTACACGGCAGTACAGGCACTGTAATCCACTCAGTACTACACGGCAGTACAGGCACTGTACACCACTCAGTACTACACTGCACTATACACACAGTACTCCACTCGGGACTACACGGGACTACAGGCACTGTACTACACTCAGTACTACACGGCAGTACAGGCACTGTACTCCACTCGGTACTACACGGCACTATACACACAGTACTCCATTCGGGAGTACACGGCAGTACAGGCATTGTACTCCACTCAGTACTACACGGCAGTACAGGCACTGTCCTCCACTCAGAACTACACGGCAGTACAGGCACTGTACTCCAATCGGTACTACACGGCACTATACACACAGTACTCCACTCGGGACTACACGGCAGTACAGGCACTGTACTCCACTCAGTACTACACGGCAGTACAGGCACTGTACTCCACTCAGTAATACACGGCAGTACAGGCACTGTACTCCACTCAGTACTACACGGCAGTATGCACACAGTACTCCACTCAGTACTACACGGCAGTACAGGCACTGTACTATACTCAGTACTACACGGCAGTATACACACATTCCCCCACTCGGTACTACACGTCAGTACAGGCACTGTAACCCACTCAGTACTACACGGCAGCACAGGCACTGTACTCCACTCAGTACTACACGGCACTATACACACTGTACACCACTCGGTACTACACGGCAGTACAGGCAATGTACTCCACTCAGTACTACACGGCAGTACAGGCACTGTACTCCACTCGGTGTCCGGCTCCATGGCTAAGTGTTTAGCGTGCTGGCTTTTGGCCACAGGGGTCCCGGGTTCGATTCGGGCAGGGTCGGGAATTTTCACCATAATTGGTTAATTCCGCTGGCACTGGGGCTGGGAGTATGTGTCGTCATCATCACCATTTCATCCTCATCACGACGCGCAGGTCGCCTACCGGAGTCAAATCAAAAGGCCTGCATTTGGCGAGCCGAACTTGCCCTTGGGCACTCCCGGCACTAAAAGCCATACGCCATTTCATTTTACTCCACTCGGTACTACACGGCACTATACACACAGTACTCCACTCAGTACTACACGGCAGTACAAGCACTGTACTCCACTCAGTACTACACGGCAGTACAGGCACTGGAATCCACTCAGTACTACAAGGGAGTACAGGCACTGTACTCCACTCGGTACTACACGGCACTATACACACAGTACTCCACTCAGTACTACACGGCACTACAGGCACTCTACTCCACTCGGGACTACACGGCAGTACAGGCACTGTACCCCACTCAGTACTACACGGCAGAACAGGCACTGTACTCCACTCAGTACTACACGGCAGTACACCCACTGTATTCCACTCGGTACTACACGGCACTATACACACAGTACTCCACTCTGTACTACACGGCAGTACAGGCACAGTACTCCACTCACTAGTACACGGCAGTACAGGCTCTGTACTCCACTCGGGACTACCCGGCAGTACAGGCACTGTACTCCAAGCAGTACTACACGGCAGTACAGTCACTGTACTCCACTCGGTACTACACGGCGCTATACACACAGTACTCCACTCGGTACTACACGGCAGTACAGGTACTGTACTCCACTCAGTACTACACGGCAGCATGCAAACTGTACTCCACTCGGTACTACACGGCACTATACACACAGTACTCCACTCGGTACTACACGGCAATACAGGCACTGTACTCCACTCGGTACTACACGGCACTATACACACAGTACTCCACTCGGTACTACACGGCACTATACATACAGTACTCCACTCGGTACTACACGGCTGTACAGGCACAGTACTCCACTCACTACTACACGGCAGTACAGGCTCTGTACTCCACTCGGGACTACCCGGCAGTACAGGCACTGTACTCCAAGCAGTACTACACGGCAGTACAGTCACTGTACTCCACTCGGTACTTAACGGCACTATACACACAGTACTCCACTCGGTACTACACCGCACTATACACACAGTACTCCACTCGGTAATACACGACAGTACATGCACTGTACTCCACTCGGTACTACACGGCACTATACACACAGTATTCCACACGGTACTACACGGCACTATACACACAGTACTCCACACGGTACTACACGGCAATACAGGCACTGTACTCCACTCGGTACTACACGGCACTATACACACAGTACTCCACTCGGTACTACACGGCACTATACATACAGTACTCCACTCGGTACTACACGGCTGTACAGGCACAGTACTCCACTCAATACTACACGGCAGTACAGGCAATGTACTCCACTCGGGACTACCCGGCAATACAGGAACTGTACTCCAAGCAGTACTACACGGCAGTACTTGCACTGTACTCCACGCGGTACTACACGGCACTCTACACACAGTACTCCACTGGGTACTACACGGCAGTATATGCACTGTACTCCACTCGGTACTACACTGCACTATACACACTGTACTCCACTCGGGACTACTCGGCAGTACAGGGACTGTACTCCACTCAGTACTACACGGCAGTATACACACAGTCCTCCACTCGGTATTACACGGCAGTACAGGCACTGTACTATACTCAGTACTACATGGCAGTACAGGTACTGTACTCCACTCAGCAGTACACTGCACTATACACACAGTACTCCACTCGGTACTACACGGCAGTACAGGCACAGTACTCCACTCAGCACTACACTGCACAATACACACAGTACTCCACTCATTACTACACGGCAGTATACACACAGTCCCCTACTCGGCACTACACGGCAGTACAGGCACTGTAATCCACTCAGTACTACACGGCAGTATACACACAGTCCCCCAATCGGTACTACACGGCAGTACAGGTACTGTACTCCACTCAGTACTACACGGCAGTATGCACACAGTACTCCACTCAGTACTACACGGCAGCACAGGCACTGTACTACACTCAGTACTACACGGCAGTATACACATATTCCCCCACTCGGTACTACACGTCAATACAGGCACTGTACCCCACTCAGTACTACACGGCAGAACAGGCACTGTACTCCACTCAGTACTACACGGCACTATACAAACTGTACACCACTCGGTACTACACGGCAGTACAGGCAATGTACTCCACTCAGTACTACACGGTAGTACAGGCACTGTACTGCACTCGGTACCACACGGCACTATACAAACTGTACTCCACTCGGTACTACACGGCAGTACAGGCACTGAACTCCACTCAGTACTACACGGCACTATACACACTGTACTCCACTCGGTACTAGACGGCACTATACACACTGTAGTCCACTCGGTACAACACGGCAGTACAGGCACTGTACTCCACTCGGTACTACACGGTACTCCTCACACTGAACTCCACTCAGTACTACACGGCAGTACAGGCACTGTACTCCACTCGGCACTACACGGCACTATACACAGAGTACTCCACTCGGTACTACACGCAGTACAGGCACTGTACTCCACTCGGTACTACACGGACCTATACACACAGTACTCCACTCGGTACTACACGGCAGTACAGGCACTGTACTCCACTCAGTACTACACGGCAGTATGCACACAGTACTCCACTCGGGACTACATGGCAGTACAGGCACTGTACTCCACTCGGTACTACACGGCAGTACAGGCACTGTACTCCACTCAGCACTACACTGCACAATACACACAGTACTCCACTCGGGACTACACGGCAGTACATGCAATGTACTCCACTCAGTACTACACTGCACTATACACACAGTCCTCCACTCGGCACTACACGGCAGTACAGGCACTGAACCCCACTCAGTACTACACGGCAGTATAAGCAATCTACTCCACTCGGTACTACACGGCAGTACAGGCACTGTACTCCAATCAGAACTACACGGCAGTACAGGCACTGTACTCCACTCGGGACTACACGGCAGTACGGGCACTGTACTCCACTCAGTACTACACGGCAGTACAGGTACTGTACTCCAATCAGTACTACACGGCAGTACAGGCACTGTACTCCACTCAGTACTTCACGGCAGTACAGGCACTGTACTCCACTCAGTACTACACGGCAGTACAGGCACTGTACTCCACTCGGTGTCCGGCACCATGGCTAAGTGGTTAGCGTGCTGGCTTTTGGCCACGGGGGTCCCGGGTTCGATTCGGGCAGGGTCGGGAATTTTCACCATAATTGGTTAATTCCGCTGGCACTGGGGCTGGGAGTATGTGTCGTCATCATCACCATTTCATCCTCATCACGACGCGCAGGTCGCCTACGGGAGTCAAATCAAAAGGCCTGCATTTGGCGAGCCGAACTTGTCCTTGGGCACTCCCGGCACTAAAAGCCATACGCCATTATATTTTACTAAACTCGGTACTACACGGCACTATACACACAGTACTCCACTCAGTACTACACGGCAGTACAGGCACTGTACTCCACTCGGGACTACATGGCAGTACAGGCACTGTACTCCACTCAGTACTACACGGCAGTACAGGCACTGTACTCCACTCAGTACTACACGGCAGTACAGGCACTGGAATCCACTCAGTACTATAAGGGAGTACAGGCACTGTACTCCACTCGGTACTACACGGCACTATACACACCGTACTCCACTCAGTACTACACGGCAGTACATTCACTCTACTCCACTCGGGACTACACGGCAGTACAGGCACTGTACCCCACTCGGTACTACACGAACTATACACACAGTACTCCACTCGGTTCTACACGGCAGTACAGGCACTGTACTCCACTCGGTACTACACGGCAGTATACACACAGTCCCCCACGCGGTACTACACGGCAGTACAGGCACTGTACACCACCCAGTACTACACGGCAGTACAGGCACTGTAATCCACTCAGTACTACACGGCAGTACAGGCACTGTACCCCACTCAGTACTACACTGCACTATACACACAGTACTCCACTCGGGACTACACGGCAGTACAGGCACTGTACACCACCCAGTACTACACGGCAGTACAGGCACTGTAATCCACTCAGTACTACACGGCAGTACAGGCAATGTACACCACTCAGTACTACACTGCACTATACACACAGTACTCCACTCGGGACTACACGGGAGTACAGGCACTGTACTACACACAGTACTACACGGCAGTACAGGCACTGTACTCCACTCGGTACTACACGGCACTATACACACAGTACTCCATTCGGGCCTACACGGCAGTACAGGCATTGTACTCCACTCAGTACTACACGGTAGTACAGGCACTGTCCTCCACTCAGTACTACCTGGCAGTACAGGCACTGTACTCCACTCGGTACTACACGGCACTATACACACAGTACTCCACTCGGGACTACACGGCAGTACAGGCACTGTACTCCACTCAGAACTACACGGCAGTACAGGCAATGTACTCCACTCAGTACTACACGGCAGTACAGGCACTGTACTCCACTCAGTACTACACGGCAGTATGCACACAGTACTCCACTCAGCACTACACGGCAGTACAGGCACTGTACTATACTCAGTACTACACGGCAGTATACACACATTCCCCCACTCGGTACTACAAGTCAGTACAGGCACTGTACCCCACTCAGTACTACACGGCAGCACAGGCACTGTACTCCACTCAGTACTACACGGCACTATACACACTGTACACCACTCGGTACTACACGGCAGTACAGGCAATGTACTCCACTCGGTACTACACGGCAGTACAGGCACTGTACTCCACTCAGTACTACACGGCACTATACACACTGTACTCCACTCGGTACTAGACGGCCCTATACACAGTGTACTCCACTCGGTACAACACGGCAGTACAGGCACTGTACTCCAATCGGTACTACACGGCACTATTCACACTCTACTCCACTCAGTACTACACGGCAGTACAGGCACTGTACTCCACTCGGCACTACACGGCAATATACACACAGTACTCCACTCGGTACTACACGCAGTACAGGCACTGTACTCCACTCGGTACTACACGGCACTATACACACAGTACTCCACTCGGTACTACACGGCAGTACAGGCACTGTACTCCACTCAGTACTGCACGGCAGTATGCTCACAGTACTCCACTCGGGACTACATGGAAGTACAGGCACTGTACTCCACTCGGTACTACACGGCAGTACAGGCACTGTACTCCACTCAGCACTACACTGCACTATACACACAGTACTCCACTCGGGACTACACGGCAGTACATGCACTGTACTCCACTCAGTACTACACTGCACTATACACACAGTACTCCACTCGGCACTACACGGCATTACAGGCACTGAACCCCACTCAGTACTACACGGCAGTATAAGCACTGTACTCCACTCGGTACTACACGGTAGTACAGGCACTGTATTCCAATCGGAGCTACACGGCAGTACAGGCTCTGTACTCCACTCGGGACTACACGGCAGTACAGGCAATGTACTCCACTCAGTACTACACGGCAGTACAGGTACTGTACTCCAATCAGTACTACACGGCAGTACAGCCACTGTACTCCACTCGGTACTACACGGCACTATACACACAGTACTCCACTCAGTACTACATGGCAGTACAGGCACTGTACTCCACTCGGGACTACATGGCAGTACAGGCACTGTACTCCACTCAGTACTACATGGCAGTACAGGCACTGTACTCCACTCAGTACTACACGGCGGTACAGGCACTGGAATCCACTCAGTACTACAAGGGAGTACAGGCACTGTACTCCACTCGGTACTACACGGCACTATAAACACAGTACTTCACTCAGTACTACACGCCAGTACAGGCACTCTACTCCACTCGGGACTACACGGCAGTACAGGCACTGTACCCCACTCAGTACTACACGGCAGAACAGGCACTGTACTCCACTCAGTACTACACGGCAGAACACCCACTGTATTCCACTCGGTACTACACGGCACTACACACACAGTACTCCACTCGGTACTACACGGCAGTACATGCACTGTACTCCACTCGGTACTACACCGCACTATACACACAGTACTCCACTCGGTAATACACGACAGTACATGCACTGTACTCCACTCGGTACTACACGGCAATATACACACAGTACTCCACTCGGTACTACACGAAACTATACACACAGTACTCCACTCGGTACTACACGGCAATACAGGCACTGTACTCCACTCGGTACTACACGGCACTATACACACAGTACTCCACTCGGTACTACACGGCACTATACACACAGTACTCCACTCGGTACTACACGGCTGTACAGGCACAGTACTCCACTCACTACTACACGGCAGTACATGCACTGTACTCCACTCGGGACTAACCGGCAGTACAGGCACTGTACTCCAAGCAGTACTACACGGCAGTACAGGCACTGTACTCCACTCGGTACTACACGGCACTATACACACAGTACTCCACTCGGTACTACACGGCAGTACAGGCACTGTACTCCACTCGGGACTACATGGCAGTACAGGCACAGTACTCCACTCACTACTACACGGCAGTACAGGCACTGTACTCCACTCGGGACTAACCGGCAGTACAGGCACTGTACTCCAAGCAGTACTACACGGCAGTACTGGCACTGTACTATACTCAGTACTACACGGCAGTACAGGTACTGTACTCCACTCAGCAGTACACTGCTCTATACACACAGTACTCCACTCGGTACTACACGGCAGTACAGGCACTGTACTCCACTCAGCACTACACTGCACAATACACACAGTACTCCACTCATTACTACACGGCAGTATACACAGTCTCCCACTCGGTTCTACACGGCAGTACAGGCACTGTACTCCACTCAGTACTGCACGGCAGTATACACACAGTCCCCCACTCGGCACTACACGGCAGTACAGGCACTGTAATCCACTCAGTACTACACGGCAGTATACACACAGTCCCCCACTCGGTACTACACGGCAGTACAGGTACTGTACTCCACTCAGTACTACACGGCAGTATGCACACAGTACTCCACTCAGTACTACAAGGCAGTAGAGGCACTGTACAACACTCAGTACTACACGGCAGTATACACACATTCCCCCACTCGGTACTACACGTCAGTACAGGCACTGTACCCGCTCAGTACTACACGGCAGCACAGGCACTGTACTCCACTCAGTTCTACACGGCAGTATGCACACAGTACTCCACTCGGGACTACATGGCAGTACAAGCACTGTACTCCACTCGGTACTACACGGCAGTACAGGCACTGTACTCCACTCAGCACTACACTGCACTATACACACAGTACTCCACTCGGGACTACACGGCAGTACATGCACTGTACTCCACTCAGTACTACACTGCACTATACACACAGTACTCCACTCGGCACTACACGGCAGTACAGGCACTGAACCCCACTCAGTACTACACGGCAGTATGACCACTGTACTCCACTCGGTACTACACGGCAGTACAGGCACTGTACTCCAATCAGAACTACACGGCAGTACAGGCACTGTACTCCACTAGGGACTACACGGCAGTACAGGCACTGTACTCCACACAGTACTACACGGCAGTACAGGTACTGTACTCAAATCAGTACTACACGGCAGTACAGGCACTGTACTCCACTCAGAACTACACGGCAGTACAGGCACTGTACTCCACTCAGTACTACACGGCAGTACAGGCACTGTACTCCACTCAGTACTACACGGCAGTACAGGCACTGAAATCCACTCAGTACTATAAGGGAATACAGGCACTGTACTCCACTCGGTACTACACGGCACTATACACACAGTACTCCACTCAGTACTACACGGCAGTACAGGCACTCTACTCCACTCGGGACTACACGGCAGTACAGGCACTGTACCCCACTCAGTACTACACGGCAGTACAGGCACTGTACTCCACTAAGTACTACACGGCAGTACACCCACTGTATTCCTCTCGGTACTACACGGCACTATACACACAGTACTCATCTCTGTACTACACGGCAGTACAGGCACAGTACTCCACTCACTACTACACGGCAGTACAGGCACTGTACTCCACTCGGGACTACCCGGCAGTACAGGCACTGTACTCCAATCAGTACTACACGGCAGTACAGGCACTGTACTCCACTCGGTACTACACGGCACTATACACACAGTACTCCACTCGTTACTACAGGGCAGTACATGCACTGCACTCCACTCGGTACTACACCGCACTATACACACAGTACTCCACTCGGTAATACACGACAGTACATGCACTGTACTCCACTCGGTACTACACGGCACTGTGCACACAGTACTCCACTGGGTACTACACGGCACTATACACACAGTACTCCACTCGGTACTACACGGCAATACAGGCACTGTACTCCACTCGGTACTACACGGCACTATACACACAGTACTCCACTCGGTACTACACGGCAGTACATGCACTGCACTCCACTCGGTACTACACCGCACTATACACACAATACTCCACTCGGTAATACACGACAGTACATGCACTGTACTCCACTCGGTACTACACGGCACTATACACACAGTACTCCACTCGGTATTACACGGCACTATACACACAGTACTCCACTCGGTACTACACGGCAATACAGGCACTGTACTCCACTCGGTACTACACGGCACTATGCACACAGTACTCCACTCGGTACTACAAGGCACTATACACACAGTACTCCACTCGGTACTACACGGCAGTACAGGCACAGTACTCCACTCACTACTACACGGCAGTACAGGCACTGTACTCCACTCGGGACTACCCGGCAGTACAGGCACTGTACTCCAAGCAGTACTACACGGCAGTACAGGCACTGTACTCCACTCGGTACTACACGGCACTATACACACAGTACTCCACTCGGTACTACACGGCAGTACATGCACTGTAATCCACTCGGTACTACACGGCAGTATGCACACAGTACTCCACTCGGTACTACACGGCACTATACACACAGTACTCCACTCGGTACTACACGGCACTATACAAACTGTACTCCACTCAGTACTACACGGCAGTATATACACAGTACTCCACTCGGTACTACATGGCAGTACAGGAACTGTACTCCACTCGGTACTACACGGCAGTATACACACAGTACTCCACTCGGGACAACATGGCAGTACAGGCACTGTACCCCACTCAGTACTACACGGCAGCACAGGCACTGTACTCCACTCAGTACTACACGGCACTATACAAACTGTACACCACTCGGTACTACACGGCAGTACAGGCAATGTACTCCACTCAGTACTACACGGTAGTACAGGCACTGTACTGCACTCGGTACTACACGGCACTATACAAACTGTACTCCACTCGGTACTACACGGCAGTACAGGCACTGTACTCCACTCAGTACTACACGGCACTATACACACTGTACTCCACTCGGTACTAGACGGCACTATACACACTGTAGTCCACTCGGTACAACACGGCAGTACAGGCACTGTACTCCACTCGGTACTACACGGTACTCCTCACACTGTACTCCACTCAGTACTACACGGCAGTACAGGCACTGTACTCCACTCGGCACTACACGGCACTATACACAGAGTACTCCACTCGGTACTACACGCAGTACAGGCACTGTACTCCACTCGGTACTACACGGCACTATACACACAGTACTCCACTCGGTACTACACGGCAGTACAGGCACTGTACTCCACTCAGTACTACACAGCAGTATGCACACAGTACTCCACTCGGGACTACATGGCAGTACAGGCACTGTACTCCACTCGGTACTACACGGCAGTACAGGCACTGTACTCCACTCAGCACTACACTGCACAATACACACGGTACTCCACTCGGGACTACACGGCAGTACATGCAATGTACTCCACTCAGTACTACACTGCACTATACACACAGTCCTCCACTCGGCACTACACGGCAGTACAGGCACTGTACTCCACTCGGGACTACATGGCAGTACAGGCACTGTACTCCACTCGGTACTACACGGCACTATACACACAGTACTCCACTCGGTACTACACGGCAGTACAGGCACTGTACTCCACTCAGTACTACACAGCAGTATGCACACAGTACTCCACTCGGGACTACATGGCAGTACAGGCACTGTACTCCACCCGGTACTACACGGCAGTACAGGCAATGTACTCCACTCAGTACTACACGGCAGTACAGGTACTGTACTCCAATCAGTACTACACGGCAGTACAGGCACTGTACTCCACTCGGTACTACACGGCACTATACACACAGTACTCCACTCAGTACTACACGGCAGTACAGGCACTGTACTCCACTTGGGACTACATGGCAGTACAGGCACTGTACTCCACTCAGTACTACATGGCAGTACAGGCACTGTACTCCACTCAGTACTACACGGCGGTACAGGCACTGGAATCCACTCAGTACTACAAGGGAGTACAGGCACTGTACTCCACTCGGTACTACACCGCACTGTACACACAGTACTCCACTCTTTACTACACGGAAATACAGGCACAGTACTCCACTCGGGACTACATGGCAGTACAGGCACTGTACTCCACCCGGTACTACACGGCAGTACAGGCAATGTACTCCACTCAGTACTACACGGCAGTACAGGTACTGTACTCCAATCAGTACTACACGGCAGTACAGGCACTGTACTCCACTCGGTACTACACGGCACTATACACACAGTACTCCACTCGGTACTACACGGCAGTACATGCACTGTACTCCACTCGGTACTACACCGCACTATACACACAGTATTCCACTCGGTACTACACGGCAGTACAGGTTCTGTACTCCACCCAGTACTACACGGCAGTACAGGCAATGTACTCCACTCGGGACTACACGGCAATACAGGCACTGTACTCCACTCAGTACTACACGCCAGTACAGGCACTGTACTCCACTCGGAACTACACGGCAGTATGCACACAGTCCCCCACTCGGTACTACACGGCAGTACAGGTACTGTACTCCACTCAGCACTACACTGCACTATACACACAGTACTCCACTCGGGACTACTCGGCAGTAAAGGTACTGTACTCCACTCAGTACTACACGGCAGTATACACACAGTCCCCCACTCGGTACTGCACGGCAGTACAGGCACTGTACTATACTCTGTACTACACGGCAGTACAGGTACTGTACCCCACTCAGCACTACACTGCACTATACACACAGTACTCCACTCGGTACTACACGGCAGTACAGGCACTGTACTCCACTCAGCACTACACTGCACTATACACACAGTACTCCACTCAGTACTACACGGCAGTATACACACAGTCCACCACTCGGTTCTACACGGCAGTACAGGCACTGTACTCCACTCAGTACTACACGGCAGTATACACACAGTCCCCCACTCGGTACTACACGGTAGTACAGGCACTGTACTCCACTCAGTACTACACGGCAGTATACACACAGTCCCCCACTCGGTACTACACGGCAGTACAGGTACTGTACTCCACTCAGTACTACACGGCAGTATGCACACAGTACTCCCCTCGGTACTACACGGCAGTACAGGCACTGTACTATACTCAGTACTACACGGCAGTATACACACATTCCCCCACTCGGTACTACACGGCAGTACAGGCACTGTACCCCACTCAGTTTTACACGGCAGCACAGGCACTGTACTCCACTCAGTACTACACGGCACTATACACACTGTACTCCACCCGGTACTACACGGCAGTACAGGCAATGTACACCACTCAGTACTACACGGCAGTACAGGCACTGTACTCCACTCTGTACTACACGGCACTATACACACTGTACTCCACTCGGTACTACACCGCAGTACAGGTACTGTACTCCACTCAGTACTACACGGCACTATACACGCTGTATTCCACTCGGTACTAGACGGCACTATACACACTGCACTCCACTCGGTACTACACGGCAGTACAGGCACTGTACTCCACTCGGTACTACACGGCACTATTCACACTGTACTCCACTCAGTACTACACGGCAGTACAGGCACTGTACTCCACTCGGCACTACACGGCACTATACACACAGTACTCCACTCGGTACTACACGCAGTGCAGGCACTGTACTCCACTCGGTACTACACTGCACTATACACACAGTACTCCACTCGGCACTACACGGCAGTACAGGCACTGTACCCCACTCAGTACTACACGGCAGTATAAGCACTGTACTCCACTCGGTACTACACGGCAGTACAGGCACTGTACTCCAATCAGAACTACACGGCAGTACAGGCACTGTACTCCCCTCAGTACTACACGGCAGTACAGGCACTGTACTCCACTCGGCACTTCACGGTACTATACACACAGTACTCCACTCGGTACTACACGGCACTATACACACAGTACTCCACTCGGTACTACACGGCGGTACAGGCACTGTACCCCACTCAGTACTACACGGCAGTGTAATCACTGTACTCCACTCGGTACTACACGGCAGTACAGGCACTGTACTTCAATCAGAACTACACGGCAGTACAGGCACTGTACTCCACTCGGGACTACACGGCAGTTCAGCACTGTACTCCACTCAGTACTACACGGCAGTACAGGCACTGTACTCCACTCGGTACTACACGGCACTATACACACAGTAATCCACTCGGTACTACACGGCATTACAGGCACTGCACTCCACTCAGTACTACACGGCAGTACAGGCACTGTATTCCACTCGGTACTACACGGCACTATACACACAGCACTCCACTCGGCACTACACGGCAGTACAGGCACTGTACTCCACTCGGTACTACACGGCACTATACACACAGTACTCCATTCGGGACTACACGGCAATACAGGCACTGTACTCCACTCAGTACTACACGGCAGTACAGGCACTGCACTCCCCTCAGTACTACACGGCAGGACAGGCACTGTACTCCACTCGGTACTTCACGGCACTATACACACAGTACTCCACTCAGTACTACACGGCAGTACAGGCACTGTACTCCACTCAGTACTACACGGCAGTACAGGCACTGTACTCCAGTCAGTACTACACGGCAGTAGAGGCACTGTACTCCACCCGGTACTACACGGCACTATACACACAGTACTCCATTCAGTACTACACGGCAGTACAGGCACTGTACTTCACTCGGGACTACACGGCAGTACAGGCACTGTACTCCACTCAGTACTGCACGGCAGTTCAGGCACTGTACTCCACTCAGTACTACACGGCATACACCCACTGTACTCTACTCGGTACTACACGGCACTATACACACAGTACTCCACTCAGTACTACACGGCAGTACAGGCACAGTATTCCACTCACTACTACACGGCAGTACAGGCACTGTACTCCACTCAGTACTACACGGCAGTACAGGCACTGTACTCCACTCAGTACTGCACGGCAGTTCAGGCACTGTACTCCACTCAGTCCTACACGGCAGTACAGGCACTGTACTCCACTCGGTGCTACCCGGCACTATACACACAGTACTCCACTCGGTACTACACGGCAGTACATGTACTGTACTCCACGCAGTACTACACGGCAGTATGCACACAGTACTCCACTCGGTACTACATGGCACTGTACACACAGTACTCCACTCTTTACTACACGGCAATACAGGCACTGTACTAACCTCGGTACTACACGGCACTATACACACAGTACTCCACTCGGTACTACACGGCAGTACATGCACTGTACTCCACTCGGTACTACACCGCACTATACACACAGTACTCCACCCGGTACTACACGGCAGTACATGCACCGTACTCCAATCGGTACTACACGGCACCTTACACACAGTACTCCACTCGGTACTACACGGCAGTACAGGCACTGTACCCCACTCAGTACTAAACGGCAGTATGCACGCAGTACTCCACTCGGTACTACACGGCACTATACACACAGTATTCCACTCGGTACTACACGGAAGTACAGGCACTGTACTCCAATCGGAACTACACGGCAGTATACACACAGTCCCCCACTCGGTACTACACGGCAGTACAGGCACTGTACTCCACCCAGTACTACACGGCAGTAGAGGCACTGTACTCCACACAGTACTACACGGCAGTACAGGTACAGTACACCACTCAGTACTACACTGCACTATACACACAGTACTCCACTCGGGACTACACGGCAGTACAGGCACTGTACTCCACTCAGAACTACACGGCAGTACAGGTACAGTACACCACTCAGTACTACACGGCACTATACACACAGTACTCACCACGGGACTACATGGCAGTACAGGCACTGTACTCCACTCAGTACTACACGGCAGTACAGGCACTGTACTCCACTCGGTACTACACGGCACTATGCACACAGTACTCCATTCGGGACTACACGGCATTACAGGCACTGTACTCCACTCAGTACTACACGGCAGTACAGGCACTGTACTCCACTCGGTACTACACGGCACTATACACACAGTACCCCACTCAGTACTACACGGCAGTACAGGCACTGTACTCCATTCGGTACTACACGGCACTATACACGCAGTACTCCATTCGGGACTACACGGCAGTACAGGCACTACACTCCACTCAGTACTACACGGCAGTACATGCACTGTACTCCACTCGGTACTACACGGCAGTACAGGCACTGTACTCCACTCAGTCCTACACGGCAGTACAGGCACTGTACTCCAATCAGTACTACACCGCAGTACAGGCACTGTACTCCACTCGGTACTACACGGCACTATACGCACAGTACTCCACTCGGGACTACACGGCAGTACACCCAATGTACTCCACCCGGTACTATACGGCAATATACACACAGTACTCCACTCAGTACTACACGGCAGTACAGGCACAGTACTCCACTCACTACTACATGGCAGTACATGCACTGTACTCCACTCGGGACTACACGGCAGTTCAGGCACTGTACTCCACACAGTACTACACGGCAGTACAGTCACTGTACTCCACTCGGTACTACACGGCACTATACACACTGTACTCCACTCGGTACTACACGGCAGTACAGGTACCGTACTCCACTCAGTACTACACGTAGTATGCACACAGTACTCCACTCGGTACTACACGGCACTATACACACTGTACTCCACTCGGTACTACACAGCAATACAGGCACTGTACTCCACTCGGTACTACACCGCACTATACACACAGTACTCCACTCGGTAATACACGACAGTACATGCACTGTACTCCACTCGGTACTACACGGCACTATACACACAGTACTCCACTCGGTACTACACGGCAGTACAGGCACTGTACTCCACTCAGTACTACACGGCACTATGCACACAGTACTCCACTCGGTACTACACGGCACTATACACACAGTACACCACTCGGTACTTCACGGCAGTACATGCAATGTACTCCACTCGGTACTACACGACAGTATACACACAGTACTCCACTCGGGACTACATGGCAGTACATGCACTGTACTCCACTCAGTACTCCACGGCAGTATGCACACAGTACTCCACTCAGTACTACATTGCACTATACATACTGTACTCCACTCTGGACTACTCGGCAGTACAGGGACTGTACTCCAATCAGTACTACACGGCAGTATGCACACAGTACTCCACTCGGGACTACACGGCAGTACAGGCAATGTACTCCACTCAGTACTACACGGCAGTATATACACAGTCCCCCACTCGGTACTACACGGCAGTACAGGGACTGTAATCCACTCAGTACTACACGGCAGTATTCACACAGTCCCCCACTCGGTACTTCACAGCGGTACAGGTACTATACTCCACTCAGCACTACACTGCACTATACACACAGTACTCCACTCGGGACTACTCGGCAGTACAGGTACTGTACTCCACTCAGTACTACACGGCAGTATACACACAGTCCCCCACTCGGTACTACATGGCAGTACAGGCACTGTACTTAACTCAGTACTAAGGCATGACAGGTACTGTACTCCACTCAGCACTACACTGCACTATACACACAGTACTCCACTCAGTACTACACGGCAGTATAGACACAGTCCCCCACTCGGTACTACACGGCAGTACAGGCACTGTACTCCACTCAGTACTACACGGCAGTATACACACAGTCCCCCACTCGGTACTGCATGGCAGTACAGGCACTGTACTCCAACCCAGTACTACACGGCAGTATACACACAGTCCCCCACTCGGTACTACACGGCAGTACAGGTACTGTACTCCACTCAGTACTACACGGCAGTATACACACAGTACTCCACTCGGTACTACACGGCAGTACAGGCACTGTAATATACTCAGTACTACACGGCAGTATACACACAGTCCCCCACTCTGTACTACACGGCAGTACAGGCACTGTACCCCACTCTGTACTACACGGCAGTAGAGGCACTGTACTCCACTCAGTACTACACGGCACTATACACACTGTACTCCACTCGGTACTACATGGCAGTACAGGCCCTGTACTCCACTCAGTACTACACGGCACTATACACACTGTACTCCACTCGGTACTAGACGGCACTATACACACTGTACTCCACACGGTACTACACGCAGTGCAGGCACTGTACTCCACTCGGTACTACACGCAGTACAGGCACTGTACTCCACTAGGTACTACACGGCACTATACACACAGCACTCCACTCGGTACTACACGGCACTACAGGCATGGTACTCCACTCGGTACCACACGGCACTATACACACAGTACACCACTCGGTACTACACGGCAGTACATGCACTGTACTCCACTCAGTACTACACTGCACTATACACACAGTACTCCACGCAGTACTACACGGCAGTACAGGCACTATTACTCCAATCAGTACTACACGGCAGTACAGGCACTGTACTCCACTCGGGACTACACGGCAGTACGGGCACTGTACTCCACTCAGTACTACACGGCAGTACAGGCACTGTACTCCACTCGGTACTACACGGCACTATACACACTGTACTCCACTCAGCACTACACTGCACTATACACACAGTACTCCACTCGGGACTACTCGGCAGTACAGGTACTGCACTCCACTCAGTACTACACGGCAGTATACACACAGTCCCCCACTCGGTACTACACGGCAGTACAGGCACTGTACTATACTCAGTACTACACGGAAGTACAGGTACTGTACTCCACTCGGTACTTCACGGCACTATACACACAGTACTCCACTCGGTACTACACGGCACTATACACACAGTACTCCACTCGGTACTACACGGCAGTACAGGCACCGTACCCCACTCAGTACTACACGGCAGTACAAGCACTGTACTCCACTCGGTACTACACGGCAGTACAGGCACTGTACTCCAATCAGAACTACACGGCAGTACAGGCACTGTACTCCACTCGGCACTACACGGCAGTTCAGCACTGTACTCCACTCAGTACTACACGGCAGTACAGGCACTGTACTCCACTCGGTACTACACGGCACTATACACACAGTAATCCACTCGGTACTACACGGCATTACAGGCACTGTACTCCACTCAGTACTACACGGCAGTACAGGCACTGTATTCCACTCGGTACTACACGGCACTATACACACAGTACTCCACTCGGTACTACACGGCAGTACAGGCACTGTACTCCACTCAGAACTACACTGCACTATACACACAGTACTCCACTCGGGACTACTCGGCAGTACAGGTACTGTACTCCACTCAGTACTACACGGCTGTATACACACAGTCCCCCACTCGGTACTACACGGCAGTACAGGCACTGTACTATACTCAGTACTACACGGCATTACAGGTACTGTACTCCACTCAGCACTACACTGCACTATACACACAGTACTCCACTCGGTACTACACGGCAGTACAGGCACTGTACTCCACTCAGCACTACACTGCACTATACACACAGTACTCCACTCAGTACTACACGGCAGTATACACACAGTCCCCCACTCGGTTCTACACGGCAGTACAGGCACTGTACTCCACTCAGTACTACACTGCAGTATACACACAGTCCCCCACTCGGTACTACACGGTAGTACAGGCACTGTACTCCACTCAGTACTACACGGCAGTACACACACAGTCCCCCACTCGGTACTACACGGCAGTACAGGTACTGTACTCCACTCAGTACTACACGGCAGTATGCACACAGTACTCCACTCGGTACTTACGGCAGTACTGGCACTGTATTATACTCAGTACTACACGGCAGTATACACACATTCCCCCACTCGGTACTACACGGCATTACAGGCACTGTACCCCACTCAGTTTTACACGGCAGCACAGGCACTGTACTCCACTCAGTACTACACGGCACTATACACACTGTACTGCACTCGGTACTATACGGCAGTACAGGCAATGTACTCCACTCAGTACTACACGGCAGTACATGCACTGTACTCCACTCTGTACTACACGGCACTATACACACTGTACTCCACTCGGTACTACACGGCAGTACAGGTACTGTACTCCGCTCAGTACTACACGGCACTATACACACTGTATTCCACTCGGTACTAGATAGCACTATACACACTGTACTCCACTCGGTACTACACGGCAGTACAGGCACTGTACTCCACTCGGTACTACACGGCACTATTCACACTGTACTCCACTCAGTACTACACGGCAGTACAGGCACTGTACTCCACTCGACACTACACGGCACTATACACACAGTACTCCACTCGGTACTACACGCAGTACAGGCACTGTACTCCACTCGGTACTACACTGCACTATACACACAGTACTCCACTCGGCACTACACGGCAGTACAGGCACTGTACCCCACTCAGTACTACACGGCACTATACACAGAGTACTCCACTCGGTACTACACGGCACTATACACACAGTACTCCACTCGGTACTACACGGTAGTACAGGCACTGTACTCCACTCAGTACTACACGGCAGTATACACACAGTCCCCCACTCGGTACTACACGGCAGTACAGGTACTGTACTCCACTCAGTACTACACGGCAGTATGCACACAGTACTCCACTCGGTACTACACGGCAGTACTGGCACTGTACTATACTCAGTACTACACGGCAGTATACACACATTCCCCCACTCGGTACTACACGGCATTACAGGCACTGTACCCCACTCAGTTTTACACGGCAGCACAGGCACTGTACTCCACTCAGTACTACACGGCACTATACACACTGTACTGCACTCGGTACTATACGGCAGTACAGGCAATGTACTCCACTCAGTACTACACGGCAGTACATGCACTGTACTCCACTCTGTACTACACGGCACTATACACACTGTACTCCACTCGGTACTACACGGCAGTACAGGTACTGTACTCCACTCAGTACTACACGGCACTATACACACTGTATTCCACTCGGTACTAGATAGCACTATACACACTGTACTCCACTCGGTACTACACGGCAGTACAGGCACTGTACTCCACTCGGTACTACACGGCACTATTCACACTGTACTCCACTCAGTACTACACGGCAGTACAGGCACTGTACTCCACTCAGTACTACACGGCAGTGCAGGCACTGTACTATACTCAGTACTACACGGCAGTACAGGCACTGAAATCCACTCAGTACTATAAGGGAATACAGGCACTTTACTCCACTCGGTACTACACGGCACTATACACACAGTACTCCACTCAGTACTACACGGCAGTACAGGCACTCTACTCCACTCGGGACTACACGGCAGTACAGGCACTGTACCCCACTCAGTACTACACGGCAGTACAGGCACTGTACTCCACTAAGTACTACACGGCAGTACACCCACTGTATTCCTCTCGGTACTACACGGCACTATACACACAGTACTCATCTCTGTACTACACGGCAGTACAGGCACAGTACTCCACTCACTACTACACGGCAGTACAGGCACTGTACTCCACTCGGGACTACCCGGCAGTACAGGCACTGTACTCCAATCAGTACTACACGGCAGTACAGGCACTGTACTCCACTCGGTACTACACGGCACTATACACACAGTACTCCACTCGTTACTACAGGGCAGTACATGCACTGCACTCCACTCGGTACTACACCGCACTATACACACAGTACTCCACTCGGTAATACACGACAGTACATGCACTGTACTCCACTCGGTACTACACGGCACTGTGCACACAGTACTCCACTGGGTACTACACGGCACTATACACACAGTACTCCACTCGGTACTACACGGCAATACAGGCACTGTACTCCACTCGGTACTACACGGCACTATACACACAGTACTCCACTCGGTACTACACGGCAGTACATGCACTGCACTCCACTCGGTACTACACCGCACTATACACACAGTACTCCACTCGGTAATACACGACAGTACATGCACTGTACTCCACTCGGTACTACACGGCACTATACACACAGTACTCCACTCGGTATTACACGGCACTATACACACAGTACTCCACTCGGTACTACACGGCAATACAGGCACTGTACTCCACTCGGTACTACACGGCACTATGCACACAGTACTCCACTCGGTACTACAAGGCACTATACACACAGTACTCCACTCGGTACTACACGGCAGTACAGGCACAGTACTCCACTCACTACTACACGGCAGTACAGGCACTGTACTCCACTCGGGACTACCCGGCAGTACAGGCACTGTACTCCAAGCAGTACTACACGGCAGTACAGGCACTGTACTCCACTCGGTACTACACGGCACTATACACACAGTACTCCACTCGGTACTACACGGCAGTACATGCACTGTAATCCACTCGGTACTACACGGCAGTATGCACACAGTACTCCACTCGGTACTACACGGCACTATACACACAGTACTCCACTCGGTACTACACGGCACTATACAAACTGTACTCCACTCAGTACTACACGGCAGTATATACACAGTACTCCACTCGGTACTACATGGCAGTACAGGAACTCTACTCCACTCGGTACTACACGGCAGTATACACACAGTACTCCACTCGGGACAACATGGCAGTACAGGCACTGTACCCCACTCAGTACTACACGGCAGCACAGGCACTGTACTCCACTCAGTACTACACGGCACTATACAAACTGTACACCACTCGGTACTACACGGCAGTACAGGCAATGTACTCCACTCAGTACTACACGGTAGTACAGGCACTGTACTGCACTCGGTACTACACGGCACTATACAAACTGTACTCCACTCGGTACTACACGGCAGTACAGGCACTGTACTCCACTCAGTACTACACGGCACTATACACACTGTACTCCACTCGGTACTAGACGGCGCTATACACACTGTAGTCCACTCGGTACAACACGGCAGTACAGGCACTGTACTCCACTCGGTACTACACGGTACTCCTCACACTGTACTCCACTCAGTACTACACGGCAGTACAGGCACTGTACTCCACTCGGCACTACACGGCACTATACACAGAGTACTCCACTCGGTACTACACGCAGTACAGGCACTGTACTCCACTCGGTACTACACGGCACTATACACACAGTACTCCACTCGGTACTACACGGCAGTACAGGCACTGTACTCCACTCAGTACTACACAGCAGTATGCACACAGTACTCCACTCGGGACTACATGGCAGTACAGGCACTGTACTCCACTCGGTACTACACGGCAGTACAGGCACTGTACTCCACTCAGCACTACACTGCACAATACACACGGTACTCCACTCGGGACTACACGGCAGTACATGCAATGTACTCCACTCAGTACTACACTGCACTATACACACAGTCCTCCACTCGGCACTACACGGCAGTACAGGCACTGTACTCCACTCGGTACTACACGGCACTATACACACAGTACTCCACTCGGTACTACACGGCAGTACAGGCACTGTACTCCACTCAGCACTACACTGCACTATACACACAGTACTCCACTCAGTACTACACGGCAGTATACACACAGTCCACCACTCGGTTCTACACGGCAGTACAGGCACTGTACTCCACTCAGTACTACACGGCAGTATACACACAGTCCCCCACTCGGTACTACACGGTAGTACAGGCACTGTACTCCACTCAGTACTACACGGCAGTATACACACAGTCCCCCACTCGGTACTACACGGCAGTACATGTACTGTACTCCACTCAGTACTACACGGCAGTATGCACACAGTACTCCCCTCGGTACTACACGGCAGTACAGGCACTGTACTATACTCAGTACTACACGGCAGTATACACACATTCCCCCACTCGGTACTACACGGCAGTACAGGCACTGTACCCCACTCAGTTTTACACGGCAGCACAGGCACTGTACTCCACTCAGTACTACACGGCACTATACACACTGTACTCCAGCCGGTACTACACGGCAGTACAGGCAATGTACACCACTCAGTACTACACGGCAGTACAGGCACTGTACTCCACTCTGTACTACACGGCACTATACACACTGTACTCCACTCGGTACTACACCGCAGTACAGGTACTGTACTCACTCAGTACTACACGGCACTATACACGCTGTATTCCACTCGGTACTACACGGCACTATACACACTGCACTCCACTCGGTACTACACGGCAGTACAGGCACTGTACTCCACTCGGTACTACACGGCACTATTCACACTGTACTCCACTCAGTACTACACGGCAGTACAGGCACTGTACTCCACTCGGCACTACACGGCACTATACACACAGTACTCCACTCGGTACTACACGCAGTGCAGGCACTGTACTCCACTCGGTACTACACTGCACTATACACACAGTACTCCACTCGGCACTACACGGCAGTACAGGCACTGTACCCCACTCAGTACTACACGGCAGTATAAGCACTGTACTCCACTCGGTACTACACGGCAGTACAGGCACTGTACTCCAATCAGAACTACACGGCAGTACAGGCACTGTACTCCCCTCAGTACTACACGGCAGTACAGGCACTCTACTCCACTCGGCACTTCACGGTACTATACACACAGTACTCCACTCGGTACTACACGGCACTATACACACAGTACTCCACTCGGTACTACACGGCGGTACAGGCACTGTACCCCACTCAGTACTACACGGCAGTATAATCACTGTACTCCACTCGGTACTACACGGCAGTACAGGCACTGTACTTCAATCAGAACTACACGGCAGTACAGGCACTGTACTCCACTCGGGACTACACGGCAGTTCAGCACTGTACTCCACTCAGTACTACACGGCAGTACAGGCACTGTACTCCACTCGGTACTACACGGCACTATACACACAGTAATCCACTCGGTACTACACGGCATTACAGGCACTGCACTCCACTCAGTACTACACGGCAGTACAGGCACTGTATTCCACTCGGTACTACACGGCACTATACACACAGCACTCCACTCGGCACTACACGGCAGTACAGGCACTGTACTCCACTCGGTACTACACGGCTCTATACACACAGTACTCCATTCGGGACTACACGGCAATACAGGCACTGTACTCCACTCAGTACTACACGGCAGTACAGGCACTGCACTCCCCTCAGTACTACACGGCAGGACAGGCACTGTACTCCACTCGGTACTTCACGGCACTATACACACAGTACTCCACTCAGTACTACACGGCAGTACAGGCACTGTACTCCACTCAGTACTACACGGCAGTACAGGCACTGTACTCCAGTCAGTACTACACGGCAGTAGAGGCACTGTACTCCACCCGGTACTACACGGCACTATACACACAGTACTCCATTCAGTACTACACGACAGTACAGGCACTGTACTTCACTCGGGACTACACGGCAGTACAGGCACTGTACTCCACTCAGTACTGCACGGCAGTTCAGGCACTGTACTCCACTCAGTACTACACGGCATACACCCACTGTACTCTACTCGGTACTACACGGCACTATACACACAGTACTCCACTCAGTACTACACGGCAGTACAGGCACAGTATTCAACTCACTACTACACGGCAGTACAGGCACTGTACTCCACTCAGTACTACACGGCAGTACAGGCACTGTACTCCACTCAGTACTGCACGGCAGTTCAGGCACTGTACTCCACTCAGTCCTACACGGCAGTACAGGCACTGTACTCCACTCGGTGCTACCCGGCACTATACACACAGTACTCCACTCGGTACTACACGGCAGTACATGTACTGTACTCCACGCAGTACTACACGGCAGTATGCACACAGTACTCCACTCGGTACTACATGGCACTGTACACACAGTACTCCACTCTTTACTACACGGCAATACAGGCACTGTACTAACCTCGGTACTACACGGCACTATACACACAGTACTCCACTCGGTACTACACGGCAGTACATGCACTGTACTCCACTCGGTACTACACCGCACTATACACACAGTACTCCACCCGGTACTACACGGCAGTACATGCACCGTACTCCAATCGGTACTACACGGCACCTTACACACAGTACTCCACTCGGTACTACACGGCAGTACAGGCACTGTACCCCACTCAGTACTAAACGGCAGTATGCACGCAGTACTCCACTCGGTACTACACGGCACTATACACACAGTATTCCACTCGGTACTACACGGAAGTACAGGCACTGTACTCCACTCGGAACTACACGGCAGTATACACACAGTCCCCCACTCGGTACTACACGGCAGTACAGGCACTGTACTATACTCAGTACTACGCGGCATTACAGGTACTGTACTCCACTCAGCACTACACTGCACTATACACACAGTACTCCACTCGGTACTACACGGCAGTACAGGCACTGTACTCCACTCAGCACTACACTGCACTATACACACAGTACTCCACTCAGTACTACACGGCAGTATACCCACAGTCCCCCACTCGGTTCTACACGGCAGTACAGGCACTGTACTCCACTCAGTACTACACTGCAGTATACACACAGTCCCCCACTCGGTACTACACGGTAGTACAGGCACTGTACTCCACTCAGTACTACACGGCAGTATACACACAGTCCCCCACTCGGTACTACACGGCAGTACAGGTACTGTACTCCACTCAGTACTACACGGCAGTATGCACACAGTACTCCACTCGGTACTACACGGCAGTACTGGCACTGTACTATACTCAGTACTACACGGCAGTATACACACATTCCCCCACTCGGTACTACACGGCATTACAGGCACTGTACCCCTCTCAGTTTTACACGGCAGAACAGGCACTGTACTCCACTCAGTACTACACGGCACTATACACACTGTACTGCACTCGGTACTATACGGCAGTACAGGCAATGTACTCCACTCAGTACTACACGGCAGTACATGCACTGTACTCCACTCTGTACTACACGGCACTATACACACTGTACTCCACTCGGTACTACACGGCAGTACAGGTACTGTACTCCGCTCAGTACTACACGGCACTATACACACTGTATTCCACTCGGTACTAGATAGCACTATACACACTGTACTCCACTCGGTACTACACGGCAGTACAGGCACTGTACTCCACTCGGTACTACACGGCACTATTCACACTGTACTCCACTCAGTACTACACGGCAGTACAGGCACTGTACTCCACTCGACACTACACGGCACTATACACACAGTACTCCACTCGGTACTACACGCAGTACAGGCACTGTACTCCACTCGGTACTACACTGCACTATACACACAGTACTCCACTCGGCACTACACGGCAGTACAGGCACTGTACCCCACTCAGTACTACACGGCACTATACACACAGTACTCCACTCGGTACTACACGGCACTATACACACAGTACTCCACTCGGTACTACACGGTAGTACAGGCACTGTACTCCACTCAGTACTACACGGCAGTATACACACAGTCCCCCACTCGGTACTACACGGCAGTACAGGTACTGTACTCCACTCAGTACTACACGGCAGTATGCACACAGTACTCCACTCGGTACTACACGGCAGTACTCGCACTGTACTATACTCAGTACTACACGGCAGTATACACACATTCCCCCACTCGGTACTACACGGCATTACAGGCACTGTACCCCACTCAGTTTTACACGGCAGCACAGGCACTGTACTCCACTCAGTACTACACGGCACTATACACACTGTACTGCACTCGGTACTATACGGCAGTACAGGCAATGTACTCCACTCAGTACTACACGGCAGTACATGCACTGTACTCCACTCTGTACTACACGGCACTATACACACTGTACTCCACTCGGTACTACACGGCAGTACAGGTACTGTACTCCACTCAGTACTACACGGCACTATACACACTGTATTCCACTCGGTACTAGATAGCACTATACACACTGTACTCCACTCGGTACTACACGGCAGTACAGGCACTGTACTCCACTCGGTACTACACGGCACTATTCACACTGTACTCCACTCAGTACTACACGGCAGTACAGGCACTGTACTCCACTCGGTACTTCACGGCACTATACACACAGTACTCCACTCGGTACTACACGGCACTATACACACAGTACTCCACTCGGTACTACACGGCAGTACAGGCACTGTACCCCACTCAGTACTACACGGCAGTATAAGCACTGTACTCCACTCGGTACTACGCGGCAGTACAGGCACTGTACTCCAATTAGAACTACAAGGCAGTACAGGCACTGTACTCCACTCGGGACTACACGGCAGTTCAGCACTGTACTCCACTCAGTACTACACGGCAGTACAGGCACTGTACTCCACTCGGTACTACACGGCACTATACACACAGTAATCCACTCGGTACTACACGGCATTACAGGCACTGTACTCCACTCAGTACTACACGGCAGTACAGGCACTGTACTCCACTCGGTACTACACGGCACTATACACACAGTACTCCACTCGTTACTACACGGCAGTACATGCACTGTACTCCACTCGGTACTACACGGCACTATACACACAGTACACCATTCGGGACTACACGGCAGTACAGGCACTGTACTCCACTCAGTACTACACGGCAGTACAGGCACTGTACCCCCCTCAGTACTACACGGCAGTACAGGCACTGTACTCCACTCGGTACTTCACGGCACTATACACACAGTACTCCACTCAGTACTACACGGCAGTACAGGCACTGTACTCCACTCAGTACTACACGGCAGTACAGGAACTCTACTCCACTCCGAACTACACGGCAGTAGAGGCACTGTACTCCACTCGGTACTACACGGCACTATACACACAGTACTCCATTCAGTACTACACGGCAGTACAGGCACTGTACTCCACTCTGGACTACACGGCAGTACAGGCACTGTACTCCACTCAGTACTGCACGGCAGTTCAGGCACTGTACTCCACTCAGTACTACACGGCATACACCCACTGTACTCCACTCGGTACTACACGGCACTATACACACAGTACTCCATTCAGTACTACACGGCAGTACAGGCACTGTACTCCGCTCAGTACTACACGGCAGTACAGGCACTGTACTCCACTCGGTACTACACGGCAGTACAGGCAATGTACTCCACTCGGTACTAAACAGCAGTATGCACACAGTACACCACTCGGTACTACACGAAAGTACAGGCACTGTACTCCACTCGGTACTACACGACAGTACATGCACTGTACTCCATTCGGGACTACACGGCAGTACAGGCACTGTACTCCACTCGGTACTACACGGCACTATACAAACAGTACTCCACTAAGTACTACACGGTAGTACAGGCACTCTACTCCACTCGGGACTACACGGCAGTACAGGCACTGTACTCCACTCAGTACTACACGGCAGTATAGGCACTGTACTCCACTCAGTACTACACTACAGTACACCCACTGTACTCCACTCGGTACTACACGGCACTATACACACAGTACTCCACTCAGTACTACACGGCAGTACAGGCACGGTACTCCACTTACTACTACGCGGCAGTACAGGCACTGTACTCCACTCGGGACTACACGGCAGTACAGGCATTCTACTCCACTCAGTACTACACGGCAGTAAGGGCACTGTACTCCACTCGGTACTACACGGCACTATACACACAGTACTCCACTCGGTACTACACGGCAGTACAGGTACTGTACTCCACTAGTACTACACGGCAGTATGCACACAGTACTCCAATCGGTACTACACGGCACTATACACACAGTACTCCACTCGGTACTACACGGCAATACAGGCACTGTACTCCACTCGGTACTACACGGCACTATACACACAGTACTCCACTCGGTACTACACGGCAGTACATGCACTGTACTCCACACGGTACTACACCGCACTATACACACAGTACTCCACTCGGTAATACACGGCAGTACATGCACTGTACTAAACTCGATACTACACGGCACTATACACACAATACTCCACTCGGTACTACACGGCAGTGCAGGCACTGTACTCCACTCAGTACTACACGGCAGTATGCACACAGTACTCCACTCGGTACTACACGACACTACCCACACAGTACTCCAATCTGTACTACACGGCAGTATAGGCACTGTACTCCACTCCGTACTACACGCCAGTATGAACACAGTACTCCACTCGGTACTACATGGCAGTACAGGCACTGTACTCCACTCGGTACTACACGGCAGTATACACACAGTACTCCACTCGGGACAACATAGCAGTACAGGCACTGTACTCCACTCAGTACTACACGGCAGTATGCACACAAAACCCCACTCGGTACTACACGGCACTACACACACTGTACTCCACTCAGTTCTACACGGCAGCACAGGCACTATACTCCACTCAGTACTACACGGCACTATACACACAGTACTCCACTCGGTACTACACGGCAGTACATGCACTGTACTCCACTCGGTACTACACCGCGCTATACACACAGTACTCCAGTCGGTACTACACGGCAGTACATGCACTGTACTCCACTCGGTACTACACGGCACTATACAAACAGTACTCCACTCGGTACTACACGGCAGTACAGGCACTGTACTCCACTCAGTACTACACGGCAGTACAGGCACTGTACTGCACTCGGTACTACACGGCACTATACACACAGTACTCCACTCGGTACTACACGGCATTACAGGCACTGTACTCCACTCAGTACTACACGGCAATACAGGCACTCTACTCCACTCGGTACTACACGGTACTATACACACAGTACTCCACTCGGTGCTACACGGCAGTACAGGCACAGTACTCCATTCGGGACTACACGGCAGTACAGGCACTGTACTCCACTCAGTACTACACGGCAGTACAGGCACTGTACTCCACTCAGTACTACACGGCAGTACAGCACTGTACACCACTCGTTACTACACGGTACTATACACACAGTACTCCACTCAGTACTACACGGCAGTACAGGCACTGTACTCCACTCGCGACTACACGGCAGTACAGGAACTGTACTCCACTCAGTACTACACGGCAGTACAGGCACTGTGCTCCACTCAGTACTACACGGCAGTACAGGCACTGTACTCCACTCGGTACTACACGGCACTATACACACAGTACTCCACTCAGTACTACACGGCAGTACAGGCACTGTACTCCACTCGGTACTACACGGCAGTACAGGCACTCTACACCACTCAGTACTACACGGCAGTACACCCAATGTACTCCACTCGGTACTACACGGCACTATACACACAGTACTCCACTCAGTACTACACGGCAGTACAGGCACTGTACTCCACTCACTACTACACGGCAGTACAGGCACTGTACTCCACTCGGGACTACACGGCAATACAGGCACTGTACTCCACTCAGTACTACACGCCAGTACAGGCACTGTACTCCACTCGGAACTACACGGCAGTATGCACACAGTCCACCACTCGGTACTACACGGCAGTACAGTTAGTGTACTCCACTCAGCACTACACTGCACTATACACACAGTACTCCACTCGGGACTACTCGGCAGTACAGGTACTGCACTCCACTCAGTACTACACGGCAGTATACACACAGTCCCCCACTCGGTACTACACGGCAGTACAGGCACTGTACTATAATCAGTACTACACGGCAGTACAGGTACTTTACTCCACTCAGCACTGCACTGCGCTATACACACAGTACTCCACTCGGTACTACACGGCCGTACAGGCACTGTACTCCACTCAGCACTACACTGCACTATACACACAGTACTCCACTCAGTACTACACGGCAGTATACACACAGTCCCCCACTCGGTTCTACACGGCAGTACAGGCACTGTACTCCACTCAGTACTACACGGCAGTATACAAACAGTCCCCCACTCGGTACTACACGGTAGTACAGGCACTGTACTCCACTCAGTACTACACGGCAGTATACACACAGTCCCCCACTCGGTACTACACTGCAGTACAGGTACTGTACTCCACTCAGTACTACACGGCAGTATGCACACTGTACTCCACTGGGTACTACACGGCAGTACAGGCACTGTACTATACTCAGTACTACACGGCAGTATACACACATTAACCCACTCGGTACTACACGGCAGTACAGGCACTGTACCCCACTCAGTACTACACGGCAGCACAGACGCTGTACTCCACTCAGTACTACACGGCACTATACACACTGTACTCCACTCGGTACTACACGGCAGTACAGGCAATGTACTCCACTCAGTACTACACGGCAGTACAGGCACTGTACTCCACTCTGTACTACACGGCACTATACACACTGTACTCCACTCGGTACTACACGGCAGTACAGGTACTGTACTCCACTCAGTACTACACGGCACTATACACACTGTATTCCACTCGGTACTAGGCGGCACTATACACACTGTACTCCACTCGGTACTACACGGCAGTACAGGCACTTTACTCCACTCGGTACTACACGGCACTATTCAAACTGTACTCCACTCAGTGCTACACGGCAGTACAGGCACTGTACTCCACTCGGCACTACACGGCACTATACACACAGTACTCCACTCGGTACTACACGCAGTACAAACACTGTACTCCACTCGGTACTACACGGCACTATACACACAGTACTCCACTCGGTACTACACGGCAGTACAGGCACTGTACTCCACCCAGTACTACACGGCAGTATGCACACAGTACTCCACTCGGGACTACATGGCAGTACAGGCACTGTACTCCACTCGGTACTACACAGCAGTACAGGCACTGTACTCCACTCAGCACTACACTGCACTATACACACAGTACTCCACTCGGGACTACACGGCAGTAAATGCACTGTACTCAACTCAGTACTACACTGCACTATACACACAGTACTCCACTCGGCACTACACGGCAGTACAGGCACTGTACCCCACTCAGTACAACACGGCAGTATAAGCACTGTACTCCACTCGGTACTACACGGCAGTACAGGCACTGTACTCCAATCAGAACTACACGGCAGTACAGGCTATGTACTCCACTCGGGACTACACGGCAGTACAGCACTCTACTCCACTCAGTACTACACGGCAGTACAGGCACTGTACTCCATTCGGTAGTACACGGCACTATACACACAGTACTCCACTCGGTACTACACGGCATTACAGGCACTGTACTCCACTCAGTACTACACGGCAGTACAGGCACTGTACACCACTCGGTACTACACGGCACTACACACACAGTACTCCATTCGGGACTACATGGCAGTACAGGCACTGTACTCCACTCAGTACTACACGGCAGTACAGGCACTGTAATCCAATCACAACTACACGGCAGTACAGGCACTGTACTCCACTCGGGACTACACGGCAGTACAGCACTGTACTCCACTCAGTACTACACGGCAGTACAGGCACTGTACTCCACTCGGTACATCACGGCACTATACACACAGTACTCCACTCAGTACTACACGGCAGTACAGGCACTCTACTCCACTCCGTACTACACGGCAGTACAGGCACTGTACTCCACTCAGTACTACACGGCAGTAGAAACACTGTACTCCACTCGGTACTACACGGCACTATACACACAGTACTCCACTCAGTACTACACGGCAGTACAGGCACTGTACTCCACTCGGGACTACACGGCAGTACAGGCACTGTACTCCACTCAGTACTGCACGGCGGTTCAGGCACTGTACTCCACTCAGTAGTACACGGCATACACCCACTGTACTCCGCTCGGTACTGCACGGCAGTCCAGGCACTGTACTCCACTCAGTCCTACACGGCAGTACAGGCACTGTACTCCACTCGGCACTACACGGCACTATACACACAGTACTCCACTCGGTACTACACGGCAGTACATGTACTGTACTCCACGCAGTACTACACGGTAGTATGCACACAGTACTCCACTCGGTACTACATGGCACTGTACACACAGTACTCCACTCGGAACTACACGGCAGTATACACACAGTCCCCCACTCGGTACTACACGGCAGTACAGGTTCTGTACTCCACCCAGTACTACACGGCAGTACAGGCACTGTACTCCACTCGGGACTACACGGCAATACAGGCACTGTACTCCACTCAGTACTACACGCCAGTACAGGCACTGTACTCCACTCGGAACTACACGGCAGTATGCACACAGTCCCCCACTCGGTACTACACGGCAGTACAGGTACTGTACTCCACTCAGCACTACAATGCACTATACACACAGTACTCCACTCGGGACTACTCGGCAGTACAGGTACTGTACTCCACTCAGTACTACACAGCAGTATACACACAGTCCCCCACTCGGTACTACACGGCAGTAGAGGCACTGTACTATACTCTGTACTACACGGCAGTACAGGTACTGTACTCCACTCAGCACTACACTGCACTATACACACAGTACTCCACTCGGTACTACACGGCAGTACAGGCACTGTACTCCACTCAGCACTACACTGCACTATACACACAGTACTCCACTCAGTACTACACGGCAGTATACACACAGTCCCCCACTCGGTACTACACGGCAGTACACGTTCTGTACTCCACCCAGTACTACACGGCAGTACAGGCACTGTACTCCACTCGGGACTACACGGCAATACAGGCACAGTACTCCACTCGGCACTACACGGCAGTACAGGCACTGTACCCCACTCAGTACAACACGGCAGTATACACACAGTCCCCCACTCGGTACTACACGGTAGTACAGGCACTGTACTCCACTCAGTACTACACGGCAGTATACACACACTCCCCCACTCGGTACTACACGGCAGTACAGGTAGTGTACTCCACTCAGTACTACACGGCAGTATGCACACAGTACTCCACTCGGTACTACACGGCAGTACAGGCACTGTAGAATACACAGTACTACACGGCAGTATACACACATTCCCCCACTCGGTACTACATGGCAGTACAGGCTCTGTACCCCACTCAGTTTTACACGGCAGCACAGGCACTGTACTCCACTCGGTACTACACGGCACTATACACACTGTACTCCACTCGGTACTACACGGCAGTACAGGCAATGTACTCCACTCAGTACTACACGGCAGTACAGGCACTGTACTCCACTCTGTACTACACGGCACTATACACACTGTACTCCACTCGGTACTACACCGCAGTACAGGTACTGTACTCCACTCAGTACTACACGGCACTATACACGCTGTATTCCACTCGGTACTAGACGGCACTATACACACTGCACTCCACTCGGTACTACACGGCAGTACAGGCACTGTACTCCACTCGGTACTACACGGCACTATTCACACTGTACTCCACTCAGTACTACACGGCAGTACAGGCACTGTACTCCACTCGGCACTACACGGCACTATACACACAGTACTCCACTCGGTACTACACGCAGTGCAGGCACTCTACTCCACTCGGTACTACACTGCACTATACACACAGTACTCCAATCGGCACTACACGGCAGTACAGGCACTGTACCCCACTCAGTACTACACGGCAGTATTAGCACTGTACTCCACACGGTACTACACGGCAGTATAGGCACTGTACTCCAATCAGAACTACACGGCAGTACAGGCACTGTACTCCCCTCAGTACTACACGGCAGTACAGGCACTGTACTCCAGTCGGTACTTCACGGCACTATACACACAGTACTCCACTCGGTACTACACGGCACTATACACACAGTACTCCACTCGGTACTACACGGCAGTACAGGCACTGTACCCCACTCAGTACTACACGGCAGTATTAGCACTGTACTCCACTCGGTACTACACGGCAGTACAGGCACTGTACTCCAATCAGAACTACACGGCAGTACAGGCACTGTACTCCACTCGGGACTACACGGCAGTTCAGCACAGTACTCCACTCAGTACTACACGGCAGTACAGGCACTGTACTCCACACGGTACTACACGGCACTATACACACAGTAATCCACTCGGTACTACACGGCAGTACAGGCACTGTACACCACTCAGTACTACACGGCAGTACAGGCACTCTATTCCACTCGGTACTACACGGCACTATACACACAGCACTCCACTCGGTACTACACGGCAGTACAGGCACTGTACTCCACTCGGTACTACACGGCACTATACACACAGTACTCCATTCGGGACTACACGGCAGTACAGGCACTGTACTCCACTCAGTACTACACGGCAGTACAGGCATTGCACTCCCCTCAGTACTACACGGCAGGACAGGCACTGTACTCCACTCAGTACTTCACGGCACTATACACACTGTACTCCACTCAGTACTACACGGCAGTACAGGCACTGTACTCCACTCAGTACTACACGGCAGTACAGGCACTGTACTCCACTCAGTACTACACGGCAGTAGAGGCACTGTACTCCACCCGGTACTACACGGCACTATACACACAGTACTCCATTCAGTACTACACGGCAGTACAGGCACTGTACTCCACTCGGGACTACACGGCAGTACAGTCACCGTACTCCACTCAGTACTGCACGGCAGTTCAGGCACTGTACTCCACTCAGTACTACACGGCATACACCCACTGTACTCTACTCGGTACTACACGGCACTATACACACAGTACTCCACTCAGTACTACACGGCAGTACAGGCACAGTATTCCACTCACTACTACATGGCAGTACAGGCACTGTACTCCACTCAGTACTACACGGCAGTACAGGCACTGTACTCCACTCGGGACTACACGGCAGTACAGGCACTGTACTCCACTCAGTACTGCACGGCAGTTCAGGCACTGTACTCCACTCAGTCCTACACGGCAGTACAGGCACTGTACTCCACTCGGTGCTACACGGCACTATACACACAGTACTCCACTCGGTACTACACGGCAGTACAGGTACTGTACTCCACGCAGTACTACACGGCAGTATGCACACAGTACTCCACTCGGTACTATATGGCACTGTACACACAGTACTCCACTCTTTACTACACGGCAATACAGGCACTGTACTAACCTCGGTACTACACGGCACTATACACACAGTACTCCACTCGGTACTACACGGCAGTACATGCACTGTACTCCACTCGGTACTACACCGCACTATACACACAGTACTCCACCCGGCACTACACGGCAGTACATGCACCGTACTCCAATCGGTACTACACGGCACCTTACACACAGTACTCCACTCGGTACTACACGGCAGTACAGGCACTGTACCCCACTCAGTACTAAACGGCAGTATGCACGCAGTACTCCACTCGGTACTACACGGCACTATACACACAGTATTCCACTCGGTACTACACGGAAGTACAGGCACTGTACTCCACTCGGAACTACACGGCAGTATACACACAGTCCCCCACTCGGTACTACACGGCAGTACAGGCACTGTACTCCACCCAGTACTACACGGCAGTAGAGGCACTGTACTCCACACAGTACTACACGGCAGTACAGGTACAGTACACCACTCAGTACTACACTGCACTATACACACAGTACTCCACTCGGGACTACACGGCAGTACAGGCACTGTACTCCACTCAGTACTACACGGCAGTACAGGTACAGTACACCACTCAGTACTACACGGCACTATACGCACAGTACTCCACTCGGGACTACATGGCAGTACAGGCACTGTACTCCACACAGTACTACACGGCAGTACAGGCACTGTACTCCACTCGGTACTACACGGCACTATGCACACAGTACTCCATTCGGGACTACACGGCATTACAGGCAGTGTACTCCACTCAGTACTACACGGCAGTACAGGCACTGTACTCCACTCGGTACTACACGGCACTATACACACAGTACCCCACTCAGTACTACACGGCAGTACAGGCACTGTACTCCATTCGGTACTACACGGCACTATACACACAGTACTCCATTCGGGACTACACGGCAGTACAGGCACTGTACTCCACTCAGTACTACACGGCAGTACAAGCACTGTACTCCACTCGGTACTACACGGCAGTACAGGCACTGTACTCCACTCAGTCCTACACGGCAGTACATGCACTGTACTCCACTCAGTACTACACCGCAGTACAGGCACTGTACTCCACTCGGTACTACACGGCACTATACACACAGTACTCCACTCGGGACTACACGGCAGTACACCCAATGTACTCCACCCGGTACTATACGGCAATATACACACAGTACTAGACTCAGTACTACACGGCAGTACAGGCACAGTACTCCACTCACTACTACATGGCAGTACATGCACTGTACTCCACTCGGGACTACACGGCAGTTCAGGCACTGTACTCCACACAGTACTACACGGCAGTACAGGCACTGTACTCCACTCGGTACTACACGGCACTATACACACAGTACTCCACTCGGTACTACACGGCAGTACAGGTACTGTACTCCACTCAGTACTACACGGCAGTATGCACACAGTACTCCACTCGGTAGTACAAGGCACTATACACACTGTACTCCACTCGGTACTACACAGCAATACAGGCACTGTACTCCACTCGGCACTACACGGCACTATACACACAGTACTCCACTCGGTACTACACGGCAGTACATGCACTGTACTCCACTCGGTATTACACCGCACTATACACACAGTACTCCACTCGGTAATACACGACAGTACATGCACTGTACTCCACTCGGTACTACACGGCACTATACACACTGTACTCCACTCGGTACTACACGGCAGTACAGGCACTGTACTCCACTCAGTACTACACGGCACTATGCACACAGTACTCCACTCGGTACTACACGGCACTATACACACAGTACACCACTCGGTACTACACGGCAGTACAGGCAATGTACTCCACTCGGTACTACACGGCAGTATACACACAGTACTCCACTCGGGACTACATGGCAGTACAGGCACTGTACTCCACTCAGTACTCCACGGCAGTATGCACACAGTACTCCACTCAGTACTACACTGCACTATACATACTGTACTCCACTCTGGACTACTCGGCAGTACAGGGACTGTACTCCAATCAGTACTACACGGCAGTATGCACACAGTACTCCACTCGGGACTACACGGCATTACAGGCAATGTACTCCACTCAGTACTACACGGCAGTATATACACAGTCCCCCACTCGGTACTACACGGCAGTACACGGACTGTAATCCACTCAGTACTACACGGCAGTATACACAGTCCCCCACTCGGTACTTCACGGCGGTACAGGTACTATACACCACTCAGCACCACACTGCACTATACACACAGTACTCCACTCGGGACTACTCGGCAGTACAGGTACTGTACTCCACTCAGTACTACACGGCAGTATACACACAGTCCCCCACTCGGTACTACACGGCAGTACAGGCACTGTACTTAACTCAGTACTAAGGCATGACAGGTACTGTACTCAACTCAGCACTACACTGCACTATACACACGGTACTGCACTCGGTACTACACGGCAGTACAGGCACTGTACTCCACTCAGCACTACACTGCACTATACACACAGTACTCCACTCAGTACTACACGGCAGTATACACACAGTCCCCCACTCGGTACTACACGGCAGTACAGGCACTGTACTCCACTCTGTACTACACTGCAGTATACACACAGTCCCCCACTCGGTACTACACGGCAGTACAGGTACTGTACTCCACTCAGTACTACACGGCAGTATACACACAGTACTCCACTCGGTACTACACGGCAGTACAGGCACTGTACTATACTCAGTACTACACGGCACTATACACACAGTCCCCCACTCTGTACTACACGGCAGTACAGGCACTGTACCCCACTCTGTACTACACGGCAGTAGAGGCACTGTACTCCACTCAGTACTACACGGCACTATACACACTGTACTCCACTCGGTACTTCATGGCAGTACAGGCCCTGTACTCCACTCAGTACTACACGGCACTATACACACTGTACTCCACTCGGTACTAGACGGCACTATACACACTGTACTCCACTCGGTACTACGCGCAGTGCAGGCACTGTACTCCACTCGGTACTACACGCAGTACAGGCACTGTACTCCACTAGGTACTACACGGCACTATACACACAGTACTCCACTCGGTACTACACGGCAGTACAGGCATGGTACTCCACTCGGTACCACACGGCACTATACACACATTACACCACTCGGTACTACACGGCAGTACATGCACACTAATCCACTCAGTACTACACTGCACTATACACACTGTACTCCACTCGGGACTACACGGCAGTACAGGCACTGTATTCCACCCAGTACTACACGGCAGTACAATCACTGTACTCCACTCAGTACTAGACGGCAGTATGCACACAGTACTCCAATCGGTACTACACGGCAGTACAGGCACTGTACTCCACTCAGTACTACACGGGACTATACACACAGTACTCCACTCAGTACTACAATGCACTATACACACATTAATCCACTCGGGACTACACGGCAGTACAGGCACTGTACTCCACTCGGTACTACATGGCAGTACATGCACTGTACTCCACTCAGTACTACACTGCACTATACACACAGTACTCCACTCGGCACTACACGGCAGTACAGGCACTGTACTTCAATCAGTACTACACGGCAGTGCAAGCACTGTACTCCACTCGGCACTACACGGCAGTACAGGCACTGAACTCCAATCAGTACTGCACGGCAGTACAGGCACTGTACTCCACTCGGGACTACACGGCAGTACAGGCACTGTACTCCACTCAGTACTACACGGCAGTACAGGCACTGTATCACACTCGGTACTAACGGCACTATACACACAGTACTTCACTCGGTACTACACGGCATTACAGGCACTGTACTCCACTAGGTACTACATGGCAGTACAGGCACTGTACTCCACTCGGTACTACACGGCACTATACACGCAGTACTCCACTCAGTACTACACGGCAGGACAGGCACTGTACTCCACTCAGTACTAGACGGCAATACAGGCACTGTACCCCACTCAGTACTACACGGCAGTATAGGCACTGTACTCCACTCAGTACTACACGGCAGTACACCCACTGTACTCCACTCGGTACTACACGGCGGTACAGGCACAGTATTCCACTCAGTACTACACGGCAGTACAGGCACAGTACTCCACTCACTACTACACGGCAGTACAGGCACTGTACTCCACTCGGGACTACACGGCAGTACAAGCACTGTACACCACTCAGTACTACACGGCAGTACAGGCACTGTACTCCACTCGGTACTACACGGCACTATACACACACTACTCCGCTCGGTACTACACGGCAATACAGGCACTGTACTCCACACGGTACTACACGGCACTATACACACAGTACTCCACTCGGTACTACACGGCAGTACATGCACTGTACTCCACTCGGTAGTACACCGCGCTATACACACAGTACTCCAGTCGGTACTACACGGCAGTATATGCACTGTACTCCACTCGGTACTACACGGCACTATACAAACAGTACTCCACTCGGTACTACACGGCAGTACAGGCACTATACTCCACTCAGTACTACACGGCAGTACAAGCACTGTACTCCACTCGGTACTACACTACAGTACATGCACCGTAGTCCAGTCGGGACTACACGGCAGTACAGGCACTGTACTCCACTCGGTACTACACGGCACTATACAAACAGTACTCCACTCAGTACTACACGGTAGTACAGGCACTCTACTCCACTCGGGACTACACGGCAGTACAGGCACTGTACTCCACTCAGTACTACACGGCAGTACAGGCACTGTAATCCACTCAGTACTACACGGCAGTACACCCACTGTACTCCACTCGGTACTACACGGCACTATGCACACAGTACTCCACTCAGTACTTCACGGCAGTACAGGCACAGTACTCCGCTCACTACTACACGGCAGTACAGGCACTGTACTCCACTCGGGACTACACGGCAGGACAGGCATTCTACTCCACTGAGTACTACACGGCAGTACAGGCACTGTACTCCACTCGGTACTACACGGCACTATACACACAGTACTCCACTCGGTACTACACGGCAGTACAGGTACTGTACTCCACTAGTACTACACGGCAGTATGAACACAGTACTCCAATCGGTACTACACGGCACTATACACACAGTACTCCACTCGGTACTACACGGCAATACAGGCACGGTACTCCACTCGGTACTACACGGCACTATACACACAGTACTCCACTCGGTACTACACGGCAGTACATGCACTGTACTCCACTCGGTACTACACCGCACTATACACACAGTACTCCACTCGGTAATACACAGCAGAACATGCACTGTATTAAACTCGGTACTACACGGCACTATACACACAGTACTCCACTCGGTACTACACGGCAGTACAGGCACTGTACTACACTAAGTACTACACGGCAGTATGCACACAGTACTCCACTCGGTACTACACGGCACTATCCACACAGTACTCCAATCGGTACTACACGGCAGTATAGGCACTGTACTCCACTCCGTACTACACGGCAGTATGCACACAGTACTCCACTCGGTACTACATGGCAGTACAGGCACTGTACTCCACTCGGTACTACACGGCAGTACACACACAGTACTCCACTCGGGACTACATAGCAGTACAGGCACTGTACTCCACTCAGTACTACACGGCAGTATGCACACAAACCCCCACTCGGTACTACACGGCACTATACACACTGTACTCCACTCAGTACTACACGGCAGTATACACACAGTCCCCCACTCGGTACTACACGGCAGTACACGCACTGTACTCCACTCAGTACTACACTGCACTATACACACAGTACTCCACTCAGTACTACACTGCACTATACACACTGTACTCCACTCGGGACTCCTCGGCAGTACAGGGACTGTACTCCACTCAGTACTACACGGCAGTATGCACACAGCACTCCACTCGGGACTACACGGTAGTACAGGCACTCTACTCCACTCAGTACTACACGGCAGTACAGGCACGGTACTCCACTCGGTACTACACGGCACTATACACACAGTACTCCACTCGGTACTACACGGCAGTACATGCACTGTACTCCACTCGGTACTACACCGCACTATACACACCGTACTCCACTCGGTAATACACAGCAGAACATGCACTGTATTAAACTCGGTACTACACGGCACTATACACACAGTACTCCACTCGGTACTACACGGCAGTACAGGCACTGTACTACACTAAGTACTACACGGCAGTATGCACACAGTACTCCACTCGGTACTACACGGCACTATCCACACAGTACTCCAATCGGTACTACACGGCAGTATAGGTACTGTACTCCACTCAGCACTACACTGCACCATACACACAATAATCCAATCGGTACTACACGGCAGTACAGGCACTGTACTCCACTCAGCACTACACTGCACTATACACACTGTACTCCACTCAGTACTACACGGCAGTATACACACAGTCCCCCACTCGGTACTACACGGCAGTACAGGCACTGTAATCCACTCAGTAGTACACGGCAGTATACACACAGTCCCCCACTCGGTACTACACGGCAGTACAGGCACTGTACTCCACTCAGTACTACAGGGCAGTATACACACACTCCCCCACTCGGTACTACACGGCAGTACAGGTACTGTACTCCACTCAGTACTACACGGCAGTATGCACACAGTACTCCACTCGGTACTACACGGCAGTACAGGCACTGTACTATACTCAGTACTACACGGCAGTATACACACAGTCCCCCACTCGGTACTACACGGCAGTACAGGCACTGTACCCCACTCAGTACTACACGGCTGTACAGGCACTCTACTCCACTCAGTACTACACGGCACTACACACACTGTACTCCACTCGGTACTACACGGCAGTACAGACACTGTACTACACGGCAATATACACACTGTACTCCACTTGGTACTAGACGGCACTATACGCACTGTACTCCACACGGTACTACACGGCAGTACACGCACTGTACTCAACTCGGTACTACACGGCACTATACACACAGTACTCCACTCGGTACTACACGCAGTACAGGCACTGTACTCCACTCGGTACTACACGGCACTATACACACAGTACTCCACTCGGTACTACACGTCAGTACAGGCATTGTACTCCACTCGGTACTACACGGCACTATACACACAGTACTCCACTCGGTACTACACGGCAGTACATGCACTGTTCTCCACTCAGTACTTCACTGCACTACACAAACTGTATTCCACTGGGGACTACACGGCAGTACAGGCACTGTACTCCACCCAGTACTACACGGCAGTACAGGCACTGTACTCCACTCGGTACTACACGGCAGTACAGGCACTGTACTCCACTCAGTACTACACGCCAGTACAAGCACTGTACTCCACTCGGGACTACACGGCAGTACAGGCACTGTACTCCACTCAGTACTACACGGCAGTACAGGCACAGTACTCCACTCACTACTACACGGCAGTACAGGCACTGTACACCACTCGGGACTACACGGCAGTACAGGCACTGTACTCCACTCAGTACTACACGGCAGTATACACACAGTACTACACCCAGTATTACACGGCAGTATAGACACAGTACTACACCCAGTACTACACGGCAGTATAGACACAGTACTACACCCAGTACTACACGGAAGTATACACACAGTACTACACCCAGTACTACACGCCAGTACACACAACCTAATCCATTCGGTACTACACGGCAGTATACACACAGTACTCCACTCAGTACTACACGGCAGTACACACACAGTACTCCACTCAGTACTACACTGCAGTACACCCATCGTACTCCACTCAGTACTACACGGCAGTATACACACTGTACTCCACTCAGTACTACACGGCAGTATACACACAGTACTACACTCAGTACTACACGGCAGTATAGACACAGTACAGCACTCGGGACAACACGGCAGTACAGGCACTGTACTCCAATCGGTACTACACGGCACTATTCACACTGTACTCCACTCAGTACTACACGGCAGTAGAGGCACTGTACTCCACTCGGCACTACACGGCACTATACACACAGTACTCCACTCGGTACTACACGGCAGTACATGAACTGTACTCCACGCGGTACTACACCGCACTATACACACAGTACTCCACTCGGTAATACACGACAGTACATGCACTGTACTCCACTCGGTACTACACGGCACTATACACACAGTATTCCACTCGGTACTACACGGCACTATACACACAGTACTCCACTCGGTACTACACGGCAATACAGGCAATGTACTCCACTCGGTACTACACGGCACTATACACACAGTACTCCACTCGGTACTACACGGAACTATACACACAGTACTCCACTCGGTACTACACGGCTGTACAGGCACAGTACTCCACTCACTACTACACGGCAGTACAGGCACTGTACGCCACTCGGGACTACCCGGCAGTACAGGCACTGTACTCCAAGCAGTACTACACGGCTGTACAGGCACTGTACTCCACTCGGTACTACACGGCACTATACACACAGTACTCCACTCGGTACTACACGGCAGTACATGCACTGTACTCCACTCGGTACTACACTGCACTATACACACTGTACTCCACTCGGGACTACTCGGCAGTACAGGGACTGAACTCCACTCCGTACTACACGGCAGTATACACACAGTCCTCCACTCGGTACTACACGGCAGTACAGGCACTGTACTATACTCAGTACTACACGGCAGTACAGGTACTGTACTCCACTCAGCAGTACACTGCACTATACACACAGTACTCCACTCGGTACTACACGGCAGTACAGGCACTGTACTCCACTCAGCACTACACTGCACAATACACACAGTACTCCACTCATTACTACACGGCAGTATACACACAGTCTCCCACTCGGTACTACACGGCAGTACAGGCACTGTACACCACCCAGTACTACACGGCAGTACAGGCACTGTAATCCACTCAGTACTACACGGCAGTACAGGCACTGTACACCACTCGGTACTACACTGCACTATACACACAGTACCCCACTCGGGACTACACGGCAGTACAGGCACTGTACACCACCCAGTACTACACGGCAGTACAGGCACTGTAATCCACTCAGTACTACACGGCAGTACAGGCACTGTACACCACTCAGTACTACACTGCACTATACACACAGTACTCCACTCGGGACTATACGGGAGTACAGGCACTGTACTACACACAGTACTACACGGCAGAACGGGCACTGTACTCCACTCGGTACTACACGGCACTATACACACAGTACTCCATTCGGGCCTACACGGCAGTACAGGCATTGTACTCCACTCAGTACTACACGGTAGTACAGGCACTGTCCTCCACTCAGAACTACACGGCAGTACAGGCACTGTACTCCACTCGGTACTACACGGCACTATACACACAGTACTCCACTCGGGACTACACGGCAGTACAGGCACTGTACTCCACTCAGAACTACACGGCAGTACAGGCTCTGTACTCCACTCAGTACTACACGGCAGTACAGGCACTGTACTCCACTCAGTACTACACGGCAGTATGCACACAGTACTCCACTCAGTACTACACGGCAGTACAGGCACTGTACTATACTGAGTACTACACGGCAGTATACACACATTCCCCCACTCGGTACTACAAGTCAGTACAGGCACTGTACCCCACTCAGTACTACACGGCAGCACAGGCACTGTACTCCACTCAGTACTACACGGCACTATACACACTGTACACCACTCGGTACTACACGGCAGTACAGGCAATGTACTCCACTCGGTACTACACGGCAGTACAGGCACTGTACTCCACTCAGTACTACACGGCACTATACACACTGTACTCCACTCGGTACTAGACGGCACTATACACAGTGTACTACACTCGGTACAACACGGCAGTACAGGCACTGTACTCCAATCGGTACTACACGGCACTATTCACACTCTACTCCACTCAGTACTACACGGCAGTACAGGCACTGTACTCCACTCGGCACTACACGGCACTATACACACAGTACTCCACTCGGTACTACACGCAGTACAGGCACTGTACTCCACTCGGTACTACACGGCACTATACACACAGTACTCCACTCCGTACTACACGGCAGTACAGGCACTGTACTCCACTCAGTACTACACTGCACTATACACACAGTACTCCACTCGGCACTACACGGCATTACAGGCACTGAACCCCACTCAGTACTACACGGCAGTATAAGCACTGTACTCCACTCGGTACTACACGGCAGTACAGGCACTGTACTCCAATCGGAGCTACACGGCAGTACAGGCTCTGTACTCCACTCGGGACTACACGGCAGTACAGGCAATGTACTCCACTCAGTACTACACGGCAGTACAGGTACTGTACTCCAATCAGTACTACACGGCAGTACATGCACTGTACTCCACTCGGTACTACACGGCACTATACACACAGTACTCCACTCAGTACTACACGGCAGTACAGGCACTGTACTCCACTCGGGACTACATGGCAGTACAGGCACTGTACTCCACTCAGTACTACATGGCAGTACAGGCACTGTACTCCACTCAGTACTACACGGCGGTACAGGAACTGGAATCCACTCAGTACTACAAGGGAGTACTGGCACTGTACTCCACTCGGTACTACACGGCACTATAAACACAGTACTTCACTCAGTACTACACGCCAGTACAGGCACTCTACTCCACTCGGGACTACACGGCAGTACAGGCACTGTACCCCACTCAGTACTACACGGCAGAACAGGCACTGTACTCCACTCAGTACTACACGGCAGTACACCCACTGTATTCCACTCGGTACTACACGGCACTACACACACAGTACTCCACTCGGTACTACACGGCAGTACATGAAGTGTACTCCACTCGGTACTACACCGCACTATACACACTGTACTCCACTCGGTAATACACGACAGTACATGCACTGTACTCCACTCGGTACTACACGGCAATATACACACAGTACTCCACTCGGTACTACACGAAACTATACACACAGTACTCCACTCGGTACTACACGGCAATACAGGCACTGTACTCCACTCGGTACTACACGGCACTATACACACAGTACTCCACTCGGTACTACACGGCACTATACACACAGTACTCCACTCGGTACTACACGGCTGTACAGGCACAGTACTCCACTCACTACTACACGGCTGTACATGCACTGTACTCCACTCGGGACTAACCGGCAGTACAGGCACTGTACTCCAAGCAGTACTACACGGCAGTACAGGCACTGTACTCCACTCGGTACTACACGGCACTATACACACAGTACTCCACTCGGTACTACACGGCAGTACAGGCACTGTACTCCACTCGGGACTACATGGCAGTACAGGCACAGTACTCCACTCACTACTACACGGCAGTACAGGCACTGTACTCCACTCGGGACTAACCGGCAGTACAGGCACTGTACTCCAAGCAGTACTACACGGCAGTACTGGCACTGTACTATACTCAGTACTACACGGCAGTACAGGTACTGTACTCCACTCAGCAGTACACTGCTCTATACACACAGTACTCCACTCGGTACTGCACGGCAGTACAGGCACTGTACTCCACTCAGCACCACACTGCACAATACACACAGTACTCCACTCATTACTACACGGCAGTATACACAGTCTCCCACTCGGTTCTACACGGCAGTACAGGCACTGTACTCCACTCAGTACTACACGGCAGTATGCACACAGTCCCCCACTCGGCACTACACGGCAGTACAGGCACTGTAATCCACTCAGTACTACACGGCAGTATACACACAGTCCCCCACTCGGTACTACACGGCAGTACAGGTACTGTACTCCACTCAGTACTACACGGCAGTATGCACACAGTACTCCACTCAGTACTACAAGGCAGTACAGGCACTGTACAACACTCAGTACTACACGGCAGTATACACACATTCCCCCACTCGGTACTACACGTCAGTACAGGCACTGTACCCCACTCAGTACTACACTGCAGCACAGGCACTGTACTCCACTCAGTACTACACGGCAGTATGCACACAGTACTACACTCAGTACTACACGGCAGTATAGACACAGTACAGCACTCGGGACAACACGGCAGTACAGGCACTGTACTCCAATCGGTACTACACGGCACTATTCACACTGTACTCCACTCAGTACTACACGGCAGTAGAGGCACTGTACTCCACTCGGCACTACACGGCACTATACACACAGTACTCCACTCGGTACTACACGGCAGTACATGAACTGTACTCCACGCGGTACTACACCGCACTATACACACAGTACTCCACTCGGTAATACACGACAGTACATGCACTGTACTCCACTCGGTACTACACGGCACTATACACACAGTATTCCACTCGGTACTACACGGCACTATACACACAGTACTCCACTCGGTACTACACGGCAATACAGGCAATGTACTCCACTCGGTACTACACGGCACTATACACACAGTACTCCACTCGGTACTACACGGAACTATACACACAGTACTCCACTCGGTACTACACGGCTGTACAGGCACAGTACTCCACTCACTACTACACGGCAGTACAGGCACTGTACGCCACTCGGGACTACCCGGCAGTACAGGCACTGTACTCCAAGCAGTACTACACGGCTGTACAGGCACTGTACTCCACTCGGTACTACACGGCACTATACACACAGTACTCCACTCGGTACTACACGGCAGTACATGCACTGTACTCCACTCGGTACTACACTGCACTATACACACTGTACTCCACTCGGGACTACTCGGCAGTACAGGGACTGAACTCCACTCCGTACTACACGGCAGTATACACACAGTCCTCCACTCGGTACTACACGGCAGTACAGGCACTGTACTATACTCAGTACTACACGGCAGTACAGGTACTGTACTCCACTCAGCAGTACACTGCACTATACACACAGTACTCCACTCGGTACTACACGGCAGTACAGGCACTGTACTCCACTCAGCACTACACTGCACAATACACACAGTACTCCACTCATTACTACACGGCAGTATACACACAGTCTCCCACTCGGTACTACACGGCAGTACAGGCACTGTACACCACCCAGTACTACACGGCAGTACAGGCACTGTAATCCACTCAGTACTACACGGCAGTACAGGCACTGTACACCACTCAGTACTACACTGCACTATACACACAGTACCCCACTCGGGACTACACGGCAGTACAGGCACTGTACACCACCCAGTACTACACGGCAGTACAGGCACTGTAATCCACTCAGTACTACACGGCAGTACAGGCACTGTACACCACTCAGTACTACACTGCACTATACACACAGTACTCCACTCGGGACTACACGGGAGTACAGGCACTGTACTACACACAGTACTACACGGCAGAACAGGCACTGTACTCCACTCGGTACTACACGGCACTATACACACAGTACTCCATTCGGGCCTACACGGCAGTACAGGCATTGTACTCCACTCAGTACTACACGGTAGTACAGGCACTGTCCTCCACTCAGAACTACACGGCAGTACAGGCACTGTACTCCACTCGGTACTACACGGCACTATACACACAGTACTCCACTCGGGACTACACGGCAGTACAGGCACTGTACTCCACTCAGAACTACACGGCAGTACAGGCTCTGTACTCCACTCAGTACTACACGGCAGTACAGGCACTGTACTCCACTCAGTACTACACGGCAGTATGCACACAGTACTCCACTCAGTACTACACGGCAGTACAGGCACTGTACTATACTGAGTACTACACGGCAGTATACACACATTCCCCCACTCGGTACTACAAGTCAGTACAGGCACTGTACCCCACTCAGTACTACACGGCAGCACAGGCACTGTACTCCACTCAGTACTACACGGCACTATACACACTGTACACCACTCGGTACTACACGGCAGTACAGGCAATGTACTCCACTCGGTACTACACGGCAGTACAGGCACTGTACTCCACTCAGTACTACACGGCACTATACACACTGTACTCCACTCGGTACTAGACGGCACTATACACAGTGTACTCCACTCGGTACAACACGGCAGTACAGGCACTGTACTCCAATCGGTACTACACGGCACTATTCACACTCTACTCCACTCAGTACTACACGGCAGTACAGGCACTGTACTCCACTCGGCACTACACGGCACTATACACACAGTACTCCACTCGGTACTACACGCAGTACAGGCACTGTACTCCACTCGGTACTACACGGCACTATACACACAGTACTCCACTCCGTACTACACGGCAGTACAGGCACTGTACTCCACTCAGTACTACACTGCACTATACACACAGTACTCCACTCGGCACTACACGGCATTACAGGCACTGAACCCCACTCAGTACTACACGGCAGTATAAGCACTGTACTCCACTCGGTACTACACGGCAGTACAGGCACTGTACTCCAATCGGAGCTACACGGCAGTACAGGCTCTGTACTCCACTCGGGACTACACGGCAGTACAGGCAATGTACTCCACTCAGTACTACACGGCAGTACAGGTACTGTACTCCAATCAGTACTACACGGCAGTACATGCACTGTACTCCACTCGGTACTACACGGCACTATACACACAGTACTCCACTCAGTACTACACGGCAGTACAGGCACTGTACTCCACTCGGGACTACATGGCAGTACAGGCACTGTACTCCACTCAGTACTACATGGCAGTACAGGCACTGTACTCCACTCAGTACTACACGGCGGTACAGGAACTGGAATCCACTCAGTACTACAAGGGAGTACTGGCACTGTACTCCACTCGGTACTACACGGCACTATAAACACAGTACTTCACTCAGTACTACACGCCAGTACAGGCACTCTACTCCACTCGGGACTACACGGCAGTTCAGGCACTGTACCCCACTCAGTACTACACGGCAGAACAGGCACTGTACTCCACTCAGTACTACACGGCAGTACACCCACTGTATTCCACTCGGTACTACACGGCACTACACACATAGTACTCCACTCGGTACTACACGGCAGTACATGAAGTGTACTCCACTCGGTACTACACCGCACTATACACACTGTACTCCACTCGGTAATACACGACAGTACATGCACTGTACTCCACTCGGTACTACACGGCAATATACACACAGTACTCCACTCGGTACTACACGAAACTATACACACAGTACTCCACTCGGTACTACACGGCAATACAGGCACTGTACTCCACTCGGTACTACACGGCACTATACACACAGTACTCCACTCGGTACTACACGGCACTATACACACAGTACTCCACTCGGTACTACACGGCTGTACAGGCACAGTACTCCACTCACTACTACACGGCTGTACATGCACTGTACTCCACTCGGGACTAACCGGCAGTACAGGCACTGTACTCCAAGCAGTACTACACGGCAGTACAGGCACTGTACTCCACTCGGTACTACACGGCACTATACACACAGTACTCCACTCGGTACTACACGGCAGTACAGGCACTGTACTCCACTCGGGACTACATGGCAGTACAGGCACAGTACTCCACTCACTACTACACGGCAGTACAGGCACTGTACTCCACTCGGGACTAACCGGCAGTACAGGCACTGTACTCCAAGCAGTACTACACGGCAGTACTGGCACTGTACTATACTCAGTACTACACGGCAGTACAGGTACTGTACTCCACTCAGCAGTACACTGCTCTATACACACAGTACTCCACTCGGTACTGCACGGCAGTACAGGCACTGTACTCCACTCAGCACTACACTGCACAATACACACAGTACTCCACTCATTACTACACGGCAGTATACACAGTCTCCCACTCGGTTCTACACGGCAGTACAGGCACTGTACTCCACTCAGTACTACACGGCAGTATACACACAGTCCCCCACTCGGCACTACACGGCAGTACAGGCACTGTAATCCACTCAGTACTACACGGCAGTATACACACAGTCCCCCACTCGGTACTACACGGCAGTACAGGTACTGTACTCCACTCAGTACTACACGGCAGTATGCACACAGTACTCCACTCAGTACTACAAGGCAGTACAGGCACTGTACAACACTCAGTACTACACGGCAGTATACACACATTCCCCCACTCGGTACTACACGTCAGTACAGGCACTGTACCCCACTCAGTACTACACTGCAGCACAGGCACTGTACTCCACTCAGTACTACACGGCAGTATGCACACAGTACTCCACTCGGGACTACATGGCAGTACAAGCACTGTACTCCACTCGGTACTACACGGCAGTACAGGCACTGTACTCCACTCAGCACTACACTGCACTATACACACAGTACTCCACTCGGGACTACACGGCAGTACAGGTACTGTACTCCACTCAGTACTACACGGCAGTATGCACACAGTACTCCACTCAGTACTACAAGGCAGTACAGGCACTGTACAACACTCAGTACTACACGGCAGTATACACACATTCCCCCACTCGGTACTACACGGCAATACAGGCACTGAACCCCACTCAGTACTACACGGCAGTATGAGCACTGTACTCCACTCGGTACTACACGGCAGTACAGGCACTGTACTCCAATCAGAACTACACGGCAGTACAGGCACTGTACTCCACTCGGGACTACACGGCAGTACAGGCACTGTACTCCACTCAGTACTACACGGCAGTACAGGTACTGTACTCCAATCAGTACTACACGGCAGTACAAGCACTGTACTCCACTCAGTACTACACGGCAGTACAGGCACTGTACTCCACTCAGTACTACACGGCAGTACAGGCACTGTACTCCACTCGGTGTCCGGCTCCATGGCTAAGTGGTTAGCGTGCTGGCTTTTGGCCACAGGGGTCCCGGGTTCGATTCGGGCAGGGTCGGGTATTTTCACCATAATTGGTTAATTCCGCTGGCACTGGGGCTGGGAGTATGTGTCGTCATCATCACCATTTCATCCTCATCACGACGCGCAGGTCGCCTACGGGAGTCAAATCAAAAGGCCTGCATTTGGCGAGCCGAACTTGTCCTTGGGCACTCCCGGCACTAAAAGCCATATGCCATTTCATTTTACTCCACTCGGTACTACACGGCACTATACACACAGTGCTCCACTCAGTACTACACAGCAGTACAGGCACTGTAATCCACTCGGGACTACATGGCAGTACAGGCACTGTACTCCACTCAGTACTACACGGCAGTACAGGCACTGTACTCCACTCAGTACTACACGGCAGTACAGGCACTGAAATCCACTCAGTACTATAAGGGAGTACAGGCACTGTACTCCACTCGGTACTACACGGCACTATACACACAGTACTCCACTCAGTACTACACGGCAGTAGAGGCACTCTACTCCACTCGGGACTACACGGCAGTACAGGCACTGTACCCCACTCAGTACTACACGGCAGTACAGGCACTGTACTCCACTAAGTACTACACGGCAGTACACCCACTGTATTCCTCTCGGTACTACACGGCACTATACACACAGTACTCCACTCGGGACTACATGGCAGTACAAGCACTGTACTCCACTCGGGACTACCCGGCAGTACAGGCACTGTACTCCAATCAGTACTACACGGCAGTACAGGCACTGTACTCCACTCGGTACTACACGGCACTATACACACAGTACTCCACTCGTTACTACAGGGCAGTACATGCACTGCACTCCACTCGGTACTACACCGCACTATACACACAGTACTCCACTCGGTAATACACGACAGTACATGCACTGTACTCCACTCGGTACTACACGGCACTGTGCACACAGTACTCCACTGGGTACTACACGGCACTATACACACAGTACTCTACTCGGTACTACACGGCAATACAGGCACTGTACTCCACTCGGTACTACACGGCACTATACACACAGTACTCCACTCGGTACTACACGGCAGTACATGCACTGCACTCCACTCGGTACTACACCGCACTATACACACAGTACTCCACTCGGTAATACACGACAGTACATGCAATGTACTCCACTCGGTACTACACCGCACTATACACACAGTACTCCACTCGGTAATACACGACAGTACATGCACTGTACTCCACTCGGTACTACACGGCAATATACACACAGTACTCCACTCGGTACTACACGAAACTATACACACAGTACTCCACTCGGTACTACACGGCAATACAGGCACTGTACTCCACTCGGTACTACACGGCACTATACACACAGTACTCCACTCGGTACTACACGGCACTATACACACAGTACTCCACTCGGTACTACACGGCTGTACAGGCACAGTACTCCACTCACTACTACACGGCAGTACATGCACTGTACTCCACTCGGGACTAACCGGCAGTACAGGCACTGTACTCCAAGCAGTACTACACGGCAGTACAGGCACTGTACTCCACTCGGTACTACACGGCACTATACACACAGTACTCCACTCGGTACTACACGGCAGTACAGGCACTGTACTCCACTCGGGACTACATGGCAGTACAGGCACAGTACTCCACTCACTACTACACGGCAGTACAGGCACTGTACTCCACTCGGGACTAACCGGCAGTACAGGCACTGTACTCCAAGCAGTACTACACGGCAGTACTGGCACTGTACTATACTCAGTACTACACGGCAGTACAGGTACTGTACTCCACTCAGCAGTACACTGCTCTATACACACAGTACTCCACTCGGTACTACACGGCAGTACAGGCACTGTACTCCACTCAGCACTACACTGCACAATACACACAGTACTCCACTCATTACTACACGGCAGTATACACAGTCTCCCACTCGGTTCTACACGGCAGTACAGGCACTGTACTCCACTCAGTACTGCACGGCAGTATACACACAGTCCCCCACTCGGCACTACACGGCAGTACAGGCACTGTAATCCACTCAGTACTACACGGCAGTATACACACAGTCCCCCACTCGGTACTACACGGCAGTACAGGTACTGTACTCCACTCAGTACTACACGGCAGTATGCACACAGTACTCCACTCAGTACTACAAGGCAGTAGAGGCACTGTACAACACTCAGTACTACACGGCAGTATACACACATTCCCCCACTCGGTACTACACGTCAGTACAGGCACTGTACCCGCTCAGTACTACACGGCAGCACAGGCACTGTACTCCACTCAGTACTACACGGCAGTATGCACACAGTACTCCACTCGGGACTACATGGCAGTACAAGCACTGTACTCCACTCGGTACTACACGGCAGTACAGGCACTGTACTCCACTCAGCACTACACTGCACTATACACACAGTACTCCACTCGGGACTACACGGCAGTACATGCACTGTACTCCACTCAGTACTACACTGCACTATACACACAGTACTCCACTCGGCACTACACGGCAGTACAGGCACTGAACCCCACTCAGTACTACACGGCAGTATGACCACTGTACTCCACTCGGTACTACACGGCAGTACAGGCACTGTACTCCAATCAGAACTACACGGCAGTACAGGCACTGTACTCCACTAGGGACTACACGGCAGTACAGGCACTGTACTCCACTCAGTACTACACGGCAGTACAGGTACTGTACTCAAATCAGTACTACACGGCAGTACAGGCACTGTACTCCACTCAGAACTACACGGCAGTACAGGCACTGTACTCCACTCAGTACTACACGGCAGTACAGGCACTGTACTCCACTCGGTGTCCGGCTCCATGGCTAAGTGGTTAGCGTGCTGGCTTTTGGCCACAGGTGTCCCGGGTTCGATTCGGGCAGGGTCGGGAATTTTCACCATAATTGGTTAATTCCGCTGGCACTGGGGCTGGGAGTATTTGTCGTCATCATCACCATTTCATCCTCATCACGACGCGCAGGTCGCCTACGGGAGTCAAATCAAAAGGCCTGCATTTGGCGAGCCGAACTTGTCCTTGGGCACTCCCGGCACTAAAAGCCATATGCCATTTCATTTTACTCCACTCGGTACTACACGGCACTATACACACAGTGCTCCACTCAGTACTACACAGCAGTACAGGCACTGTAATCCACTCGGGACTACATGGCAGTACAGGCACTGTACTCCACTCAGTACTACACGGCAGTACAGGCACTGTACTCCACTCAGTACTACACGGCAGTACAGGCACTGAAATCCACTCAGTACTATAAGGGAATACAGGCACTGTACTCCACTCGGTACTACACGGCACTATACACACAGTACTCCACTCAGTACTACACGGCAGTACAGGCACTCTACTCCACTCGGGACTACACGGCAGTACAGGCACTGTACCCCACTCAGTACTACACGGCAGTACAGGCACTGTACTCCACTAAGTACTACACGGCAGTACACCCACTGTATTCCTCTCGGTACTACACGGCACTATACACACAGTACTCATCTCTGTACTACACGGCAGTACAGGCACAGTACTCCACTCACTACTACACGGCAGTACAGGCACTGTACTCCACTCGGGACTACCCGGCAGTACAGGCACTGTACTCCAATCAGTACTACACGGCAGTACAGGCACTGTACTCCACTCGGTACTACACGGCACTATACACACAGTACTCCACTCGTTACTACAGGGCAGTACATGCACTGCACTCCACTCGGTACTACACCGCACTATACACACAGTACTCCACTCGGTAATACACGACAGTACATGCACTGTACTCCACTCGGTACTACACGGCACTGTGCACACAGTACTCCACTGGGTACTACACGGCACTATACACACAGTACTCCACTCGGTACTACACGGCAATACAGGCACTGTACTCCACTCGGTACTACACGGCACTATACACACAGTACTCCACTCGGTACTACACGGCAGTACATGCACTGCACTCCACTCGGTACTACACCGCACTATACACACAATACTCCACTCGGTAATACACGACAGTACATGCACTGTACTCCACTCGGTACTACACGGCACTATACACACAGTACTCCACTCGGTATTACACGGCACTATACACACAGTACTCCACTCGGTACTACACGGCAATACAGGCACTGTACTCCACTCGGTACTACACGGCACTATGCACACAGTACTCCACTCGGTACTACAAGGCACTATACACACAGTACTCCACTCGGTACTACACGGCAGTACAGTCACAGTACTCCACTCACTACTACACGGCAGTACAGGCACTGTACTCCACTCGGGACTACCCGGCAGTACAGGCACTGTACTCCAAGCAGTACTACACGGCAGTACAGGCACTGTACTCCACTCGGTACTACACGGCACTATACACACAGTACTCCACTCGGTACTACACGGCAGTACATGCACTGTAATCCACTCGGTACTACACGGCAGTATGCACACAGTACTCCACTCGGTACTACACGGCACTATACACACAGTACTCCACTCGGTACTACACGGCACTATACAAACTGTACTCCACTCAGTACTACACGGCAGTATATACACAGTACTCCACTCGGTACTACATGGCAGTACAGGAACTGTACTCCACTCGGTACTACACGGCAGTATACACACAGTACTCCACTCGGGACAACATGGCAGTACAGGCACTGTACCCCACTCAGTACTACACGGCAGCACAGGCACTGTACTCCACTCAGTACTACACGGCACTATACAAACTGTACACCACTCGGTACTACACGGCAGTACAGGCAATGTACTCCACTCAGTACTACACGGTAGTACAGGCACTGTACTGCACTCGGTACTACACGGCACTATACAAACTGTACTCCACTCGGTACTACACGGCAGTACAGGCACTGTACTCCACTCAGTACTACACGGCACTATACACACTGTACTCCACTCGGTACTAGACGGCACTATACACACTGTAGTCCACTCGGTACAACACGGCAGTACAGGCACTGTACTCCACTCGGTACTACACGGTACTCCTCACACTGTACTCCACTCAGTACTACACGGCAGTACAGGCACTGTACTCCACTCGGCACTACACGGCACTATACACAGAGTACTCCACTCGGTACTACACGCAGTACAGGCACTGTACTCCACTCGGTACTACACGGCACTATACACACAGTACTCCACTCGGTACTACACGGCAGTACAGGCACTGTACTCCACTCAGTACTACACAGCAGTATGCACACAGTACTCCACTCGGGACTACATGGCAGTACAGGCACTGTACTCCACTCGGTACTACACGGCAGTACAGGCACTGTACTCCACTCAGCACTACACTGCACAATACACACGGTACTCCACTCGGGACTACACGGCAGTACATGCAATGTACTCCACTCAGTACTACACTGCACTATACACACAGTCCTCCACTCGGCACTACACGGCAGTACAGGCACTGTACTCCACTCGGGACTACATGGCAGTACAGGCACTGTACTCCACTCGGTACTACACGGCACTATACACACAGTACTCCACTCGGTACTACACGGCAGTACAGGCACTGTACTCCACTCAGTACTACACAGCAGTATGCACACAGTACTCCACTCGGGACTACATGGCAGTACAGGCACTGTACTCCACCCGGTACTACACGGCAGTACAGGCAATGTACTCCACTCAGTACTACACGGCAGTACAGGTACTGTACTCCAATCAGTACTACACGGCAGTACAGGCACTGTACTCCACTCGGTACTACACGGCACTATACACACAGTACTCCACTCAGTACTACACGGCAGTACAGGCACTGTACTCCACTTGGGACTACATGGCAGTACAGGCACTGTACTCCACTCAGTACTACATGGCAGTACAGGCACTGTACTCCACTCAGTACTACACGGCGGTACAGGCACTGGAATCCACTCAGTACTACAAGGGAGTACAGGCACTGTACTCCACTCGGTACTACACCGCACTGTACACAGAGTACTCCACTCTTTACTACACGGAAATACAGGCACAGTACTCCACTCGGGACTACATGGCAGTACAGGCATTGTACTCCACCCGGTACTACACGGCAGTACAGGCAATGTACTCCACTCAGTACTACACGGCAGTACAGGTACTGTACTCCAATCAGTACTACACGGCAGTACAGGCACTGTACTCCACTCGGTACTACACGGCACTATACACACAGTACTCCACTCGGTACTACACGGCAGTACATGCACTGTACTCCACTCGGTACTACACCGCACTATACACACAGTATTCCACTCGGTACTACACGGCAGTACAGGTTCTGTACTCCACCCAGTACTACACGGCAGTACAGGCAATGTACTCCACTCGGGACTACACGGCAATACAGGCACTGTACTCCACTCAGTACTACACGCCAGTACAGGCACTGTACTCCACTCGGAACTACACGGCAGTATGCACACAGTCCCCCACTCGGTACTACACGGCAGTACAGGTACTGTACTCCACTCAGCACTACACTGCACTATACACACAGTACTCCACTCGGGACTACTCGGCAGTAAAGGTACTGTACTCCACTCAGTACTACACGGCAGTATACACACAGTCCCCCACTCGGTACTGCACGGCAGTACAGGCACTGTACTATACTCTGTACTACACGGCAGTACAGGTACTGTACCCCACTCAGCACTACACTGCACTATACACACAGTACTCCACTCGGTACTACACGGCAGTACAGGCACTGTACTCCACTCAGCACTACACTGCACTATACACACAGTACTCCACTCAGTACTACACGGCAGTATACACACAGTCCACCACTCGGTTCTACACGGCAGTACAGGCACTGTACTCCACTCAGTACTACACGGCAGTATACACACAGTCCCCCACTCGGTACTACACGGTAGTACAGGCACTGTACTCCACTCAGTACTACACGGCAGTATACACACAGTCCCCCACTCGGTACTACACGGCAGTACAGGTACTGTACTCCACTCAGTACTACACGGCAGTATGCACACAGTACTCCCCTCGGTACTACACGGCAGTACAGGCACTGTACTATACTCAGTACTACACGGCAGTATACACACATTCCCCCACTCGGTACTACACGGCAGTACAGGCACTGTACCCCACTCAGTTTTACACGGCAGCACAGGCACTGTACTCCACTCAGTACTACACGGCACTATACACACTGTACTCCACCCGGTACTACACGGCAGTACAGGCAATGTACACCACTCAGTACTACACGGCAGTACAGGCACTGTACTCCACTCTGTACTACACGGCACTATACACACTGTACTCCACTCGGTACTACACCGCAGTACAGGTACTGTACTCCACTCAGTACTACACGGCACTATACACGCTGTATTCCACTCGGTACTAGACGGCACTATACACACTGCACTCCACTCGGTACTACACGGCAGTACAGGCACTGTACTCCACTCGGTACTACACGGCACTATTCACACTGTACTCCACTCAGTACTACACGGCAGTACAGGCACTGTACTCCACTCGGCACTACACGGCACTATACACACAGTACTCCACTCGGTACTACACGCAGTGCAGGCACTGTACTCCACTCGGTACTACACTGCACTATACACACAGTACTCCACTCGGCACTACACGGCAGTACAGGCACTGTACCCCACTCAGTACTACACGGCAGTATAAGCACTGTACTCCACTCGGTACTACACGGCAGTACAGGCACTGTACTCCAATCAGAACTACACGGCAGTACAGGCACTGTACTCCCCTCAGTACTACACGGCAGTACAGGCACTGTACTCCACTCGGCACTTCACGGTACTATACACACAGTACTCCACTCGGTACTACACGGCACTATACACACAGTACTCCACTCGGTACTACACGGCGGTACAGGCACTGTACCCCACTCAGTACTACACGGCAGTGTAATCACTGTACTCCACTCGGTACTACACGGCAGTACAGGCACTGTACTTCAATCAGAACTACACGGCAGTACAGGCACTGTACTCCACTCGGGACTACACGGCAGTTCAGCACTGTACTCCACTCAGTACTACACGGCAGTACAGGCACTGTACTCCACTCGGTACTACACGGCACTATACACACAGTAATCCACTCGGTACTACACGGCATTACAGGCACTGCACTCCACTCAGTACTACACGGCAGTACAGGCACTGTATTCCACTCGGTACTACACGGCACTATACACACAGCACTCCACTCGGCACTACACGGCAGTACAGGCACTGTACTCCACTCGGTACTACACGGCACTATACACACAGTACTCCATTCGGGACTACACGGCAATACAGGCACTGTACTCCACTCAGTACTACACGGCAGTACAGGCACTGCACTCCCCTCAGTACTACACGGCAGGACAGGCACTGTACTCCACTCGGTACTTCACGGCACTATACACACAGTACTCCACTCAGTACTACACGGCAGTACAGGCACTGTACTCCACTCAGTACTACACGGCAGTACAGGCACTGTACTCCAGTCAGTACTACACGGCAGTAGAGGCACTGTACTCCACCCGGTACTACACGGCACTATACACACAGTACTCCATTCAGTACTACACGGCAGTACAGGCACTGTACTTCACTCGGGACTACACGGCAGTACAGGCACTGTACTCCACTCAGTACTGCACGGCAGTTCAGGCACTGTACTCCACTCAGTACTACACGGCATACACCCACTGTACTCTACTCGGTACTACACGGCACTATACACACAGTACTCCACTCAGTACTACACGGCAGTACAGGCACAGTATTCCACTCACTACTACACGGCAGTACAGGCACTGTACTCCACTCAGTACTACACGGCAGTACAGGCACTGTACTCCACTCAGTACTGCACGGCAGTTCAGGCACTGTACTCCACTCAGTCCTACACGGCAGTACAGGCACTGTACTCCACTCGGTGCTACCCGGCACTATACACACAGTACTCCACTCGGTACTACACGGCAGTACATGTACTGTACTCCACGCAGTACTACACGGCAGTATGCACACAGTACTCCACTCGGTACTACATGGCACTGTACACACAGTACTCCACTCTTTACTACACGGCAATACAGGCACTGTACTAACCTCGGTACTACACGGCACTATACACACAGTACTCCACTCGGTACTACACGGCAGTACATGCACTGTACTCCACTCGGTACTACACCGCACTATACACACAGTACTCCACCCGGTACTACACGGCAGTACATGCACCGTACTCCAATCGGTACTACACGGCACCTTACACACAGTACTCCACTCGGTACTACACGGCAGTACAGGCACTGTACCCCACTCAGTACTAAACGGCAGTATGAACGCAGTACTCCACTCGGTACTACACGGCACTATACACACAGTATTCCACTCGGTACTACACGGAAGTACAGGCACTGTACTCCAATCGGAACTACACGGCAGTATACACACAGTCCCCCACTCGGTACTACACGGCAGTACAGGCACTGTACTCCACCCAGTACTACACGGCAGTAGAGGCACTGTACTCCACACAGTACTACACGGCAGTACAGGTACAGTACACCACTCAGTACTACACTGCACTATACACACAGTACTCCACTCGGGACTACACGGCAGTACAGGCACTGTACTCCACTCAGAACTACACGGCAGTACAGGTACAGTACACCACTCAGTACTACACGGCACTATACACACAGTACTCACCACGGGACTACATGGCAGTACAGGCACTGTACTCCACTCAGTACTACACGGCAGTACAGGCACTGTACTCCACTCGGTACTACACGGCACTATGCACACAGTACTCCATTCGGGACTACACGGCATTACAGGCACTGTACTCCACTCAGTACTACACGGCAGTACAGGCACTGTACTCCACTCGGTACTACACGGCACTATACACACAGTACCCCACTCAGTACTACACGGCAGTACAGGCACTGTACTCCATTCGGTACTACACGGCACTATACACGCAGTACTCCATTCGGGACTACACGGCAGTACAGGCACTACACTCCACTCAGTACTACACGGCAGTACATGCACTGTACTCCACTCGGTACTACACGGCAGTACAGGCACTGTACTCCACTCAGTCCTACACGGCAGTACAGGCACTGTACTCCAATCAGTACTACACCGCAGTACAGGCACTGTACTCCACTCGGTACTACACGGCACTATACGCACAGTACTCCACTCGGGACTACACGGCAGTACACCCAATGTACTCCACCCGGTACTATACGGCAATATACACACAGTACTCCACTCAGTACTACACGGCAGTACAGGCACAGTACTCCACTCACTACTACATGGCAGTACATGCACTGTACTCCACTCGGTACTACACGGCACTATACACACTGTACTCCACTCGGTACTACACGGCAGTACAGGTACCGTACTCCACTCAGTACTACACGTAGTATGCACACAGTACTCCACTCGGTACTACACGGCACTATACACACTGTACTCCACTCGGTACTACACAGCAATACAGGCACTGTACTCCACTCGGAACTACACCGCACTATACACACAGTACTCCACTCGGTAATACACGACAGTACATGCACTGTACTCCACTCGGTACTACACGGCACTATACACACAGTACTCCACTCGGTACTACACGGCAGTACAGGCACTGTACTCCACTCAGTACTACACGGCACTATGCACACAGTACTCCACTCGGTACTACACGGCACTATACACACAGTACACCACTCGGTACTTCACGGCAGTACATGCAATGTACTCCACTCGGTACTACACGACAGTATACACACAGTACTCCACTCGGGACTACATGGCAGTACATGCACTGTACTCCACTCAGTACTCCACGGCAGTATGCACACAGTACTCCACTCAGTACTACATTGCACTATACATACTGTACTCCACTCTGGACTACTCGGCAGTACAGGGACTGTACTCCAATCAGTACTACACGGCAGTATGCACACAGTACTCCACTCGGGACTACACGGCAGTACAGGCAATGTACTCCACTCAGTACTACACGGCAGTATATACACAGTCCCCCACTCGGTACTACACGGCAGTACAGGGACTGTAATCCACTCAGTACTACACGGCAGTATTCACACAGTCCCCCACTCGGTACTTCACAGCGGTACAGGTACTATACTCCACTCAGCACTACACTGCACTATACACACAGTACTCCACTCGGGACTACTCGGCAGTACAGGTACTGTACTCCACTCAGTACTACACGGCAGTATACACACAGTCCCCCACTCGGTACTACATGGCAGTACAGGCACTGTACTTAACTCAGTACTAAGGCATGACAGGTACTGTACTCCACTCAGCACTACACTGCACTATACACACAGTACTCCACTCAGTACTACACGGCAGTATAGACACAGTCCCCACTCGGTACTACACGGCAGTACAGGCACTGTACTCCACTCAGTACTACACGGCAGTATACACACAGTCCCCCACTCGGTACTGCATGGCAGTACAGGCACTGTACTCCAACCCAGTACTACACGGCAGTATACACACAGTCCCCCACTCGGTACTACACGGCAGTACAGGTACTGTACTCCACTCAGTACTACACGGCAGTATACACACAGTACTCCACTCGGTACTACACGGCAGTACAGGCACTGTAATATACTCAGTACTACACGGCAGTATACACACAGTCCCCCACTCTGTACTACACGGCAGTACAGGCACTGTACCCCACTCTGTACTACACGGCAGTAGAGGCACTGTACTCCACTCAGTACTACACGGCACTATACACACTGTACTCCACTCGGTACTACATGGCAGTACAGGCCCTGTACTCCACTCAGTACTACACGGCACTATACACACTGTACTCCACTCGGTACTAGACGGCACTATACACACTGTACTCCACACGGTACTACACGCAGTGCAGGCACTGTACTCCACTCGGTACTACACGCAGTACAGGCACTGTACTCCACTAGGTACTACACGGCACTATACACACAGCACTCCACTCGGTACTACACGGCACTACAGGCATGGTACTCCACTCGGTACCACACGGCACTATACACACAGTACTCCACGCAGTACTACACGGCAGTATAGACACAGTCCCCACTCGGTACTACACGGCAGTACAGGCACTATTACTCCAATCAGTACTACACGGCAGTACAGGCACTGTACTCCACTCGGGACTACACGGCAGTACGGGCACTGTACTCCACTCAGTACTACACGGCAGTACAGGCACTGTACTCCACTCGGTACTACACGGCACTATACACACTGTACTCCACTCAGCACTACACTGCACTATACACACAGTACTCCACTCGGGACTACTCGGCAGTACAGGTACTGCACTCCACTCAGTACTACACGGCAGTATACACACAGTCCCCCACTCGGTACTACACGGCAGTACAGGCACTGTACTATACTCAGTACTACACGGAAGTACAGGTACTGTACTCCACTCGGTACTTCACGGCACTATACACACAGTACTCCACTCGGTACTACACGGCACTATACACACAGTACTCCACTCGGTACTACACGGCAGTACAGGCACCGTACCCCACTCAGTACTACACGGCAGTACAAGCACTGTACTCCACTCGGTACTACACGGCAGTACAGGCACTGTACTCCAATCAGAACTACACGGCAGTACAGGCACTGTACTCCACTCGGCACTACACGGCAGTTCAGCACTGTACTCCACTCAGTACTACACGGCAGTACAGGCACTGTACTCCACTCGGTACTACACGGCACTATACACACAGTAATCCACTCGGTACTACACGGCATTACAGGCACTGTACTCCACTCAGTACTACACGGCAGTACAGGCACTGTATTCCACTCGGTACTACACGGCACTATACACACAGTACTCCACTCGGTACTACACGGCAGTACAGGCACTGTACTCCACTCAGAACTACACTGCACTATACACACAGTACTCCACTCGGGACTACTCGGCAGTACAGGTACTGTACTCCACTCAGTACTACACGGCTGTATACACACAGTCCCCCACTCGGTACTACACGGCAGTACAGGCACTGTACTATACTCAGTACTACACGGCATTACAGGTACTGTACTCCACTCAGCACTACACTGCACTATACACACAGTACTCCACTCGGTACTACACGGCAGTACAGGCACTGTACTCCACTCAGCACTACACTGCACTATACACACAGTACTCCACTCAGTACTACACGGCAGTATACACACAGTCCCCCACTCGGTTCTACACGGCAGTACAGGCACTGTACTCCACTCAGTACTACACTGCAGTATACACACAGTCCCCCACTCGGTACTACACGGTAGTACAGGCACTGTACTCCACTCAGTACTACACGGCAGTACACACACAGTCCCCCACTCGGTACTACACGGCAGTACAGGTACTGTACTCCACTCAGTACTACACGGCAGTATGCACACAGTACTCCACTCGGTACTACACGGCAGTACTGGCACTGTATTATACTCAGTACTACACGGCAGTATACACACATTCCCCCACTCGGTACTACACGGCATTACAGGCACTGTACCCCACTCAGTTTTACACGGCAGCACAGGCACTGTACTCCACTCAGTACTACACGGCACTATACACACTGTACTGCACTCGGTACTATACGGCAGTACAGGCAATGTACTCCACTCAGTACTACACGGCAGTACATGCACTGTACTCCACTCTGTACTACACGGCACTATACACACTGTACTCCACTCGGTACTACACGGCAGTACAGGTACTGTACTCCGCTCAGTACTACACGGCACTATACACACTGTATTCCACTCGGTACTAGATAGCACTATACACACTGTACTCCACTCGGTACTACACGGCAGTACAGGCACTGTACTCCACTCGGTACTACACGGCACTATTCACACTGTACTCCACTCAGTACTACACGGCAGTACAGGCACTGTACTCCACTCGACACTACACGGCACTATACACACAGTACTCCACTCGGTACTACACGCAGTACAGGCACTGTACTCCACTCGGTACTACACTGCACTATACACACAGTACTCCACTCGGCACTACACGGCAGTACAGGCACTGTACCCCACTCAGTACTACACGGCACTATACACACAGTACTCCACTCGGTACTACACGGCACTATACACACAGTACTCCACTCGGTACTACACGGTAGTACAGGCACTGTACTCCACTCAGTACTACACGGCAGTATACACACAGTCCCCCACTCGGTACTACACGGCAGTACAGGTACTGTACTCCACTCAGTACTACACGGCAGTATGCACACAGTACTCCACTCGGTACTACACGGCAGTACTGGCACTGTACTATACTCAGTACTACACGGCAGTATACACACATTCCCCCACTCTGTACTACACGGCATTACAGGCACTGTACCCCACTCAGTTTTACACGGCAGCACAGGCACTGTACTCCACTCAGTACTACACGGCACTATACACACTGTACTGCACTCGGTACTATACGGCAGTACAGGCAATGTACTCCACTCAGTACTACACGGCAGTACATGCACTGTACTCCACTCTGTACTACACGGCACTATACACACTGTACTCCACTCGGTACTACACGGCAGTACAGGTACTGTACTCCACTCAGTACTACACGGCACTATACACACTGTATTCCACTCGGTACTAGATAGCACTATACACACTGTACTCCACTCGGTACTACACGGCAGTACAGGCACTGTACTCCACTCGGTACTACACGGCACTATTCACACTGTACTCCACTCAGTACTACACGGCAGTACAGGCACTGTACTCCACTCAGTACTACACGGCAGTGCAGGCACTGTACTATACTCAGTACTACACGGCAGTACAGGCACTGAAATCCACTCAGTACTATAAGGGAATACAGGCACTTTACTCCACTCGGTACTACACGGCACTATACACACAGTACTCCACTCAGTACTACACGGCAGTACAGGCACTCTACTCCACTCGGGACTACACGGCAGTACAGGCACTGTACCCCACTCAGTACTACACGGCAGTACAGGCACTGTACTCCACTAAGTACTACACGGCAGTACACCCACTGTATTCCTCTCGGTACTACACGGCACTATACACACAGTACTCATCTCTGTACTACACGGCAGTACAGGCACAGTACTCCACTCACTACTACACGGCAGTACAGGCACTGTACTCCACTCGGGACTACCCGGCAGTACAGGCACTGTACTCCAATCAGTACTACACGGCAGTACAGGCACTGTACTCCACTCGGTACTACACGGCACTATACACACAGTACTCCACTCGTTACTACAGGGCAGTACATGCACTGCACTCCACTCGGTACTACACCGCACTATACACACAGTACTCCACTCGGTAATACACGACAGTACATGCACTGTACTCCACTCGGTACTACACGGCAGTGTGCACACAGTACTCCACTGGGTACTACACGGCACTATACACACAGTACTCCACTCGGTACTACACGGCAATACAGGCACTGTACTCCACTCGGTACTACACGGCACTATGCACACAGTACTCCACTCGGTACTACAAGGCACTATACACACAGTACTCCACTCGGTACTACACGGCAGTACAGGCACAGTACTCCACTCACTACTACACGGCAGTACAGGCACTGTACTCCACTCGGGACTACCCGGCAGTACAGGCACTGTACTCCAAGCAGTACTACACGGCAGTACAGGCACTGTACTCCACTCGGTACTACACGGCACTATACACACAGTACTCCACTCGGTACTACACGGCAGTACATGCACTGTAATCCACTCGGTACTACACGGCAGTATGCACACAGTACTCCACTCGGTACTACACGGCACTATACACACAGTACTCCACTCGGTACTACACGGCACTATACAAACTGTACTCCACTCAGTACTACACGGCAGTATATACACAGTACTCCACTCGGTACTACATGGCAGTACAGGAACTGTACTCCACTCGGTACTACACGGCAGTATACACACAGTACTCCACTCGGGACAACATGGCAGTACAGGCACTGTACCCCACTCAGTACTACACGGCAGCACAGGCACTGTACTCCACTCAGTACTACACGGCACTATACAAACTGTACACCACTCGGTACTACACGGCAGTACAGGCAATGTACTCCACTCAGTACTACACGGTAGTACAGGCACTGTACTGCACTCGGTACTACACGGCACTATACAAACTGTACTCCACTCGGTACTACACGGCAGTACAGGCACTGTACTCCACTCAGTACTACACGGCACTATACACATTGTACTCCACTCGGTACTAGACGGCGCTATACACACTGTAGTCCACTCGGTACAACACGGCAGTACAGGCACTGTACTCCACTCGGTACTACACGGTACTCCTCACACTGTACTCCACTCAGTACTACACGGCAGTACAGGCACTGTACTCCACTCGGCACTACACGGCACTATACACAGAGTACTCCACTCGGTACTACACGCAGTACAGGCACTGTACTCCACTCGGTACTACACGGCACTATACACACAGTACTCCACTCGGTACTACACGGCAGTACAGGCACTGTACTCCACTCAGTACTACACAGCAGTATGCACACAGTACTCCACTCGGGACTACATGGCAGTACAGGCACTGTACTCCACTCGGTACTACACGGCAGTACAGGCACTGTACTCCACTCAGCACTACACTGCACAATACACACGGTACTCCACTCGGGACTACACGGCAGTACATGCAATGTACTCCACTCAGTACTACACTGCACTATACACACAGTCCTCCACTCGGCACTACACGGCAGTACAGGCACTGTACTCCACTCGGTACTACACGGCACTATACACACAGTACTCCACTCGGTACTACACGGCAGTACAGGCACTGTACTCCACTCAGCACTACACTGCACTATACACACAGTACTCCACTCAGTACTACACGGCAGTATACACACAGTCCACCACTCGGTTCTACACGGCAGTACAGGCACTGTACTCCACTCAGTACTACACGGCAGTATACACACAGTCCCCCACTCGGTACTACACGGTAGTACAGGCACTGTACTCCACTCAGTACTACACGGCAGTATACACACAGTCCCCCACTCGGTACTACACGGCAGTACATGTACTGTACTCCACTCAGTACTACACGGCAGTATGCACACAGTACTCCCCTCGGTACTACACGGCAGTACAGGCACTGTACTATACTCAGTACTACACGGCAGTATACACACATTCCCCCACTCGGTACTACACGGCAGTACAGGCACTGTACCCCACTCAGTTTTACACGGCAGCACAGGCACTGTACTCCACTCAGTACTACACGGCACTATACACACTGTACTCCAGCCGGTACTACACGGCAGTACAGGCAATGTACACCACTCAGTACTACACGGCAGTACAGGCACTGTACTCCACTCTGTACTACACGGCACTATACACACTGTACTCCACTCGGTACTACACCGCAGTACAGGTACTGTACTCACTCAGTACTACACGGCACTATACACGCTGTATTCCACTCGGTACTAGACGGCACTATACACACTGCACTCCACTCGGTACTACACGGCAGTACAGGCACTGTACTCCACTCGGTACTACACGGCACTATTCACACTGTACTCCACTCAGTACTACACGGCAGTACAGGCACTGTACTCCACTCGGCACTACACGGCACTATACACACAGTACTCCACTCGGTACTACACGCAGTGCAGGCACTGTACTCCACTCGGTACTACACTGCACTATACACACAGTACTCCACTCGGCACTACACGGCAGTACAGGCACTGTACCCCACTCAGTACTACACGGCAGTATAAGCACTGTACTCCACTCGGTACTACACGGCAGTACAGGCACTGTACTCCAATCAGAACTACACGGCAGTACAGGCACTGTACTCCCCTCAGTACTACAAGGCAGTACAGGCACTCTACTCCACTCGGCACTTCACGGTACTATACACACAGTACTCCACTCGGTACTACACGGCACTATACACACAGTACTCCACTCGGTACTACACGGCGGTACAGGCACTGTACCCCACTCAGTACTACACGGCAGTATAATCACTGTACTCCACTCGGTACTACACGGCAGTACAGGCACTGTACTTCAATCAGAACTACACGGCAGTACAGGCACTGTACTCCACTCGGGACTACACGGCAGTTCAGCACTGTACTCCACTCAGTACTACACGGCAGTACAGGCACTGTACTCCACTCGGTACTACACGGCACTATACACACAGTAATCCACTCGGTACTACACGGCATTACAGGCACTGCACTCCACTCAGTACTACACGGCAGTACAGGCACTGTATTCCACTCGGTACTACACGGCACTATACACACAGCACTCCACTCGGCACTACACGGCAGTACAGGCACTGTACTCCACTCGGTACTACACGGCTCTATACACACAGTACTCCATTCGGGACTACACGGCAATACAGGCACTGTACTCCACTCAGTACTACACGGCAGTACAGGCACTGCACTCCCCTCAGTACTACACGGCAGGACAGGCACTGTACTCCACTCGGTACTTCACGGCACTATACACACAGTACTCCACTCAGTACTACACGGCAGTACAGGCACTGTACTCCACTCAGTACTACACGGCAGTACAGGCACTGTACTCCAGTCAGTACTACACGGCAGTAGAGGCACTGTACTCCACCCGGTACTACACGGCACTATACACACAGTACTCCATTCAGTACTACACGACAGTACAGGCACTGTACTTCACTCGGGACTACACGGCAGTACAGGCACTGTACTCCACTCAGTACTGCACGGCAGTTCAGGCACTGTACTCCACTCAGTACTACACGGCATACACCCACTGTACTCTACTCGGTACTACACGGCACTATACACACAGTACTCCACTCAGTACTACACGGCAGTACAGGCACAGTATTCAACTCACTACTACACGGCAGTACAGGCACTGTACTCCACTCAGTACTACACGGCAGTACAGGCACTGTACTCCACTCAGTACTGCACGGCAGTTCAGGCACTGTACTCCACTCAGTCCTACACGGCAGTACAGGCACTGTACTCCACTCGGTGCTACCCGGCACTATACACACAGTACTCCACTCGGTACTACACGGCAGTACATGTACTGTACTCCACGCAGTACTACACGGCAGTATGCACACAGTACTCCACTCGGTACTACATGGCACTGTACACACAGTACTCCACTCTTTACTACACGGCAATACAGGCACTGTACTAACCTCGGTACTACACGGCACTATACACACAGTACTCCACTCGGTACTACACGGCAGTACATGCACTGTACTCCACTCGGTACTACACCGCACTATACACACAGTACTCCACCCGGTACTACACGGCAGTACATGCACCGTACTCCAATCGGTACTACACGGCACCTTACACACAGTACTCCACTCGGTACTACACGGCAGTACAGGCACTGTACCCCACTCAGTACTAAACGGCAGTATGCACGCAGTACTCCACTCGGTACTACACGGCACTATACACACAGTATTCCACTCGGTACTACACGGAAGTACAGGCACTGTACTCCACTCGGAACTACACGGCAGTATACACACAGTCCCCCACTCGGTACTACACGGCAGTACAGGCACTGTACTCCACCCAGTACTACACGGCAGTAGAGGCACTGTACTCCACACAGTACTACACGGCAGTACATGTACAGTACACCACTCAGTACTACACTGCACTATACACACAGTACTCCACTCGGGACTACACGGCAGTACAGGCACTGTACTCCACTCAGAACTACACGGCAGTACAGGTACAGTACACCACTCAGTACTACACGGCACTATACACACAGTACTCACCACCGGACTACATGGCAGTACAGGCACTGTACTCCACTCAGTACTACACGGCAGTACAGGCACTGTACTCCACTCGGTACTACACGGCACTATGCACACAGTACTCCATTCGGGACTACACGGCATTACAGGCACTGTACTCCACTCAGTACTACACGGCAGTACAGGCACTGTACTCCACTCGGTACTACACGGCACTATACACACAGTACCCCACTCAGTACTACACGGCAGTACAGGCACTGTACTCCATTCGGTACTACACGGCACTATACACGCAGTACTCCATTCGGGACTACACGGCAGTACAGGCACTACACTCCACTCAGTACTCCACGGCAGTACATGCACTGTACTCCACTCGGTACTACACGGCAGTACAGGCACTGTACTCCACTCAGTCCTACACGGCAGTACAGGCACTGTACTCCAATCAGTACTACACCGCAGTACAGGCACTGTACTCCACTCGGTACTACATGGCACTATACGCACAGTACTCCACTCGGGACTACACGGCAGTACACCCAATGTACTCCACCCGGTACTATACGGCAATATACACACAGTACTCCACTCAGTACTACACGGCAGTACAGGCACAGTACTCCACTCACTACTACATGGCAGTACATGCACTGTACTCCACTCGGGACTACACGGCAGTTCAGGCACTGTACTCCACACAGTACTACACGGCAGTACAGTCACTGTACTCCACTCGGTACTACACGGCACTATACACACTGTACTCCACTCGGTACTACACGGCAGTACAGGTACTGTACTCCACTCAGTACTACACGTAGTATGCACACAGTACTCCACTCGGTACTACACGGCACTATACACACTGTACTCCACTCGGTACTACACAGCAATACAGGCACTGTACTCCACTCGGTACTACACCGCACTATACACACAGTACTCCACTCGGTAATACACGACAGTACATGCACTGTACTCCACTCGGTACTACACGGCACTATACACACAGTACTCCACTCGGTACTACACGGCAGTACAGGCACTGTACTCCACTCAGTACTACACGGCACTATGCACACAGTACTCCACTCGGTACTACACGGCACTATACACACAGTACACCACTCGGTACTTCACGGCAGTACAGGCAATGTACTCCACTCGGTACTACACGACAGTATACACACAGTACTCCACTCGGGACTACATGGCAGTACATGCACTGTACTCCACTCAGTACTCCACGGCAGTATGCACACAGTACTCCACTCAGTACTACACTGCACTATACATACTGTACTCCACTCTGGACTACTCGGCAGTACAGGGACTGTACTCCAATCAGTACTACACGGCAGTATGCACACAGTACTCCACTCGGGACTACACGGCAGTACAGGCAATGTACTCCACTCAGTACTACACGGCAGTATATACACAGTCCCCCACTCATTACTACACGGCAGTACAGGGACTGTAATCCACTCAGTACTACACGGCAGTATACACACAGTCCCCCACTCGGTACTTCACAGCGGTACAGGTACTATACTCCACTCAGCACTACACTGCACTATACACACAGTACTCCACTCGGGACTACTCGGCAGTACAGGTACTGTACTCCACTCAGTACTACACGGCAGTATACACACAGTCCCCCACTCGGTACTACATGGCAGTACAGGCACTGTACTTAACTCAGTACTAAGGCATGACAGGTACTGTACTCCACTCAGCACTACACTGCACTATACACACAGTACTCCACTCAGTACTACACGGCAGTATAGACACAGTCCCCCACTCGGTACTACACGGCAGTACTGGCACTGTACTCCACTCAGTACTACACGGCAGTATACACACAGTCCCCCACTCGGTACTGCATGGCAGTACAGGCACTGTACTCCAACCCAGTACTACACGGCAGTATACACACAGTCCCCCACTCGGTACTACACGGCAGTACAGGTACTGTACTCCACTCAGTACTACACGGCAGTATACACACAGTACTCCACTCGGTACTACACGGCAGTACAGGCACTGTACTCCACTCAGTACTACACGGCAGTATACACACAGTACTCCACTCAGTACTACACGGCAGTATAGACACAGTCCCCCACTCGGTACTACACGGCAGTACTGGCACTGTACTCCACTCAGTACTACACGGCAGTATACACACAGTCCCCCACTCGGTACTGCATGGCAGTACAGGCACTGTACTCCAACCCAGTACTACACGGCAGTATACACACAGTCCCCCACTCGGTACTACACGGCATTACAGGCACTGTACTCCACTCAGTACTACACGGCAGTACAGGCACTCTATTCCACTCGGTACTACACGGCACTATACACACAGTACTCCACTCGGTACTACACGGCAGTACAGGCACTGTACTCCACTCAGCACTACACTGCACTATACACACAGTACTCCACTCGGGACTACTCGGCAGTACAGGTACTGTACTCCACTCAGTACTACACGGCTGTATACACACAGTCCCCCACTCGGTACTACACGGCAGTACAGGCACTGTACTATACTCAGTACTACACGGCATTACAGGTACTGTACTCCACTCAGCACTACACTGCACTATACACACAGTACTCCACTCGGTACTACACGGCAGTACAGGCACTGTACTCCACTCAGCACTACACTGCACTATACACACAGTACTCCACTCAGTACTACACGGCAGTATACCCACAGTCCCCCACTCGGTTCTACACGGCAGTACAGGCACTGTACTCCACTCAGTACTACACTGCAGTATACACACAGTCCCCCACTCGGTACTACACGGTAGTACAGGCACTGTACTCCACTCAGTACTACACGGCAGTATACACACAGTCCCCCACTCGGTACTACACGGCAGTACAGGTACTGTACTCCACTCAGTACTACACGGCAGTATGCACACAGTACTCCACTCGGTACTACACGGCAGTACTGGCACTGTACTATACTCAGTACTACACGGCAGTATACACACATTCCCCCACTCGGTACTACACGGCATTACAGGCACTGTACCCCTCTCAGTTTTACACGGCAGAACAGGCACTGTACTCCACTCAGTACTACACGGCACTATACACACTGTACTGCACTCGGTACTATACGGCAGTACAGGCAATGTACTCCACTCAGTACTACACGGCAGTACATGCACTGTACTCCACTCTGTACTACACGGCACTATACACACTGTACTCCACTCGGTACTACACGGCAGTACAGGTACTGTACTCCGCTCAGTACTACACGGCACTATACACACTGTATTCCACTCGGTACTAGATAGCACTATACACACTGTACTCCACTCGGTACTACACGGCAGTACAGGCACTGTACTCCACTCGGTACTACACGGCACTATTCACACTGTACTCCACTCAGTACTACACGGCAGTACAGGCACTGTACTCCACTCGACACTACACGGCACTATACACACAGTACTCCACTCGGTACTACACGCAGTACAGGCACTGTACTCCACTCGGTACTACACTGCACTATACACACAGTACTCCACTCGGCACTACACGGCAGTACAGGCACTGTACCCCACTCAGTACTACACGGCACTATACACACAGTACTCCACTCGGTACTACACGGCACTATACACACAGTACTCCACTCGGTACTACACGGTAGTACAGGCACTGTACTCCACTCAGTACTACACGGCAGTATACACACAGTCCCCCACTCGGTACTACACGGCAGTACAGGTACTGTACTCCACTCAGTACTACACGGCAGTATGCACACAGTACTCCACTCGGTACTACACGGCAGTACTCGCACTGTACTATACTCAGTACTACACGGCAGTATACACACATTCCCCCACTCGGTACTACACGGCATTACAGGCACTGTACCCCACTCAGTTTTACACGGCAGCACAGGCACTGTACTCCACTCAGTACTACACGGCACTATACACACTGTACTGCACTCGGTACTATACGGCAGTACAGGCAATGTACTCCACTCAGTACTACACGGCAGTACATGCACTGTACTCCACTCTGTACTACACGGCACTATACACACTGTACTCCACTCGGTACTACACGGCAGTACAGGTACTGTACTCCACTCAGTACTACACGGCACTATACACACTGTATTCCACTCGGTACTAGATAGCACTATACACACTGTACTCCACTCGGTACTACACGGCAGTACAGGCACTGTACTCCACTCGGTACTACACGGCACTATTCACACTGTACTCCACTCAGTACTACACGGCAGTACAGGCACTGTACTCCACTCGGTACTTCACGGCACTATACACACAGTACTCCACTCGGTACTACACGGCACTATACACACAGTACTCCACTCGGTACTACACGGCAGTACAGGCACTGTACCCCACTCAGTACTACACGGCAGTATAAGCACTGTACTCCACTCGGTACTACGCGGCAGTACAGGCACTGTACTCCAATTAGAACTACACGGCAGTACAGGCACTGTACTCCACTCGGAACTACACGGCAGTTCAGCACTGTACTCCACTCAGTACTACACGGCAGTACAGGCACTGTACTCCACTCGGTACTACACGGCACTATACACACAGTAATCCACTCGGTACTACACGGCATTACAGGCACTGTACTCCACTCAGTACTACACGGCAGTACAGGCACTGTACTCCACTCGGTACTACACGGCACTATACACACAGTACTCCACTCGTTACTACACGGCAGTACATGCACTGTACTCCACTCGGTACTACACGGCACTATACACACAGTACACCATTCGGGACTACACGGCAGTACAGGCACTGTACTCCACTCAGTACTACACGGCAGTACAGGCACTGTACCCCCCTCAGTACTACACGGCAGTACAGGCACTGTACTCCACTCGGTACTTCACGGCACTATACACACAGTACTCCACTCAGTACTACACGGCAGTACAGGCACTGTACTCCACTCAGTACTACACGGCAGTACAGGAACTCTACTCCACTCCGAACTACACGGCAGTAGAGGCACTGTACTCCACTCGGTACTACACGGCACTATACACACAGTACTCCATTCAGTACTACACGGCAGTACAGGCACTGTACTCCACTCTGGACTACACGGCAGTACAGGCACTGTACTCCACTCAGTACTGCACGGCAGTTCAGGCACTGTACTCCACTCAGTACTACACGGCATACACCCACTGTACTCCACTCGGTACTACACGGCACTATACACACAGTACTCCATTCAGTACTACACGGCAGTACAGGCACTGTACTCCGCTCAGTACTACACGGCAGTACAGGCACTGTACTCCACTCGGTACTACACGGCAGTACAGGCAATGTACTCCACTCGGTACTAAACAGCAGTATGCACACAGTACACCACTCGGTACTACACGAAAGTACAGGCACTGTACTCCACTCGGTACTACACGACAGTACATGCACTGTACTCCATTCGGGACTACACGGCAGTACAGGCACTGTACTCCACTCGGTACTACACGGCACTATACAAACAGTACTCCACTAAGTACTACACGGTAGTACAGGCACTCTACTCCACTCGGGACTACACGGCAGTACAGGCACTGTACTCCACTCAGTACTACACGGCAGTATAGGCACTGTACTCCACTCAGTACTACACTACAGTACACCCACTGTACTCCACTCGGTACTACACGGCACTATACACACAGTACTCCACTCAGTACTACACGGCAGTACAGGCACGGTACTCCACTTACTACTACGCGGCAGTACAGGCACTGTACTCCACTCGGGACTACACGGCAGTACAGGCATTCTACTCCACTCAGTACTCGGTACTACACGGCACTATACACACAGTACTCCACTCGGTACTACACGGCAGTACAGGTACTGTACTCCACTAGTACTACACGGCAGTATGCACACAGTACTCCAATCGGTACTACACGGCACTATACACACAGTACTCCACTCGGTACTACACGGCAATACAGGCACTGTACTCCACTCGGTACTACACGGCACTATACACACAGTACTCCACTCGGTACTACACGGCAGTACATGCACTGTACTCCACACGGTACTACACCGCACTATACACACAGTACTCCACTCGGTAATACACGGCAGTACATGCACTGTACTAAACTCGATACTACACGGCACTATACACACAATACTCCACTCGGTACTACACGGCAGTGCAGGCACTGTACTCCACTCAGTACTACACGGCAGTATGCACACAGTACTCCACTCGGTACTACACGACACTACCCACACAGTACTCCAATCTGTACTACACGGCAGTATAGGCACTGTACTCCACTCCGTACTACACGCCAGTATGAACACAGTACTCCACTCGGTACTACATGGCAGTACAGGCACTGTACTCCACTCGGTACTACACGGCAGTATACACACAGTACTCCACTCGGGACAACATAGCAGTACAGGCACTGTACTCCACTCAGTACTACACGGCAGTATGCACACAAAACCCCACTCGGTACTACACGGCACTACACACACTGTACTCCACTCAGTTCTACACGGCAGCACAGGCACTATACTCCACTCAGTACTACACGGCACTATACACACAGTACTCCACTCGGTACTACACGGCAGTACATGCACTGTACTCCACTCGGTACTACACCGCGCTATACACACAGTACTCCAGTCGGTACTACACGGCAGTACATGCACTGTACTCCACTCGGTACTACACGGCACTATACAAACAGTACTCCACTCGGTACTACACGGCAGTACAGGCACTGTACTCCACTCAGTACTACACGGCAGTACAGGCACTGTACTGCACTCGGTACTACACGGCACTATACACACAGTACTCCACTCGGTACTACACGGCATTACAGGCACTGTACTCCACTCAGTACTACACGGCAATACAGGCACTCTACTCCACTCGGTACTACACGGTACTATACACACAGTACTCCACTCGGTGCTACACGGCAGTACAGGCACAGTACTCCATTCGGGACTACACGGCAGTACAGGCACTGTACTCCACTCAGTACTACACGGCAGTACAGGCACTGTACTCCACTCAGTACTACACGGCAGTACAGCACTGTACACCACTCGTTACTACACGGTACTATACACACAGTACTCCACTCAGTACTACACGGCAGTACAGGCACTGTACTCCACTCGCGACTACACGGCAGTACAGGAACTGTACTCCACTCAGTACTACACGGCAGTACAGGCACTGTGCTCCACTCAGTACTACACGGCAGTACAGGCACTGTACTCCACTCGGTACTACACGGCACTATACACACAGTACTCCACTCAGTACTACACGGCAGTACAGGCACTGTACTCCACTCGGTACTACACGGCAGTACAGGCACTCTACACCACTCAGTACTACACGGCAGTACACCCAATGTACTCCACTCGGTACTACACGGCACTATACACACAGTACTCCACTCAGTACTACACGGCAGTACAGGCACTGTACTCCACTCACTACTACACGGCAGTACAGGCACTGTACTCCACTCGGGACTACACGGCAATACAGGCACTGTACTCCACTCAGTACTACACGCCAGTACAGGCACTGTACTCCACTCGGAACTACACGGCAGTATGCACACAGTCCACCACTCGGTACTACACGGCAGTACAGTTAGTGTACTCCACTCAGCACTACACTGCACTATACACACAGTACTCCACTCGGGACTACTCGGCAGTACAGGTACTGCACTCCACTCAGTACTACACGGCAGTATACACACAGTCCCCCACTCGGTACTACACGGCAGTACAGGCACTGTACTATAATCAGTACTACACGGCAGTACAGGTACTTTACTCCACTCAGCACTGCACTGCGCTATACACACAGTACTCCACTCGGTACTACACGGCCGTACAGGCACTGTACTCCACTCAGCACTACACTGCACTATACACACAGTACTCCACTCAGTACTACACGGCAGTATACACACAGTCCCCCACTCGGTTCTACACGGCAGTACAGGCACTGTACTCCACTCAGTACTACACGGCAGTATACAAACAGTCCCCCACTCGGTACTACACGGTAGTACAGGCACTGTACTCCACTCAGTACTACACGGCAGTATACACACAGTCCCCCACTCGGTACTACACTGCAGTACAGGTACTGTACTCCACTCAGTACTACACGGCAGTATGCACACTGTACTCCACTGGGTACTACACGGCAGTACAGGCACTGTACTATACTCAGTACTACACGGCAGTATACACACATTAACCCACTCGGTACTACACGGCAGTACAGGCACTGTACCCCACTCAGTACTACACGGCAGCACAGACGCTGTACTCCACTCAGTACTACACGGCACTATACACACTGTACTCCACTCGGTACTACACGGCAGTACAGGCAATGTACTCCACTCAGTACTACACGGCAGTACAGGCACTGTACTCCACTCTGTACTACACGGCACTATACACACTGTACTCCACTCGGTACTACACGGCAGTACAGGTACTGTACTCCACTCAGTACTACACGGCACTATACACACTGTATTCCACTCGGTACTAGGCGGCACTATACACACTGTACTCCACTCGGTACTACACGGCAGTACAGGCACTTTACTCCACTCGGTACTACACGGCACTATTCAAACTGTACTCCACTCAGTGCTACACGGCAGTACAGGCACTGTACTCCACTCGGCACTACACGGCACTATACACACAGTACTCCACTCGGTACTACACGCAGTACAAACACTGTACTCCACTCGGTACTACACGGCACTATACACACAGTACTCCACTCGGTACTACACGGCAGTACAGGCACTGTACTCCACCCAGTACTACACGGCAGTATGCACACAGTACTCCACTCGGGACTACATGGCAGTACAGGCACTGTACTCCACTCGGTACTACACAGCAGTACAGGCACTGTACTCCACTCAGCACTACACTGCACTATACACACAGTACTCCACTCGGGACTACACGGCAGTAAATGCACTGTACTCAACTCAGTACTACACTGCACTATACACACAGTACTCCACTCGGCACTACACGGCAGTACAGGCACTGTACCCCACTCAGTACAACACGGCAGTATAAGCACTGTACTCCACTCGGTACTACACGGCAGTACAGGCACTGTACTCCAATCAGAACTACACGGCAGTACAGGCTATGTACTCCACTCGGGACTACACGGCAGTACAGCACTCTACTCCACTCAGTACTACACGGCAGTACAGGCACTGTACTCCATTCGGTACTACACGGCACTATACACACAGTACTCCACTCGGTACTACACGGCATTACAGGCACTGTACTCCACTCAGTACTACACGGCAGTACAGGCACTGTACACCACTCGGTACTACACGGCACTACACACACAGTACTCCATTCGGGACTACATGGCAGTACAGGCACTGTACTCCACTCAGTACTACACGGCAGTACAGGCACTGTAATCCAATCACAACTACACGGCAGTACAGGCACTGTACTCCACTCGGGACTACACGGCAGTACAGCACTGTACTCCACTCAGTACTACACGGCAGTACAGGCACTGTACTCCACTCGGTACATCACGGCACTATACACACAGTACTCCACTCAGTACTACACGGCAGTACAGGCACTCTACTCCACTCCGTACTACACGGCAGTACAGGCACTGTACTCCACTCAGTACTACACGGCAGTAGAAACACTGTACTCCACTCGGTACTACACGGCACTATACACACAGTACTCCACTCAGTACTACACGGCAGTACAGGCACTGTACTCCACTCGGGACTACACGGCAGTACAGGCACTGTACTCCACTCAGTACTGCACGGCGGTTCAGGCACTGTACTCCACTCAGTAGTACACGGCATACACCCACTGTACTCCGCTCGGTACTGCACGGCAGTCCAGGCACTGTACTCCACTCAGTCCTACACGGCAGTACAGGCACTGTACTCCACTCGGCACTACACGGCACTATACACACAGTACTCCACTCGGTACTACACGGCAGTACATGTACTGTACTCCACGCAGTACTACACGGTAGTATGCACACAGTACTCCACTCGGTACTACATGGCACTGTACACACAGTACTCCACTCGGAACTACACGGCAGTATACACACAGTCCCCCACTCGGTACTACACGGCAGTACAGGTTCTGTACTCCACCCAGTACTACACGGCAGTACAGGCACTGTACTCCACTCGGGACTACACGGCAATACAGGCACTGTACTCCACTCAGTACTACACGCCAGTACAGGCACTGTACTCCACTCGGAACTACACGGCAGTATGCACACAGTCCCCCACTCGGTACTACACGGCAGTACAGGTACTGTACTCCACTCAGCACTACACTGCACTATACACACAGTACTCCACTCGGGACTACTCGGCAGTACAGGTACTGTACTCCACTCAGTACTACACAGCAGTATACACACAGTCCCCCACTCGGTACTACACGGCAGTAGAGGCACTGTACTATACTCTGTACTACACGGCAGTACAGGTACTGTACTCCACTCAGCACTACACTGCACTATACACACAGTACTCCACTCGGTACTACACGGCAGTACAGGCACTGTACTCCACTCAGCACTACACTGCACTATACACACAGTACTCCACTCAGTACTACACGGCAGTATACACACAGTCCCCCACTCGGTACTACACGGCAGTACACGTTCTGTACTCCACCCAGTACTACACGGCAGTACAGGCACTGTACTCCACTCGGGACTACACGGCAATACAGGCACAGTACTCCACTCGGCACTACACGGCAGTACAGGCACTGTACCCCACTCAGTACAACACGGCAGTATACACACAGTCCCCCACTCGGTACTACACGGTAGTACAGGCACTGTACTCCACTCAGTACTACACGGCAGTATACACACACTCCCCCACTCGGTACTACACGGCAGTACAGGTAGTGTACTCCACTCAGTACTACACGGCAGTATGCACACAGTACTCCACTCGGTACTACACGGCAGTACAGGCACTGTAGAATACACAGTACTACACGGCAGTATACACACATTCCCCCACTCGGTACTACATGGCAGTACAGGCTCTGTACCCCACTCAGTTTTACACGGCAGCACAGGCACTGTACTCCACTCGGTACTACACGGCACTATACACACTGTACTCCACTCGGTACTACACGGCAGTACAGGCAATGTACTCCACTCAGTACTACACGGCAGTACAGGCACTGTACTCCACTCTGTACTACACGGCACTATACACACTGTACTCCACTCGGTACTACACCGCAGTACAGGTACTGTACACCACTCAGTACTACACGGCACTATACACGCTGTATTCCACTCGGTACTAGACGGCACTATACACACTGCACTCCACTCGGTACTACACGGCAGTACAGGCACTGTACTCCACTCGGTACTACACGGCACTATTCACACTGTACTCCACTCAGTACTACACGGCAGTACAGGCACTGTACTCCACTCGGCACTACACGGCACTATACACACAGTACTCCACTCGGTACTACACGCAGTGCAGGCACTCTACTCCACTCGGTACTACACTGCACTATACACACAGTACTCCAATCGGCACTACACGGCAGTACAGGCACTGTACCCCACTCAGTACTACACGGCAGTATTAGCACTGTACTCCACACGGTACTACACGGCAGTATAGGCACTGTACTCCAATCAGAACTACACGGCAGTACAGGCACTGTACTCCCCTCAGTACTACACGGCAGTACAGGCACTGTACTCCAGTCGGTACTTCACGGCACTATACACACAGTACTCCACTCGGTACTACACGGCACTATACACACAGTACTCCACTCGGTACTACACGGCAGTACAGGCACTGTACCCCACTCAGTACTACACGGCAGTATTAGCACTGTACTCCACTCGGTACTACACGGCAGTACAGGCACTGTACTCCAATCAGAACTACACGGCAGTACAGGCACTGTACTCCACTCGGGACTACACGGCAGTTCAGCACAGTACTCCACTCAGTACTACACGGCAGTACAGGCACTGTACTCCACACGGTACTACACGGCACTATACACACAGTAATCCACTCGGTACTACACGGAAGTACAGGCACTGTACACCACTCAGTACTACACGGCAGTACAGGCACTCTATTCCACTCGGTACTACACGGCACTATACACACAGCACTCCACTCGGTACTACACGGCAGTACAGGCACTGTACTCCACTCGGTACTACACGGCACTATACACACAGTACTCCATTCGGGACTACACGGCAGTACAGGCACTGTACTCCACTCAGTACTACACGGCAGTACAGGCATTGCACTCCCCTCAGTACTACACGGCAGGACAGGCACTGTACTCCACTCAGTACTTCACGGCACTATACACACTGTACTCCACTCAGTACTACACGGCAGTACAGGCACTGTACTCCACTCAGTACTACACGGCAGTACAGGCACTGTACTCCACTCAGTACTACACGGCAGTAGAGGCACTGTACTCCACCCGGTACTACACGGCACTATACACACAGTACTCCATTCAGTACTACACGGCAGTACAGGCACTGTACTCCACTCGGGACTACACGGCAGTACAGTCACCGTACTCCACTCAGTACTGCACGGCAGTTCAGGCACTGTACTCCACTCAGTACTACACGGCATACACCCACTGTACTCTACTCGGTACTACACGGCACTATACACACAGTACTCCACTCAGTACTACACGGCAGTACAGGCACAGTATTCCACTCACTACTACATGGCAGTACAGGCACTGTACTCCACTCAGTACTACACGGCAGTACAGGCACTGTACTCCACTCGGGACTACACGGCAGTACAGGCACTGTACTCCACTCAGTACTGCACGGCAGTTCAGGCACTGTACTCCACTCAGTCCTACACGGCAGTACAGGCACTGTACTCCACTCGGTGCTACACGGCACTATACACACAGTACTCCACTCGGTACTACACGGCAGTACAGGTACTGTACTCCACGCAGTACTACACGGCAGTATGCACACAGTACTCCACTCGGTACTATATGGCACTGTACACACAGTACTCCACTCTTTACTACACGGCAATACAGGCACTGTACTAACCTCGGTACTACACGGCACTATACACACAGTACTCCACTCGGTACTACACGGCAGTACATGCACTGTACTCCACTCGGTACTACACCGCACTATACACACAGTACTCCACCCAGCACTACACGGCAGTACATGCACCGTACTCCAATCGGTACTACACGGCACCTTACACACAGTACTCCACTCGGTACTACACGGCAGTACAGGCACTGTACCCCACTCAGTACTAAACGGCAGTATGCACGCAGTACTCCACTCGGTACTACACGGCACTATACACACAGTATTCCACTCGGTACTACACGGAAGTACAGGCACTGTACTCCACTCGGAACTACACGGCAGTATACACACAGTCCCCCACTCGGTACTACACGGCAGTACAGGCACTGTACTCCACCCAGTACTACACGGCAGTAGAGGCACTGTACTCCACACAGTACTACACGGCAGTACAGGTACAGTACACCACTCAGTACTACACTGCACTATACACAAAGTACTCCACTCGGGACTACACGGCAGTACAGGCACTGTACTCCACTCAGTACTACACGGCAGTACAGGTACAGTACACCACTCAGTACTACACGGCACTATACGCACAGTACTCCACTCGGGACTACATGGCAGTACAGGCACTGTACTCCACACAGTACTACACGGCAGTACAGGCACTGTACTCCACTCGGTACTACACGGCACTATGCACACAGTACTCCATTCGGGACTACACGGCATTACAGGCAGTGTACTCCACTCAGTACTACACGGCAGTACAGGCACTGTACTCCACTCGGTACTACACGGCACTATACACACAGTACCCCACTCAGTACTACACGGCAGTACAGGCACTGTACTCCATTCGGTACTACACGGCACTATACACACAGTACTCCATTCGGGACTACACGGCAGTACAGGCACTGTACTCCACTCAGTACTACACGGCAGTACAAGCACTGTACTCCACTCGGTACTACACGGCAGTACAGGCACTGTACTCCACTCAGTCCTACACGGCAGTACATGCACTGTACTCCACTCAGTACTACACCGCAGTACAGGCACTGTACTCCACTCGGTACTACACGGCACTATACACACAGTAATCCACTCGGGACTACACGGCAGTACACCCAATGTACTCCACCCGGTACTATACGGCAATATACACACAGTACTAGACTCAGTACTACACGGCAGTACAGGCACAGTACTCCACTCACTACTACATGGCAGTACATGCACTGTACTCCACTCGGGACTACACGGCAGTTCAGGCACTGTACTCCACACAGTACTACACGGCAGTACAGGCACTGTACTCCACTCGGTACTACACGGCACTATACACACAGTACTCCACTCGGTACTACACGGCAGTACAGGTACTGTACTCCACTCAGTACTACACGGCAGTATGCACACAGTACTCCACTCGGTAGTACAAGGCACTATACACACTGTACTCCACTCGGTACTACACAGCAATACAGGCACTGTACTCCACTCGGCACTACACGGCACTATACACACAGTACTCCACTCGGTACTACACGGCAGTACATGCACTGTACTCCACTCGGTATTACACCGCACTATACACACAGTACTCCACTCGGTAATACACGACAGTACATGCACTGTACTCCACTCGGTACTACACGGCACTATACACACTGTACTCCACTCGGTACTACACGGCAGTACAGGCACTGTACTCCACTCAGTACTACACGGCACTATGCACACAGTACTCCACTCGGTACTACACGGCACTATACACACAGTACACCACTCGGTACTACACGGCAGTACAGGCAATGTACTCCACTCGGTACTACACGGCAGTATACACACAGTACTCCACTCGGGACTACATGGCAGTACAGGCACTGTACTCCACTCAGTACTCCACGGCAGTATGCACACAGTACTCCACTCAGTACTACACTGCACTATACATACTGTACTCCACTCTGGACTACTCGGCAGTACAGGGACTGTACTCCAATCAGTACTACACGGCAGTATGCACACAGTACTCCACTCGGGACTACACGGCATTACAGGCAATGTACTCCACTCAGTACTACACGGCAGTATATACACAGTCCCCCACTCGGTACTACACGGCAGTACACGGACTGTAATCCACTCAGTACTACACGGCAGTATACACAGTCCCCCACTCGGTACTTCACGGCGGTACAGGTACTATACACCACTCAGCACCACACTGCACTATACACACAGTACTCCACTCGGGACTACTCGGCAGTACAGGTACTGTACTCCACTCAGTACTACACGGCAGTATACACACAGTCCCCCACTCGGTACTACACGGCAGTACAGGCACTGTACTTAACTCAGTACTAAGGCATGACAGGTACTGTACTCAACTCAGCACTACACTGCACTATACACACGGTACTGCACTCGGTACTACACGGCAGTACAGGCACTGTACTCCACTCAGCACTACACTGCACTATACACACAGTACTCCACTCAGTACTACACGGCAGTATACACACAGTCCCCCACTCGGTACTACACGGCAGTACAGGCACTGTACTCCACTCTGTACTACACTGCAGTATACACACAGTCCCCCACTCGGTACTACACGGCAGTACACGTACTGTACTCGACTCAGTACTACACGGCAGTATACACACAGTACTCCACTCGGTACTACACGGCAGTACAGGCACTGTACTATACTCAGTACTACACGGCACTATACACACAGTCCCCCACTCTGTACTACACGGCAGTACAGGCACTGTACCCCACTCTGTACTACACGGCAGTAGAGGCACTGTACTCCACTCAGTACTACACGGCACTATACACACTGTACTCCACTCGGTACTTCATGGCAGTACAGGCCCTGTACTCCACTCAGTACTACACGGCACTATACACACTGTACTCCACTCGGTACTAGACGGCACTATACACACTGTACTCCACTCGGTACTACGCGCAGTGCAGGCACTGTACTCCACTCGGTACTACACGCAGTACAGGCACTGTACTCCACTAGGTACTACACGGCACTATACACACAGTACTCCACTCGGTACTACACGGCAGTACAGGCATGGTACTCCACTCGGTACCACACGGCACTATACACACATTACACCACTCGGTACTACACGGCAGTACATGCACACTAATCCACTCAGTACTACACTGCACTATACACACTGTACTCCACTCGGGACTACACGGCAGTACAGGCACTGTATTCCACCCAGTACTACACGGCAGTACAATCACTGTACTCCACTCAGTACTAGACGGCAGTATGCACACAGTACTCCAATCGGTACTACACGGCAGTACAGGCACTGTACTCCACTCAGTACTACACGGGACTATACACACAGTACTCCACTCAGTACTACAATGCACTATACACACATTAATCCACTCGGGACTACACGGCAGTACAGGCACTGTACTCCACTCGGTACTACATGGCAGTACATGCACTGTACTCCACTCAGTACTACACTGCACTATACACACAGTACTCCACTCGGCACTACACGGCAGTACAGGCACTGTACTTCAATCAGTACTACACGGCAGTGCAAGCACTGTACTCCACTCGGCACTACACGGCAGTACAGGCACTGAACTCCAATCAGTACTGCACGGCAGTACAGGCACTGTACTCCACTCGGGACTACACGGCAGTACAGGCACTGTACTCCACTCAGTACTACACGGCAGTACAGGCACTGTATCACACTCGGTACTAACGGCACTATACACACAGTACTTCACTCGGTACTACACGGCATTACAGGCACTGTACTCCACTCAGTACTACACGGCAGTACAGGCACTGTACTCCACTCGGTACTACACGGCACTATACACGCAGTACTCCACTCAGTACTACACGGCAGGACAGGCACTGTACTCCACTCAGTACTAGACGGCAATACAGGCACTGTACCCCACTCAGTACTACACGGCAGTATAGGCACTGTACTCCACTCAGTACTACACGGCAGTACACCCACTGTACTCCACTCGGTACTACACGGCGGTACAGGCACAGTATTCCACTCAGTACTACACGGCAGTACAGGCACAGTACTCCACTCACTACTACACGGCAGTACAGGCACTGTACTCCACTCGGGACTACACGGCAGTACAAGCACTGTACACCACTCAGTACTACACGGCAGTACAGGCACTGTACTCCACTCGGTACTACACGGCACTATACACACACTACTCCGCTCGGTACTACACGGCAATACAGGCACTGTACTCCACACGGTACTACACGGCACTATACACACAGTACTCCACTCGGTACTACACGGCAGTACATGCACTGTACTCCACTCGGTAGTACACCGCGCTATACACACAGTACTCCAGTCGGTACTACACGGCAGTATATGCACTGTACTCCACTCGGTACTACACGGCACTATACAAACAGTACTCCACTCGGTACTACACGGCAGTACAGGCACTATACTCCACTCAGTACTACACGGCAGTACAAGCACTGTACTCCACTCGGTACTACACTACAGTACATGCACCGTAGTCCAGTCGGGACTACACGGCAGTACAGGCACTGTACTCCACTCGGTACTACACGGCACTATACAAACAGTACTCCACTCAGTACTACACGGTAGTACAGGCACTCTACTCCACTCGGGACTACACGGCAGTACAGGCACTGTACTCCACTCAGTACTACACGGCAGTACAGGCACTGTAATCCACTCAGTACTACACGGCAGTACACCCACTGTACTCCACTCGGTACTACACGGCACTATGCACACAGTACTCCACTCAGTACTTCACGGCAGTACAGGCACAGTACTCCGCTCACTACTACACGGCAGTACAGGCACTGTACTCCACTCGGGACTACACGGCAGTACAGGCATTCTACTCCACTGAGTACTACACGGCAGTACAGGCACTGTACTCCACTCGGTACTACACGGCACTATACACACAGTACTCCACTCGGTACTACACGGCAGTACAGGTACTGTACTCCACTAGTACTACACGGCAGTATGAACACAGTACTCCAATCGGTACTACACGGCACTATACACACAGTACTCCACTCGGTACTACACGGCAATACAGGCACGGTACTCCACTCGGTACTACACGGCACTATACACACAGTACTCCACTCGGTACTACACGGCAGTACATGCACTGTACTCCACTCGGTACTACACCGCACTATACACACAGTACTCCACTCGGTAATACACAGCAGAACATGCACTGTATTAAACTCGGTACTACACGGCACTATACACACAGTACTCCACTCGGTACTACACGGCAGTACAGGCACTGTACTACACTAAGTACTACACGGCAGTATGCACACAGTACTCCACTCGGTACTACACGGCACTATCCACACAGTACTCCAATCGGTACTACACGGCAGTATAGGCACTGTACTCCACTCCGTACTACACGGCAGTATGCACACAGTACTCCACTCGGTACTACATGGCAGTACAGGCACTGTACTCCACTCGGTACTACACGGCAGTACACACACAGTACTCCACTCGGGACTACATAGCAGTACAGGCACTGTACTCCACTCAGTACTACACGGCAGTATGCACACAAACCCCCACTCGGTACTACACGGCACTATACACACTGTACTCCACTCAGTACTACACGGCAGTATACACACAGTCCCCCACTCGGTACTACACGGCAGTACACGCACTGTACTCCACTCAGTACTACACTGCACTATACACACAGTACTCCACTCAGTACTACACTGCACTATACACACTGTACTCCACTCGGGACTCCTCGGCAGTACAGGGACTGTACTCCACTCAGTACTACACGGCAGTATGCACACAGCACTCCACTCGGGACTACACGGTAGTACAGGCACTCTACTCCACTCAGTACTACACGGCAGTACAGGCACGGTACTCCACTCGGTACTACACGGCACTATACACACAGTACTCCACTCGGTACTACACGGCAGTACATGCACTGTACTCCACTCGGTACTACACCGCACTATACACACCGTACTCCACTCGGTAATACACAGCAGAACATGCACTGTATTAAACTCGGTACTACACGGCACTATACACACAGTACTCCACTCGGTACTACACGGCAGTACAGGCACTGTACTACACTAAGTACTACACGGCAGTATGCACACAGTACTCCACTCGGTACTACACGGCACTATCCACACAGTACTCCAATCGGTACTACACGGCAGTATAGGTACTGTACTCCACTCAGCACTACACTGCACCATACACACAATAATCCAATCGGTACTACACGGCAGTACAGGCACTGTACTCCACTCAACACTACACTGCACTATACACACTGTACTCCACTCAGTACTACACGGCAGTATACACACAGTCCCCCACTCGGTACTACACGGCAGTACAGGCACTGTAATCCACTCAGTAGTACACGGCAGTATACACACAGTCCCCCACTCGGTACTACACGGCAGTACAGGCACTGTACTCCACTCAGTACTACAGGGCAGTATACACACACTCCCCCACTCGGTACTACACGGCAGTACAGGTACTGTACTCCACTCAGTACTACACGGCAGTATGCACACAGTACTCCACTCGGTACTACACGGCAGTACAGGCACTGTACTATACTCAGTACTACACGGCAGTATACACACAGTCCCCCACTCGGTACTACACGGCAGTACAGGCACTGTACCCCACTCAGTACTACACGGCTGTACAGGCACTCTACTCCACTCAGTACTACACGGCACTACACACACTGTACTCCACTCGGTACTACACGGCAGTACAGACACTGTACTCCACTCAGTACTACACGGCAATATACACACTGTACTCCACTTGGTACTAGACGGCACTATACGCACTGTACTCCACACGGTACTACACGGCAGTACACGCACTGTACTCAACTCGGTACTACACGGCACTATACACACAGTACTCCACTCGGTACTACACGCAGTACAGGCACTGTACTCCACTCGGTACTACACGGCACTATACACACAGTACTCCACTCGGTACTACACGTCAGTACAGGCATTGTACTCCACTCGGTACTACACGGCACTATACACACAGTACTCCACTCGGTACTACACGGCAGTACATGCACTGTTCTCCACTCAGTACTTCACTGCACTACACAAACTGTATTCCACTGGGGACTACACGGCAGTACAGGCACTGTACTCCACCCAGTACTACACGGCAGTACAGGCACTGTACTCCACTCGGTACTACACGGCAGTACAGGCACTGTACTCCACTCAGTACTACACGCCAGTACAAGCACTGTACTCCACTCGGGACTACACGGCAGTACAGGCACTGTACTCCACTCAGTACTACACGGCAGTACAGGCACAGTACTCCACTCACTACTACACGGCAGTACAGGCACTGTACACCACTCGGGACTACACGGCAGTACAGGCACTGTACTCCACTCAGTACTACACGGCAGTATAGACACAGTACTACACCCAGTATTACACGGCAGTATAGACACAGTACTACACCCAGTACTACACGGCAGTATAGACACAGTACTACACCCAGTACTACACGGAAGTATACACACAGTACTACACCCAGTACTACACGCCAGTACACACAACCTAATCCATTCGGTACTACACGGCAGTATACACACAGTACTCCACTCAGTACTACACGGCAGTACACACACAGTACTCCACTCAGTACTACACTGCAGTACACCCATCGTACTCCACTCAGTACTACACGGCAGTATACACACTGTACTCCACTCAGTACTACACGGCAGTATACACACAGTACTACACTCAGTACTACACGGCAGTATAGACACAGTACAGCACTCGGGACAACACGGCAGTACAGGCACTGTACTCCAATCGGTACTACACGGCACTATTCACACTGTACTCCACTCAGTACTACACGGCAGTAGAGGCACTGTACTCCACTCGGCACTACACGGCACTATACACACAGTACTCCACTCGGTACTACACGGCAGTACATGAACTGTACTCCACGCGGTACTACACCGCACTATACACACAGTACTCCACTCGGTAATACACGACAGTACATGCACTGTACTCCACTCGGTACTACACGGCACTATACACACAGTATTCCACTCGGTACTACACGGCACTATACACACAGTACTCCACTCGGTACTACACGGCAATACAGGCAATGTACTCCACTCGGTACTACACGGCACTATACACACAGTACTCCACTCGGTACTACACGGAACTATACACACAGTACTCCACTCGGTACTACACGGCTGTACAGGCACAGTACTCCACTCACTACTACACGGCAGTACAGGCACTGTACGCCACTCGGGACTACCCGGCAGTACAGGCACTGTACTCCAAGCAGTACTACACGGCTGTACAGGCACTGTACTCCACTCGGTACTACACGGCACTATACACACAGTACTCCACTCGGTACTACACGGCAGTACATGCACTGTACTCCACTCGGTACTACACTGCACTATACACACTGTACTCCACTCGGCACTACTCGGCAGTACAGGGACTGAACTCCACTCCGTACTACACGGCAGTATACACACAGTCCTCCACTCGGTACTACACGGCAGTACAGGCACTGTACTATACTCAGTACTACACGGCAGTACAGGTACTGTACTCCACTCAGCAGTACACTGCACTATACACACAGTACTCCACTCGGTACTACACGGCAGTACAGGCACTGTACTCCACTCAGCACTACACTGCACAATACACACAGTACTCCACTCATTACTACACGGCAGTATACACACAGTCTCCCACTCGGTACTACACGGCAGTACAGGCACTGTACACCACCCAGTACTACACGGCAGTACAGGCACTGTAATCCACTCAGTACTACACGGCAGTACAGGCACTGTACACCACTCAGTACTACACTGCACTATACACACAGTACCCCACTCGGGACTACACGGCAGTACAGGCACTGTACACCACCCAGTACTACACGGCAGTACAGGCACTGTAATCCACTCAGTACTACACGGCAGTACAGGCACTGTACACCACTCAGTACTACACTGCACTATACACACAGTACTCCACTCGGGACTACACGGGAGTACAGGCACTGTACTACACACAGTACTACACGGCAGAACAGGCACTGTACTCCACTCGGTACTACACGGCACTATACACACAGTACTCCATTCGGGCCTACACGGCAGTACAGGCATTGTACTCCACTCAGTACTACACGGTAGTACAGGCACTGTCCTCCACTCAGAACTACACGGCAGTACAGGCACTGTACTCCACTCGGTACTACACGGCACTATACACACAGTACTCCACTCGGGACTACACGGCAGTACAGGCACTGTACTCCACTCAGAACTACACGGCAGTACAGGCTCTGTACTCCACTCAGTACTACACGGCAGTACAGGCACTGTACTCCACTCAGTACTACACGGCAGTATGCACACAGTACTCCACTCAGTACTACACGGCAGTACAGGCACTGTACTATACTGAGTACTACACGGCAGTATACACACATTCCCCCACTCGGTACTGCAAGTCAGTACAGGCACTGTACCCCACTCAGTACTACACGGCAGCACAGGCACTGTACTCCACTCAGTACTACACGGCACTATACACACTGTACACCACTCGGTACTACACGGCAGTACAGGCAATGTACTCCACTCGGTACTACACGGCAGTACAGGCACTGTACTCCACTCAGTACTACACGGCACTATACACACTGTACTCCACTCGGTACTAGACGGCACTATACACAGTGTACTCCACTCGGTACAACACGGCAGTACAGGCACTGTACTCCAATCGGTACTACACGGCACTATTCACACTCTACTCCACTCAGTACTACACGGCAGTACAGGCACTGTACTCCACTCGGCACTACACGGCACTATACACACAGTACTCCACTCGGTACTACACGCAGTACAGGCACTGTACTCCACTCGGTACTACACGGCACTATACACACAGTACTCCACTCCGTACTACACGGCAGTACAGGCACTGTACTCCACTCAGTACTACACTGCACTATACACACAGTACTCCACTCGGCACTACACGGCATTACAGGCACTGAACCCCACTCAGTACTACACGGCAGTATAAGCACTGTACTCCACTCGGTACTACACGGCAGTACAGGCACTGTACTCCAATCGGAGCTACACGGCAGTACAGGCTCTGTACTCCACTCGGGACTACACGGCAGTACAGGCAATGTACTCCACTCAGTACTACACGGCAGTACAGGTACTGTACTCCAATCAGTACTACACGGCAGTACATGCACTGTACTCCACTCGGTACTACACGGCACTATACACACAGTACTCCACTCAGTACTACACGGCAGTACAGGCACTGTACTCCACTCGGGACTACATGGCAGTACAGGCACTGTACTCCACTCAGTACTACATGGCAGTACAGGCACTGTACTCCACTCAGTACTACACGGCGGTACAGGAACTGGAATCCACTCAGTACTACAAGGGAGTACTGGCACTGTACTCCACTCGGTACTACACGGCACTATAAACACAGTACTTCACTCAGTACTACACGCCAGTACAGGCACTCTACTCCACTCGGGACTACACGGCAGTACAGGCACTGTACCCCACTCAGTACTACACGGCAGAACAGGCACTGTACTCCACTCAGTACTACACGGCAGTACACCCACTGTATTCCACTCGGTACTACACGGCACTACACACACAGTACTCCACTCGGTACTACACGGCAGTACATGAAGTGTACTCCACTCGGTACTACACCGCACTATACACACTGTACTCCACTCGGTAATACACGACAGTACATGCACTGTACTCCACTCGGTACTACACGGCAATATACACACAGTACTCCACTCGGTACTACACGAAACTATACACACAGTACTCCACTCGGTACTACACGGCAATACAGGCACTGTACTCCACTCGGTACTACACGGCACTATACACACAGTACTCCACTCGGTACTACACGGCACTATACACACAGTACTCCACTCGGTACTACACGGCTGTACAGGCACAGTACTCCACTCACTACTACACGGCTGTACATGCACTGTACTCCACTCGGGACTAACCGGCAGTACAGGCACTGTACTCCAAGCAGTACTACACGGCAGTACAGGCACTGTACTCCACTCGGTACTACACGGCACTATACACACAGTACTCCACTCGGTACTACACGGCAGTACAGGCACTGTACTCCACTCGGGACTACATGGCAGTACAGGCACAGTACTCCACTCACTACTACACGGCAGTACAGGCACTGTACTCCACTCGGGACTAACCGGCAGTACAGGCACTGTACTCCAAGCAGTACTACACGGCAGTACTGGCACTGTACTATACTCAGTACTACACGGCAGTACAGGTACTGTACTCCACTCAGCAGTACACTGCTCTATACACACAGTACTCCACTTGGTACTGCACGGCAGTACAGGCACTGTACTCCACTCAGCACTACACTGCACAATACACACAGTACTCCACTCATTACTACACGGCAGTATACACAGTCTCCCACTCGGTTCTACACGGCAGTACAGGCACTGTACTCCACTCAGTACTACACGGCAGTATACACACAGTCCCCCACTCGGCACTACACGGCAGTACAGGCACTGTAATCCACTCAGTACTACACGGCAGTATACACACAGTCCCCCACTCGGTACTACACGGCAGTACAGGTACTGTACTCCACTCAGTACTACACGGCAGTATGCACACAGTACTCCACTCAGTACTACAAGGCAGTACAGGCACTGTACAACACTCAGTACTACACGGCAGTATACACACATTCCCCCACTCGGTACTACACGTCAGTACAGGCACTGTACCCCACTCAGTACTACACTGCAGCACAGGCACTGTACTCCACTCAGTACTACACGGCAGTATGCACACAGTATTACACTCAGTACTACACGGCAGTATAGACACAGTACAGCACTCGGGACAACACGGCAGTACAGGCACTGTACTCCAATCGGTACTACACGGCACTATTCACACTGTACTCCACTCAGTACTACACGGCAGTAGAGGCACTGTACTCCACTCGGCACTACACGGCACTATACACACAGTACTCCACTCGGTACTACACGGCAGTACATGAACTGTACTCCACGCGGTACTACACCGCACTATACACACAGTACTCCACTCGGTAATACACGACAGTACATGCACTGTACTCCACTCGGTACTACACGGCACTATACACACAGTATTCCACTCGGTACTACACGGCACTATACACACAGTACTCCACTCGGTACTACACGGCAATACAGGCAATGTACTCCACTCGGTACTACACGGCACTATACACACAGTACTCCACTCGGTACTACACGGAACTATACACACAGTACTCCACTCGGTACTACACGGCTGTACAGGCACAGTACTCCACTCACTACTACACGGCAGTACAGGCACTGTACGCCACTCGGGACTACCCGGCAGTACAGGCACTGTACTCCAAGCAGTACTACACGGCTGTACAGGCACTGTACTCCACTCGGTACTACACGGCACTATACACACAGTACTCCACTCGGTACTACACGGCAGTACATGCACTGTACTCCACTCGGTACTACACTGCACTATACACACTGTACTCCACTCGGGACTACTCGGCAGTACAGGGACTGAACTTCACTCCGTACTACACGGCAGTATACACACAGTCCTCCACTCGGTACTACACGGCAGTACAGGCACTGTACTATACTCAGTACTACACGGCAGTACAGGTACTGTACTCCACTCAGCAGTACACTGCACTATACACACAGTACTCCACTCGGTACTACACGGCAGTACAGGCACTGTACTCCACTCAGCACTACACTGCACAATACACACAGTACTCCACTCATTACTACACGGCAGTATACACACATTCTCCCACTCGGTACTACACGGCAGTACAGGCACTGTACACCACCCAGTACTACACGGCAGTACAGGCACTGTAATCCACTCAGTACTACACGGCAGTACAGGCACTGTACACCACTCAGTACTACACTGCACTATACACACAGTACCCCACTCGGGACTACACGGCAGTACAGGCACTGTACACCACCCAGTACTACACGGCAGTACAGGCACTGTAATCCACTCAGTACTACACGGCAGTACAGGCACTGTACACCACTCAGTACTACACTGCACTATACACACAGTACTCCACTCGGGACTACACGGGAGTACAGGCACTGTACTACACACAGTACTACACGGCAGAACAGGCACTGTACTCCACTCGGTACTACACGGCACTATACACACAGTACTCCATTCGGGCCTACACGGCAGTACAGGCATTGTACTCCACTCAGTACTACACGGTAGTACAGGCACTGTCCTCCACTCAGAACTACACGGCAGTACAGGCACTGTACTCCACTCGGTACTACACGGCACTATACACACAGTACTCCACTCGGGACTACACGGCAGTACAGGCACTGTACTCCACTCAGAACTACACGGCAGTACAGGCTCTGTACTCCACTCAGTACTACACGGCAGTACAGGCACTGTACTCCACTCAGTACTACACGGCAGTATGCACACAGTACTCCACTCAGTACTACACGGCAGTACAGGCACTGTACTATACTGAGTACTACACGGCAGTATACACACATTCCCCCACTCGGTACTACAAGTCAGTACAGGCACTGTACCCCACTCAGTACTACACGGCAGCACAGGCACTGTACTCCACTCAGTACTACACGGCACTATACACACTGTACACCACTCGGTACTACACGGCAGTACAGGCAATGTACTCCACTCGGTACTACACGGCAGTACAGGCACTGTACTCCACTCAGTACTACACGGCACTATACACACTGTACTCCACTCGGTACTAGACGGCACTATACACAGTGTACTCCACTCGGTACAACACGGCAGTACAGGCACTGTACTCCAATCGGTACTACACGGCACTATTCACACTCTACTCCACTCAGTACTACACGGCAGTACAGGCACTGTACTCCACTCGGCACTACACGGCACTATACACACAGTACTCCACTCGGTACTACACGCAGTACAGGCACTGTACTCCACTCGGTACTACACGGCACTATACACACAGTACTCCACTCCGTACTACACGGCAGTACAGGCACTGTACTCCACTCAGTACTACACTGCACTATACACACAGTACTCCACTCGGCACTACACGGCATTACAGGCACTGAACCCCACTCAGTACTACACGGCAGTATAAGCACTGTACTCCACTCGGTACTACACGGCAGTACAGGCACTGTACTCCAATCGGAGCTACACGGCAGTACAGGCTCTGTACTCCACTCGGGACTACACGGCAGTACAGGCAATGTACTCCACTCAGTACTACACGGCAGTACAGGTACTGTACTCCAATCAGTACTACACGGCAGTACATGCACTGTACTCCACTCGGTACTACACGGCACTATACACACAGTACTCCACTCAGTACTACACGGCAGTACAGGCACTGTACTCCACTCGGGACTACATGGCAGTACAGGCACTGTACTCCACTCAGTACTACATGGCAGTACAGGCACTGTACTCCACTCAGTACTACACGGCGGTACAGGAACTGGAATCCACTCAGTACTACAAGGGAGTACTGGCACTGTACTCCACTCGGTACTACACGGCACTATAAACACAGTACTTCACTCAGTACTACACGCCAGTACAGGCACTCTACTCCACTCGGGACTACACGGCAGTACAGGCACTGTACCCCACTCAGTACTACACGGCAGAACAGGCACTGTACTCCACTCAGTACTACACGGCAGTACACCCACTGTATTCCACTCGGTACTACACGGCACTACACACACAGTACTCCACTCGGTACTACACGGCAGTACATGAAGTGTACTCCACTCGGTACTACACCGCACTATACACACTGTACTCCACTCGGTAATACACGACAGTACATGCACTGTACTCCACTCGGTACTACACGGCAATATACACACAGTACTCCACTCGGTACTACACGAAACTATACACACAGTACTCCACTCGGTACTACACGGCAATACAGGCACTGTACTCCACTCGGTACTACACGGCACTATACACACAGTACTCCACTCGGTACTACACGGCACTATACACACAGTACTCCACTCGGTACTACACGGCTGTACAGGCACAGTACTCCACTCACTACTACACGGCTGTACATGCACTGTACTCCACTCGGGACTAACCGGCAGTACAGGCACTGTACTCCAAGCAGTACTACACGGCAGTACAGGCACTGTACTCCACTCGGTACTACACGGCACTATACACACAGTACTCCACTCGGTACTACACGGCAGTACAGGCACTGTACTCCACTCGGGACTACATGGCAGTACAGGCACAGTACTCCACTCACTACTACACGGCAGTACAGGCACTGTACTCCACTCGGGACTAACCGGCAGTACAGGCACTGTACTCCAAGCAGTACTACACGGCAGTACTGGCACTGTACTATACTCAGTACTACACGGCAGTACAGGTACTGTACTCCACTCAGCAGTACACTGCTCTATACACACAGTACTCCACTCGGTACTGCACGGCAGTACAGGCACTGTACTCCACTCAGCACTACACTGCACAATACACACAGTACTCCACTCATTACTACACGGCAGTATACACAGTCTCCCACTCGGTTCTACACGGCAGTACAGGCACTGTACTCCACTCAGTACTACACGGCAGTATACACACAGTCCCCCACTCGGCACTACACGGCAGTACAGGCACTGTAATCCACTCAGTACTACACGGCAGTATACACACAGTCCCCCACTCGGTACTACACGGCAGTACAGGTACTGTACTCCACTCAGTACTACACGGCAGTATGCACACAGTACTCCACTCAGTACTACAAGGCAGTACAGGCACTGTACAACACTCAGTACTACACGGCAGTATACACACATTCCCCCACTCGGTACTACACGTCAGTACAGGCACTGTACCCCACTCAGTACTACACTGCAGCACAGGCACTGTACTCCACTCAGTACTACACGGCAGTATGCACACAGTACTCCACTCGGGACTACATGGCAGTACAAGCACTGTACTCCACTCGGTACTACACGGCAGTACAGGCACTGTACTCCACTCAGCACTACACTGCACTATACACACAGTACTCCACTCGGGACTACACGGCAGTACAGGTACTGTACTCCACTCAGTACTACACGGCAGTATGCACACAGTACTCCACTCAGTACTACAAGGCAGTACAGGCACTGTACAACACTCAGTACTACACGGCAGTATACACACATTCCCCCACTCGGTACTACACGGCAATACAGGCACTGAACCCCACTCAGTACTACACGGCAGTATGAGCACTGTACTCCACTCGGTACTACACGGCAGTACAGGCACTGTACTCCAATCAGAACTACACGGCAGTACAGGCACTGTACTCCACTCGGGACTACACGGCAGTACAGGCACTGTACTCCACTCAGTACTACACGGCAGTACAGGTACTGTACTCCAATCAGTACTACACGGCAGTACAAGCACTGTACTCCACTCAGTACTACACGGCAGTACAGGCACTGTACTCCACTCAGTACTACACGGCAGTACAGGCACTGTACTCCACTCGGTGTCCGGCTCCATGGCTAAGTGGTTAGCGTGCTGGCTTTTGGCCACAGGGGTCCCGGGTTCGATTCGGGCAGGGTCGGGTATTTTCACCATAATTGGTTAATTCCGCTGGCACTGGGGCTGGGAGTATGTGTCGTCATCATCACCATTTCATCCTCATCACGACGCGCAGGTCGCCTACGGGAGTCAAATCAAAAGGCCTGCATTTGGCGAGCCGAACTTGTCCTTGGGCACTCCCGGCACTAAAAGCCATATGCCATTTCATTTTACTCCACTCGGTACTACACGGCACTATACACACAGTGCTCCACTCAGTACTACACAGCAGTACAGGCACTGTAATCCACTCGGGACTACATGGCAGTACAGGCACTGTACTCCACTCAGTACTACACGGCAGTACAGGCACTGTACTCCACTCAGTACTACACGGCAGTACAGGCACTGAAATCCACTCAGTACTATAAGGGAGTACAGGCACTGTACTCCACTCGGTACTACACGGCACTATACACACAGTACTCCACTCAGTACTACACGGCAGTAGAGGCACTCTACTCCACTCGGGACTACACGGCAGTACAGGCACTGTACCCCACTCAGTACTACACGGCAGTACAGGCACTGTACTCCACTAAGTACTACACGGCAGTACACCCACTGTATTCCTCTCGGTACTACACGGCACTATACACACAGTACTCCACTCGGGACTACATGGCAGTACAAGCACTGTACTCCACTCGGGACTACCCGGCAGTACAGGCACTGTACTCCAATCAGTACTACACGGCAGTACAGGCACTGTACTCCACTCGGTACTACACGGCACTATACACACAGTACTCCACTCGTTACTACAGGGCAGTACATGCACTGCACTCCACTCGGTACTACACCGCACTATACACACAGTACTCCACTCGGTAATACACGACAGTACATGCACTGTACTCCACTCGGTACTACACGGCACTGTGCACACAGTACTCCACTGGGTACTACACGGCACTATACACACAGTACTCTACTCGGTACTACACGGCAATACAGGCACTGTACTCCACTCGGTACTACACGGCACTATACACACAGTACTCCACTCGGTACTACACGGCAGTACATGCACTGCACTCCACTCGGTACTACACCGCACTATACACACAGTACTCCACTCGGTAATACACGACAGTACATGCACTGTACTCCACTCGGTACTACACGGCACTATACACACAGTACTCCACTCGGTATTACACGGCACTATACACACAGTACTCCACTCGGTACTACACGGCAATACAGGCACTGTACTCCACTCGGTACTACACGGCACTATACACACAGTACTCCACTCGGTACTACAAGGCACTATACACACAGTACTCCACTCGGTACTACACGGCAGTACAGGCACAGTACCCCACTCACTACTACACGGCAGTACAGGCACTGTACTCCACTCGGGACTACCCGGCAGTACAGGCACTGTACTCCAAGCAGTACTACACGGCAGTACAGGCACTGTACTCCACTCGGTACTACACGGCACTATAAACACAGTACTCCACTCGGTACTACAGGGCAGTACATGCACTGTAATCCACTCGGTACTACACGGCAGTATGCACACAGTACTCCACTCGGTACTACACGGCACTATACAAACTGTACTCCACTCAGTACTACACGGCAGTATATACACAGTACTCCACTCGGTACTACATGGCAGTACAGGAACTGTACTCCACTCGGTACAACACGGCAGTATACACACAGTACTCCACTCGGGACAACATGGCAGTACAGGCACTGTACCCCACTCAGTACTACACGGCAGCACAGGCAGTGTACTCCACTCAGTACTACACTTCACTATACAAACTGTACACCACTCGGTACTACACGGCAGTACAGGCAATGTACTCCACTCAGTACTACACGGTAGTACAGGCACTGTACTGCACTCGGTACTACACGGCACTATACAAACTGTACTCCACTCGGTACTACACGGCAGTACAGGCACTGTACTCCACTCAGTACTACACGGCACTATACACACTGTACTCCACTCGGTACTAGACGGCACTATACACACTGTAGTCCACTCGGTACAACACGGCAGTACAGGCACTGTACTCCACTCGGTACTACACGGTACTCCTCACACTGTATTCCACTCAGTACTACACGGCAGTACAGGCACTGTACTCCACTCGGCACTACACGGCACTATACACAGAGTACTCCACTCGGTACTACACGCAGTACAGGCACTGTACTCCACTCGGTACTACACGGCACTATACACACAGTACTCCACTCGGTACTACACGGCAGTACAGGCACTGTACTCCACTCAGTACTACACAGCAGTATGCACACAGTACTCCACTCGGGACTACATGGCAGTACAGGCACTGTACTCCACTCGGTACTACACGGCAGTACAGACACTGTACTCCACTCAGCACTACACTGCACAATACACACGGTACTCCACTCGGGACTACACGGCAGTACATGCAATGTACTCCACTCAGTACTACACTGCACTATACACACAGTCCTCCACTCGGCACTACACGGCAGTACAGGCACTGAACCCCACTCAGTACTACACGGCAATATAAGCACTCTACTCCACTCGGTACTACACGGCAGTACAGGCACTGTACTCCAATCAGAACTACACGGCAGTACAGGCACTGTACTCCACTCGGGACTACACGGCAGTACGGGCACTGTACTCCACTCAGTACTACACGGCAGTACAGGTACTGTACTCCAATCAGTACCACACGGCAGTACAGGCACTGTACTCCACTCAGTACTTCACGGCAGTACAGGCACTGTACTCCACTCAGTACTACACGGCAGTACAGGCACTGTACTCCACTCGGTGTCCGGCTCCATGGCTAAGTGGTTAGCGTGCTGGCTTTTGGCCACGGGGGTCCCGGGTTCGATTCGGGCAGGGTCGGGAATTTTCGCCATAATTGGTTAATTCCGCTGGCACTGGGGCTGGGAGTATGTGTCGTCATCATCACCATTTCATCCTCATCACGACGCGCAGGTCGCCTACGGGAGTCAAATCAAAAGGCCTGCATTTGGCGAGCCGAACTTGTCCTTGGGCACTCCCGGCACTAAAAGCCATACGCCATTATATTTTACTAAACTCGGTACTACACGGCACTATACACACAGTACTCCACTCAGTACTACACGGCAGTACAGGCACTGTACTCCACTCGGGACTACATGGCAGTACAGGCACTGTACTCCACTCAGTACTACACGGCAGTACAGGCACTGTACTCCACTCAGTACTACACGGCAGTACAGGCACTGGAATCCACTCAGTACTATAAGGGAGTACAGGCACTGTACTCCACTCGGTACTACACGGCACTATACACACCGTACTCCACTCAGTACTACACGGCAGTACATTCACTCTACTCCACTCGGGACTACACGGCAGTACAGGCACTGTACCCCACTCGGTACTACACGAACTATACACACAGTACTCCACTCGGTTCTACACGGCAGTACAGGCACTGTACTCCACTCGGTACTACACGGCAGTATACACACAGTCCCCCACGCGGTACTACACGGCAGTACAGGCACTGTACACCACCCAGTACTACACGGCAGTACAGGCACTGTATTCCACTCAGTACTACACGGCAGTACAGGCACTGTACACCACTCAGTACTACACTGCACTATACACACAGTACTCCACTCGGGACTACACGGCAGTACAGGCACTGTACACCACCCAGTACTACACGGCAGTACAGGCACTGTAATCCACTCAGTACTACACGGCAGTACAGGCACTGTACACCACTCAGTACTACACTGCACTATACACACAGTACTCCACTCGGGACTACACGGGAGTACAGGCACTGCACTACACTCAGTACTGCACGGCAGTACAGGCACTGTACTCCACTCGGTACTACACGGCAGTACAGCCATCGTAATCCACCCAGTACTACATGTCAGCACAGACAGAGTACTCCACTCGGTATTACCCGGCAGTATACACACAGTACTCCACTCGGGACTAAACGGCAGTACACACATACCGTACTCCACTCAGCACTACACGGCAGTACACAAACCGTACTCCACCCAGTACTACACGGCAGTACACACACCATACTCCATTCGGTACTACACGGCAGTACAGACACAGTACTCCACTCAGTAGTTAACGGCTGTATGCACACAGTACTCCACTGAGTACTATATGTTAGTACACACAACGTAATCCACTCAGTACTACACGGCAGTGCACACACAGTACTCCACTCGGTACTACACGGCAGTACACACACAGTATTCCACTCGGTACTACGCGGCAGTAAACACAGTACTCCACTCAGTACTACACGGCAGTACAGGCACTCTACTCCACTAGGGACTACACGGCAGTACAGGCACTGTTCTCCACTCAGTACTACACGGCAGTACAGGCAGTGTACTCCAATCAGTACTACACGGCAGTACAGGCACTGTACTCCACTCGGGACTACACGGCAGTACAGGCACTGTACTCCACTCAGTACTACACGGCAGTACAGGCACTGTACTCCACTCGGTACTACACGGCACTATGCACACAGTACTCCACTCAGTACTACACGGCAGTACAGGCACTCTACTCCAATCGGGACTACGCGGCAGTACAGGCACTGTACTCCACTCAGTACTACACGGCAGTACAGGCAGTGTACTCCAATCAGTACTACACGGCAGTACAGGCATTGTACTCCACTCGGGACTACACGGCAGTACAGGCACTGTACTCCACTCAGTACTACACGGCAGTACAGGCACTGTACTCCACTCGGTACTACACGGCACTACACACACAGTACTCCACTCGGTACTACACGGCAGTACAGGCACTGTACTCCACTCGGTACTACACGGCACTATACACACAGTACTCCATTCGGGACTACACGGCAGTACATGCACTGTACTCCACTCGGTACTACACGGCAGTACAGGCACTGTACTCTACTCAGTACTACACGGCAGTACAGGCACTGTACTCCACTCAGTACTACAAGGCAGTACACCAACTGTACTCCACTCGGTACTACACGGCACTATACACAATGTACTCCACTCAGTACTACACGGCAGTACAAGCACAGTACTCCACTCACTACTACACGGCAGTACAGGCACTGTGCTCCACTCGGGACTACACGGCAGTACAGGCAGTGTACTCCACTCAGTACTACACGGCAGTACAGGCACTGTACTCCACTCGGTACTACACGGCACTATACACTCAGTACTCCACTCGGTAATACACGGCAGTACATGCCCTGTACTCCACTCGGTACTACACGGCACTATACACACAATACTCCAATCGGTACTACACGGCAGTACAGGCACTGTACTCCACTCAGTACTACACGGCAGTATGCACACCGTACTCCACTCGGTACTACACGGCACTTCACACACAGTACTCCACTCGGTACTACATGGCAGTACAGGAACTGTACTCCACTCGGTACTACACGGCAGTATGCACATAGTACTCCACTCGGGACTACACGGCAGTACAGGCACTGTACTCCACTCAGTACTACACGGCAGTATACACACAGTCCCCCACTCGGTACTACACGGCAGTACAGGCACTGTACTCCAATCAGTACTACACTGCAGTATACACAGAGTCCCCCACTCGGTACTACAAGGCCGTACAGGTACTGTACTCCACTCAGAACTACACTGCACTATACACACAGTACTCCTCTCGGGACTACTCGCCAGTACAGGTAATGTACTCCACTCAGTACTACACGGCAGTATACACACAGTCCCCCACTGGGTACTTCACGGCAGTACAGACACTGTACTATACTCAGTACTACACGGCAGTACAGGTACTGTACTCCACTCAGCACTACGCTGCACTATACACACGGTATTCCACTCGGGACTACACGGCAGTACAGGCACTGTACTACACCAAGTACTACACGGCAGTATAGACACAGTACTACACTCACTACTACACGGCAGTATAGACACAGTACTACACTCAGTACTACACGGCAGTATAGACACAGTACTACACCCAGTACTACCTGCACCCAGTACTACACGGCAGTATAGACAGAGTACTACACCCAGTACTACACGGCAGTATACACACAGTACTACACCCAGTACTACACGCCAGTACACACAACCTAATCCATTCGGTACTACACGGCAGTATAGACACAGTACTCCACTCAGTACTTAACGGCTGTATGCACACTGTACTCCAATGAGTACTACACGGCAGCACACACATCGTACTCCACTCAGTACTACACGGCAGTATACACACAGTACTCCACACAGTACTACACGGCAGTACACACACTGTACTCCCCTCAGTACTACACGGCAGTACACCCATCGTACTCCACTCAGTACTACACGGCAGTATACAAACAGTACTCCACTCAGTACTACCCGGCAGTATACACACAGTCTCCCACTCGGTTCTACACGGCAGTACACCCACTGTACTCCACTCGGTACTACACGGCACTATACACAGAGTACTCCACTGAGTACTACGCGGCAGTACAGGCACAGTACTCCACTCACTACTACACGGCAGTACAGGCACTGTACTCCACTCGGGACTACACGGCAGTACAGGCACTGTACTCCACTCGGTACTACACGGCACTATACACACAGTAATCCACTCGGTATTACACGGCAGTACAGGTACTGTACTCCACTCAGTACTACACGGCAGTATGCACACAGTACTCCACTCGGTACTACACGGCACTATACACACAGTACTCCACTCGGTACTACACGGCAGTGCAGGCACTGTACTCCACTCGGTACTACACGGCAATATACACACAGTCCCCCACGCGGTACTACACGGCAGTACAGGCACTGTACACCACCCAGTACTACACGGCAGTACAGGCACTGTACACCACTCGGTACTACACTTCAGTATACACACAGTCCCCCACTCGGTACTACACGGCAGTACAGGCACAGTACCCCACTCAGTGCTACACGCCTGTACAGGCACTGTACTCCACTCAGTACTACACGGCACTATACACACTGTACTCCACTCGGTACTACACGGCAGTACAGGCACTGTACTCCACTCGGTACTACACGGCAGTACAGGCACTGCAATCCACTGAGTACTACACGGCAGTACAGGCACTGTACTCCACTTGGTACTACACGGCACTATACACACAGTACTCCACTCGGTACTACACGGCAGTACAGGCACTGTACTCCACTCGGTACTACACGGCACTATACACACAGTACTCCATTCGCGACTACACGGCAGTACAGGCACTGTACACCACTCAGTACTACACTGCACTATACACACAGTACTCCACTCGGGACTACACGGGAGTACAGGCACTGTACTACACTCAGTACTACACGGCAGTACAGGCAATGTACTCCACTCGGTACTACGCGGCACTATACACACAGTACTCCACTCAGTACTACACGGCAGTACAGGCACTGTACTCCACTCATTACTACACGGCAGTACAGGCACTGTACTCCACTCAGTACTACACGGCAGTACAGGCACTGTACTCCACTCAGTACTACACGGCAGTATGCACACAGTACTCCACTCAGTACTACACGGCAGTACAGGCACTGTACTATACTCAGTACTACACGGCAGTATACACACATTCCCCCACTCGGTACTACACGTCAGTACAGGCACTGTACCCCACTCAGTACTACACGGCAGCACAGGCACTGTACTCCACTCAGTACTACACGGCACTATACACATTGTACACCACTCGGTACTACACGGCAGTACAGGCAATGTACTCCACTCAGTACTACACGGCAGTACAGGCACTGTACTCCACTCGGTACTACACGGCACTATACAAAATGTTCTCCACTCGGTACTACACGGCAGTACAGGCACTGTACTCCACTCAGTACTACACGGCACTATACACACTGTACTCCACTCGGTACTAGACGGCACTATACACACTGTACTCCACTCGGTACAACACGGCAGTACAGGCATTGTACTCCAATCTGTACTACACGGCACTATTCACACTGTACTCCACTCAGTATTACACGGCAGTACAGGCACTGTACTCCACTCGGCACTACACGGCACTATACACACAGTACTCCACTCGGTACTACACGTCAGTACAGGCATTCTACCCCACTCAGTACTACACGGCAGCACAGGCACTGTAGTCCACTCAGTACTACACGGCACTATACACACTGTACATCACTCGGTACTACACGGCAGTACAGGCAATGTACTCCACTCAGTACTACACGGCAGTACAGGCACTGTACTCCACTCGGTACTACACGGCACTATACAAACTGTTCTCCACTCGGTACTACACGGCAGTACAGGCACTGTACTCCAATCGGTACTACACGGCACTATTCACACTGTACTCCACTCAGTACTACACGGCAGTAGAGGCACTGTACTCCACTCGGCACTACACGGCACTATACACACAGTACTCCCCCGGTACTACACGGCAGTACATGCACTGTACTCCACTCGGTACTACACCGCACTATACACACAGTACTCCACTCGGTAATACACGACAGTTCATGCACTGTACTCCACTCGGTACTACACGGCACTATACACACAGTATTCCACTCGGTACTACACGGCACTATACACACAGTACTCCACTCGGTACTACAATGCAATACAGGCAATGTACTCCACTCGGTACTACACGGCACTATACACACAGTACTCCACTCGGTACTACACGGCACTATACACACAGTACTCCACTCGGTACTACACGGCTGTACAGGCACAGTACTCCACTCACTACTACACGGCAGTACAGGCACTGTACGCCACTCGGGACTACCCGGCAGTACAGGCACTGTACTCCAAGCAGTACTACACGGCAGTACAGGCACTGTACTCCACTCGGTACTACACGGCACTATACACACAGTACTCCACTCGGTACTACACGGCAGTACATGCACTGTACTCCACTCGGTACTTCACTGCACTATACACACTGTACTCCACTCGGGACTACTCGGCAGTACAGGGACTGTACTCTTCTCCGTACTACACGGCAGTATACACACAGTCCTCCACTCGGTACTACACGGCAGTACAGGCACTGTACTATACTCAGTACTACACGGCAGTACAGGTACTGTACTCCACTCAGCAGTACACTGCACTATACACACAGTACTCCACTCGGTACTACACGTCAGTACAGGCATTCTACCCCACTCAGTACTACACGGCAGCACAGGCACTGTACTCCACTCAGTACTACACGGCACTATACACACTGTACATCACTCGGTACTACACGGCAGTACAGGCAATGTACTCCACTCAGTACTACACGGCAGTACAGGCACTGTACTCCACTCGGTACTACACGGCACTATACAAACTGTTCTCCACTCGGTACTACACGGCAGTACAGGCACTGTACTCCACTCAGTACTACACGGCACTATACAGTCTGTACTCCACTCGGTACTAGACGGCACTATACACACTGTACTCCACTCGGGACAACACGGCAGTACAGGCACTGTACTCCAATCGGTACTACACGGCACTATTCACACTGTACTCCACTCAGTACTACACGGCAGTACAGGTACTGTACTCCACTCTGCAGTACACTGCACTATACACACAGTACTCCACTCGGTACTACACGGCAGTACAGGCACTGTACTCCACTCGGCACTACACGGCAGTACAGGCACGGTAATCCACTCAGTACTACACGGCAGTATACACATAGTCCCCCACTCGGTACTACACGGCAGTACAGGTACTGTACTCCACTCAGTACTACACGGCAGTATGCACAAAGTACTCCACTCAGTACTACACGGCTGTCCAGGCACTGTACTACACTCAGTACTACACTGCAGTATACACATATTCCCCCACTCGGTACTACACGTCAGTACAGGCACTGTACCCCACTCAGTATTGCACGGCAGCACAGGCACTGTACTCCACTCAGTACTACACGGCACTATACACACTGTACAGTACTCGGTACTACACGGCAGTACAGGCAATGTACTCCACTCAGTACTACACGGTAGTACAGGCACTGTACTGCACTCGGAACTACACGGCACTATACAAACTGTACTCCACTCAGTACTACACGGCACTATACCCACTGTACTCCACTCAGTACTAGACGGCACTATACACACTGTACTCCACTCGGTACTACACGCAGTACAGGCACTGTACTCCACTCGGTACTACACTGCACTATACACACAGTACTCCACTCGGTACTACACGGCAATACAGGCACTGTACTCCACTCGGTATTACACGGCACTGTAAACACAGTACTCCACTCGGTACTACACGGCACTATACAAACTGTACTCCACTCGGTACTACACGGCAGTACAGGCACTGTACTCCACTCGGCACTACATGCCACTATACACACAGTACTCCATTCGGTACTACACGCAGTACAGGCACTGTACTCCACTCGGTACTACACGGCACTATACACACAGTACTCCACTCGGTACTACACGGCAGTACAGGCACTGTGCTCCACTCAGTACTACACGGCAGTATGCACACAGTACTCCACTCGGGATTACATGGCAGTACAGGCACTGTACTCCACTCGGTACTACACGGCAGTACAGGCACTGTACTCCACTCAGCACTACACTGCACTATACACACAGAACTCCACTCGGGACTACACGGCAGTACATGCACTGTACTCCACTCAGTACTACACTGCACTATACACACAGTACTCCACTCGGCACTACACGGCAGTACAGGCACTTAACCCCACTCAGTACTACACGGCAGTATAAGCACTGTACTCCACTCGGTACTACACGGCAGTACAGGCAATGTACTCCAATCAGAACTACACGGCAGTACAGGCACTGTACTCCACTCGGGACTGCACTGCAGTACAGGCACTGTACTCCACTCAGTACTACACGGCAGTACAGATACTGTACTCCAATCAGTACTACACGGCAGTACAGGCACTGTACTCCACTCAGTACTACACGGCAGTACAGGCACTGTACTCCACTCAGTTCTACACGGCAGTACAGGCACTGTACTCCACTCGGTGTCCGGCTCCATGGCTAAGTGTTTAGCGTGCTGGCTTTTGGCCACAGGGGTCCCGGGTTCGATTCGGGCAGGTTCGGGAATTTCCACCATAATTGGTTAATTCCGCTGGCACTGGGGCTGGGAGTATGTGTCGTCATCATCACCATTTCATCCTCATCACGACACGCAGGTCGCCTACGGGAGTCAAATCAAAAGGCCTGCATTTGGCGAGCCGAACTTGTCCTTGGGCACTCCCGGCACTAAAAGCCATACGCCATTTCATTTTACTCCACTCGGTACTACACGGCACTATACACTCAGTACTCCACTCAGTACTACACGGCAGTACAGGCACTGTACTCCACTCAGTACTACACGGCAGTACAGGCACTGGAATCCACTCAGTACTATAAGGGAGTACAGGCACTGTACTCCATTCGGTACTACACGGCACTATACACACAGTACTCCACTCAGTACTACACGGCAGTACAGGCACTCTACTCCACTCGGGACTACACGGCAGTACATGCACTGTACCCCACTCGGTACTACACGCACTATACACACAGTACTCCACTCTATACTACACGGCAGTAGAGGCACTGTACTCCACTCGGTACTACACGGCAGTTTACACACAGTCCCCCACGCGGTACTACACGGCAATACATGCACTGTACACCACCCAGTACTACACGGCAGTACAGGCACTGTAATCCACTCAGTACTACACGGCAGTACAGGCACTGTACACCACTCAGTACTACACTGCACTATACACACAGTACTCCACTAGGGACTACACGGCAGTACAGGCACTGTACACCACCCAGTACTACACGGCAGTACAGGCACTGTAATCCACTCAGTACTACACGGCAGTACAGGCACTGTACACCACTCAGTACTACACTGCACTATACACACAGTACTCCACTCGGGACTACACGGGAGTACAGGCACTGTACTACACTCAGTACTACACGGCAGTACAGGCACTGTACACCACTCAGTACTACACTGCACTATACACACAGTACTCCACTCGGGACTACACGGCAGTACAGGCACTGTACACCACCCAGTACTACACGGCAGTACAGGCACTGTAATCCACTCAGTACTACACGGCAGTACAGGCACTGTACACCACTCAGTACTACACTGCACTATACACACAGTACTCCACTCGGGACTACACGGGAGTACAGGCACTGCACTACACTCAGTACTGCACGGCAGTACAGGCACTGTACTCCACTCGGTACTACACGGCACTATACACACAGTACTCCATTCGGGCCTACACGGCAGTACAGGCATTGTACTCCACTCAGTACTACACGGCAGTACAGGCACTGTCCTCCACTCAGAACTACACGGCAGTACAGGCACTGTACTCCACTCGGTACTACACGGCACTATACACACAGTACTCCACTCGGTACTACACGGCACTATACACACAGTACTCCATTCGGGCCTACACGGCAGTACAGGCATTGTACTCCACTCAGAACTACACGGCAGTACAGGCACGGTACTCCACTCAGTACTACACGGCAGTATGCACACAGTACTCCACTCAGTACTACACGGCAGTAAAGGCACTGTACTATACTCAGTACTACACGGCAGTATACACACATTCCCCCACTCGGTACTACACGTCAGTACAGGCACTGTACCCCACACAGTACTACACGGCAGCACAGGCACTGTACTCCACTCAGTACTACACGGCACTATACACACTGTACACCACTCGGTACTACACGGCAGTACAGGCAATGTACTCCACTCAGTACTACACGGCAGTACAGGCACTGTACTCCACTCGGTACTACACGGCACTATACAAACTGTTCTCCACTCGGTACTACACGGCAGTACAGGCACTGTACTCCACTCAGTACTACACGGCACTATACACACTGTACTCCACTCGGTACTAGACGGCACTATACACAGTGTACTCCACTCGGTACAACACGGCAGTACAGGCACTGTACTCCAATCGGTACTACACGGCACCATTCACACTCTACTCCACTCAGTACTACACGGCAGTACAGGCACTGTACTCCACTCGGCACTACACGGCACTATACACACAGTACTCCACTCGGTACTACACGCAGTACAGGCACTGTACTCCACTCGGTACTACACGGCACTATACACACAGTACTCCACTCGGTACTACACGGCAGTACAGGCACTGTACTCCACTCAGTACTGCACGGCACTATGCACACAGTACTCCACTCGGGACTACATGGAAGTACAGGCACTGTACTCCACTCGGTACTACACGGCAGTACAGGCACTGTACTCCACTCAGCACTACACTGCACTATACACACAGTACTCCACTCGGGACTACACGGCAGTACATGCACTGTACTCCACTCAGTACTACACTGCACTATACACACAGTACTCCACTCGGCACTACACGGCATTACAGGCACTGAACCCCACTCAGTACTACACGGCAGTATAAGCACTGTACTCCACTCGGTACTACACGGCAGTACAGGCACTGTACTCCAATCGGAGCTACACGGCAGTACAGGCTCTGTACTCCACTCGGGACTACACGGCAGTACAGGCAATGTACTCCACTCAGTACTACACGGCAGTACAGGCACTGTACTCCACTCGGTACTACACGGCACTATACACACAGTACTCCACTCAGTACTACACGGCAGTAGAGGCACTGTACTCCACTCGGGACTACATGGCAGTACAGGCACTGTACTCCACTCAGTACTACACGGCAGTACTGGCACTGTACTCCACTCAGTACTACACGGCAGTACAGGCACTGGAATCCACTCAGTACTACAAGGGAGTACAGGCACTGTACTCCACTCGGTACTACACGGCACTATAAACACAGTACTTCACTCAGTAGTACACGCCAGTACAGGCACTCTACTCCACTCGGGACTACACCGCAGTACAGGCACTGTACCCCACTCAGTACTACACGGCAGAACAGGCACTGTACTCCACTCAGTACTACACGGCAGTACACCCACTGTATTCCACTCGGTACTACACGGCACTACACACACAGTACTCCACTCGGTACTACACGGCAGTACATGCACTGTACTCCACTCGGTACTACACCGCACTATACACACAGTACTTCACTCGGTAATACACGACAGTACATGCACTGTACTCCACTCGGTACTACACGGCACTATACACACAGTACTCCACTCGGTACTACACGAAACTATACACACAGTACTCCACTCGGTACTACACGGCAATACAGGTACTGTACTCCACTCGGTACTACACGGCACTATACACACTGTACTCCACTCGGTACTACACGGCACTATACACACAGTACTCCACTCGGTACTACACGGCTGTACAGGCACAGTACTCCACTCACTACTACACGGCAGTACATGCACTGTACTCCACTCGGGACTAAGCGGCAGTACAGGCACTGTACTCCAAGTAGTACTACACGGCAGTACAGGCACTGTACTGAACTCGGTACTACACGGCACTATACACACAGTACTCCACTCGGTACTACACGGCAGTACAGGCACTGTACTCCACTCGGGACTACATGGCAGTACAGGCACCGTACTCCACTCACTACTACACGGCAGTACAGGCACTGTACTCCACTCGGGACTAACCGGCAGTACAGGCACTGTACTCCAAGCAGTACTACACGGCAGTACTGGCACTGTACTATACTCAGTACTACACGGCAGTACAGGTACTGTACTCCACTCAGCAGTACACTGCTCTATACACACAGTACTCCACTCGGTACTACACGGCATTACAGGCACTGTACTCCACTCAGCACTACACTGCACAATACACACAGTACTCCACTCATTACTACACGGCAGTATACACAGTCTCCCACTCGGTTCTACACGGCAGTACAGGCACTGTACTCCACTCAGTACTACACGGCAGTATACACACAGTCCCCCACTCGGCACTACACGGCAGTACAGGCACTGTAATCCACTCAGTACTACACGGCAGTATACACACAGTCCCCCACTCGGTACTACACGGCAGTACAGGTACTGTACTCCACTCAGTACTACACGGCAGTATGCACACAGTACTCCACTCAGTACTACACGGCAGTACAGGCACTGTACAACACTCAGTACTACACGGCAGTATACACACATTCCCCCACTCGGTACTACACGTCAGTACAGGCACTGTACCCCACTCAGTACTACACGGCAGCACAGGCACTGTACTCCACTCAGTACTACACGGCACTATACACACTGTACACCACTCGGTACTACACGGCAGTACAGGCAATGTACTCCACTCAGTACTACACGGCAGTACAGGCACTGTACTCCACTCGGTACTACACGGCACTATACACACAGTACTCCATTCGGGACTACACGGCAGTACATGCACTGTACTCCACTCGGTACTACACGGCAGTACAGGCACTGTACTCTACTCAGTACTACACGGCAGTACAGGCACTGTACTCCACTCAGTACTACAAGGCAGTACACCAACTGTACTCCACTCGGTACTACACGGCACTATACACAAAGTACTCCACTCAGTACTACACGGCAGTACAAGCACAGTTCTCCACTCACTACTACACGGCAGTACAGGCACTGTGCTCCACTCGGGACTACACGGCAGTACAGGCAGTGTACTCCACTCAGTACTACACGGCAGTACAGGCACTGTACTCCACTCGGTACTACACGGCACTATACACTCAGTACTCCACTCGGTAATACACGGCAGTACATGCCCTGTACTCCACTCGGTACTGCACGGCACTATACACACAATACTCCAATCGGTACTACACGGCAGTACAGGCACTGTACTCCACTCAGTACTACACGGCAGTATGCACACCGTACTCCACTCGGTACTACACGGCACTTCACACACAGTACTCCACTCGGTACTACATGGCAGTACAGGAACTGTACTCCACTCGGTACTACACGGCAGTATGCACATAGTACTCCACTCGGGACTACACGGCAGTACAGGCACTGTACTCCACTCAGTACTACACGGCAGTATACACACAGTCCCCCACTCGGTACTACACGGCAGTACAGGCACTGTACTCCTCTCAGTACTACACTGCAGTATACACAGAGTCCCCCACTCGGTACTACAAGGCCGTACAGGTACTGTACTCCACTCAGAACTACACTGCACTATACACACAGTACTCCTCTCGGGACTACTCGCCAGTACAGGTAATGTACTCCACTCAGTACTACACGGCAGTATACACACAGTCCCCCACTGGGTACTTCACGGCAGTACAGACACTGTACTATACTCAGTACTACACGGCAGTACAGGTACTGTACTCCACTCAGCACTACACTGCACTATACACACGGTATTCCACTCGGGACTACACGGCAGTACAGGCACTGTACTACACCAAGTACTACACGGCAGTATAGACACAGTACTACACTCACTACTACACGGCAGTATAGACACAGTACTACACTCAGTACTACACGGCAGTATAGACACAGTACTACACCCAGTACTACACGGGAGTATAGACACAGTACTGCACCCAGTACTACACGGCAGTATAGACAGAGTACTACACCCAGTACTACACGGCAGTATACACACAGTAGTACACCCAGTACTACACGCCAGTACACACAACCTAATCCATTCGGTACTACACGGCAGTATAGACACAGTACTCCACTCAGTACTTAACGGCTGTATGCACACTGTACTCCAATGAGTACTACACGGCAGCACACACATCGTACTCCACTCAGTACTACACGGCAGTATACACACAGTACTCCACACAGTACTACACGGCAGTACACACACTGTACTCCCCTCAGTACTACACGGCAGTACACCCATCGTACTCCACTCAGTACTACACGGCAGTATACAAACAGTACTCCACTCAGTACTACCCGGCAGTATACACACAGTCTCCCACTCGGTTCTACACGGCAGTACACCCACTGTACTCCACTCGGTACTACACGGCACTATACACAGAGTACTCCACTGAGTACTACGCGGCAGTACAGGCACAGTACTCCACTCACTACTACACGGCAGTACAGGCACTGTACTCCACTCGGGACTACACGCAGTACAGGCACTGTACTCCACTCGGTACTACACAGCACTATGCACACAGTACTCCACTCGGTATTACACGGCAGTACAGGTACTGTACTCCACTCAGTACTACACGGCAGTATGCACACAGTACTCCACTCGGTTCTACACGGCACTATACACACAGTACTCCACTCGGTACTACACGGCAGTGCAGGCACTGTACTCCACTCGGTACTACACGGCAATATACACACAGTCCCCCACGCGGTACTACACGGCAGTACAGGCACTGTACACCACCCAGTACTACACGGCAGTACAGGCACTGTACACCACTCGGTACTACACTTCAGTATACACACAGTCCCCCACTCGGTACTACACGGCAGTACAGGCACAGTACCCCACTCAGTGCTACACTCCTGTACAGGCACTGTACTCCACTCAGTACTACACGGCACTATACACACTGTACTCCACTCGGTACTACACGGCAGTACAGGCACTGTACTCCACTCGGTACTACACGGCAGTACAGGCACTGCAATCCACTGAGTACTACACGGCAGTACAGGCACTGTACTCCACTTGGTACTACACGGCACTATACACACAGTACTCCACTCGGTACTACACGGCAGTACAGGCACTGTACTCCACTCGGTACTACACGGCACTATACACACAGTACTCCATTCGCGACTACACGGCAGTACAGGCACTGTACACCACTCAGTACTACACTGCACTATACACACAGTACTCCACTCGGGACTACACGGGAGTACAGGCACTGTACTACACTCAGTACTACACGGCAGTACAGGCAATGTACTCCACTCGGTACTACACGGCACTATACACACAGTACTCCATTCGGGACTACATGGCAGTACACGCATTGTACTCCACTCAGTACTACACGGCAGTACAGGCACTGTACTCCACTCTGTACTACACGGCACTATACACACAGTACTCCACTCAGTACTACACGGCAGTACAGGCACTGTACTCCACTCGGGACTACACGGCAGTACAGGCACTGTACTCCACTTAGTACTACACGGCATGTACAGGCACTGTCGTCCACTCAGAACTACACGGCAGTACAGGCACTGTACTCCACTCGGTACTACACGGCACTATACACACAGTACTCCACTCGGGACTACACGGCAGTACAGGCACTGTACTCCACTCAGTACTACACGGCAGTACAGGCACTGTACTCCACTCAGTACTACACGGCAGTACAGACACTGTACTCCACTCAGTACTACACGGCAGTACAAGCACTGTACTCCAATCAGTACTACACGGCAGTACAGGCACTGTACTCCACTCAGTACTACACGGCAATACAGGCACTGTACTCCACTCAGTACTACACGGCAGTACAGGCACTGTAATCCACTCGGTGTCCGGCTCCATGGCTAAGTGGTTAGCGTGCTGGCATTTGGCCACAGGGGTCCCGGGTTCGATTCGGGCAGGGTCGGGAATTTTCACCATAATTGGTTAATTCCGCTGGCACTGGGGCTGGGTGTATGTGTCGTCATCATCACCATTTCATCCTCATCACTACGCGCAGGTCGCCTACGGGTGTCAAATCAAAAGGCCTGCATTTGGCGAGCCGAACTTGCCCTTGGGCACTCCCGGCACTAAAAGCCATACGCCATTTCATTTTACTCCACTCGGTATTACACGGCACTATACACACAGTACTCCACTCAGTACTACACGGCAGTACAGGCACTGTACTCCACTCGGGACTACATGGCAGTACAGGCACTGTACTCCACTCAGTACTACACGGCAGTACAGGCACTGTACTCCACTCAGTACTACACGGCAGTACAGGCACTGTCCTCCACTCAGAACTACACGGCAGTACAGGCACTGAACTCCACTCGGTACTACACGCACTATACACACAATACTCCACTCGGTACTACACGGCAGTACAGGCACTGTACTCCACTCGGTACTACACGGCAGTATACACACAGTCCCCCACGCGGTACTACACGGCAGTACAGGCACTGTACTCCACTCAGTACTACACGGCAGTACAGGCACTGTACTCCACTCGGTACTACACGGCACTACACACACAGTACTCCACTCGGTACTACACGGCAGTACAGGCACTGTACTCCACTCGGTACTACACGGCACTATACACACAGTACTCCATTCGGGACTACACGGCAGTACAGGCACTGTACTCCACTCGGGACTACCCGGCAGTACAGGCACTGTACTCCAAGCAGTACTACACGGCAGTACAGGCACTGTACTCCACTCGGTACTACACGGCACTATACACACAGTACTCCACTCGGTACTACAGGGCAGTACATGCACTGCACTCCACTCGGTACTACAACGCACTATACACACAGTACTCCACTCGGTAATACACGACAGTACATGCACTGTACTCCACTCGGTACTACACGGCACTATGCACACAGTACTCCACTGGGTACTACACGGCACTATACACACAGTACTCCACTCGGTACTACACGGCAATACAGGCACTGTACTCCACTCGGTACTACACGGCACTATACACACAGTACTCCACTCGGTACTACACGGCAGTACATGCACTGCACTCCACTCGGTACTACACCGCACTATACACACAGTACTCCACTCGGTAATACACGACAGTACATGCACTGTACTCCACTCGGTACTACACGGCACTATACACACTGTACTCCACTCGGTATTACACGGCACTATACACACAGTACTCCACTCGGTACTACACGGCAATACAGGCACTGTACTCCACTCGGTACTACACGCCACTATACACACAGTACTCCACTCGGTACTACAAGGCACTATACACACAGTACTCCACTCGGTACTACACGGCAGTACAGGCACAGTACTCCACTCACTACTACACGGCAGTACAGGCACTGTACTCCACTCGGGACTACCCGGCAGTACAGGCACTGTACTCCAAGCAGTACTACAGGGCAGTACAGGCACTGTACTCCACTCGGTACTACACGGCACTATACACACAGTACTCCACTCGGTACTACACGGCAGTACATGCACTGTAATCCACTCGGTACTACACTCCAGTATGCACACAGTACTCCACTCGGTACTACACGGCACTATACACACAGTACACCACTCGGTACTACACGGCACTATACAAACTGTACTCCACTCAGTACTACACGGCAGTATATACACAGTACTCCACTCGGTACTACATGGCAGTACAGGAACTGTACTCCACTCGGTACTACACGGCAGTATACACACAGTACTCCACTCGGGACAACATGGCAGTACAGGCACTGTACCCCACTCAGTACTACACGGCAGCACAGGCACTGTACTCCACTCAGTACTACACGGCACTATACAGAAAGTACTTCACTCGGTACTACACGGCAATACAGGCACTGTACTCCACTCAGTACTACACGGCAGTACAGGCACTGTACTCCACTCAGTACTACACTGCACTATACACACAGTACTCCACTCGGGACTACACGGTAGTACAGGCACTGTACTCCACTTAGTACTACACGGCAGTACAGGCACTGTACTCCACTCGGTACTACACGGCACTATACACACAGTACTCCACTCGGGACTACACGGCAGTACAGGCACTGTACTCCACTCAGTACTACACGGCAGTACAGGCACAGTACTCCACACGGTACTACACGGCAGTATACACACAGTACTCCACTGGGGACAACATGGCAGTACAGGCACTGTACCCCACTCAGTACTACACGGCAGCACAGGCACTGTACTCCACTCAGTACTACACGGCACTATACAGAAAGTACTTCACTCGGTACTACACGGCAGTACAGGCACTGTACTCCACTCAGTACTACACGCCAGTACAAGCACTGTACTCCACTCGGGACTACACGGCAGTACAGGCACTGTACTCCACTCAGTACTACACGGCAGTACAGGCACAGTACTCCACTCACTACTACACGGCAGTACAGGCACTGTACTCCACTCGGGACTACACGGCAGTACAGTCACTGTACTCCACTCAGTACTACACGGCAGTATAGACACAGTACTACACCCAGTACTACACGGCAGTATAGACACAGTACTACACCCAGTACTACACGCCATATAGACACAGTACTACACCCAGTACTACACGGCAGTATACACACAGTACTACACCCAGTACTACACGCCAGTACACACAACCTAATCGATTCGGTACTACACGGCAGTATACACACAGTACTCCACTCAGTACTACACGGCAGTACACACACAGTACTCCACTCAGTACTACACGGCAGTACACCCATCGTACTCCACTCAGTACTACACGGCAGTATACACACAGTACTCCACTCAGTACTACACGGCAGTATACACACAGTACTACACTCAGTACTACACGGCAGTATAGACACAGTACAGCACTCTGTACTAGACGGCAGTATACAAACAGTAATCCACTCAGTACTACACGGCAGTACAGCCATCGTAATCCACCCAGTACTACATGTCAGCACAGACAGAGTACTCCACTCGGTATTACCCGGCAGTATACACACAGTACTCCACTCGGGACTAAACGGCAGTACACACATACCGTACTCCACTCAGCACTACACGGCAGTACACAAACCGTACTCCACCCAGTATTACACGGCAGTACACACACCATACTCCATTCGGTACTACACGGCAGTACAGACACAGTACTCCACTCAGTAGTTAACGGCTGTATGCACACAGTACTCCACTGAGTACTATATGTTAGTACAGACAACGTAATCCACTCAGTACTACACGGCAGTGCACACACAGTACTCCACTCGGTACTACACGGCAGTACACACACAGTATTCCACTCGGTACTACGCGGCAGTAAACACAGTACTCCACTCAGTACTACACGGCAGTACAGGCACTCTACTCCAATAGGGACTACACGGCAGTACAGGCACTGTACTCCACTCAGTACTACACGGCAGTACAGGCAGTGTACTCCAATCAGTACTACACGGCAGTACAGGCACTGTACTCCACTCGGGACTACACGGCAGTACAGGCACTGTACTCCACTCAGTACTACACGGCAGTATAGGCACTGTACTCCACTCGGTACTACACGGCACTATGCACACAGTACTCCACTCAGTACTACACGGCAGTACAGGCACTCTACTCCAATCGGGACTACGCGGCAGTACAGGCACTGTACTCCACTCAGTACTACACGGCAGTACAGGCAGTGTACTCCAATCAGTACTACACGGCAGTACAGGCATTGTACTCCACTCGGGACTACACGGCAGTACAGGCACTGTACTCCACTCAGTACTACACGGCAGTACAGGCACTGTACTCCACTCGGTACTACACGGCACTACACACACAGTAATCCACTCGGTACTACACGGCAGTACAGGCACTGTACTCCACTCGGTACTACACGGCACTATACACATAGTACTCCATTCGGGACTACACGGCAGTACATGCACTGTACTCCACTCGGTACTACACGGCAGTACAGGCACTGTACTCTACTCAGTACTACACGGCAGTACAGGCACTGTACTCCACTCAGTACTACACGGTAGTACACCATCTGTACTCCACTCGGTACTACACGGCACTATACACACAGTACTCCACTCAGTACTACACGGCAGTACAGGCACAGTACTCCACTCACTACTACACGGCAGTACAGGCACTGTGCTCCACTCGGGACTACACGGCAGTACAGGAACTCTACTCCACTCAGTACTACACGGCAGTACAGGCACTGTACTCCACTCGGTACTACACGGCACTATACACTCAGTACTCCACTCGGTAATACACGGCAGTACATGCCCTGTACTCCACTCGGTACTACACGGCACTATACACACAATACTCCAATCGGTACTACACGGCAGTACAGGCACTGTACTCCACTCAGTACTACACGGCAGTATGCACACCGTACTCCACTGGGTACTACACGGCACTTCACATACAGTACTCCACTCGGTCCTACATGGCAGTACAGGAACTGTACTCCACTCGGTACTACACGGCAGTATGCACATAGTACTCCACTCGGGACTACACGGCAGTACAGGCACTGTACTCCACTCAGTACTACACGGCAGTATACACACAGTCCCCCACTCGGTACTACACGGCAGTACAGGCACTGTACTCCACTCAGTACTACACGGAAGTATACACACAGTCCCCCACTCGGTACTACAAGGCCGTACAGGTACTGTACTCCACTCAGAACTACACTGCACTATACACACAGTACTCCTCTCGGGACTACTCGCCAGTACATGTACTGTACTCCACTCAGTACTACACGGCAGTATACACACAGTCCCCCACTGGGTACTTCACGGCAGTACAGACACTGTACTATACTCAGTACTACACGGCAGTACAGGTACTGTACTCCACTCAGCACTACACTGCACTATACACACGGTATTCCACTCGGGACTACACGGCAGTACAAGCACTGTACTACACCCAGTACTACACGGCAGTATAGACACAGTACTACACTCAGTACTACACGGCAGTATAGACACAGTACTACACTCAGTACTACACGGCAGTATAGACACAGTACTACACCCAGTACTACACGGGAGTATAGACACAGTACTACACCCAGTACTGCACGGCAGTATAGACACAGTACTACACCCAGTACTACACGGCAGTATACACACAGTACTACACCCAGTACTACACGCCAGTACACACAACCTAATCCATTCGGTACTACACGGCAGTATAGACACAGTACTCCACTCAGTACTTAACGGCTGTATGCACACTGTACTCCAATGAGTACTACACGGCAGCACACACATCGTACTCCACTCAGTACTACACGGCAGTATACACACAGTACTCCACACAGTACTACACGGCAGTACACACACAGTACTCCCCTCAGTACTACACGGCAGTACACCCATCGTACTCCACTCAGTACTACACGGCAGTATACAAACAGTACTCCACTCAGTACTACACTGCACTATACACACAGTACTCCACTCGGGACTACACGGGAGTACAGGCACTGTACTACACTCAGTACTACACGGCAGTACAGGCACTGTACTCCACTCGGTACTACACGGCACTATACACACAGTACTCCATTCGGGACTACATGGCAGTACAGGCATTGTACTCCACTCAGCACTACACGGCAGTACAGGCACTGTACTCCACTCTGTACTACACGGCACTATACACACAGTACTCCACTCAGTACTACACGGCAGTACAGGCACTGTACTCCACTCGGGACTACACGGCAGTACAGGCACTGTACTCCACTTAGTACTACACGGCAGTACAGGCACTGTCCTCCACTCAGAACTACACGGCAGTACAGGCACTCTACTCCACTCGGTACTACACGGCACTACCTATACACACAGTACTCCACTCGGGACTACACGGTAGTACAGGCACTGTACTCCACTCAGTACTACACGGCAGTACAGGCACTGTACTCCACTCAGTACTACACGGCAGTACAGGCACTGTACTCCACTCAGTACTACACGGCAGTACAGGCACTGTACTCCAATCAGTACTACACGGCAGTACAGGCACTGTACTCCACTCAGTACTACACGGCAATACAGGCACTGTACTCAACTCAGTACTACACGGCAGTACAGGCACTGTAATCCACTCGGTGTCCGGCTCCATGGCTAAGTGGTTAGCGTGCTGGCCTTTGGCAACAGGGGTCCCGGGTTCGATTCGGGCAGGGTCGGGAATTTTCACCATAATTGGTTAAATCCGCTGGCACTGGGGCTGGGTGTATTTGTCGTCATCATCACCATTTCATCCTCATCAAGACGCGCAGGTCGCCTGCGTTTGTCAAATCAAAAGGCCTGCATTTGGCGAGCCGAACTTGTCCTTGGGCACTCCCGGCACTAAAAGCCATACGCCATTTCATTTTACTCCACTCGGTACTACACGGCACTATACACACAGTACTCCACTCAGTACTACACGGCAGTACAGGCACTGTACTCCACTCGGTACTACACGGCACTATACACACAGTACTCCACTCAGTACTACACGGCAGTACAGGCACTGTCCTCCACTCAGAACTACACGGCAGTACAGGCACTGAACTCCACTCGGTACTACACGCACTATACACACAGTACTCCACTCGGTACCACACGGCAGTATACACACAGTCCCCCACGCGGTACTACACGGCAGTACAGGCACTGTACACCACCCAGTACTACACGGCAGTACAGGCACTGTAATCCACTCAGTACTACACGGCAGTACAGGCACTGTACACCACTCACTACTACACTGCACTATACACACAGTACTCCACTCGGGACTACACGGCAGTACAGGCACTGTACACCACCCAGTACTACACGGCAGTACAGGCACTGTAATCCACTCAGTACTACACGGCAGTACAGGCACTGTACACCACTCAGTACTACACTGCACTATACACACAGTACTCCACTCGGGACTACACGGGAGTACAGGCACTGTACTACACTCAGTACTACACGGCAGTACAGGCACTGTACTCCACTCGGTACTACACGGCACTATACACACAGTACTCCATTCGGGACTACACGGCAGTACAGGCATTGTACTCCACTCAGTACTACACGGCAGTACAGGCACTGTCCTCCACTCAGAACTACACGGCAGTACAGGCACTGTACTCCACTCGGTACTACACGGCACTATACACACAGTACTCCACTCGGGACTACACGGCAGTACAGGCACTGTACTCCACTCATTACTACACGGCAGTACAGGCACAGTACTCCACTCAGTACTACACGGCAGTACAGGCACTGTACTCCACTCAGTACTACACGGCAGTATGCACACAGTACTCCACTCAGTACTACACGGCAGTACAGGCACTGTACTATACTCAGTACTACACGGCAGTATACACACATTCCCCCACTGGGTACTACACGTCAGTACAGGCACTGTACCCCACTCAGTACTACACGGCAGCACAGGCACTGTACTCCACTCAGTACTACACGGCACTATACACACTGTACACCACTCGGTACTACACGGCAGTACAGGCAATGTACTCCACTCAGTACTACACGGCAGTACAGGCACTGTACTCCACTCGGTACTACACGGCACTATACAAACTGTTCTCCACTCGGTACTACACGGCAGTACAGGCACTGTACTCCACTCAGTACTACACGGCACTATACACACTGTACTCCACTCGGTACTAGACGGCACTATACACACTGTACTCCACTCGGTACAACATGGCAGTACAGGCACTGTACTCCAATCGGTACTACACGGCACTATTCACACTGTACTCCACTCAGTACTACACGGCAGTACAGGCACTGTACTCCACTCGGGACTACCCGGCAGTACAGGCACTGTACTCCAAGCAGTACTACACGGCAGTACAGGCACTGTACTCCACTCAGCAGTACACTGCACTATACACACAGTACTCCACTCGGTACTACACGGCACTTTACACACTGTACTCCACTCGGTACTACACGGCACTATACACACAGTATTCCACTCGGTACTACACGGCACTATACACACAGGACTCCACACGGTACTACACGGCAATACAGGCACTGTACTCCACTCGGTACTACACGGCACTATACACACAGTACTCCACTCGGTACTACACGGCACTTTACACACGGTACTCCACTCGGTACTACACGTCTGTACAGGCACAGTACTCCACTCAATACTACACGGCAGTACAGGCACTGTACTCCACTCGGGACTACTCGGCAGTACAGGGACTGTACTCCACTCAGTACTACACGGCAGTATACACACAGTCCTCCACTCGGTACTACACGGCAGTACAGGCACTGTACTATACTCAGTACTACACGGCAGTACAGGTACTGTACTCCACTCAGCAGTACACTGCACTATACACACAGTACTCCACTCGGTACTACACGGCAGTACAGGCACTGTACTCCACTCAGCACTACACTGCACAATACACACAGTACTCCACTCATTACTACACGGCAGTATACACACAGTCTCCCACTCGGATCTACACGGCAGTACAGGCACTGAACTCCACTCAGTACTACACGGCAGTATACACACAGTCCCCTACTCGGCACTACACGGCAGTACAGGCACTGTAATCCACTCAGTACTACACGGCAGTATACACACAGTCCCCCAATCGGTACTACACGGAAGTACAGGTACTGTACTCCACTCAGTACTACACGGCAGTATGCACACAGTACCCCACTCAGTACTACACGGCAGTACAGGCACTGTACTACACTCAGTACTACACGGCAGTATACACATATTCCCCCACTCGGTACTACACGTCAATACAGGCACTGTACCCCACTCAGTACTACACGGCAGCACAGGCACTGTACTCCACTCAGTACTACACGGCACTATACACACTGTACACCACTCGGTACTACACGGCAGTACAGGCACTGTACTCCACTCGGTACTACACGGCACTATACACACAGTACTCCACTCTGTACTACACGGCAGTACAGGCACAGTACTCCACTCACTACTACACGGCAGTAGAGGCACTGTACTCCACTCGGGACTACCCGGCAGTACAGGCACTGTACTCCAAGCAGTACTACACGGCAGTACAGGCACTGTACTCCACTCGGTACTACACGGCACTATACACACAGTACTCCACTCGGTACTACAGGGCAGTACATGCACTGCATTCCACTCGGTACTACACCGCACTATACACACAGTACTCCACTCGGTAATACACGACAGTACATGCACTGTACTCCACTCGGTACTACACGGCACTATGCACACAGTACTCCACTTGGTACTACACGGCACTATACACACAGTACTCCACTCGGTACTACACGGCAATACAGGCACTGTACTCCACTCGGTACTACACGGCACTATACACACAGTACTCCACTCGGTACTACACGGCAGTACATGCACTGCACTCCACTCGGTACTACACCGCACTATACACACAGTACTCCACTCGGTAATACACGACAGTACATGCACTGTACTCCACTCGGTACTACACGGCACTATACACACAGTACTCCACTCGGTATTACACGGCACTATACACACAGTACTCCACTCGGTACTACACGGCAATACAGGCACTCTACTCCACTCGGTACTACACGGCACTATACACACAGTACTCCACTCGGTACTACAAGGCACTATACACACAGTACTCCACTCGGTACTACACGGCAGTACAGGCACAGTACTCCACTCACTACTACACGGCAGTACAGGCACTGTACTCCACTCGGGACTACCCGGCAGTACAGGCACTGTACTCCAAGCAGTACTACAGGGCAGTACAGGCACTCTACTCCAATAGGGACTACACGGCACTATACACACAGTACACCACTCGGTACTACACGGCACTATACCAACTGTACTCCACTCAGTACTACACGGCAGTATATACACAGTACTCCACTCGGTACTACATGGCAGTACAGGAACTGTACTCCAGTCAGTACTACACGGCACTATACAGAATACTTCACTCGGTACTACACGGCAATACAGGCACTGTACTCCACTCAGTACTACACGGCAGTACAGGCACTGTACTCCACTCAGTACTACAGTGCACTATACACACAGTACTCCACTCGGGACTACACGGTAGTACAGGCACTGTACTCCACTTAGTACTACACGGCAGTACAGGCACTGTACTCCACTCGGTACTACACGGCACTATACACACAGTACTCCACTCGGGACTACACGGCAGTACAGGCACTGTACTCCATTCCGGACTACACGGCAGTACAGGCACTGTACTCCACTCAGTACTACACGGCAGTACAGGCACAGTACTCCACACGGTACTACACGGCAGTATACACACAGTACTCCACTGGGGACAACATGGCAGTACAGGCACTGTACCCCACTCAGTACTACACGGCAGCACAGGCACTGTACTCCACTCAGTACTACACGGCACTATACAGAAAGTACTTCACTCGGTACTACACGGCAGTACAGGCACTGTACTCCACTCAGTACTACACGCCAGTACAAGCACTGTACTCCACTCGGGACTACACGGCAGTACAGGCACTGTACTCCACTCAGTACTACACGGCAGTACAGGCACAGTACTCCACTCACTACTACACGGCAGTACAGGCACTGTACTCCACTCGGCACTACACGGCAGTACAGTCACTGTACTCCACTCAGTACTACACGGCAGTATAGACACAGTACTACACCCAGTACTACACGGCAGTATAGACACAGTACTACACCCAGTACTACACGCCATATAGACACAGTACTACACCCAGTACTACACGGCAGTATACACACAGTACTACACCCAGTACTACACGCCAGTACACACAACCTAATCGATTCGGTACTACACGGCAGTATACACACAGTACTCCACTCAGTACTACACGGCAGTACACACACAGTACTCCACTCAGTACTACACGGCAGTACAGGCACTCTACTCCAATAGGGACTACACGGCAGTACAGGCACTGTACTCCACTCAGTACTACACGGCAGTACAGGCACTGTACTCCACTCAGTACTACACGGCAGTACAGGCACTGTACTCCACTCGGTACTACACGGCACTATGCACACAGTACTCCACTCAGTACTACACGGCAGTACAGGCACTCTACTCCAATCGGGACTACGCGGCAGTACGGGCACTGTACTCCACTCAGTACTACACGGCAGTACAGGCAGTGTACTCCAATCAGTACTACACGGCAGTACAGGCATTGTACTCCACTCGGGACTACACGGCAGTACAGGCACTGTACTCCACTCAGTACTACACGGCAGTACAGGCACTGTACTCCACTCGGTACTACACGGCACTACACACACCATAATCCACTCGGTACTACACGGCAGTACAGGCACTGTACTCCACTCGGTACTACACGGCACTATACACACAGTACTCCATTCGGGACTACACGGCAGTACATGCACTGTACTCCACTCGGTACTACACGGCAGTACGGGCACTGTACTCTACTCAGTACTACACGGCAGTACAGGCACTGTACTCCACTCAGTACTACACGGCAGTACACCATCTGTACTCCACTCGGTACTACACGGCACTATACACACAGTACTCCACTCAGTACTACACGGCAGTACAGGCACAGTACTCCACTCACTACTACACGGCAGTACAGGCACTGTGCTCCACTCGGGACTACACGGCAGTACAGGAACTCTACTCCACTCAGTACTACACGGCAGTACAAGCACTGTACTCCACTCGGTACTACACGGCACTATACACTCAGTACTCCACTCGGTAATACACGGCAGTACATGCCCTGTACTCCACTCGGTACAACACGACACTATACACACAATACTCCAATCGGTACTACACGGCAGTACAGGCACTGTACTCCACTCAGTACTACACGGCAGTATGCACACCGTACTCCACTGGGTACTACACGGCACTTCACATACAGTACTCCACTCGGTACTACATGGCAGTACAGGAACTGTACTCCACTCGGTACTACACGGCAGTATGCACATAGTACTCCACTCGGGACTACACGGCAGTACAGGCACTGTACTCCACTCAGTACTACACCTTAGTATACACACAGTCCCCCACTCGGTACTACACGGCAGTACAGGCACTGTACTCCACTCAGTACTACACGGAAGTATACACACAGTCCCCCACTCGGTACTACAAGGCCGTACAGGTACTGTACTCCACTCAGAACTACACTGCACTATACACACAGTACTCCTCTCGGGACTACTCGCCAGTACAGGTACTGTACTCCACTCAGTACTACACGGCAGTATACACACAGTCCCCCACTGGGTACTTCACGGCAGTACAGACACTGTACTATACTCAGTACTACACGGCAGTACAGGTACTGTACTCCACTCAGCACTACACTGCACTATACACACGGTATTCCACTCGGGACTACACGGCAGTACAAGCACTGTACTACACCCAGTACTACACGGCAGTATAGACACAGTACTACACTCAGTACTACACGGCAGTGTAGACACAGTACTACACTCAGTACTACACGGCAGTATAGACACAGTACTACACCCAGTACTACACGGGAGTATAGACACAGTACTACACCCAGTACTGCACGGCAGTATAGACACAGTACTACACCCAGTACTACACGGCAGTATACACACAGTACTACACCCAGTACTACACGCCAGTACACACAACCTAATCCATTCGGTACTACACGGCAGTATAGACACAGTACTCCACTCAGTACTTAACGGCTGTATGCACACTGTACTCCAATGAGTACTACACGGCAGCACACACATCGTACTCCACTCAGTACTACACGGCAGTACACCCATCGTACTCCACTCAGTACTACACGGCAGTATACAAACAGTACTCCACTCAGTACTACACGGCAGTACAGGCACTGTACTCCACTCGGGACTACACGGCAGTACAGGCACTGTACTCCACTCGGTACTACACGGCACTATACACACAGTACTCCATTCGGGACTACATGGCAGTACAGGCATTGTACTCCACTCAGTACTACACGGCAGTACAGGCACTGTACTCCACTCTGTACTACACGGCACTATACACACAGTACTCCACTCAGTACTACACGGCAGTACAGGCACTGTACTCCACTCGGGACTACACGGCAGTACAGGCACTGTACTCCACTTAGTACTACACGGCAGTACAGGCACTGTCCTCCACTCAGAACTACACGGCAGTACAGGCACTCTACTCCACTCGGTACTACACGGCACTATACACACAGTACGCCACTCGGGACTACACGGCAGTACAGGCACTGTACTCCACTCAGTACTACACGGCAGTACAGGCACTGTACTCCACTCAGTACTACACGGCAGTACAGGCACTGTACACCACTCAGTACTACACGGCAGTACAGGCACTGTACTCCAATCAGTACTACACGGCAATACAGGCACTGTACTCCACTCAGTACTACACGGCAATACAGGCACTGTACTCAACTCAGTACTACACGGCAGTACAGGCACTGTAATCCACTCGGTGTCCGGCTCCATGGCTAAGTGGTTAGCGTGCTGGCCTTTGGCAACAGGGGTCCCGGGTTCGATTCGGGCAGGGTCGGGAATTTTCACCATAATTGGTTAAATCCGCTGGCACTGGGGCTGGGTGTATTTGTCGTCATCATCACCATTTCATCCTCATCAAGACGCGCAGGTCGCCTGCGGGTGTCAAATCAAAAGGCCTGCATTTGGCGAGCCGAACTTGTCCTTGGGCACTCCCGGCACTAAAAGCCATACGCCATTTCATTTTACTCCACTCGGTACTACACGGCACTATACACACAGTACTCCACTCAGTACTACACGGCAGTACAGGCACTGTACTCCACTCGGTACTACACGGCACTATACACACAGTACTCCACTCAGTACTACACGGCAGTACAGGCACTGTCCTCCACTCAGAACTACACGGCAGTACAGGCACTGAACTCCACTCGGTACTACACGCACTATACACACAATACTCCACTCGGTACTACACGGCAGTACAGGCACTGTACTCCACTCGGTACTACACGGCAGTATACACACAGTCCCCCACGCGGTACTACACGGCAGTACAGGCACTGTACACCACCCAGTACTACACGGCAGTACAGGCACTGTAATCCACTCAGTACTACACGGCAGTACAGGCACTGTACACCACTCACTACTACACTGCACTATACACACAGTACTCCACTCGGGACTACACGGCAGTACAGGCACAGTACACCACCCAGTACTACACGGCAGTACAGGCACTGTAATCCACTCAGTACTACACGGCAGTACAGGCACTGTACACCACTCAGTACTACACTGCACTATACACACAGTACTCCACACGGGACTACACGGGAGTACAGGCACTGTACTACACTCAGTACTACACGGCAGTACAGGCACTGTACTCCACTCGGTACTACACGGCACTATACACACAGTACTCCATTCGGGACTACACGGCAGTACAGGCATTGTACTCCACTCAGTACTACACGGCAGTACAGGCACTGTCCTCCACTCAGAACTACACGGCAGTACAGGCACTGTACTCCACTCGGTACTACACGGCACTGTACACACAGTACTCCACTCGGGACTACACGGCAGTACAGGCACTGTACTCCACTCATTACTACACGGCAGTACAGGCACAGTACTCCACTCAGTACTACACGGCAGTACAGGCACTGTACTCCACTCAGTACTACACGGCAGTATGCACACAGTACTCCACTCAGTACTACACGGCAGTACAGGCACTGTACTATACTCAGTACTACACGGCAGTATACACACATTCCCCCACTGGGTACTACACGTCAGTACAGGCACTGTACCCCACTCAGTACTACACGGCAGCACAGGCACTGTACTCCACTCAGTACTACACGGCACTGTACACACTGTACACCACTCGGTACTACACGGCAGTACAAGCAATGTACTCCACTCAGTACTACAAGGCAGTACAGGCACTGTACTCCACTCGGTACTACACGGCACTATACAAACTGTTCTCCACTCGGTACTACACGGCAGTACAGGCACTGTACTCCACTCAGTACTACACGGCACTATACACACTGTACTCCACTCGGTACTAGACGGCACTATACACACTGTACTCCACTCGGTACTACACGTCAGTACAGGCACTGTACCCCACTCAGTACTACACGGCAGCACAGGCACTGTACTCCACTCAGTACTACACGGCACTATACACAATGTACACCAGTCGGTACTACACAGCAGTACAGGCAATGTACTCCACTCAGTACTACACGGCAGTACAGGCACTGTACTCCACTCGGTACTACACGGCACTATACCAACTGTTCTCCGCTCGGTACTACACGGCAGTACAGGCACTGTACTCCACTCAGTACTACACGGCACTATACACACTGTACTCCACTCGGTACTAGACGGCACTATACACACTGTACTCCACTCGGTACAACACGGCAGTACAGGCACTGTACTCCAATCGGTACTACACGGCACTATTCACACTGTACTCCACTCAGTACTACACGGCAGTACAGGCACTGTACTCCACTCGGCACTACACGGCACTATACACACAGTACTCCACTCGGTACTACACGACAGTACATGCACAGTACTCCACTCGGTACTTCACCGCACTATACACACTGTACTCCACTCGGTAATACACGACAGTACATGCACTGTACTCCACTCGGTACTACACGGCACTATACACACAGTATTCCACTCGGTACTACACGGCACTATACACACAGTACTCCACTCGGTACTACACGGCAATACAGGCACTGTACTCCACTCGGTACTACACGGCACTATACACACAGTACTCCACTCGGTACTACACGGCACTATACGCATAGTACTCCACTCGGTACTACACGGCTGTACAGGCACAGTACTCCACTCACTACTACACGGCAGTACAGGCACTGTACTCCACTCGGGACTACCCGGCAGTACAGGCACTGTACTCCAAGCAGTACTACACGGCAGTACAGGCACTGTACTCCACTCGGTACTACACGGCACTATACAAACAGTACTCCACTCGGTACTACACGGCAGTACATGCACTGTACTCCACTCGGTACTACACTGCACTATACACACTGTACTCCACTCGGGACTACTCGGCAGTACAGGGACTGTACTCCACACAGTACTACACGGCAGTATACACACAGTCCTCCACTCGGTACTACACGGCAGTAAAGGCACTGTACTATACTCAGTACTACACGGCAGTACAGGTACTGTACTCCACTCAGCAGTACACTGCACTATACACACAGTACTCCACTCGGTACTACACGGCAGTACAGGCACTGTACTCCACTCAGCACTACACTGCACAATACACACAGTACTCCACTCATTACTACACGGCAGTATACACACAGTCTCCCACTCGGTTCTACACGGCAGTACAGGCACTGTACTCCACTCAGTACTACACGGCAGTATACACACAGTACCCCACTCGGCACTACACGGCAGTACAGGCACTGTAATCCACTCAGTACTACACGGCAGTATACACGCAGTCCCCCACTCGGTACTACACGGCAGTACAGGTACTGTACTCCACTCAGTACTACACGGCAGTATGCACACAGTACTCCACTCAGTACTACACGGCAGTACAGGCACTGTACTACACTCAGTACTACACGGCAGTATACACATATTCCCCCACTCGGTACTACACGTCAGTACAGGCACTGTACCCCACTCAGTACTACACGGCAGCACAGGCACTGTACTCCACTCAGTACTACACGGCACTATACACACTGTACACCACTCGGTACTACACGGCAGTACAGGCAATGTACTCCACTCAGTACTACACGGTAGTACAGGCACTGTACTGCACTCGGTACTACACGGCACTATACAAACTGTACTCCACTCGGTACTACACGGCAGTACAGACACTGTACTCCACTCAGTACTACACGGCACTATACACACTGTACTCCACTCGGTACTAGACGGCACTATACACAATGTACTCCACTCGGTACTACACGCTGTACAGGCACTGTACTCCACTCGGTACTACACGGCACTATACACACAGTACTCCACTCGGTACTACACGGCAATACAGGCACTGTACTCCACTCGGTACTACGCGGCACTATACACACAGTACTCCACTCGGTACTACACGGCACTATACAAACTGTACTCCACTCTGTACTACACGGCAGTACAGGCACTGTACTCCACTCGGCACTACACGGCACTATACACACAGTACTCCACTCGGTACTACACGCAGTACAGGCACTGTACTCCACTCGATACTACACGGCACTATACACACAGTACTCCACTCGGTACTACACGGCAGTACAGGCACTGTACTCCACTCAGTACTACACGGCAGTATGCACACAGTACTCCACTCGGGACTACATGGCAGTACAGGCACTGTACTCCACTCGGTACTACACGGCAGTACAGGCACTGTACTCCACTCAGCACTACACTGCACTATACACACAGTACTCCACTCGGGACTACACGGCAGTACATGCACTGTACTCCACTCAGTACTACACTGCACTATACACACAGTACTCCACTCGGCACTACACGGCAGTACAGGCACTGAACCCCACTCAGTACTACACGGCAGTATAAGCACTGTACTCCACTCGGTACTACACGGCAGTACAGGCACTGTACTCCAAGCAGAACTACACGGCAGTACAGGCACTGTACTCCACTCGGGACTGCACGGCAGTACAGGCACTGTACTCCACTCAGTACTACACGGCAGTACAGGTACTGTACTCCAATCAGTAAAACACGTCAGTACAGGCACTGTACCCCACTCAGTACTACACGGCAGCACAGGCACTGTACTCCACTCAGTACTACACGGCACTATACACACTGTACACCACTCGGTACTACACGGCAGTACAGGCAATGTACTCCACTCAGTACTACACGGTAGTACAGGCACTGTACTGCACTCGGTACTACACGGCACTATACAAACTGTACTCCACTCGGTACTACACGGCAGTACAGACACTGTACTCCACTCAGTACTACACGGCACTATACGCACTGTACTCCACTCGGTACTAGACGGCACTATACACACTGTACTCCACTCGGTACTACACGCTGTACAGGCACTGTACTCCACTCGGTACTACACGGCACTATACACACAGTACTCCACTCGGTACTACACGGCAATACAGGCACTGTACTCCACTCGGTACTACGCGGCACTATACACACAGTACTCCACTCGGTACTACACGGCACTATACAAACTGTACTCCACTCTGTACTACACGGCAGTACAAGCACTGTACTCCACTCGGCACTACACGGCACTATACACACAGTACTCCACTCGGTACTACACGCAGTACAGGCACTGTACTCCACTCGATACTACACGGCACTATACACACAGTACTCCACTCGGTACTACACGGCAGTACAGGCACTGTACTCCACTCAGTACTACACGGCAGTATGCACACAGTACTCCACTCGGGACTACATGGCAGTACAGGCACTGTACTCCACTCGGTACTACACGGCAGTACAGGCACTGTACTCCACTCAGCACTACACTGCACTATACACACAGTACTCCACTCGGGACTACACGGCAGTACATGCACTGTACTCCACTCAGTACTACACTGCACTATACACACAGTACTCCACTCGGCACTACACGGCAGTACAGGCACTGAACCCCACTCAGTACTACACGGCATTACAGGCACTGTACTCCACTCGGTACTACACGGCAGTACAGGCACTGTACTCCAATCAGAACTACACGGCAGTACAGGCACTGTACTCCACTCGGGACTGCACGGCAGTACAGGCACTGTATTCCACTCAGTACTACACGGCAGTACAGGTACTGTACTCCAATCAGTACTACACGGCAGTACAGGCACTGTACTCCACTCAGTACTACACGGCAGTACAGGCACTGTACTCCACTCAGTTCTACACGGCAGTACAGGCACTGTACTCCACTCGGTGTCCGGCTCCATGGCTAAGTGGTTAGCGTGCTGGCTTTTGGCCACAGGGGTCCCGGGTTCCATTCGGGCAGGGTCGGGAATTTTCACCATAATTGGTTAATTCCGCTGGCACTGGGGCTGGGAGTATGTGTCGTCATCATCACCATTTCATCCTCATCACGACGCGCAGGTCGCCTACGGGAGTCAAATCAAAAGGCCTGCATTTGGCGAGCCGAACTTGTCCTTGGGCACTCCCGGCACTAAAAGCCATTCGCCATTTCATTTTACTCCACTCGGTACTACACGGCACTATACACACAGTACTCCACTCAGTACTACACGGCAGTACAGGCACTGTACTCCACTCAGTACTACACGGCAGTACAGGCACTGGAATCCACTCAGTACTATAAGGGAGTACAGGCACTGTACTCCACTCGGTACTACACGGCACTATACACACAGTACTCCACTCAGTACTACACGGCAGTACAGGCACTGTACTCCACTCGGTACTACACGGCACTATACACACAGTACTCCACTCAGTACTACACGGCAGTACAGGCACTCTACTCCACTCGGGACTACACGGCAGTACAGGCACTGTACCCCACTCGGTACTACACGAACTATACACACCGTCCCCCACGCGGTACTACACGGCAATACAGGCACTGTACACCACCCAGTACTACTCGGCAGTACAGGCACTGTAATCCACTCAGTACTACACGGCAATACAGGCACTGTACACCACTCAGTACTGCACTGCACTATAGACACAGTACTCCACTAGGGACTACACGGGAGTACAGGCACTGTACTACACTCAGTACTACACGGCAGTACAGGCACTGTAATCCACTGAGTACTACACGGCAGTACAGGCACTGTACACCACTCAGTACTACACTGCACTATAGACACAGTACTCCACTCGGGACTACACGGGAGTACAGGCAATGTACTACACTCAGTACTACACGGCAGTACAGGCACTGTACTCCACTCGGTACTACACGGCACTATACACACAGTAATCCATTCGGGAGTACACGGCAGTACAGGCATTGTACTCCACTCAGTACTACACGGCAGTACAGGCACTGTACTCCACTCAGTACTACACGGCAGTACAGGCACTGTACTCCACTCGGGACTACACGGCAGTACAGGCACTGTACTCCACTCAGTACTACACGGCAGTACATGCACTGTACTCCACTCGGTACTACACGGCACTATGCACACAGTACTCAACTCAGTACTACACGGCAGTACAGGCACTCTACTCCACTCGGGACTACGCGGCAGTACAGGCACTGTACTCCACTCAGTACTACACGGCAGTACAGGCAGTGTACTCCAATCAGTACTACACGGCAGTACAGGCATTGTACTCCACTCGGGACTACACGGCAGTACAGACACTGTACTCCACTCAGTACTACACGGCAGTACAGGTACTGTACTCCACTCGGTACCACACGGCACTACACACACAGTACTCCACTCGGTACTACACGGCAGTACAGGCACTGTACTCCACTCGGTACTACACGGCACTATACACACAGTACTCCATTCGGGACTACACGGCAGTACATGCACTGTACTCCACTCGGTACTACACGGCAGTACAGGCACTGTGCTCTACTCAGTACTACACGGCAGTACAGGCACTGTACTCCACTCAGTACTACACGGCAGTACACCAACTGTACTCCACTCGGTACTACACGGCACTATACACACAGTACTCCACTCAGTACTACACGGCAGTACAGGCACAGTACTCCACTCACTACTACACGGCAGTACAGGCACTGTACTCCACTTGGGACTACACGGCAGTACAGGAACTCTACTCCACTCAGTACTACACGGCAGTACAGGCACTGTACTCCAATCGGAACTACACGGCACTATACACTCAGCACTCCACTCGGTAATACACGGCAGTACATGCCCTGTACTCCACTCGGTACTACACGGCACTATACACACAATACTCCAATCGGTACTACACGGCAGTACAGGCACTGTACTCCACTCAGTACTACACGGCAGTATGCACACCGTACTCCACTCGGTACTACACGGCACTTCACACACAGTAATCCACTCGGTACTACATGGCAGTACAGGAACTGTACTCCACTCGGTACTACACGGCAGTATGCACATAGTACTCCACTCGGGACTACACGGCAGTACAGGCACTGTACTCCACTCAGTACTACACGGCAGTATACACACAGTCCCCCACTCGGTACTACACGGCAGTACAGGCACTGTACTCCACTCAGTACTACACGGCAGTATACACACGGTCCCCCACTCGGTACTACAAGGCCGTACAGGTACTGTACTCCACTCAGAACTACACTGCACTATACACACAGTACTCCTCTCGGGACTACTCGCCAGTACAGGTACTGTACTCCACTCAGTACTACACGGCAGTATAGACACAGTACTACACTCAGTACTACACGGCAGTATAGACACAGTACTACACTCAGTACTAAACGGCAGTATAGACACAGTACTACACCCAGTACTACACGGGGGTATAGACACAGTACTACACCCAGTACTACACGGCAGTATAGACACAGTACTACACCCAGTACTACTCGGCAGTATACACACAGTACTACACCCAGTACTACACGCCAGTACACACAACCTAATCCATTCGGTACTACACGGCAGTATAGACACAGTACTCCACTCAGTACTTAACGGCTGTATGCACACTGTACTCCAATGTGTACTACACGGCATCACACACATCGTACTCCACTCAGTACTCCACGGCAGTATACACACAGTACTCCACACAGTACTACACGGCAGTACACACACAGTACTCCCCTCAGTACTACACGGCAGTACACCCATCGTACTCCACTCAGTACTACACGGCAGTATACAAACAGTACTCCACTCAGTACTACCCGGCAGTATACACACAGTCTCCCACTCGGTTCTACACGGCAGTACACCCACTGTACTCCACTCGGTACTACACGGCACTATTCACAGAGTACTCCACTGAGTACTACACGGCAGTACAGGCACAGTACTCCGCTCACTACTACACGGCAGTACAGGACTGTACTCCACTCGGGACTACACGGCAGTACAGGCACTGTACTCCACTCGGTACTACACGGCACTATACACACAGTACTCCACTCGGTATTACACGGCAGTACAGGTACTGTACACCACTCAGTACTACACGGCAGTGTGCACACAGTACTCCACTCGGTACTACACGGCACTATACACACAGTACTCCACTCGGTACTACGCGGCAGTGCAGGCACTGTACTCCACTCGGTACTACACGGCAATATACACACAGTCCCCCACGCGGTACTACACGGCAGTACAGGCACTGTACACCAACCATTACTACACGGCAGTACAGGCACTGTACACCACTCGGTACTACACGGCAGTATACACACAGTCCCACACTCGGTACTACACGGCAGTACAGGAACAGTACCCCACTCAGCGCTACACGGCTGTACAGGCACTGTACTCCACTCAGTACTACACGGCACTATACACACTGTACTCCACTCGGTACTACACGGCAGTACAGGCACTGTACTCCACTCGGTACTACACGGCAGTACAGGCACTGCACTCCACTGAGTACTACACGGCAGTACAGGCACTGTACTCCACTTGGTACTACACGGCACTATACACACAGTACTCCACTCGGTACTACACGGCAGTACAGGCACTGTACTCCACTCGGTACTACACGGCACTATACACACAGTACTCCATTCGCGACTACACGGCAGTACAGGCACTGTACACCACTCAGTACTACACTGCACTATACACACAGTACTCCACTCGGGACTACACGGGAGTACAGGCACTGTACTACACTCAGTACTACACGGCAGTACAGGCACTGTACTCCACTCGGTACTACACGGCACTATACACACAGTACTCCATTCGGGACTACATGGCAGTACAGGCATTGTACTCCACTCAGTACTACACGGCAGTACAGGCACTGTACTCCACTCTGTACTACACGGCACTATACACACAGTACTCCACTCAGTACTACACGGCAGTACAGGCACTGTACTCCACTCGGGACTACACGGCAGTACAGGCACTGTACTCCACTTAGTACTACACGGCAGTACAGGCACTGTCCTCCACTCAGAACTACACGGCAGTACAGGCACTCTACTCCACTCGGTACTACACGGCACTATACACGCAGTACTCCACTCGGGACTACACGGCAGTACAGGCACTGTACTCCACTCAGTACTACACGGCAGTACAGGCACTGTACTCCACTCAGTACTACACGGCAGTACAGGCACTGTACTCCACTCAGTACTACACGGCATTACAGGCACTGTACTCCAATCAGTACTACACGGCAGTACAGGCACTGTACTCCACTCAGTACTACACGGCAATACAGGCACTGTACTCCACTCAGTACTACACGGCAGTACAGGCACTGTAATCCACTCGGTGTCCGGCTCCATGGCTAAGTGGTTAGCGTGCTGGCCTTTGGCCACAGGGGTCCCGGGTTCGATTCTGGCAGGGTCGGGAATTTTCACCATAATTGTTTAAATCCGCTGGCACTGGGGCTGGGTGTATGTGTCGTCATCATCACCATTTCATCCTCATCACGACGCGCAGGTCGCCTGCGGGTGTCAAATCAAAAGGCCTGCATTTGGCGAGCCGAACTTGTCCTTGGGCACTCCCGGCACTAAAAGCCATACGCCATTTCATTTTACTCCACTCGGTACTACACGGCACTATACACACAGTACTCCACTCAGTACTACACGGCAGTACAGGCACTGTACTCCACTTGGGACTACATGGCAGAACAGGCACTGTACTCCACTCAGTACTACACGGCAGTACAGGCACTGTCCTCCACTCAGAACTACACGGCAGTACAGGCACTGAACTCCACTCGGTACTACACGCACTATACACACAGTACTCCACTCGGTACTACACGGCAGTACAGGCACTGTACTCCACTCGGTACTACACGGCAGTATACACACAGTCCCCCACGCGGTACTACACGGCAGTACAGGCACTGTACACCACCCAGTACTACACGGCAGTACAGGCACTGTAATCCACTCAGTACTACACGGCAGTACAGGCACTGTACACCACTCACTACTACACTGCACTATACACACAGTACTCCACTCGGGACTACACGGCAGTACAGGCACTGTACACCACCCAGTACTACATGGCAGTACAGGCACTGTAATCCACTCAGTACTACACGGCAGTACAGGCACTGTACACCACTCAGTACTACACTGCACTATACACACAGTACTCCACTCGGGACTACACGGGAGTACAGGCACTGTACTACACTCAGTACTACACGGCAGTACAGGCACTGTACTCCACTCGGTACTACACTGCACTATACACACAGTACTCCATTCGGGACTACACGTCAGTACAGGCACTGTAAACCACTCAGTACTACACGGCAGCACAGGCACTGTACTCCACTCAGTACTACACGGCACTGTACACACTGTACACCACTCGGTGCTACACGGCAGTACAGGCAATGTACTCCACTCAGTACTACACGGCAGTACAGGCACTGTACTCCACTCGGTACTACACGGCACTATACAAACTGTTCTCCACTCGGTACTACACGGCAGTACAGGCACTGTACTCCACTCAGTACTACACGGCACTATACACACTGTACTACACTCGGTACTAGACGGCACTATACACCGTACTCGACTCGGTACAACACGGCAGTACAGGCACTGTACTCCAATCGGTACTACACGGCACTATTCACACTGTACTCCACTCAGTACTACACGGCAGTACAGGCACTGTACTCCACTCGGCACTACACGGCACTATACACACAGTACTCCACTCGGTACTACACGTCAGTACAGGCACTGTACCCCACTCAGTACTACACGGCAGCACAGGCACTGTACTCCACTCAGTACTACACGGCACTATACACACTGTACACCACTCGGTACTACACGGCAGTACAGGCAATGTACTCCACTCAGTACTACACGGCAGTACAGGCAATGTACTCCACTCGGTACTACACGGCACTATACAAACTGTTCTCCACTCGGTACTACACGGCAGTACAGGCACTGTACTCCACTCAGTACTACACGGCACTATACACACTGTACTCCACTCGGTACTAGACGGCACTATACACACTGTACTCCACTCGGTACAACACGGCAGTACAGGCACTGTACTCCAATCCGTACTACACGGCACTATTCACACTGTACTCCACTCAGTACTACACGGCAGTACAGGCACTGTACGCCACTCGGCACTACACGGCACTATACACACAGTACTCCACTCGGTACTACACGGCAGTACATGCACAGTACTCCACTCGGTACTTCACCGCACTATACACACAGTACTCCACTCGGTAATACACGACAGTACATGCACTGTACTCCACTCGGTACTACACGGCACTATACACACAGTATTCCACTCGGTACTACACGGTACTATACACACAGTACTCCACTCGGTACTACACGGCAATACAGGCACTGTACTCCACTCGGTACTACACGGCACTATACACACAGTACTCCACTCGGTACTACACGGCACTATACACATATTACTCCACTCGGTACTACACGGCTGTACAGGCACAGTACTCCACTCACTACTACACGGCAGTACAGGCACTGTACTCCACTCGGGACTACCCGGCAGTACAGGCACTGTACTCCAAGCAGTACTACACGGCAGTACAGGCACTGTACTCCACTCGGTACTACACGGCACTATACAAACAGTACTCCACTCGGTACTACACGGCAGTACATGCACTGTACTCCACTCGGTACTACACTGCACTATACACACTGTACTCCACTCGGGACTACTCGGCAGTACAGGGACTGTACTATACTCAGTACTACACGGCAGTACAGGTACTGTACTCCACTCAGCACTACACTGCACAATACACACAGTACTCCACTCATTACTACACGGCAGTATACACACAGTCTCCCACTCGGTTCTACACGGCAGTACAGGCACTGTACTCCACTCAGTACTACACGGCAGTATACACACAGTCCCCCACTCGGCACTACACGGCAGTACAGGCACTGTAATCCACTCAGTACTACACGGCAGTATACACGCAGTCCCCCACTCGGTACTACACGGCAGTACAGGTACTGTACTCCACTCAGTACTACACGGCAGTATGCACACAGTACTCCACTCAGTACTACACGGCAGTACAGGCACTGTACTACACTCAGTACTACACGGCAGTATACACATATTCCCCCACTCGGTACTACACGTCAGTACAGGCACTGTACCCCACTCAGTACTACACGGCAGCACAGGCACTGTACTCCACTCAGTACTACACGGCACTATACACACTGTACACCACTCGGTACTACACGGCAGTACAGGCAATGTACTCCACTCAGTACTACACGGTAGTACAGGCACTGTACTGCACTCGGTACTACACGGCACTATACAAACTGTACTCCACTCGGTACTACACGGCAGTACAGGCACTGTACTCCACTCAGTACTACACGGCACTATACACACTGTACTCCACTCGGTACTAGACGGCACTATACACACTGTACTCCACTCGGTACTACACGCAGTACAGGCACTGTACTCCACTCGGTACTACACGGCACTATACACACAGTACTCCACACGGTACTACACGGCAATACAGGCACTGTACTTCACTCGGTACTACAGAGCACTATACACACAGTACTCCACTCGGTAATACACGGCACTATACAAACTGTACTCCACTCGGTACTACACGGCAGTACAGGCACTGTACTCCACTCGGGACTACACGGCAGTACAGGCACTGTACTCCACTTAGTACTACACGGCAGTACAGGCACTGACCTCCACTCAGAACTACACGGCAGTACAGGCACTCTACTCCACTCGGTACTACACGGCACTATACACACAGTACTCCACTCGGGACTACACGGCAGTACAGGCACTGTACTCCACTCAGTACTACACGGCAGTACAGGCACTGTACTCCACTCAGTACTACACGGCAGTACAGGCACTGTACTCCACTCAGTACTACACGGCAGTACAGGCACTGTACTCCAATCAGTACTACACGGCAGTACAGGCACTGTACTCCACTCAGTACTACACGGCAATACAGGCACTGTACTCCACTCAGTACTACACGGCAGTACAGGCACTGTAATCCACTCGGTGTCCGGCTCCATGGCTAAGTGGTTAGCGTGCTGGCCTTTGGCAACAGGGGTCCCGGGTTCGATTCGGGCAGGGTCGGGAATTTTCACCATAATTGGTTAAATCCGCTGGCACTGGGGCTGGGTGTATTTGTCGTCATCATCACCATTTCATCCTCATCAAGACGCGCAGGTCGCCTGCGTGTGTCAAATCAAAAGGCCTGCATTTGGCGAGCCGAACTTGTCCTTGGGCACTCCCGGCACTAAAAGCCATACGCCATTTCATTTTACTCCACTCGGTACTACACGGCACTATACACACAGTACTCCACTCAGTACTACACGGCAGTACAGGCACTGTACTCCACTCGGTACTACACGGCACTATACACACAGTACTCCACTCAGTACTACACGGCAGTACAGGCACTGTCCTCCACTCAGAACTACACGGCAGTACAGGCACTGAACTCCACTCGGTACTACACGCACTATACACACAGTACTCCACTCGGTACTACACGGCAGTACAGGCCTGTACTCCACTCGGTACTACACGGCAGTATACACACAGTCCCCCACGCGGTACTACACGGCAGTACAGGCACTGTACACCACCCAGTACTACACGGCAGTACAGGCACTGTAATCCACTCAGTACTACACGGCAGTACAGGCACTGTACACCACTCAGTACTACACTGCACTATACACACAGTACTCCACTCGGGACTACACGGCAGTACAGGCACTGTACACCACCCAGTACTACACGGCAGTACAGGCACTGTAATCCACTCAGTACTACACGGCAGTACAGGCACTGTACACCACTCAGTACTACACTGCACTATACACACAGTACTCCACTCGGGTCTACACGGGAGTACAGGCACTGTACTACACTCAGTACTACACGGCAGTACAGGCACTGTACTCCACTCGGTACTACACGGCACTATACACACAGTACTCCATTCGGGACTACACGGCAGTACAGGCATTGTACTCCACTCAGTACTACACGGCAGTACAGGCACTGTCCTCCACTCAGAACTACACGGCAGTACAGGCACTGTACTCCACTCGGTACTACACGGCACTATACACACAGTACTCCACTCGGGACTACACGGCAGTACAGGCACTGTACTCCACTCATTACTACACGGCAGTACAGGCACAGTACTCCACTCAGTACTACACGGCAGTACAGGCACTGTACTCCACTCAGTACTACACGGCAGTATGCACACAGTACTCCACTCAGTACTACACGGCAGTACAGGCACTGTACTATACTCAGTACTACACGGCAGTATACACACATTCCCCCACTGGGTACTACACGTCAGTACAGGCACTGTACCCCACTCAGTACTACACGGCAGCACAGGCACTGTACTCCACTCAGTACTACACGGCACTATACACACTGTACACCACTCGGTACTACACGGCAGTACAGGCAATGTACTCCACTCAGTACTACACGGCAGTACAGGTACTGTACTCCACTCGGTACTACACGGCACTATACAAACTGTTCTCCACTCGGTACTACACGGCAGTACAGGCACTGTACTCCACTCAGTACTACACGGCACTATACACATTGTACTCCACTCGGTACTAGACGGCACTATACACACTGTACTCCACTCGGTACAACACGGCAGTACAGGCACTGTACACCAATCGGTACTACACGGCACTATACACACTGTACTCCACTCGGTACTAGACGGCACTACACACACTGTACTCCACTCGGTACAACACGGCAGTACAGGCACTATACTCCAATCGGTACTACACGGCACTATTCACACTGTACTCCACTCAGTACTACACGGCAGTACAGGCACTGTACTCCACTCGGCACTACACGGCACTATACACACAGTACTCCACTCGGTACTACACGGCAGTACATGCACAGTACTCCACTCGGTACTTCACCGCACTATACACACAGTACTCCACTCGGTAATACACGACAGTACATGCACTGTACTCCACTCGGTACTACACGGCACTATACACACAGTATTCCACTCGGTACTACACGGCACTATACACACAGTACTCCACTCGGTACTACACGGCAATACAGGCACTGTACTCCACTCGGTACTACACGGCACTATACACACAGTACTCCACTCGGTACTACACGGCACTATACACATAGTACTCCACTCGGTACTACACGGCTGTACAGGCACAGTACTCCACTCACTACTACACGGCAGTACAGGCACTGTACTCCACTCGGGACTACCCGGCAGTACAGGCACTGTACTCCAAGCAGTACTACACGGCAGTACAAGCACTGTACTCCACTCGGTACTACACGGCACTATACAAACAGTACTCCACTCGGTACTACACGGCAGTACATGCACTGTACTCCACTCGGTACTACACTGCACTATACACACTGTACTCCACTCGGGACTACTCGGCAGTACAGGCACTGTACTCCACTCAGCACTACACTGCACAATACACACAGTACTCCACTCATTACTACACGGCAGTATACACACAGTTTCCCACTCGGTTCTACACGGCAGTACAGGCACTGTACTCCACTCAGTACTACACGGCAGTATACACACAGTACCCCACTCGGCACTACACGGCAGTACAGGCACTGTAATCCACTCAGTACTACACGGCAGTATACACGCAGTCCCCCACTCGGTACTACACGGCAGTACAGGTACTGTACTCCACACAGTACTACACGGCAGTATGCACACAGTACTCCACTCAGTACTACACGGCAGTACAGGCACTGTACTACACTCAGTACTACACGGCAGTATACACATATTCCCCCACTCGGTACTACACGTCAGTACAGGCACTGTACCCCACTCAGTACTACACGGCAGCACAGGCACTGTACTCCACTCAGTACTACACGGCACTACACACACTGTACACCACTCGGTACTACACGGCAGTACAGGCAATGTACTCCACTCAGTACTACACGGTAGTACAGGCACTGTACTGCACTCGGTACTACACGGCACTATACAAACTGTACTCCACTCGGTACTACACGGCAGTACAGACACTGTACTCCACTCAGTACTACACGGCACTATACACACTGTACTCCACTCGGTACTAGACGGCACTATACACACTGTACTCCACTCGGTACTACACGCTGTACAGGCACTGTACTCCACTCGGTACTACACGGCACTATACACACAGTACTCCACTCGGTACTACACGGCAATACAGGCACTGTACTCCACTCGGTACTACGCGGCACTATACACACAGTACTCCACTCGGTACTACACGGCACTATACAAACTGTACTCCACTCTGTACTACACGGCAGTACAGGCACTGCACTCCACTCGGCACTACACGGCACTATACACACAGTACTCCACTCGGTACTACACGCTGTACAGGCACTAAACTCCACTCGGTACTACACGGCACTATACACACAGTACTCCACTCGGTACTACACGGCAGTACAGGCACTGTACTCCACTCAGTACTACACGGCAGTATGCACACAGTACTCCACTCGGGACTAAATGTCAGTACAGGCACTGTACTCCACTCGGTACTACACGGCAGTACAGGCACTGTACTCCACTCAGCACTACACTGCACTATACACACAGTACTCCACTCGGGACTACACGGCAGTACATGCACTGTACTCCACTCAGTACTACACTGCACTATACACACAGTACTCCACTCGGCACTACACGGCAGTAGAGGCACTGAACCCCACTCAGTACTACACGGCAGTATAAGCACTGTACTCCACTCGGTACTACACGGCAGTACAGGCACTGTACTCCAATCAGAACTGCACGGCAGTACAGGCACTGTACTCCACTCGGGACTGCACGGCAGTACAGGCACTGTACTCCACTCAGTACTACACGGCAGTACAGGTACTGTACTCCAATCAGTACTACACGTCAGTACAGGCACTGTCCTCCACTCAGAACTACACGGCAGTACAGGCACTGTACTCAACTCGGTACTACACGGCAGTACATGCACTGTACTCCACTCGGTACTACACGGCACTATGCACACAGTACTCAACTCAGTACTACACGGCAGTACAGGCAATCTACTCCACTCGGGACTACGCGGCAGTACAGGCACTGTACTCTACTCAGTACTACACGGCAGTACAGGCAGTGTACTCCAATCAGTTCTACACGGCAGTACAGGCATTGTACTCCACTCGGGACTACACGGCAGTGCAGGCACTGTACTCCACTCAGTACTACACGGCAGTACAGGCACTGTACTCCACTCGGTACCACACGGCACTACACACACAGTACTCCACTCGGTACTACACGGCAGTACAGGCACTGTACTCCACTCGGTACTACACGGCACTATACACACAGTACTCCATTCGGGACTACACGGCAGTACATGCACTGTACTCCACTCGGTACTACACGGCAGTACAGGCACTGTGCTCTACTCAGTACTACACGGCAGTACAGGCACTGTACTCCACTCAGTACTACACGGCAGTACACCAACTGTACTCCACTCGGTACTACACGGCACTATACACACAGTACTCCACTCAGTACTACACGGCAGTACAGGCACAGTACTCCACTCACTACTACACGGCAGTACAGGCACTGTACTCCACTCGGGACTACACGGCAGTACAGGAACTCTACTCCACTCAGTACTACACGGCAGTACAGGCACTGTACTCCAATCGGTACTACACGGCACTATACACTCAGTACTCCACTCGGTAATACACGGCAGTACATGCCCTGTACTCCACTCGGTACTACACGGCACTATACACACAATACTCCAATCGGTAAAACACGGCAGTACAGGCACTGTACTCCACTCAGTACTACACGGCAGTATGCACACCGTACTCCACTCGGTACTACACGGCACTTCACACACAGTACTCCACTCGGTACTACATGGCAGTACAGGAACTGTACTCCACTCGGTACTACACGGCAGTATGCACATAGTACTCCACTCGGGACTACACGGCAGTACAGGCACTGTACTCCACACAGTACTACACGGCAGTATGCACACAGTACTCCACTCAGTACTACACGGCAGTACAGGTACTGTACTCCACTCGGTACTACACGGCACTATACAAACTGTTCTCCACTCGGTACTACACGGCAGTACAGGCACTGTACTCCACTCAGTACTACACGGCACTATACACATTGTACTCCACTCGGTACTAGACGGCACTATACACACTGTACTACACTCAGTACTACACGGCAGTACAGGCACTGTACTCCACTCGGTACTACACGGCACTATACACACAGTACTCCATTCGGGACTACACGGCAGTACAGGCATTGTACTCCACTCAGTACTACACGGCAGTACAGGCACTGTCCTCCACTCATTACTACACGGCAGTACAGGTACTGTACTCCACTCAGTACTACACGGCAGTATGCACACAGTACTCCACTCAGTACTACACGGCAGTACAGGCACTGTACTACACTCAGTACTACACGGCAGTATACACATATTCCCCCACTCGGTACTACACGTCAGTACAGGCACTGTACCCCACTCAGTACTACACGGCAGCACAGGCACTGTACTCCACTCAGTACTACACGGCACTATACACACTGTACACCACTCGGTACTACACGGCAGTACAGGCAATGTACTCCACTCAGTACTACACGGTAGTACAGGCACTGTACTGCACTCGGTACTACACGGCACTATACAAACTGTACTCCACTCGGTACTACACGGCAGTACAGACACTGTACTCCACTCAGTACTACACGGCACTATACACACTCTACTCCACTCGGTACTAGACGGCACTATACACAATGTACTCCACTCGGTACTACACGCTGTACAGGCACTGTACTCCACTCGGTACTACACGGCACTATACACACAGTACTCCACTCGGTACTACACGGCAATACAGGCACTGTACTCCACTCGGTACTACGCGGCACTATACACACAGTACTCCACTCGGTACTACACGGCACTATACAAGCTGTACTCCACTCTGTACTACACGGCAGTACAGGCACTGTACTCCACTCGGCACTACACGGCACTATACACACAGTACTCCACTCGGTACTACACGCAGTACAGGCACTGTACTCCACTCGATACTACACGGCACTATACACACAGTACTCCACTCGGTACTACACGGCAGTACAGGCACTGTACTCCACTCAGTACTACACGGCAGTATGCACACAGTACTCCACTCGGGACTACATGGCAGTACAGGCACTGTACTCCACTCGGTACTACACGGCAGTACAGGCACTGTACTCCACTCAGCACTACACTGCACTATACACACAGTACTCCACTCGGGACTACACGGCAGTACATGCACTGTACTCCACTCAGTACTACACTGCACTATACACACAGTACTCCACTCGGCACTACACGGCAGTACAGGCACTGAACCCCACTCAGTACTACACGGCAGTATAAGCACTGTACTCCACTCGGTACTACACGGCAGTACAGGCACTGTACTCCAAGCAGAACTACACGGCAGTACAGGCACTGTACTCCACTCGGGACTGCACGGCAGTACAGGCACTGTACTCCACTCAGTACTACACGGCAGTACAGGTACTGTACTCCAATCAGTAAAACACGTCAGTACAGGCACTGTACCCCACTCAGTACTACACGGCAGCACAGGCACTGTACCCCACTCAGTACTACACGGCACTATACACACTGTACACCACTCGGTACTACACGGCAGTACAGGCAATGTACTCCACTCAGTACTACACGGTAGTACAGGCACTGTACTGCACTCGGTACTACACGGCACTATACAAACTGTACTCCACTCGGTACTACACGGCAGTACAGACACTGTACTCCACTCAGTACTACACGGCACTATACGCACTGTACTCCACTCGGTACTAGACGGCACTATACACACTGTACTCCACTCGGTACTACACGCTGTACAGGCACTGTACTCCACTCGGTACTACACGGCACTATACACACAGTACTCCACTCGGTACTACACGGCAATACAGGCACTGTACTCCACTCGGTACTACGCGGCACTATACACACAGTACTCCACTCGGTACTACACGGCACTATACAAACTGTACTCCACTCTGTACTACACGGCAGTACAAGCACTGTACTCCACTCGGCACTACACGGCACTATACACACAGTACTCCACTCGGTACTACACGCAGTACAGGCACTGTACTCCACTCGATACTACACGGCACTATACACACAGTACTCCACTCGGTACTACACGGCAGTACAGGCACTGTACTCCACTCAGTACTACACGGCAGTATGCACACAGTACTCCACTCGGGACTACATGGCAGTACAGGCACTGTACTCCACTCGGTACTACACGGCAGTACAGGCACTGTACTCCACTCAGCACTACACTGCACTATACACACAGTACTCCACTCGGGACTACACGGCAGTACATGCACTGTACTCCACTCAGTACTACACTGCACTATACACACAGTACTCCACTCGGCACTACACGGCAGTACAGGCACTGAACCCCACTCAGTACTACACGGCATTACAGGCACTGTACTCCACTCGGTACTACACGGCAGTACAGGCACTGTACTCCAATCAGAACTACACGGCAGTACAGGCACTGTACTCCACTCGGGACTGCACGGCAGTACAGGCACTGTATTCCACTCAGTACTACACGGCAGTACAGGTACTGTACTCCAATCAGTACTACACGGCAGTACAGGCACTGTACTCCACTCAGTACTACACGGCAGTACAGGCACTGTACTCCACTCAGTTCTACACGGCAGTACAGGCACTGTACTCCACTCGGTGTCCGGCTCCATGGCTAAGTGGTTAGCGTGCTGGCTTTTGGCCACAGGGGTCCCGGGTTCCATTCGGGCAGGGTCGGGAATTTTCACCATAATTGGTTAATTCCGCTGGCACTGGGGCTGGGAGTATGTGTCGTCATCATCACCATTTCATCCTCATCACGACGCGCAGGTCGCCTACGGGAGTCAAATCAAAAGGCCTGCATTTGGCGAGCCGAACTTGTCCTTGGGCACTCCCGGCACTAAAAGCCATTCGCCATTTCATTTTACTCCACTCGGTACTACACGGCACTATACACACAGTACTCCACTCAGTACTACACGGCAGTAGAGGCACTGTACTCCACTCAGTACTACACGGCAGTACAGGCACTGGAATCCACTCAGTACTATAAGGGAGTACAGGCACTGTACTCCACTCGGTACTACACGGCACTATACACACAGTACTCCACTCAGTACTACACGGCAGTACAGGCACTGTACTCCACTCGGTACTACACGGCACTATACACACAGTACTCCACTCAGTACTACACGGCAGTACAGGCACTCTACTCCACTCGGGACTACACGGCAGTACAGGCACTGTACCCCACTCGGTACTACACGAACTATACACACCGTCCCCCACGCGGTACTACACGGCAATACAGGCACTGTACACCACCCAGTACTACACGGCAGTACAGGCACTGTAATCCACTCAGTACTACACGGCAATACAGGCACTGTACACCACTCAGTACTGCACTGCACTATAGACACAGTACTCCACTAGGGACTACACGGGAGTACAGGCACTGTACTACACTCAGTACTACACGGCAGTACAGGCACTGTAATCCACTGAGTACTACACGGCAGTACAGGCACTGTACACCACTCAGTACTACACTGCACTATAGACACAGTACTCCACTCGGGACTACACGGGAGTACAGGCAATGTACTACACTCAGTACTACACGGCAGTACAGGCACTGTACTCCACTCGGTACTACACGGCACTATACACACAGTAATCCATTCGGGAGTACACGGCAGTACAGGCATTGTACTCCACTCAGTACTACACGGCAGTACAGGCACTGTACTCCACTCAGTACTACACGGCAGTACAGGCACTGTACTCCACTCGGGACTACACGGCAGTACAGGCACTGTACTCCACTCAGTACTACACGGCAGTACATGCACTGTACTCCACTCGGTACTACACGGCACTATGCACACAGTACTCAACTCAGTACTACACGGCAGTACAGGCACTCTACTCCACTCGGGACTACGCGGCAGTACAGGCACTGTACTCCACTCAGTACTACACGGCAGTACAGGCAGTGTACTCCAATCAGTACTACACGGCAGTACAGGCATTGTACTCCACTCGGGACTACACGGCAGTACAGACACTGTACTCCACTCAGTACTACACGGCAGTACAGGCACTGTACTCCACTCGGTACCACACGGCACTACACACACAGTACTCCACTCGGTACTACACGGCAGTACAGGCACTGTACTCCACTCGGTACTACACGGCACTATACACACAGTACTCCATTCGGGACTACACGGCAGTACATGCACTGTACTCCACTCGGTACTACACGGCAGTACAGGCACTGTGCTCTACTCAGTACTACACGGCAGTACAGGCACTGTACTCCACTCAGTACTACACGGCAGTACACCAACTGTACTCCACTCGGTACTACACGGCACTATACACACAGTACTCCACTCAGTACTACACGGCAGTACAGGCACAGTACTCCACTCACTACTACACGGCAGTACAGGCACTGTACTCCACTTGGGACTACACGGCAGTACAGGAACTCTACTCCACTCAGTACTACACGGCAGTACAGGCACTGTACTCCAATCGGAACTACACGGCACTATACACTCAGCACTCCACTCGGTAATACACGGCAGTACATGCCCTGTACTCCACTCGGTACTACACGGCACTATACACACAATACTCCAATCGGTACTACACGGCAGTACAGGCACTGTACTCCACTCAGTACTACACGGCAGTATGCACACCGTACTCCACTCGGTACTACACGGCACTTCACACACAGTAATCCACTCGGTACTACATGGCAGTACAGGAACTGTACTCCACTCGGTACTACACGGCAGTATGCACATAGTACTCCACTCGGGACTACACGGCAGTACAGGCACTGTACTCCACTCAGTACTACACGGCAGTATACACACAGTCCCCCACTCGGTACTACACGGCAGTACAGGCACTGTACTCCACTCAGTACTACACGGCAGTATACACACGGTCCCCCACTCGGTACTACAAGGCCGTACAGGTACTGTACTCCACTCAGAACTACACTGCACTATACACACAGTACTCCTCTCGGGACTACTCGCCAGTACAGGTACTGTACTCCACTCAGTACTACACGGCAGTATAGACACAGTACTACACTCAGTACTACACGGCAGTATAGACACAGTACTACACTCAGTACTAAACGGCAGTATAGACACAGTACTACACCCAGTACTACACGGGGGTATAGACACAGTACTACACCCAGTACTACACGGCAGTATAGACACAGTACTACACCCAGTACTACTCGGCAGTATACACACAGTACTACACCCAGTACTACACGCCAGTACACACAACCTAATCCATTCGGTACTACACGGCAGTATAGACACAGTACTCCACTCAGTACTTAACGGCTGTATGCACACTGTACTCCAATGTGTACTACACGGCATCACACACATCGTACTCCACTCAGTACTCCACGGCAGTATACACACAGTACTCCACACAGTACTACACGGCAGTACACACACAGTACTCCCCTCAGTACTACACGGCAGTACACCCATCGTACTCCACTCAGTACTACACGGCAGTATACAAACAGTACTCCACTCAGTACTACCCGGCAGTATACACACAGTCTCCCACTCGGTTCTACACGGCAGTACACCCACTGTACTCCACTCGGTACTACACGGCACTATTCACAGAGTACTCCACTGAGTACTACACGGCAGTACAGGCACAGTACTCCGCTCACTACTACACGGCAGTACAGGACTGTACTCCACTCGGGACTACACGGCAGTACAGGCACTGTACTCCACTCGGTACTACACGGCACTATACACACAGTACTCCACTCGGTATTACACGGCAGTACAGGTACTGTACTCCACTCAGTACTACACGGCAGTGTGCACACAGTACTCCACTCGGTACTACACGGCACTATACACACAGTACTCCACTCGGTACTACGCGGCAGTGCAGGCACTGTACTCCACTCGGTACTACACGGCAATATACACACAGTCCCCCACGCGGTACTACACGGCAGTACAGGCACTGTACACCAACCATTACTACACGGCAGTACAGGCACTGTACACCACTCGGTACTACACGGCAGTATACACACAGTCCCACACTCGGTACTACACGGCAGTACAGGCACAGTACCCCACTCAGCGCTACACGGCTGTACAGGCACTGTACTCCACTCAGTACTACACGGCACTATACACACTGTACTCCACTCGGTACTACACGGCAGTACAGGCACTGTACTCCACTCGGTACTACACGGCAGTACAGGCACTGCACTCCACTGAGTACTACACGGCAGTACAGGCACTGTACTCCACTTGGTACTACACGGCACTATACACACAGTACTCCACTCGGTACTACACGGCAGTACAGGCACTGTACTCCACTCGGTACTACACGGCACTATACACACAGTACTCCATTCGCGACTACACGGCAGTACAGGCACTGTACACCACTCAGTACTACACTGCACTATACACACAGTACTCCACTCGGGACTACACGGGAGTACAGGCACTGTACTACACTCAGTACTACACGGCAGTACAGGCACTGTACTCCACTCGGTACTACACGGCACTATACACACAGTACTCCATTCGGGACTACATGGCAGTACAGGCATTGTACTCCACTCAGTACTACACGGCAGTACAGGCACTGTACTCCACTCTGTACTACACGGCACTATACACACAGTACTCCACTCAGTACTACACGGCAGTACAGGCACTGTACTCCACTCGGGACTACACGGCAGTACAGGCACTGTACTCCACTTAGTACTACACGGCAGTACAGGCACTGTCCTCCACTCAGAACTACACGGCAGTACAGGCACTCTACTCCACTCGGTACTACACGGCACTATACACGCAGTACTCCACTCGGGACTACACGGCAGTACAGGCACTGTACTCCACTCAGTACTACACGGCAGTACAGGCACTGTACTCCACTCAGTACTACACGGCAGTACAGGCACTGTACTCCACTCAGTACTACACGGCATTACAGGCACTGTACTCCAATCAGTACTACACGGCAGTACAGGCACTGTACTCCACTCAGTACTACACGGCAATACAGGCACTGTACTCCACTCAGTACTACACGGCAGTACAGGCACTGTAATCCACTCGGTGTCCGGCTCCATGGCTAAGTGGTTAGCGTGCTGGCCTTTGGCCACAGGGGTCCCGGGTTCGATTCTGGCAGGGTCGGGAATTTTCACCATAATTGTTTAAATCCGCTGGCACTGGGGCTGGGTGTATGTGTCGTCATCATCACCATTTCATCCTCATCACGACGCGCAGGTCGCCTGCGGGTGTCAAATCAAAAGGCCTGCATTTGGCGAGCCGAACTTGTCCTTGGGCACTCCCGGCACTAAAAGCCATACGCCATTTCATTTTACTCCACTCGGTACTACACGGCACTATACACACAGTACTCCACTCAGTACTACACGGCAGTACAGGCACTGTACTCCACTTGGGACTACATGGCAGAACAGGCACTGTACTCCACTCAGTACTACACGGCAGTACAGGCACTGTCCTCCACTCAGAACTACACGGCAGTACAGGCACTGAACTCCACTCGGTACTACACGCACTATACACACAGTACTCCACTCGGTACTACACGGCAGTACAGGCACTGTACTCCACTCGGTACTACACGGCAGTATACACACAGTCCCCCACGCGGTACTACACGGCAGTACAGGCACTGTACACCACCCAGTACTACACGGCAGTACAGGCACTGTAATCCACTCAGTACTACACGGCAGTACAGGCACTGTACACCACTCACTACTACACTGCACTATACACACAGTACTCCACTCGGGACTACACGGCAGTACAGGCACTGTACACCACCCAGTACTACATGGCAGTACAGGCACTGTAATCCACTCAGTACTACACGGCAGTACAGGCACTGTACACCACTCAGTACTACACTGCACTATACACACAGTACTCCACTCGGGACTACACGGGAGTACAGGCACTGTACTACACTCAGTACTACACGGCAGTACAGGCACTGTACTCCACTCGGTACTACACTGCACTATACACACAGTACTCCATTCGGGACTACACGTCAGTACAGGCACTGTAAACCACTCAGTACTACACGGCAGCACAGGCACTGTACTCCACTCAGTACTACACGGCACTGTACACACTGTACACCACTCGGTGCTACACGGCAGTACAGGCAATGTACTCCACTCAGTACTACACGGCAGTACAGGCACTGTACTCCACTCGGTACTACACGGCACTATACAAACTGTTCTCCACTCGGTACTACACGGCAGTACAGGCACTGTACTCCACTCAGTACTACACGGCACTATACACACTGTACTCCACTCGGTACTAGACGGCACTATACACCGTACTCGACTCGGTACAACACGGCAGTACAGGCACTGTACTCCAATCGGTACTACACGGCACTATTCACACTGTACTCCACTCAGTACTACACGGCAGTACAGGCACTGTACTCCACTCGGCACTACACGGCACTATACACACAGTACTCCACTCGGTACTACACGTCAGTACAGGCACTGTACCCCACTCAGTACTACACGGCAGCACAGGCACTGTACTCCACTCAGTACTACACGGCACTATACACACTGTACACCACTCGGTACTACACGGCAGTACAGGCAATGTACTCCACTCAGTACTACACGGCAGTACAGGCAATGTACTCCACTCGGTACTACACGGCACTATACAAACTGTTCTCCACTCGGTACTACACGGCAGTACAGGCACTGTACTCCACTCAGTACTACACGGCACTATACACACTGTACTCCACTCGGTACTAGACGGCACTATACACACTGTACTCCACTCGGTACAACACGGCAGTACAGGCACTGTACTCCAATCCGTACTACACGGCACTATTCACACTGTACTCCACTCAGTACTACACGGCAGTACAGGCACTGTACTCCACTCGGCACTACACGGCACTATACACACAGTACTCCACTCGGTACTACACGGCAGTACATGCACAGTACTCCACTCGGTACTTCACCGCACTATACACACAGTACTCCACTCGGTAATACACGACAGTACATGCACTGTACTCCACTCGGTACTACACGGCACTATACACACAGTATTCCACTCGGTACTACACGGTACTATACACACAGTACTCCACTCGGTACTACACGGCAATACAGGCACTGTACTCCACTCGGTACTACACGGCACTATACACACAGTACTCCACTCGGTACTACACGGCACTATACACATATTACTCCACTCGGTACTACACGGCTGTACAGGCACAGTACTCCACTCACTACTACACGGCAGTACAGGCACTCTACTCCACTCGGGACTACCCGGCAGTACAGGCACTGTACTCCAAGCAGTACTACACGGCAGTACAGGCACTGTACTCCACTCGGTACTACACGGCACTATACAAACAGTACTCCACTCGGTACTACACGGCAGTACATGCACTGTACTCCACTCGGTACTACACTGCACTATACACACTGTACTCCACTCGGGACTACTCGGCAGTACAGGGACTGTACTATACTCAGTACTACACGGCAGTAAAGGTACTGTACTCCACTCAGCACTACACTGCACAATACACACAGTACTCCACTCATTACTACACGGCAGTATACACACAGTCTCCCACTCGGTTCTACACGGCAGTACAGGCACTGTACTCCACTCAGTACTACACGGCAGTATACACACAGTCCCCCACTCGGCACTACACGGCAGTACAGGCACTGTAATCCACTCAGTACTACACGGCAGTATACACGCAGTCCCCCACTCGGTACTACACGGCAGTACAGGTACTGTACTCCACTCAGTACTACACGGCAGTATGCACACAGTACTCCACTCAGTACTACACGGCAGTACAGGCACTGTACTACACTCAGTACTACACGGCAGTATACACATATTCCCCCACTCGGTACTACACGTCAGTACAGGCACTGTACCCCACTCAGTACTACACGGCAGCACAGGCACTGTACTCCACTCAGTACTACACGGCACTATACACACTGTACACCACTCGGTACTACACGGCAGTACAGGCAATGTACTCCACTCAGTACTACACGGTAGTACAGGCACTGTACTGCACTCGGTACTACACGGCACTATACAAACTGTACTCCACTCGGTACTACACGGCAGTACAGGCACTGTACTCCACTCAGTACTACACGGCACTATACACACTGTACTCCACTCGGTACTAGACGGCACTATACACACTGTACTCCACTCGGTACTACACGCAGTACAGGCACTGTACTCCACTCGGTACTACACGGCACTATACACACAGTACTCCACACGGTACTACACGGCAATACAGGCACTGTACTTCACTCGGTACTACAGAGCACTATACACACAGTACTCCACTCGGTAATACACGGCACTATACAAACTGTACTCCACTCGGTACTACACGGCAGTACAGGCACTGTACTCCACTCGGGACTACACGGCAGTACAGGCACTGTACTCCACTTAGTACTACACGGCAGTACAGGCACTGACCTCCACTCAGAACTACACGGCAGTACAGGCACTCTACTCCACTCGGTACTACACGGCACTATACACACAGTACTCCACTCGGGACTACACGGCAGTACAGGCACTGTACTCCACTCAGTACTACACGGCAGTACAGGCACTGTACTCCACTCAGTACTACACGGCAGTACAGGCACTGTACTCCACTCAGTACTACACGGCAGTACAGGCACTGTACTCCAATCAGTACTACACGGCAGTACAGGCACTGTACTCCACTCAGTACTACACGGCAATACAGGCACTGTACTCCACTCAGTACTACACGGCAGTACAGGCACTGTAATCCACTCGGTGTCCGGCTCCATGGCTAAGTGGTTAGCGTGCTGGCCTTTGGCAACAGGGGTCCCGGGTTCGATTCGGGCAGGGTCGGGAATTTTCACCATAATTGGTTAAATCCGCTGGCACTGGGGCTGGGTGTATTTGTCGTCATCATCACCATTTCATCCTCATCAAGACGCGCAGGTCGCCTGCGTGTGTCAAATCAAAAGGCCTGCATTTGGCGAGCCGAACTTGTCCTTGGGCACTCCCGGCACTAAAAGCCATACGCCATTTCATTTTACTCCACTCGGTACTACACGGCACTATACACACAGTACTCCACTCAGTACTACACGGCAGTACAGGCACTGTACTCCACTCGGTACTACACGGCACTATACACACAGTACTCCACTCAGTACTACACGGCAGTACAGGCACTGTCCTCCACTCAGAATTACACGGCAGTACAGGCACTGAACTCCACTCGGTACTACACGCACTATACACACAGTACTCCACTCGGTACTACACGGCAGTACAGGCCTGTACTCCACTCGGTACTACACGGCAGTATACACACAGTCCCCCACGCGGTACTACACGGCAGTACAGGCACTGTACACCACCCAGTACTACACGGCAGTACAGGCACTGTAATCCACTCAGTACTACACGGCAGTACAGGCACTGTACACCACTCAGTACTACACTGCACTATACACACAGTACTCCACTCGGGACTACACGGCAGTACAGGCACTGTACACCACCCAGTACTACACGGCAGTACAGGCACTGTAATCCACTCAGTACTACACGGCAGTACAGGCACTGTACACCACTCAGTACTACACTGCACTATACACACAGTACTCCACTCGGGTCTACACGGGAGTACAGGCACTGTACTACACTCAGTACTACACGGCAGTACAGGCACTGTACTCCACTCGGTACTACACGGCACTATACACACAGTACTCCATTCGGGACTACACGGCAGTACAGGCATTGTACTCCACTCAGTACTACACGGCAGTACAGGCACTGTCCTCCACTCAGAACTACACGGCAGTACAGGCACTGTACTCCACTCGGTACTACACGGCACTATACACACAGTACTCCACTCGGGACTACACGGCAGTACAGGCACTGTACTCCACTCATTACTACACGGCAGTACAGGCACAGTACTCCACTCAGTACTACACGGCAGTACAGGCACTGTACTCCACTCAGTACTACACGGCAGTATGCACACAGTACTCCACTCAGTACTACACGGCAGTACAGGCACTGTACTATACTCAGTACTACACGGCAGTATACACACATTCCCCCACTGGGTACTACACGTCAGTACAGGCACTGTACCCCACTCAGTACTACACGGCAGCACAGGCACTGTACTCCACTCAGTACTACACGGCACTATACACACTGTACACCACTCGGTACTACACGGCAGTACAGGCAATGTACTCCACTCAGTACTACACGGCAGTACAGGTACTGTACTCCACTCGGTACTACACGGCACTATACAAACTGTTCTCCACTCGGTACTACACGGCAGTACAGGCACTGTACTCCACTCAGTACTACACGGCACTATACACATTGTACTCCACTCGGTACTAGACGGCACTATACACACTGTACTCCACTCGGTACAACACGGCAGTACAGGCACTGTACACCAATCGGTACTACACGGCACTATACACACTGTACTCCACTCGGTACTAGACGGCACTACACACACTGTACTCCACTCGGTACAACACGGCAGTACAGGCACTATACTCCAATCGGTACTACACGGCACTATTCACACTGTACTCCACTCAGTACTACACGGCAGTACAGGCACTGTACTCCACTCGGCACTACACGGCACTATACACACAGTACTCCACTCGGTACTACACGGCAGTACATGCACAGTACTCCACTCGGTACTTCACCGCACTATACACACAGTACTCCACTCGGTAATACACGACAGTACATGCACTGTACTCCACTCGGTACTACACGGCACTATACACACAGTATTCCACTCGGTACTACACGGCACTATACACACAGTACTCCACTCGGTACTACACGGCAATACAGGCACTGTACTCCACTCGGTACTACACGGCACTATACACACAGTACTCCACTCGGTACTACACGGCACTATACACATAGTACTCCACTCGGTACTACACGGCTGTACAGGCACAGTACTCCACTCACTACTACACGGCAGTACAGGCACTGTACTCCACTCGGGACTACCCGGCAGTACAGGCACTGTACTCCAAGCAGTACTACACGGCAGTACAAGCACTGTACTCCACTCGGTACTACACGGCACTATACAAACAGTACTCCACTCGGTACTACACGGCAGTACATGCACTGTACTCCACTCGGTACTACACTGCACTATACACACTGTACTCCACTCGGGACTACTCGGCAGTACAGGCACTGTACTCCACTCAGCACTACACTGCACAATACACACAGTACTCCACTCATTACTACACGGCAGTATACACACAGTTTCCCACTCGGTTCTACACGGCAGTACAGGCACTGTACTCCACTCAGTACTACACGGCAGTATACACACAGTACCCCACTCGGCACTACACGGCAGTACAGGCACTGTAATCCACTCAGTACTACACGGCAGTATACACGCAGTCCCCCACTCGGTACTACACGGCAGTACAGGTACTGTACTCCACACAGTACTACACGGCAGTATGCACACAGTACTCCACTCAGTACTACACGGCAGTACAGGCACTGTACTACACTCAGTACTACACGGCAGTATACACATATTCCCCCACTCGGTACTACACGTCAGTACAGGCACTGTACCCCACTCAGTACTACACGGCAGCACAGGCACTGTACTCCACTCAGTACTACACGGCACTACACACACTGTACACCACTCGGTACTACACGGCAGTACAGGCAATGTACTCCACTCAGTACTACACGGTAGTACAGGCACTGTACTGCACTCGGTACTACACGGCACTATACAAACTGTACTCCACTCGGTACTACACGGCAGTACAGACACTGTACTCCACTCAGTACTACACGGCACTATACACACTGTACTCCACTCGGTACTAGACGGCACTATACACACTGTACTCCACTCGGTACTACACGCTGTACAGGCACTGTACTCCACTCGGTACTACACGGCACTATACACACAGTACTCCACTCGGTACTACACGGCAATACAGGCACTGTACTCCACTCGGTACTACGCGGCACTATACACACAGTACTCCACTCGGTACTACACGGCACTATACAAACTGTACTCCACTCTGTACTACACGGCAGTACAGGCACTGCACTCCACTCGGCACTACACGGCACTATACACACAGTACTCCACTCGGTACTACACGCTGTACAGGCACTGTACTCCACTCGGTACTACACGGCACTATACACACAGTACTCCACTCGGTACTACACGGCAGTACAGGCACTGTACTCCACTCAGTACTACACGGCAGTATGCACACAGTACTCCACTCGGGACTAAATGTCAGTACAGGCACTGTACTCCACTCGGTACTACACGGCAGTACAGGCACTGTACTCCACTCAGCACTACACTGCACTATACACACAGTACTCCACTCGGGACTACACGGCAGTACATGCACTGTACTCCACTCAGTACTACACTGCACTATACACACAGTACTCCACTCGGCACTACACGGCAGTAGAGGCACTGAACCCCACTCAGTACTACACGGCAGTATAAGCACTGTACTCCACTCGGTACTACACGGCAGTACAGGCACTGTACTCCAATCAGAACTGCACGGCAGTACAGGCACTGTACTCCACTCGGGACTGCACGGCAGTACAGGCACTGTACTCCACTCAGTACTACACGGCAGTACAGGTACTGTACTCCAATCAGTACTACACGTCAGTACAGGCACTGTCCTCCACTCAGAACTACACGGCAGTACAGGCACTGTACTCAACTCGGTACTACACGGCAGTACATGCACTGTACTCCACTCGGTACTACACGGCACTATGCACACAGTACTCAACTCAGTACTACACGGCAGTACAGGCAATCTACTCCACTCGGGACTACGCGGCAGTACAGGCACTGTACTCTACTCAGTACTACACGGCAGTACAGGCAGTGTACTCCAATCAGTTCTACACGGCAGTACAGGCATTGTACTCCACTCGGGACTACACGGCAGTGCAGGCACTGTACTCCACTCAGTACTACACGGCAGTACAGGCACTGTACTCCACTCGGTACCACACGGCACTACACACACAGTACTCCACTCGGTACTACACGGCAGTACAGGCACTGTACTCCACTCGGTACTACACGGCACTATACACACAGTACTCCATTCGGGACTACACGGCAGTACATGCACTGTACTCCACTCGGTACTACACGGCAGTACAGGCACTGTGCTCTACTCAGTACTACACGGCAGTACAGGCACTGTACTCCACTCAGTACTACACGGCAGTACACCAACTGTACTCCACTCGGTACTACACGGCACTATACACACAGTACTCCACTCAGTACTACACGGCAGTACAGGCACAGTACTCCACTCACTACTACACGGCAGTACAGGCACTGTACTCCACTCGGGACTACACGGCAGTACAGGAACTCTACTCCACTCAGTACTACACGGCAGTACAGGCACTGTACTCCAATCGGTACTACACGGCACTATACACTCAGTACTCCACTCGGTAATACACGGCAGTACATGCCCTGTACTCCACTCGGTACTACACGGCACTATACACACAATACTCCAATCGGTAAAACACGGCAGTACAGGCACTGTACTCCACTCAGTACTACACGGCAGTATGCACACCGTACTCCACTCGGTACTACACGGCACTTCACACACAGTACTCCACTCGGTACTACATGGCAGTACAGGAACTGTACTCCACTCGGTACTACACGGCAGTATGCACATAGTACTCCACTCGGGACTACACGGCAGTACAGGCACTGTACTCCACTCAGTACTACACGGCAGTATACACACAGTCCCCCACTCGGTACTACACGGCAGTACAGGCACTGTACTCCACTCTGTACTACACGGCAGTATACACACAGTCCCCCACTCGGTACTACAAGGCCGTACAGGTACTGTACTCCACTCAGAACTACACTGCACTATACACACAGTACTCCTCTCGGGACTACTCGCCAGTACAGGTACTGTACTCCACTCAGTACTACACGGCAGTATACACACAGTCCCCCACTGGGTACTTCACGGCAGTACAGACACTGTACTATACTCAGTACTACACGGCAGTACAGGTACTGTACTCCACTCAGCACTACACTGCACTATACACACGGTATTCCACTCGGGACTACAAGTCAGTACAGGCACTGTACTACACCCAGTACTACACGGCAGTATAGACACAGTACTACACTCAGTACTACACGGCAGTATAGACACAGTACTACACTCAGTACTACACGGCAGTATAGACACAGTACTACACCCAGTACTACACGGGAGTATAGACACAGTACTACACCCAGTACTACACGGCAGTATAGACACAGTACTACACCCAGTACTACTCGGCAGTATACACACAGTACTACACCCAGTACTACACGCCAGTACACACAACCTAATCCATTCGGTACTACACGGCGGTATAGACACAGTACTCCACTCAGTACTTAACGGCTGTATGCACACTGTACTCCAATGTGTACTACACGGCATCACACACATCGTACTCCACTCAGTACTCCACGGCAGTATACACACAGTACTCCACACAGTACTACACGGCAGTACACACACAGTACTCCCCTCAGTACTACACGGCAGTACACCCATCGTACTCCACTCAGTACTACACAGCAGTATACAAACAGTACTCCACTCAGTACTACCCGGCAGTATACACACAGTCTCCCACTCGGTTCTACACGGCAGTACACCCACTGTACTCCACTCGGTACTACACGGCACTATACACAGAGTACTCCACTGAGTACTACACGGCAGTACAGGCACAGTACTCCGCTCACTACTACACGGCAGTACAGGCACTGTACTCCACTCGGGACTACACGGCAGTACAGGCACTGTACTCCACTCGGTACTACACGGCACTATACACACAGTACTCCACTCGGTATTACACGGCAGTACAGGTACTGTACTCCACTCAGTACTACACGGCAGTGTGCACACAGTACTCCACTCGGTACTACACGGCACTATACACACAGTACTCCACTCGGTACTACACGGCAGTGCAGGCACTGTACTCCACTCGGTACTACACGGCAATATACACACAGTCCCCCACGCGGTACTACACGGCAGTACAGGCACTGTACACCACCCAGTACTACACGGCAGTACAGGCACTGTACACCACTCGGTACTACACGGCAGTATACACACAGTCCCCCACTCGGTACTACACGGCAGTACAGGCACAGTACCCCACTCAGTGCTACACGGCTGTACAGGCACTGTACTCCACTCAGTACTACACGGCACTATACACACTGTACTCCACTCGGTACTACACGGCAGTACAGGCACTGTACTCCACTCGGTACTACACGGCAGTACAGGCACTGCACTCCACTGAGTACTACACGGCAGTACAGGCACAGTACTCCGCTCACTACTACACGGCAGTACAGGCACTGTACTCCACTCGCGACTACACGGCAGTACAGGCACTGTACACCACTCAGTACTACACTGCACTATACACACAGTACTCCACTCGGGACTACACGGGAGTACAGGCACTGTACTACACTCAGTACTACACGGCAGTACAGGCACTGTACTCCACTCGGTACTACACGGCACTATACACACAGTACTCCATTCGGGACTACATGGCAGTACAGGCATTGTACTCCACTCAGTACTACACGGCAGTACAGGCACTGTACTCCACTCTGTACTACACGGCACTATACACACAGTACTCCACTCAGTACTACACGGCAGTACAGGCACTGTACTCCACTCGGGACTACACGGCAGTACAGGCACTGTACTCCACTTAGTACTACACGGCAGTACAGGCACTGTCCTCCACTCAGAACTACACGGCAGTACAGGCACTCTACTCCACTCGGTACTACACGGCACTATACACGCAGTACTCCACTCGGGACTACACGGCAGTACAGGCACTGTACTCCACTCAGTACTACACGGCAGTACAGGCACTGTACTCCACTCAGTACTACACGACAGTACAGGCACTGTACTCCAATCAGTACTACACGGCAGTACAGGCACTGTACTCCACTCAGTACTACACGGCAATACAGGCACTGTACTCCACTCAGTACTACACGGCAGTACAGGCACTGTAATCCACTCGGTGTCCGGCTCCATGGCTAAGTGGTTAGCGTGCTGGCCTTTGGCCACAGGGGTCCCGGGTTCGATTCTGGCAGGGTCGGGAATTTTCACCATAATTGTTTAAATCCGCTGGCACTGGGGCTGGGTGTATGTGTCGTCATCATCACCATTTCATCCTCATCACGACGCGCAGGTCGCCTGCGGGAGTCAAATCAAAAGGCCTGCATTTGGCGAGCCGAACTTGTCCTTGGGCACTCCCGGCACTAAAAGCCATACGCCATTTCATTTTACTCCACTCGGTACTACACGGCACTATACACACAGTACTCCACTCAGTACTACACGGCAGTACAGGCACTGTACTCCACTTGGGACTACATGGCAGAACAGGCACTGTACTCCACTCAGTACTACACGGCAGTACAGGCACTGTCCTCCACTCAGAACTACACGGCAGTACAGGCACTGAACTCCACTAGGTACTACACGCACTATACACACAGTACTCCACTCGGTACTACACGGCAGTACAGGCACGGTACTCCACTCGGTACTACACGGCAGTATACACACAGTCCCCCACGCGGTACTACACGGCAGTACAGGCACTGTACACCACCCAGTACTACACGGCAGTACAGGCACTGTAATCCACTCAGTACTACACGGCAGTACAGGCACTGTACACCACTCAGTACTACACTGCACCATACACACAGTACTCCACTCGGGACTACACGGCAGTACAGGCACTGTACACCACCCAGTACTACATGGCAGTACAGGCACTGTAATCCACTCAGTACTACACGGCAGTACAGGCACTGTACACCACTCAGTACTACACTGCACTATACACACAGTACTCCACTCGGGACTACACGGGAGTACAGGCACTGTACTACACTCAGTACTACACGGCAGTACAGGCACTGTACTCCACTCGGTACTACACTGCACTATACACACAGTACTCCATTCGGGACTACACGGCAGTACAGGCATTGTACTCCACTCAGTACTACACGGCAGTACAGGCACTGTCCTCCACTCAGAACTACACGGCAGTACAGGCACTGTACTCCACTCGGTACTACACGGCACTATACACACAGTACTCCACTCGGGACTACACGGCAGTACAGGCACTGTACTCCACTCATTACTACACGGCAGTACAGGCACTGTACTCCACTCAGTACTACACGGCAGTACAGGCACTGTACTCCACTCAGTACTACACGGCAGTATGCACACAGTACTCCACTCAGTACTACACGGCAGTACAGGCACTGTACTATACTCAGTACTACACGGCAGTATACACACATTCCCCCACTCGGTACTACACGTCAGTACAGGCACTGTACCCCACTCAGTACTACACGGCAGCACAGGCACTGTACTCCACTCAGTACTACACGGCACTATACACACTGTACACCACTCGGTACTACACGGCAGTACAGGCACTGTACTCCACTCAGTACTACACGGCACTATACACACTGTACTCCACTCGGTACTAGACGGCACTATACAATGTACTCCACTCGGTACAACACGGCAGTACAGGCACTGTACTCCAATCGGTACTACACGGCACTATTCACACTGTACTCCACTCAGTACTACACGGCAGTACAGGCACTGTACTCCACTCGGCACTACACGGCACTATACACACAGTACTCCACTCGGTACTACACGTCATTACAGGCACTGTACCCCACTCAGTACTACACGGCAGCACAGGCACTGTACTCCACTCAGTACTACACGGCACTATACACACTGTACACCACTCGGTACTACACGGCAGTACAGGCAATGTACTCCACTCAGTACTACACGGCAGTACAGGCAATGTACTCCACTCGGTACTACACGGCACTATACAAACTGTTCTCCACTCAGTACTACACGGCAGTACAGGCACTGTACTCCAACCAGTACTACACGGCACTATACACACTGTACTCCTCTCGGTACTAGACGGCACTATACACACTGTACTCCACTCGGTACAACACGGCAGTACAGGCACTGTACTCCAATCCGTACTACACGGCACTATTCACACTGTACTCCACTCAGTACTACACGGCAGTACAGGCACTGTACTCCACTCGGCACTACACGGCACTATACACAGAGTACTCCACTCGGTACTACACGGCAGTACATGCACAGTACTCCACTCGGTACTTCACCGCACTATACACACAGTACTCCACTCGGTAATACACGACAGTACATGCACTGTACTCCACTCGGTACTACACGGCACTATACACACAGTATTCCACTCGGTACTACACGGCACTATACACACAGTACTCCACTCGGTACTACACGGCAATACAGGCACTGTACTCCACTCGGTACTACACGGCACTATACACACAGTACTCCACTCGGTACTACACGGCACTATACACATAGTACTCCACTCGGTACTACACGGCTGTACAGGCACAGTACTCCACTCACTACTACACGGCAGTACAGGCACTGTACTCCACTCGGGACTACCCGGCAGTACAGGCACTGTACTCCAAGCAGTACTACACGGCAGTACAGGCACTGTACTCCACTCGGTACTACACGGCACTATACAAACAGTACTCCACTCGGTACTACACGGCAGTACATGCACTGTACTCCACTCTGTACTACACTGCACTATACACACTGTACTCCACTCGGGACTACTCGGCAGTACAGGGACTGTACTATACTCAGTACTACACGGCAGTACAGGTTCTGTACTCCACTCAGCAGTACACTGCACTATACACACAGTACTCCACTCGGTACTACACGGCAGTACAGGCACTGTACTCCACTCACCACTACACTGCACAATACACACAGTACTCCACTCATTACTACACGGCGTTATACACACAGTCTCCCACTCGGTTCTACACGGCAGTACAGGCACTGTACTCCACTCAGTACTACACGGCAGTATACACACAGTCCCCCACTCGGCACTACACGGCAGTACAGGCACTGTAATCCACTCAGTACTACACGGCAGTATACACGCAGTCCCCCACTCGGTACTACACGGCAGTACAGGTACTGTACTCCACTCAGAACTACACTGCACTATACACACAGTACTCCTCTCGGGACTACTCGCCAGTACAGGTACTGTACTCCACTCAGTACTACACGGCAGTATACACACAGTCCCCCACTGGGTACTTCACGGCAGTACAGACACTGTACTATACTCAGTACTACACGGCAGTACAGGTACTGTACTCCACTCAGCACTACACTGCACTATACACACGGTATTCCACTCGGGACTACAAGTCAGTACAGGCACTGTACTACACCCAGTACTACACGGCAGTATAGACACAGTACTACACTCAGTACTACACGGCAGTATAGACACAGTACTACACTCAGTACTACACGGCAGTATAGACACAGTACTACACCCAGTACTACACGGGAGTATAGACACAGTACTACACCCAGTACTACACGGCAGTATAGACACAGTACTACACCCAGTACTACTCGGCAGTATACACACAGTACTACACCCAGTACTACACGCCAGTACACACAACCTAATCCATTCGGTACTACACGGCAGTATAGACACAGTACTCCACTCAGTACTTAACGGCTGTATGCACACTGTACTCCAATGTGTACTACACGGCATCACACACATCGTACTCCACTCAGTACTCCACGGCAGTATACACACAGTACTCCACACAGTACTACACGGCAGTACACACACAGTACTCCCCTCAGTACTACACGGCAGTACACCCATCGTACTCCACTCAGTACTACACAGCAGTATACAAACAGTACTCCACTCAGTACTACCCGGCAGTATACACACAGTCTCCCACTCGGTTCTACACGGCAGTACACCCACTGTACTCCACTCGGTACTACACGGCACTATACACAGAGTACTCCACTGAGTACTACACGGCAGTACAGGCACAGTACTCCGCTCACTACTACACGGCAGTACAGGCACTGTACTCCACTCGGGACTACACGGCAGTACAGGCACTGTACTCCACTCGGTACTACACGGCACTATACACACAGTACTCCACTCGGTATTACACGGCAGTACAGGTACTGTACTCCACTCAGTACTACACGGCAGTGTGCACACAGTACTCCACTCGGTACTACACGGCACTATACACACAGTACTCCACTCGGTACTACACGGCAGTGCAGGCACTGTACTCCACTCGGTACTACACGGCAATATACACACAGTCCCCCACGCGGTACTACACGGCAGTACAGGCACTGTACACCACCCAGTACTACACGGCAGTACAGGCACTGTACACCACTCGGTACTACACGGCAGTATACACACAGTCCCCCACTCGGTACTACACGGCAGTACAGGCACAGTACCCCACTCAGTGCTACACGGCTGTACAGGCACTGTACTCCACTCAGTACTACACGGCACTATACACACTGTACTCCACTCGGTACTACACGGCAGTACAGGCACTGTACTCCACTCGGTACTACACGGCAGTACAGGCACTGCACTCCACTGAGTACTACACGGCAGTACAGGCACAGTACTCCGCTCACTACTACACGGCAGTACAGGCACTGTACTCCACTCGCGACTACACGGCAGTACAGGCACTGTACACCACTCAGTACTACACTGCACTATACACACAGTACTCCACTCGGGACTACACGGGAGTACAGGCACTGTACTACACTCAGTACTACACGGCAGTACAGGCACTGTACTCCACTCGGTACTACACGGCACTATACACACAGTACTCCATTCGGGACTACATGGCAGTACAGGCATTGTACTCCACTCAGTACTACACGGCAGTACAGGCACTGTACTCCACTCTGTACTACACGGCACTATACACACAGTACTCCACTCAGTACTACACGGCAGTACAGGCACTGTACTCCACTCGGGACTACACGGCAGTACAGGCACTGTACTCCACTTAGTACTACACGGCAGTACAGGCACTGTCCTCCACTCAGAACTACACGGCAGTACAGGCACTCTACTCCACTCGGTACTACACGGCACTATACACGCAGTACTCCACTCGGGACTACACGGCAGTACAGGCACTGTACTCCACTCAGTACTACACGGCAGTACAGGCACTGTACTCCACTCAGTACTACACGACAGTACAGGCACTGTACTCCAATCAGTACTACACGGCAGTACAGGCACTGTACTCCACTCAGTACTACACGGCAATACAGGCACTGTACTCCACTCAGTACTACACGGCAGTACAGGCACTGTAATCCACTCGGTGTCCGGCTCCATGGCTAAGTGGTTAGCGTGCTGGCCTTTGGCCACAGGGGTCCCGGGTTCGATTCTGGCAGGGTCGGGAATTTTCACCATAATTGTTTAAATCCGCTGGCACTGGGGCTGGGTGTATGTGTCGTCATCATCACCATTTCATCCTCATCACGACGCGCAGGTCGCCTGCGGGAGTCAAATCAAAAGGCCTGCATTTGGCGAGCCGAACTTGTCCTTGGGCACTCCCGGCACTAAAAGCCATACGCCATTTCATTTTACTCCACTCGGTACTACACGGCACTATACACACAGTACTCCACTCAGTACTACACGGCAGTACAGGCACTGTACTCCACTTGGGACTACATGGCAGAACAGGCACTGTACTCCACTCAGTACTACACGGCAGTACAGGCACTGTCCTCCACTCAGAACTACACGGCAGTACAGGCACTGAACTCCACTAGGTACTACACGCACTATACACACAGTACTCCACTCGGTACTACACGGCAGTACAGGCACGGTACTCCACTCGGTACTACACGGCAGTATACACACAGTCCCCCACGCGGTACTACACGGCAGTACAGGCACTGTACACCACCCAGTACTACACGGCAGTACAGGCACTGTAATCCACTCAGTACTACACGGCAGTACAGGCACTGTACACCACTCAGTACTACACTGCACCATACACACAGTACTCCACTCGGGACTACACGGCAGTACAGGCACTGTACACCACCCAGTACTACATGGCAGTACAGGCACTGTAATCCACTCAGTACTACACGGCAGTACAGGCACTGTACACCACTCAGTACTACACTGCACTATACACACAGTACTCCACTCGGGACTACACGGGAGTACAGGCACTGTACTACACTCAGTACTACACGGCAGTACAGGCACTGTACTCCACTCGGTACTACACTGCACTATACACACAGTACTCCATTCGGGACTACACGGCAGTACAGGCATTGTACTCCACTCAGTACTACACGGCAGTACAGGCACTGTCCTCCACTCAGAACTACACGGCAGTACAGGCACTGTACTCCACTCGGTACTACACGGCACTATACACACAGTACTCCACTCGGGACTACACGGCAGTACAGGCACTGTACTCCACTCATTACTACACGGCAGTACAGGCACTGTATTCCACTCAGTACTACACGGCAGTACAGGCACTGTACTCCACTCAGTACTACACGGCAGTATGCACACAGTACTCCACTCAGTACTACACGGCAGAACAGGCACTGTACTATACTCAGTACTACACGGCAGTATACACACATTCCCCCACTCGGTACTACACGTCAGTACAGGCACTGTACCCCACTCAGTACTACACGGCAGCACAGGCACTGTACTCCACTCAGTACTACACGGCACTATACACACTGTACACCACTCGGTACTACACGGCAGTACAGGCAATGTACTCCACTCAGTACTACACGGCAGTACAGGCACTGTACTCCACTCGGTACTACACGGCACTATACAAACTGTTCTCCACTCGGTACTACACGGCAGTACAGGCAATGTACTCCACTCAGTACTACACGGCACTATACACACTGTACTCCACTCGGTACTAGACGGCACTATACAATGTACTCCACTCGGTACAACACGGCAGTACAGGCACTGTACTCCAATCGGTACTACACGGCACTATTCACACTGTACTCCACTCAGTACTACACGGCAGTACAGGCACTGTACTCCACTCGGCACTACACGGCACTATACACACAGTACTCCACTCGGTACTACACGTCAGTACAGGCACTGTACCCCACTCAGTACTACACGGCAGCACAGGCACTGTACTCCACTCAGTACTACACGGCACTATACACACTGTACACCACTCGGTACTACACGGCAGTACAGGCAATGTACTCCACTCAGTACTACACGGCAGTACAGGCAATGTACTCCACTCGGTACTACACGGCACTATACAAACTGTTCTCCACTCAGTACTACACGGCAGTACAGGCACTGTACTCCAACCAGTACTACACGGCACTATACACACTGTACTCCTCTCGGTACTAGACGGCACTATACACACTGTACTCCACTCGGTACAACACGGCAGTACAGGCACTGTACTCCAATCCGTACTACACGGCACTATTCACACTGTACTCCACTCAGTACTACACGGCAGTACAGGCACTGTACTCCACTCGGCACTACACGGCACTATACACAGAGTACTCCACTCGGTACTACACGGCAGTACATGCACAGTACTCCACTCGGTACTTCACCGCACTATACACACAGTACTCCACTCGGTACTACACGGCAGCACAGGCACTGTACTCCACTCAGTACTACACGGCACTATACACACAGTACTCCACTCGGTACTACACGGCAATACAGGCACTGTACTCCACTCGGTACTACACGGCACTATACACACAGTACTCCACTCGGTACTACACGGCACTATACACATAGTACTCCACTCGGTACTACACGGCTGTACAGGCACAGTACTCCACTCACTACTACACGGCAGTACAGGCACTGTACTCCACTCGGGACTACCCGGCAGTACAGGCACTGTACTCCAAGCAGTACTACACGGCAGTACAGGCACTGTACTCCACTCGGTACTACACGGCACTATACAAACAGTACTCCACTCGGTACTACACGGCAGTACATGCACTGTACTCCACTCTGTACTACACTGCACTATACACACTGTACTCCACTCGGGACTACTCGGCAGTACAGGGACTGTACTATACTCAGTACTACACGGCAGTACAGGTTCTGTACTCCACTCAGCAGTACACTGCACTATACACACAGTACTCCACTCGGTACTACACGGCAGTACAGGCACTGTACTCCACTCACCACTACACTGCACAATACACACAGTACTCCACTCATTACTACACGGCGTTATACACACAGTCTCCCACTCGGTTCTACACGGCAGTACAGGCACTGTACTCCACTCAGTACTACACGGCAGTATACACACAGTCCCCCACTCGGCACTACACGGCAGTACAGGCACTGTAATCCACTCAGTACTACACGGCAGTATACACGCAGTCCCCCACTCGGTACTACACGGCAGTACAGGTACTGTACTCCACTCAGTACTACACGGCAGTATGCACACAGGACTCCACTCAGTACTACACGGCAGTACAGGCACTGTACTACACTCAGTACTACACGGCAGTATACACATATTCCCCCACTCGGTACTACACGTCAGTACAGGCACTGTACCCCACTCAGTACTACACGGCAGCACAGGCACTGTACTCCACTCAGTACTACACGGCACTATACACACTGTACACCACTCGGTACTACACGGCAGTACAGGCAATGTACTCCACTCAGTACTACACGGTAGAACAGGCACTGTACTGCACTCGGTAACACACGGCACTATACAAACTGTACTCCACTCGGTACTACACGGCAGTACAGGCACTGTACTCCACTCAGTACTACACGGCACTATACACACTGTACTCCACTCGGTACTAGACGGCACTATACACACTGTACTCCACTCGGTACTACACGCAGTACAGGCACTGTACTCCACTCGGTACTACACGGCACTATACACACAGTACTCCACTCGGTACTAACGGCAATACAGGCACTGTACTCCACCCGGTACTACAGAGCACTATACACACAGTACTCCACTCGGTACTACACGGCACTATACAAACTGTACTCCACTCGGTACTACACGGCAGTACAGGCACTGTACTCCACTCGGCACTACACGGCACTATACACACAGTACTCCACTCGGTACTATACGCAGTACAGGCACTGTACTCCACTGGATACTACACGGCACTATACACACAGTACTCCACTCGGTACTACACGGCAGTACAGGCACTGTACTCCACTCAGTACTACACGGCAGTATGCACACAGTACTCCACTCGGGACTACATGGCAGTACAGGCACTGTACTCAACTCGGTACTACACGGCAGTACAGGCACTGTACTCCACTCAGCACTACACTGCACTATACACACAGTACTCCACTCGGGACTACACGGCAGTACATGCACTGTACTCCACTCAGTACTACACTGCACTATACACACAGTACTCCACTCGGCACTACACGGCAGTACAGGCACTGAACCCCACTCAGTACTACACGGCAGTATAAGCACTGTACTCCACTCGGTACTACACGGCAGTACAGGCACTGTACTCCAATCAGAACTACACGGCAGTACAGGCACTGTACTCCACTCGGGACTGCACGGCAGTACAGGCACTGTACTCCACTCAGTACTACACGGCAGTACATGTACTGTACTCCAATCAGTACTACACGGCAGTACAGGCACTGTACTCCACTCAGTACTACACGGCAGTACAGGCACTGTACTCCACTCAGTTCTACACGGCAGTACAGGCACTGTACTCCACTCGGTGTCCGGCTCCATGGCTAAGTGGTTAGCGTGCTGGCTTTTGGCCACAGGGGTCCCGGGTTCGATTCGGGCAGGGTCGGGGATTTTCACCATAATTGGTTAATTCCGCTGGCACTGGGGCTGGGAGTATGTGTCGTCATCATCACCATTTCATACTCATCACGACGCGCAGGTCGCCTACGGGAGTCAAATCAAAAGGCCTGCATTTGGCGAGCCGAACTTGTCCTTGGGCACTCCCGGCACTAAAAGCCATACGCCATTTCATTTTACTCCACTCGGTACTACACGGCAGTAGAGGCACTGTACTCCACTCAGTACTACACGGCAGTAGAGGCACTGTACTCCACTCAGTACTACACGGCAGTACAGGCACTGGAATCCACTCAGTACTATAAGGGAGTACAGGCACTGTACTCCACTCGGTACTACACGGCACTATACACACAGTACTCCACTCAGTACTACACGGCAGTACAGGCACTGTACTCCACTCGGTACTACACGGCACTATACACACAGTACTGCACTCAGTACTACACGGCAGTACAGGCACTCTACTCCACTCGGGACTACACGGCAGTACAGGCACTGTACCCCACTCGGTACTACACGAACTATACACACCGTCCCCCACGCGGTACTACACGGCAATACAGGCACTGTACACCACCCAGTACTACACGGCAGTACAGGCACTGTAATCCACTCAGTACTACACGGCAATACAGGCACTGTACACCACTCAGTACTACACTGCACTATACACACAGTACTCCACTCGGGACTACACGGCAGTACAGGCACTGTACACCACTCAGTACTACACGGCAGTACAGGCACTGTAATCCACTCAGTACTACACGGCAGTACAGGCACTGTACACCACTCAGTACTACACTGCACTATAGACACAGTACTCCACTCGGGACTACACGGGAGTACAGGCACTGTACTACACTCAGTACTACACGGCAGTACAGGCACTGTACTCCACTCGGTACTACACGGCACTATACACACCGTACTCCATTCGGGAGTACACGGCAGTACAGGCATTGTACTCCACTCAGTACTACACGGCAGTACAGGCACTGTCCTCCACTCAGAACTACACGGCAGTACAGGCACTGTACTCCACTCGGTACTACACGGCACTATACACACAGTACTCCACTCGGGACTACACGGCAGTACAGGCACAGTACTCCACTCAGTACTACACTGCAGTACAGGCACTGTACTCCACTCAGTACTACACGGCAGTACAGGCACTGTACTCCACTCAGTACTACACGGCAGTATGCACACAGTACTCCACTCAGTACTACACGGCAGTACAGGCACTGTACTATACTCAGTACTACACGGCAGTATACACACATTCCCCCACTCGGTACTACACGTCAGTACAGGCACTGTACCCCACTCAGTACTACACGGCAGCACAGGCACTGTACTCCACTCAGTACTACACGGCACTATACACACTGTACACCACTCGGTACTACACGGCAGTACAGGCAATGTACTCCACTCAGTACTACACGGCAGTACAGGCACTGTACTCCACTCGGTGTCCGGTTCCATGGCTAAGCTAACCGTGGTGGCTTTTGGCCACAGGGGTCCCGCGTTCGATTCGGGCAGGGTCGGGAATTTTCACCATAATTGGTTAATTCCGCTGGCACTGGGGCTGGGAGTATGTGTCGTCATCTCATCACGACGCGCAGGTCGCCTACGGGAGTCAAAACAAAAGGCCTGCATTTGGCGAGCCGAACTTGTCCTTGGGCACTCCCGGCACTAAAAGCCATACGCCATTTCATTTTACTCCACTCGGTACTACACGGCACTATACACACAGTACTCCACTCAGTACTACACGGCAATACAGGCACTGTACTCCACTCGGGACTACATGGCAGTACAGGCACTGTACTCCACTCAGTACTACACGGCAGTACAGGCACTGTACTCCACTCAGTACTACACGGCAGTACAGGCACTGGAATCCACTCAGTACTACAAGGGAGTACAGGCACTGTACTCCACTCGGTACTACACGGCACTATACACACAGTACTCCACTCAGTACTACACGGCACTACAGGCACTCTACTCCACTCGGGACTACACGGCAGTACAGGCACTGTACCCCACTCAGTACTACACGGCAGCATGCACACTGTACTCCACTCGGTACTACACGGCACTATACACACAGTACTCCACTCGGTACTACACGGCAATACAGGCAATGTACTCCACTCGGTACTTAACGGCACTATACACACAGTACTCCACTCGGTACTACACGGCAGTACATGCACTGTACTCCACTCGGTACTACACCGCACTATACACACAGTACTCCACTCGGTAATACACGACAGTACATGCACTGTACTCCACTCGGTACTACACGGCACTATACACACAGTATTCCACTCGGTACTACACGGCACTATACACACAGTACTCCACTCGGTACTACACGGCAGTACAGGTACTGTACTCCACTCAGTACTACACGGCAGCATGCACACTGTACTCCACTCGGTACTACACGGCACTATACACACAGTACTCCACTCGGTACTACACGGCAGTACAGGCAATGTACTCCACTCGGTACTTAACGGCACTATACACACAGTACTCCACTCGGTACTACACGGCAGTACATGCACTGTACTCCACTCGGTACTACACCGCACTATACACACAGTACTCCACTCGGTAATACACGACAGTACATGCACTGTACTCCACTCGGTACTACACGGCACTATACACACAGTATTCCACTCGGTACTACACGGCACTATACACACAGTACTCCACTCGGTACTACACGGCAATACAGGCACTGTACTCCACTCGGTACTACACGGCACTATACACACAGTACTCCACTGGGTACTACACGGCACTATACACACAGTACTCCAATCGGTACTACACGGCTGTACAGGCACAGTACTCCACTCAATACTACACGGCAGTACAGGCACTGTACTCCACTCGGGACTACCCGGCAGTACAGGCACTGTACTCCAAGCAGTACTACACGGCAGTACAGGCACTGTACTCCACGCGGTACTACACGGCACTATACACACAGTACTCCGCTCGGTACTACACGGCAGTACATGCACTGTAGTCCACTCGGTACTACACTGCACTATACACACTGTACTCCACTCGGGACTACTCGGCAGTACAGGGACTGTACTCCACTCAGTACTACACGGCAGTATACACACAGTCCTCCACTCGGTACTACACGGCAGTACAGGCACTGTACTATACTCAGTACTACACGGCAGTACAGGTACTGTACTCCACTCAGCAGTACACTGCACTATACACACATTCCCCCACTCGGTACTACACGTCAGTACAGGCACTGTACCCCACTCAGTACTACACGGCAGCACAGGCACTGTACTCCACTCAGTACTACACGGCACTATACACACTGTACACCACCCGGTACTACACGGCAGTACAGGCAATGTACTCCACTCAGTACTACACGACAGTACAGGCACTGTACTCCACTCGGTACTACACTGCACTATACAAACTGTTCTCCACTCGGTACTACACGGCAGTACAGGCACTGTACTCCACTCAGTACTACACGGCACTATACACACTGTACTCCACTCAGTACTACACTGCAGTACAGGCACTGTACTCCACTCGGCACTACACGGCACTATACACACAGTACTCCACTCGGTACTACACGTCAGTACAGGCACTGTACCCCACTCAGTACTACACGACAGCACAGGCACTGTACTCCACTCAGTACTACACGGCACTATACAAACTGTTCTCCACTCGGTACTACACGGCAATACAGGCACTGTACTCCACTCAGTACTACACGGCACTATACACACTGTACTCCACTCGGTACTAGACGGCACTATACACAGTGTACTCCACTCGGTACAACACGGCAGTACAGGCAGTGTACTCCAATCGGTACTACACGGCACTATTCACACTGTACTCCACTCAGTACTACACGGCAGTACAGGCACTGTACTCCACTGGGCACTACACGGCACTATACACACAGTACTCCACTCGGTACTACACGCAGTACAGGCACTGTACTCCACTCGGTACTACACGGCACTATACACACAGTACTCCACTCGGTACTACACGGCAGTACAGGCACTGTACTCCACTCAGAACTGCACGGCAATATGCACACAGTATTCCACTCGGGACTACATGGCAGTACAGGCACTGTACTCCACTCGGTACTACACGGCAATACAGGCACTGTACTCCACTCTGCACTACACTGCACTATACACACAGTACTCCACTCGGGACTACACGGCAGTACATGCACTGTACTCCACTCAGTACTACACTGCACTATACACACAGTACACCACTCGGCACTACACGGCATTACAGGCACTGAACCCCACTCAGTACTACACGGCAGTATAAGCACTGTACTCCACTCGGTACTACACGGCAGTACAGGCACTGTACTCCAATCAGAGCTACACGGCAGTACAGGCTCTGTACTCCACTCGGGACTACACGGCAGTACAGGCAATGTACTCCACTCAGTGCTACACGGCAGTACAGGTACTGTACTCCAATCAGTACTACACGGCAGTTCAGGCACTGTACTCCACTCAGTACTACACGGCAGTTCAGGCACTGTACTCCACTCAGTACTACACGGCAGTACAGGCACTGTACTCCACACGGTGTCCGGCTCCATGGCTAAGTGGTTAGCGTGCTGGCTTTTGGCCACAGGGGTCCCGGGTTCGATTCGGGCAGGGTCGGGAATTTTCACCATAATTTGTTAATTCCGCTGGCACTGGGGCTGGGAGTATGTGTCGTCATCATCACCATTTCATCCTCATCACGACGCGCAGGTCGCCTGCGGGAGTCAAATCAAAAGGCCTGCATTTGGCGAGCCGAACTTGTCCTTGGGCACTCCCGGCACTAAAAGCCATACGCCAGTTCATTTTACTCCACTCGGTACTACACGGCACTATACACACAGTACTCCACTCAGTACTACACGGCAGTACAGGCACTGTACTCCACTCGGGACTACATGGCAGTACAGGCACTGTACTCCACTCAGTACTACACGGCAGTACAGGCACTGTACTCCACTCAGTACTACACGGCAGTACAGGCACTGGAATCCGCTCAGTACTACAAGGGAGTACAGGCACTGTACTCGAATCGGTACTACACGGCACTATACACACAGTACTCCACTCAGTACTACACGGCAGTACAAGACTCTACTCCACTCGGGACTACACGGCAGTACAGGCACTGTACCCCACTCAGTACTACACGGCAGAACAGGCACTGTACTCCACTCAGTACTACACGGCAGTACACCCACTGTTACCACTCGGTACTACACGGCACTATACACACAGTACTCCACTCTGTACTACACGGCAGTACAGGCACAGTACTCCACTCACTACTACACGGCAGTACAGGCACTGTACTCCACTCGGGACTACCCGGCAGTACAGGCACTGTACTCCAAGCAGTACTACACGGCAGTACAGTCACTGTACTCCACTCGGTACTACACGGCACTATACACACAGTACTCCACTCGGTACTACACGGCAGTACAGGTACTGTACTCCACTCAGTACTACACGGCAGCATGCACACTGTACTCCACTCGGTACTACACGGCACTATACACACAGTACTCCACTCGGTACTACACGGCAATACAGGCACTGTACTCCACTCGGTACTTAACGGCACTATACACACAGTACTCCACTCGGTACTACACGGCAGTACATGCACTGTACTCCACTCGGTACTACACCGCACTATACACACAGTACTCCACTCGGTAATACGCGACAGTACATGCACTGTACTCCACTCGGTACTACACGGCACTATACACACAGTATTCCACTCGGTACTACACGGCACTATACACACAGTACTCCACTCGGTACTACACTGCAATACAGCCACTGTACTCCACTCGGTACTACACGGCAATATACACACAGTACTCCACTCGGTACTACACGGCACTATACACACAGTACTCCACTCGGTACTACACGGCTGTACAGGCACAGTACTCCACTCACTACTACACGGCAGTACAGGCACTGTACTCCACTCGGGACTAACCGGCAGTACAGGCACTGTACTCCAAGCAGTACTACACGGCAGTACAGGCACTGTACTCCTCTCGGTACTACACGGCACTATACACACAGTACTCCACTCGGTACTACACGGCAGTACATGCACTGTACTCCACTCGGTACTACACTGCACTATACACACTGTACTCCACTCGGGACTACTCGGCTTTACAGGGACTGTACTCCACTCAGTACTACACGGCAGTATACACACAGTCCTCCACTCGGTACTACACGGCAGTACAGGCACTGTACTATACTCAGTACTACACGGCAGTACAGGTACTGTACTCCACTCAGCAGTACACTGCACTATACACACAGTACTCCACTCGGTACTACACGGCAGTACAGGCACTGTACTCCACTCAGCACTACACTGCACAATACACACAGTACTCCACTCATTACTACACGGCAGTATACACACTGTCTCCCACTCGGTTCTACACGGCAGTACAGGCACTGTACTCCACTCAGTACTACACGGCAGTATACACACAGTCCCCCACTCGGCACTACACGGCAGTACAGGCACTGTAATCCACTCAGTACTACACGGCATTATACACACAGTCCCCCACTCGGTACTACACGGCAGTACAGGTACTGTACTCCACTCAGTACTACACGGCAGTATGCACACAGTACTCCACTCAGTACTACACGGCAGTACAGGCACTGTACTACACTCAGTACTACACGGCAGTATACACATATTCCCCCACTCGGTACTACACGTCAGTACAGGCACTGTACCCCACTCAGTACTACACGGTAGCACAGGCACAGTACTCCACTCAGTACTACACGGCAGTACAGGCACTGTACTCCACTCGGGACTACATGGCAGTACAGGCACTGTACTCCACTCAGTACTACACGCCAGTACAGGCACTGTACTCCACTCAGTACTACACGGCAGTACAGGCACTGGAATCCACTCAGTACTATAAGGGAGTACAGGCACTGTACACCACTCGGTACTACACGGCACTATACACACAGTAATCCACTCAGTACTACTCGGCAGTAGAGGCACTCTACTCCACTCGGGACTACACGGCAGTACAGGCACTGTACCCCACTCAGTACTACACGGCAGTACAGGCACTGTACTCCACTAAGTACTACACGGCAGTACACCCACTGTATTCCACTCGGTACTACACGGCACTATACACACAGTACTCCACTCTGTACTACACGGCAGTACAGGCACAGTACTCCACTCACTACTACACGGCAGTACAGGCACTGTACCCCACTCAGTACTACACGGCAGTACAGGCACTGTACTCCACTAAGTACTACACGGCAGTACACCCACTGTATTCCACTCGGTACTACACGGCACTATACACACAGTACTCCACTCTGTACTACACGGCAGTACAGGCACAGTACTCCACTCACTGCTACACGGCAGTACAGGCACTGTACTCCACTCGGGACTGCCCGGCAGTACAGGCACTGTACTCCAAGCAGTACTACACGGCAGTACAGGCACTGTACTCCACTCGGTACTACAGGGCACTATACACACAGTACTCCACTCGGTACTACAGGGCAGTACAGGTACTGTACTCCACTCAGTACTACACGGCAGCATGCACACAGTACTCCACTCGGTAATACACGGCACTATACACACAGTACTCCACTCGGTACTACACGGCAATACAGGCACTGTACTCCACTCGGTACTACACGGCACTATACACACAGTACTCCACTCGGTACTACACGGCAGTACATGCACAGTACACCACTCGGTACTACACCGCAATATACACACAGTACTCCACTCGGTAATAAACGACAGTACATGCACTCTACTCCACTCGGTACTACACGGCACTATACACACAGTACTCCACTCGGTATTACACGGCACTATACACACAGTACTCCACTCGGTACTACACGGCTATATAGGCACTGTACTCCACTCGGTACTACACGGCACTATACACACAGTACTCCACTCGGTACTACACGGCACTATACACACAGTACTCCACTCGGTACTACACGGCAGTACAGGCACAGTACTCCACTCACTACTACACGGCAGTACAGGCAGTGTGCTCCACTCGGGACTACCCGTCAGTAGAGGCACTGTACTCCAAGCAGTACTACACGGCAGTACAGGCACTGTACTCCACTCGGTACTACACGGCACTATACACACAGTACTCCACTCGGTACTACACGGCAGTACATGCACTGTACTCCACTCGGTACTACACGGCAGTATGCACACAGTGCTCCACTCGGTACTACACGGCACTATACACTCAGTACTCCACTCGGTACTACACGGCTGTATAGGCACTGTACTCCACTCAGTACTACACGGCAGTATATACACAGTACACCACTCGGTACTACATGGCAGTACAGGAATTGTACTCCACTCGGTACTACACGGCAGTATACACACAGTACTCCACTCGGGACAACATGGCAGTACAGGCAATGTACTCCACTCAGTACTACACGGCAGCACAGGCACTGTACTCCACTCAGTACTACACGGCACTATACAGAAAGTACTTCACTCGGTACTACACGGCAATACAGGCACTGTACTCCACTCAGTACTACACGGCAGTACAGGCACTGTACTCCACTCAGTACTACACTGCACTATACACACAGTACTCCACTCGGGACTGCACGTTAGTACAGGCACTGTACTCCACTTAGTACTACACGGCAGTACAGCCACTGTACTCCACTCGGTACTACACGGCACTATACACACAGTACTCCACTCGGGACTACAGGGCAGTACAGGCACTGTACTCCACTCAGTACTACACGGCAGTACACCCATCGTACTCCACTCAGTACTACACGGCAGTATACACACAGTACTCCACTCAGTACTACACGGCAGTATACACACAGTACTCCACTCAGTACTACACGGCAGTATAGACACAGTACTCCACTCTGTACTAGACGGCAGTATACACACATTAATCCACTCAGTACTACACGGCAGTACAGCCATCGTAATCCACTCAGTACTACATGTCAGTACAGACAGAGTACTCCACTCGGTATTACCCGGCAGTATACACACAGTTCTCCACTCGGGACTACACGGCAGTACACACATACCGTACTCCACTCAGCACTACACGGCAGTACACAAACCGTACTCCACCCAGTACTACACGGCAGTACACACACCATACTCCATTCGGTACTACACGGCAGTACAGACACAGTACTCCACTCAGTAGTTAACGGCTGTATGCACACAGTACTCCACTGAGTACTATATGTTAGTACAGACAACGTAATCCACTCAGTACTACACGGCAGTGCACACACAGTACTCCACTCGGTACTACACGGCAGTACACACACAGTATTCCACTCGGTACTACGCGGCAGTATACAGACAGTACTCCACTCAGTACTACACGGCAGTACAGGCACTCTACTCCACTCGGGACTACACGGCAGTACAGGCACTGTACTCCACTCAGTACTACACGGCAGTACAGGCAGTGTACTCCAATCAGTACTACACGGCAGTACAGGCACTGTACTCCACTCGGGACTACACGGCAGTACAGGCACTGTACTCCACTCAGTACTACACGGCAGTACAGGCACTGTACTCCACTCGGTACTACACGGCACTACACACACAGTACTCCACTTGGTACTACACGGCAGTACAGGCACTGTACTCCAATCACTACTACACGGCAGTACATGCACAGTACTCCACTCGGGACTACACGGCAGTACAGGCACTGTACTCCACTCGGTACTACACGGCACTATGCACACAGTACTCCACTCAGTACTACACGGCAGTACAGGCACTCTACTCCACTCGGGACTACACGGAAGTACAGGCACTGTACTCCACTCAGTACTACACGGCAGTACAGGCAGTGTACTCCAATCAGTACTACACGGCAGTACAGGCACTGTACTCCACTCGGGACTACACGGCAGTACAGGCACTGTACTCCACTCAGTACTACACGGCAGTACAGGCACTGTACTCCACTCGGTACTACACGGCACTACACACACAGTTCTTCACTCGGTACTACACGGCAGTACAGGCACTGTACTCCACTCGGTACTACACGGCACTATACGCACAGTACTCCATTCGGGACTACACGGCAGTACATGCACTGTACTCCACTCGGTACTACACGGCAGTACAGGCACTGTACTCTACTCAGTACTACACGGCAGTACAGGGACTGTACTCCACTCAGTACTACACGGCAGTACACCAACTGTACTCCACTCGGTACTACACGGCACTATACACACAGTACTCCACTCAGTACTACACGGCAGTACAGGCACTGTACTCCACTCAGTACTACACGGCAGTACAGGCACTGTACTCCACTCAGTACTACACGGCAGTATACGCACAGTCCCCCACTCGGTACTACACGGCAGTACAGGCACTGTACTCCACTCAGTACTACACGGCAGTATACACACAGTACTCCGCTCGGGACTACTCGCCAGTACAGGTACTGTACTCCACTCAGTACTACACGGCAGTATACACACAGTCCCCCACTGGGTACTTCACGGCAGTACAGGCACTGTACTATACTCAGTACTACACGGCAGTACAGGTACTGTACTCCACTCAGCACTACACTGCACTATACACACGGTATTCCACTCGGGACTACACGGCAGTACAGGCACTGTACTACACCCAGTACTACACGGAAGTATAGACACAGTACTACACTCAGTACTACACGGCAGTATAGACACAGTACTACACTCAGTACTACACGGCAGTATAGACACAGTACTACACCCAGTACTACACGGCAGTATACACACAGTACTACACCCAGTACTACACGGCAGTATAGACACAGTACTACACCCAGTACTACACGGCAGTATACACACAGTACTACACCCAGTACTACACGCCAGTACACACAACCTAATCCATTCGGTACTACACGGCAGTATAGACACAGTACTCCACTCAGTACTTAACGGCTGTATGCACACAGTACTCCAATGAGTACTACACGGCAGCACACACATCGTACTCCACTCAGTACTACACGGCAGTATACACACAGTACTCCACACAGTACTACACGGCAGTACACACACAGTAATCCCCTCAGGACTACACGGCAGTACACCCATCGTACTCCACTCAGTACTACACGGCAGTATACACACAGTACTCCACTCAGTACTACACGGCAGTATACACACAGTACTCCACTCAGTACTACACGGCAGTATAGACACAGTACTCCACTCTGTACTACACTTCAGTATACACACAGTAATCCACTCAGTACTACACGGCAATACAGCCATCGTACTCCACTCAGTACTACATGTCAGTACAGACAGAGTACTCCACTCGGTATTACCCGGCAGTATACACACAGTACTCCACTCGGGACTACACGGCAGTACACACATACCGTACTCCACTCAGCACTACACTGCAGTACACAAACCGTACTCCACCCAGTACTACACGGCAGTACACACACCATACTCCATTCGGTACTACGGCAGTACAGACACAGTACTCCACTCAGTAGTTAACGGCTGTATGCACACAGTGCTCCACTGAGTACTATATGTTAGTACAGACAACGTAGTCCACTCAGTACTACACGGCAGTGCACACAGAGTTCTCCACTCGGTACTACACGGCAGTACACACACACTATTCCACTCGGTACTACGCGGCAGTATACACACAGTACTCCACTCGGGACTACACGGCAGTACAGGCACTGTACTCCACTCAGTACTACACGGCAGGACAGGCACTGTACTCCACTCGGTACTACACGGCAGTACAGGCACTGTACTCCACTCAGTACTACACGGCAGTATGGGCACAGTACTCCACTCGGGACTACACGGCAGTACAGGCACTGTACTCCACTCGGTACTACACGGCAGTACAGGCACTGTACTCCACACAGTACTACACTGCACTATACACACAGTACTCCACTCGGGACTACACGGCAGTACATGCACCCTACTCTACTCAGTACTACACTGCACTATACACACAGTACACCACTGGGCACTACACGGCAGTACAGGCACTGTACACAACTCAGTACTACACGCCAGTACAAGCACTGTACTCCACTCGGTACTACATGGCAGTACAGGCACTTTACTCCAATCAGTACTACACGACAGTACAGGCACTGTACTCCACTCGGTACTACACGGCACTATACACACAGCACTCCACTCGGTACTACACGGCAGAACAGGCAATGTACTCTACTCAGTACTACACGGCAGTACACACACAGTCCCCCACTCGCTACTACACGGCAGTACAGGCACTGTACTCCACTCAGTAATACACGGCAGTATGCACACAGTACTCCACTCGGGACTACACGACAGTAAAGCCACTGTACTCCACTCGGTACTACACGGCAGTACAGGCACTGTACTCCACTCAGTACTACACTGCACTATACATACAGTACTCCACTCGGGACTACACGGCAGTACATGCACTGTACGCCACTCAGTACTACACTGCACTATACACACAGTACTCCACTCGGAACTACACGGCAGTACAGGCACTGTACTTCACTCAGTACTACACGGCAGTACAAGCACTGTACTCCACTCGGTACTACACGGCAGTACAGGCACTATTACTCCAATCAGTACTACACGGCAGTACAGCCACTGTACTCCACTCGGGACTACACGGCAGTACAGGCACTGTACTCCACTCAGTACTACACGGCAGTACAGGCACTGTACTCCACTCGGTACCACACGGCACTATACACACAGTACTCCACTCGGTACTACACGGCATTACATGCACTGTACTCAAATCAGTACTACACGGCAGTACAGGCACAGTACTCCACTCGGTACTACACGGCAGTACACCCACGGTACTCCACTCGGTACACAAGGCACTATACACACGGTACTCCACTCAGTACTACACGGCAGTACAGGCACAGTACTCCACTCACTACTACACGGCAGTACAGGCACTGTACTCCACTCGGTACTACACGGCAGTACACCCACGGTACTCCACTCGGTACTACACGGCACTATACAAACAGTACTCCACTCGGTACTACACGGCAGTACAGGTACTGTACTCCACTCAGAACTACACGGCAGTATGCACACAGTCCTCCACTCGGTACTACACGGCACTATACACACAGTACTCCACTCAGTACTACACGGCAGTATAAGCACTGTACTCCACTCGGTACTACACGGCAGTACAGGCACTGTACTCCAATCAGAGCTACACGGCAGTACAGGCTCTGTACTCCACTCGGGACTACACGGCAGTACAGGCAATGTACTCCACTCAGTACTACACGGCAGTACAGGTACTGTACTCCAATCAGTACTACACGGCAGTACAGGCACTGTACTCCACTCAGTACTACACGGCAGTACAGGCACTGTACTCCACTCAGTACTACACGGCAGTACAGGCACTGTACTCCACACGGTGTCCGGCTCCATGGCTAAGTGGTTAGCGTGCTGGCTTTTGGCCACAGGGGTCCCGGGTTCGATTCGGGCAGGGTCGGGAATTTTCACCATAATTTGTTAATTCCGCTGGCACTGGGGCTGGGAGTATGTGTCGTCATCATCACCATTTCATCCTCATCACGACGCGCAGGTCGCCTGCGGGAATCAAATCAAAAGGCCTGCATTTGGCGAGCCGAACTTGTCCTTGGGCACTCCCGGCACTAAAAGCCATACGCCATTTCATTTTACTCCACTCGGTACTACACGGCACTATACACACAGTACTCCACTCAGTACTACACGGCAATACAGGCACTGTACTCCACTCGGGACTACATGGCAGTACAGGCACTGTACTCCACTCAGTACTACACGGCAGTACAGGCACTGTACTCCACTCAGTACTACGCGGCAGTACAGGCACTGGAATCCACTCAGTACTACAAGGGAGTACAGGCACTGTACTCGAATCGGTACTACACGGCACTATACACACAGTACTCCACTCAGTACTACACGGCAGTACAGGACTCTACTCCACTCGGGACTACACGGCAGTACAGGCACTGTACCCCACTCAGTACTACACGGCAGAACAGGCACTGTACTCCACTCAGTACTACACGGCAGTACACCCACTGTATTCCACTCGGTACTACACGGCACTATACACACAGTACTCCACTCTGTACTACACGGCAGTACAGGCACAGTACTCCACTCACTACTACACGGCAGTACAGGCACTGTACTCCACTCGGGACTACCCGGCAGTACAGGCACTGTACTCCAAGCAGTACTACACGGCAGTACAGTCACTGTACTCCACTCGGTACTACACGGCACTATACACACAGTACTCCACTCGGTACTACACGGCAGTACAGGTACTGTACTCCACTCAGTACTACACGGCAGCATGCACACTGTACTCCACTCGGTACTACACGGCACTATACACACAGTACTCCACTCGGTACTACACGGCAATACAGGCACTGTACTCCACTCGGTACTTAACGGCACTATACACACAGTACTCCACTCGGTACTACACGGCAGTACATGCACTGTACTCCACTCGGTACTACGCCGCACTATACACACAGTACTCCACTCGGTAATACGCGACAGTACATGCACTGTACTCCACTCGGTACTACACGGCACTATACACACAGTATTCCACTCGGTACTACACGGCACTATACACACAGTACTCCACTCGGTACTACACTGCAATACAGGCACTGTACTCCACTCGGTACTACACGGCAATATACACACAGTACTCCACTCGGTACTACACGGCACTATACACACAGTACTCCACTCGGTACTACACGGCTGTACAGGCACAGTACTCCACTCACTACTACACGGCAGTACAGGCACTGTACTCCACTCGGGACTAACCGGCAGTACAGGCACTGTACTCCAAGCAGTACTACACGGCAGTACAGGCACTGTACTCCTCTCGGTACTACACGGCACTATACACACAGTACTCCACTCGGTACTACACGGCAGTACATGCACTGTACTCCACTCGGTACTACACTGCACTATACACACTGTACTCCACTCGGGACTACTCGGCTTTACAGGGACTGTACTCCACTCAGTACTACACGGCAGTATACACACAGTCCTCCACTCGGTACTACACGGCAGTACAGGCACTGTACTATACTCAGTACTACACGGCAGTACAGGTACTGTACTCCACTCAGCAGTACACTGCACTATACACACAGTACTCCACTCGGTACTACACGGCAGTACAGGCACTGTACTCCACTCAGCACTACACTGCACAATACACACAGTACTCCACTCATTACTACACGGCAGTATACACACTGTCTCCCACTCGGTTCTACACGGCAGTACAGGCACTGTACTCCACTCAGTACTACACGGCAGTATACACACAGTCCCCCACTCGGCACTACACGGCAGTACAGGCACTGTAATCCACTCAGTACTACACGGCATTATACACACAGTCCCCCACTCGGTACTACACGGCAGTACAGGTACTGTACTCCACTCAGTACTACACGGCAGTATGCACACAGTACTCCACTCAGTACTACACGGCAGTACAGGCACTGTACTACACTCAGTACTACACGGCAGTATACACATATTCCCCCACTCGGTACTACACGTCAGTACAGGCACTGTACCCCACTCAGTACTACACGGTAGCACAGGCACAGTACTCCACTCAGTACTACACGGCAGTACAGGCACTGTACTCCACTCGGGACTACATGGCAGTACAGGCACTGTACTCCACTCAGTACTACACGGCAGTACAGGCACTGTACTCCACTCAGTACTACACGGCAGTACAGGCACTGGAATCCACTCAGTACTATAAGGGAGTACAGGCACTGTACTCCACTCGGTACTACACGGCACTATACACACAGTAATCCACTCAGTACTACTCGGCAGTAGAGGCACTCTACTCCACTCGGGACTACACGGCAGTACAGGCACTGTACCCCACTCAGTACTACACGGCAGTACAGGCACTGTACTCCACTAAGTACTACACGGCAGTACACCCACAGTATTCCACTCGGTACTACACGGCACTATACACACAGTACTCCACTCTGTACTACACGGCAGTACAGGCACAGTACTCCACTCACTACTACACGGCAGTACAGGCACTGTACCCAACTCAGTACTACACGGCAGTACAGGCACTGTACTCCACTAAGTACTACACGGCAGTACACCCACTGTATTCCACTCGGTACTACACGGCACTATACACACAGTACTCCACTCTGTACTACACGGCAGTACAGGCACAGTACTCCACTCACTGCTACACGGCAGTACAGGCACTGTACTCCACTCGGGACTGCCCGGCAGTACAGGCACTGTACTCCAAGCAGTACTACACGGCAGTACAGGCACTGTACTCCACTCGGTACTACAGGGCACTATACACACAGTACTCCACTCGGTACTACAGGGCAGTACAGGTACTGTACTCCACTCAGTACTACACGGCAGCATGCACACAGTACTCCACTCGGTAATACACGGCACTATACACACAGTACTCCACTCGGTACTACACGGCAATACAGGCACTGTACTCCACTCGGTACTACACGGCACTATACACACAGTACTCCACTCGGTACTACACGGCAGTACATGCACTGTACACCACTCGGTACTACACCGCACTATACACACAGTACTCCACTCGGTAATAAACGACAGTACATGCACTCTACTCCACTCGGTACTACACGGCACTATACACACAGTACTCCACTCGGTATTACACGGCACTATACACACAGTACTCCACTCGGTGCTACACGGCAATACAGGCACTGTACTCCACTCGGTACTACACGGCACTATACACACAGTACTCCACTCGGTACTACACGGCACTATACACACAGTACTCCACTCGGTACTACACGGCAGTACAGGCACAGTACTCCACTAACTACTACACGGCAGTACAGGCAGTGTGCTCCACTCGGGACTACCCGTCAGTAGAGGCACTGTACTCCAAGCAGTACTACACGGCAGTACAGGCACTGTACTCCACTCGGTACTACACGGCACTATACACACAGTACTCCACTCGGTACTACACGGCAGTACATGCACTGTACTCCACTCGGTACTACACGGCAGTATGCACACAGTGCTCCACTCGGTACTACACGGCACTATACACTCAGTACTCCACTCGGTACTACACGGCAGTATAGGCACTGTACTCCACTCAGTACTACACGGCAGTATATACACAGTACTCCACTCGGTACTACATGGCAGTACAGGAATTGTACTCCACTCGGTACTACACGGCAGTATACACACAGTACTCCACTCGGGACAACATGGCAGTACAGGCAATGTACTCCACTCAGTACTACACGGCAGCACAGGCACTGTACTCCACTCAGTACTACACGGCACTATACAGAAAGTACTTCACTCGGTACTACACGGCAATACAGGCACTGTACTCCACTCAGTACTACACGGCAGTACAGGCACTGTACTCCACTCAGTACTACACTGCACTATACACACAGTACTCCACTCGGGACTGCACGGTAGTACAGGCACTGTACTCCACTTAGTACTACACGGCAGTACAGGCACTGTACTCCACTCGGTACTACACGGCACTATACACACAGTACTCCACTCGGGACTACACGGCAGTACAGGCACTGTACTCCACTCAGTACTACACGGCAGTACACCCATCGTACTCCACTCAGTACTACACGGCAGTATACACACAGTACTCCACTCAGTACTACACGGCAGTATACACACAGTACTCCACTCAGTACTACACGGCAGTATAGACACAGTACTCCACTCTGTACTAGACGGCAGTATACACACATTAATCCACTCAGTACTACACGGCAGTACAGCCATCGTAATCCACTCAGTACTACATGTCAGTACAGACAGAGTACTCCACTCGGTATTACCCGGCAGTATACACACAGTTCTCCACTCGGGACTACACGGCAGTACACACATACCGTACTCCTCTCAGCACTACACGGCAGTACACAAACCGTACTCCACCCAGTACTACACGGCAGTACACACACCATACTCCATTCGGTACTACACGGCAGTACAGACACAGTACTCCACTCAGTAGTTAACGGCTGTATGCACACAGTACTCCACTGAGTACTATATGTTAGTACAGACAACGTAATCCACTCAGTACTACACGGCAGTGCACACACAGTACTCCACTCGGTACTACACGGCAGTACACACACAGTATTCCACTCGGTACTACGCGGCAGTATACACACAGTACTCCACTCAGTACTACACGGCAGTACAGGCACTCTACTCCACTCGGGACTACACGGCAGTACAGGCACTGTACTCCACTCAGTACTACACGGCAGTACAGGCAGTGTACTCCAATCAGTACTACACGGCAGTACAGGCACTGTACTCCACTCGGGACTACACGGCAATACAGGCACTGTACTCCACTCAGTACTACACGGCAGTACAGGCACTGTACTCCACTCGGTACTACACGGCACTACACACACAGTACTCCACTCGGTACTACACGGCAGTACAGGCACTGTACTCCAATCACTACTACACGGCAGTACATGCACAGTACTCCACTCGGGACTACACGGCAGTACAGGCACTGTACTCCACTCGGTACTACACGGCACTATGCACACAGTACTCCACTCAGTACTACACGGCAGTACAGGCACTCTACTCCACTCGGGACTACACGGAAGTACAGGCACTGTACTCCACTCAGTACTACACGGCAGTACAGGCAGTGTACTCCATTCAGTACTACACGGCAGTACAGGCACTGTACTCCACTCGGGACTACACGGCAGTACAGGCACTGTACTCCACTCAGTACTACACGGCAGTACAGGCACTGTACTCCACTCGGTACTACACGGCACTACACACACAGTTCTTCACTCGGTACTACACGGCAGTACAGGCACTGTACTCCACTCGGTACTACACGGCACTATACACACAGTACTCCATTCGGGACTACACGGCAGTACATGCACTGTACTCCACTCGGTACTACACGGCAGTACAGGCACTGTACTCTACTCAGTACTACACGGCAGTACAGGGACTGTACTCCACTCAGTACTACACGGCAGTACACCAACTGTACTCCACTCGGTACTACACGGCACTATACACACAGTACTCCACTCAGTACTACACGGCAGTACAGGCACTGTACTCCACTCAGTACTACACGGCAGTACAGGCACTGTACTCCACTCAGTACTACACGGCAGTATACACACAGTCCCCCACTGGGTACTTCACGGCAGTACAGGCACTGTACTATACTCAGTACTACACGGCAGTACAGGTACTGTACTCCACTCAGCACTACACTGCACTATACACACGGTATTCCACTCGGGACTACACGGCAGTACAGGCACTGTACTACACCCAGTACTACACGGAAGTATAGACACAGTACTACACTCAGTACTACACGGCAGTATAGACACAGTACTACACTCAGTACTACACGGCAGTATAGACACAGTACTACACCCAGTACTACACGGCAGTATACACACAGTACTACACCCAGTACTACACGGCAGTATAGACACAGTACTACACCCAGTACTACACGGCAGTATACACACAGTACTACACCCAGTACTACACGCCAGTACACACAACCTAATCCATTCGGTACTACACGGCAGTATAGACACAGTACTCCACTCAGTACTTAACGGCTGTATGCACACAGTACTCCAATGAGTACTACACGGCAGCACACACATCGTACTCCACTCAGTACTACACGGCAGTATACACACAGTACTCCACACAGTACTACACGGCAGTACACACACAGTAATCCCCTCAGGACTACACGGCAGTACACCCATCGTACTCCACTCAGTACTACACGGCAGTATACACAGAGTACTCCACTCAGTACTACACGGCAGTATACACACAGTACTCCACTCAGTACTACACGGCAGTATAGACACAGTACTCCACTCTGTACTACACTTCAGTATACACACAGTAATCCACTCAGTACTACACGGCAATACAGCCATCGTACTCCACTCAGTACTACATGTCAGTACAGACAGAGTACTCCACTCGGTATTACCCGGCAGTATACACACAGTACTCCACTCGGGACTACACGGCAGTACACACATACCGTACTCCACTCAGCACTACACGGCAGTACACAAACCGTACTCCACCCAGTACTACACGGCAGTACACACACCATACTCCATTCGGTACTACGGCAGTACAGACACAGTACTCCACTCAGTAGTTAACGGCTGTATGCACACAGTGCTCCACTGAGTACTATATGTTAGTACAGACAACGTAATCCACTCAGTACTACACGGCAGTGCACACAGAGTACTCCACTCGGTACTACACGGCAGTACACACACAGTATTCCACTCGGTACTACGCGGCAGTATACACACAGTACTCCACTCGGGACTACACGGCAGTACAGGCACTGTACTCCACTCAGTACTACACGGCAGGACAGGCACTGTACTCCACTCGGTACTACACGGCAGTACAGGCACTGTACTCCACTCAGTACTACACGGCAGTATGGGCACAGTACTCCACTCGGGACTACACGGCAGTACAGGCACTGTACTCCACTCGGTACTACACGGCAGTACAGGCACTGTACTCCACACAGTACTACACTGCACTATACACACAGTACTCCACTCGGGACTACACGGCAGTACATGCACCCTACTCCACTCAGTACTACACTGCACTATACACACAGTACACCACTGGGCACTACACGGCAGTACAGGCACTGTACACAACTCAGTACTACACGCCAGTACAAGCACTGTACTCCACTCGGTACTACATGGCAGTACAGGCACTTTACTCCAATCAGTACTACACGACAGTACAGGCACTGTACTCCACTCGGTACTACACGGCACTATACACACAGCACTCCACTCGGTACTACACGGCAGAACAGGCAATGTACTCTACTCAGTACTACACGGCAGTACACACACAGTCCCCCACTCGCTACTACACGGCAGTACAGGCACTGTACTCCACTCAGTAATACACGGCAGTATGTACACAGTACTCCACTCGGGACTACACGGCAGTAAAGCCACTGTACTCCACTCGGTACTACACGGCAGTACAGGCACTGTACTCCACTCAGTACTACACTGCACTATACATACAGTACTCCACTCGGGACTACACGGCAGTACATGCACTGTACGCCACTCAGTACTACACTGCACTATACACACAGTACTCCACTCGGCACTACACGGCAGTACAGGCACTGTACTTCACTCAGTACTACACGGCAGTACAAGCACTGTACTCCACTCGGTACTACACGGCAGTACAGGCACTATTACTCCAATCAGTACTACACGGCAGTACAGCCACTGTACTCCACTCGGGACTACACGGCAGTACAGGCACTGTACTCCACTCAGTACTACACGGCAGTACAGGCACTGTACTCCACTCGGTACCACACGGCACTATACACACAGTACTCCACTCGGTACTACACGGCATTACATGCACTGTACTCAAATCAGTACTACACGGCAGTACAGGCACAGTACTCCACTCGGTACTACACGGCAGTACACCCACGGTACTCCACTCGGTACACAAGGCACTATACACACGGTACTCCACTCAGTACTACACGGCAGTACAGGCACAGTACTCCACTCACTACTACACGGCAGTACAGGCACTGTACTCCACTCGGTACTACACGGCAGTACACCCACGGTACTCCACTCGGTACTACACGGCACTATACAAACAGTACTCCACTCGGTACTACACGGCAGTACAGGTACTGTACTCCACTCAGAACTACACGGCAGTATGCACACAGTCCTCCACTCGGTACTACACGGCACTATACACACAGTACTCCACTCGGTACTACACGGCAATACAGGCACTGTACTCCACTCGGTAATACACGGCACTATACACACAGTACTCCACTCGGTACTACACGGCAGTACATGCAATGTACTCCACTCGGTACTACACCGCACTATACACACAGTACTCCACTCGGTACTACACGGAAGTATATGAACTGTACTCCACTCGGTACTACACGGCACTATACAAACAGTACTCCACTCGGTACTACACGGCAGTACATACACTATACTCCTCTCAGTACTACACGGCAGTATGCACACAGTACACCACTCGGTATTACACGGCAGTACAGGCACTGAACTCCACTCGGTACTACACGGCACTATACACACAGTACTCCACTCGGTACTACACGGCAGTACAAGCACTGTACTCCACTCGGTAATACACGGTAGTATACACACAGTCCCCCACTCGGTACTACACGGCATTACAGGCACTGTACTCCACCCAGTACTACACGGCAGTACAGGCACTGTACTCCACTCAGTACTACACGGCAGTACAGGCACTGTACTCCACTCAGTACTACACGGCAGTATACACACAGTCCCCCACTCGGTACTACACGGCAGTACAGGCACTGTACTCCACTCAGTACTACACGGCAGTATACACACAGTCCCCCACTCGGTACTACAAGGCGGTACAGGTACTGTACTCCACTCAGAACTACACTGCACTATACACACAGTAGTCCGCTCGGGACTACTCGCCAGTACTGGTACTGTACTCCACTCAGTACTACACGGCAGTATACACACAGACCCCCACTGGGTACTTCACGGCAGTACAGGCACTGTACTATACACAGTACTACACGGCAGTACAGGTACTGTACTCCATTCAGCACTACACTGAACTATACACACAGTATTCCACTCGGGACTACACGGCAGTACAGGCACTGTACTCCACTCAGTACTACACGGCAGTATGCACACAGTACTCCACTCGGGACTACATGGCAGTACAGGCACTGTACTCCACTCGGTACTACACGGCAGTACAGGCACTGTACTCCACTCAGCACTACACTGCACTATACACACAGTACTCCACTCGGGACTACACGGCAGTACATGCACTGTACTCCACTCAGTACTACACTGCACTATACACACAGTACTCCACTCGGCACTACACGGCAGTACAGGCACTGAACCCCACTCAGTACTACACGGCAGTATAAGCACTGTACTCCACTCGGTACTACACGGCAGTACAGGCACTGTACTCCAATCAGAACTACACGGCAGTACAGGCACTGTACTCCACTCGGGACTGCACGGCAGTACAGGCACTGTACTCCACTCAGTACTACACGGCAGTACAGGTACTGTACTCCAATCAGTACTACACGGCAGTACAGGCACTGTACTCCACTCAGTACTACACGGCAGTACAGGCACTGTACTCCACTCACTTCTACACGGCAGTACAGGCACTGTACTCCACTCGGTGTCCGGCTCCATGGCTAAGTGGTTAGCGTGCTGGCTTTTGGCCACAGGGGTCCCGGGTTCGATTCAGGCAGGGTCGGGAATTTTCACCATAATTGGTTAATTCCGCTGGCACTGGGGCTGGGAGTATGTGTCGTCATCATCACCATTTCATCCTCATCACGACGCGCAGGTCGCCTACGGGAGTCAAATCAAAAGGCCTGCATTTGGCGAGCCGAACTTGTCCTTGGGCACTCCCGGCACTAAAAGCCATACGCCATTTCATTTTACTCCACTCGGTACTACACGGCACTATACACACAGTACTCCACTCAGTACTACACGGCAGTACAGGCACTGTACTCCACTCAGTACACAACGGCAGTACAGGCACTGGAATCCACTCAGTACTATAAGGGAGTACAGGCACTGTACTCCACTCGGTACTACACGGCACTATACACACAGTACTCCACTCAGTACTACACGGCAGTACAGGCACTGTACTCCACTCGGTACTACACGGCACTATACACACAGTACTCCACTCAGTACTACACGGCAGTACAGGCACTCTACTCCACTCGGGACTACACGGCAGTACAGGCACTGTACCCCACTCGGTACTACACGAACTATACACACCGTCCCCCACGCGGTACTACACGGCAATACAGGCACTGTACACCACCCAGTACTACACGGCAGTACAGGCACTGTAATCCACTCAGTACTACACGGCAATACAGGCACTGTACGCCACTCAGTACTACACTGCACTATAGACACAGTACTCCACTCGGGACTACACGGGAGTACAGGCACTGTACTACACTCAGTACTACACGGCAGTACAGACACTGTAATCCACTCAGTACTACACGGCAGTACAGGCACTGTACACCACTCAGTACTACACTGCACTATAGACACAGTACTCCACTCGGGACTACACGGGAGTACAGGCAATGTACTACACACAGTACTACACGGCAGTACAGGCACTGTACTCCACTCGGTACTACACGGTACTATACACACAGTACTCCATTCGGGAGTACACGGCAGTACAGGCATTGTACTCCACTCAGTACTACACGGCAGTACAGGCACTGTCCTCCACTCAGAACTACACGGCAGTACATGCACTGTACTCCACTCGGTACTACACGGCACTATACACACAGTACTCCACTCTGGACTACACGGCAGTACAGGCACTGTACTCCACTCAGTACTACACGGCAGTACAGGCACTGTACTCCACTCGGGACTACACGGCAGTACAGGCACTGTACTCCACTCAGTACTACACTGCAGTACATGCACTGTACTCCACTCGGTACTACACGGCACTATGCACACAGTACTCAACTCAGTACTACACGGCAGTACAGGCAATCTACTCCACTCGGGACTACGCGGCAGTACAGGCACTGTACTCCACTCAGTACTACACGGCAGTACAGGCAGTGTACTCCAATCAGTACTACACGGCAGTACAGGCATTGTACTCCACTCGGGACTACACGGCAGTACAGGCACTGTACTCCACTCAGTACTACACGGCAGTACAGGCACTGTACTCCACTCGGTACCACACGGCACTACACACACAGTACTCCACTCGGTACTACACGGCAGTACAGGCACTGTACTCCACTCGGTACTACACGGCACTATACACACAGTACTCCATTCGGGACTACACGGCAGTACATGCACTGTACTCCACTCGGTACTACACGGCAGTACAGGCACTGTGCTCTACTCAGTACTACACGGCAGTACAGGCACTGTACTCCACTCAGTACTACACGGCAGTACACCAACTGTACTCCACTCGGTACTACACGGCACTATACACACAGTACTCCACTCAGTACTACACGGCAGTACAGGCACAGTACTCCACTCACTACTACACGGCAGTACAGGCACTGTACTCCACTCGGGACTACACGGCAGTACAGGAACTCTACTCCACTCAGTACTACACGGCAGTACAGGCACTGTACTCCAATCGGTACTACACGGCACTATACACTCAGTACTCCACTCGGTAATACACGGCAGTACATACCCTGTACTCCACTCGGTACTACACGGCACTATACACACAATACTCCAATCGGTACTACACGGCAGTACAGGCACTGTACTCCACTCAGTACTACACGGCAGTATGCACACCGTACTCCACTCGGTACTACACGGCACTTCACACACAGTACTCCACTCGGTACTACATGGCAGTACAGGAACTGTACTCCACTCGGTACTACACGGCAGTATGCACATAGTACTCCACTCGGGACTACACGGCAGTACAGGCACTGTACTCCACTCAGTACTACACGGCAGTATACACACAGTCCCCCACTCGGTACTACACGGCAGTACAGGCACTGTACTCCACTCAGTACTACACGGCAGTATACACACAGTCCCCCACTCGGTACTACAAGGCCGTACAGGTACTGTACTCCACTCAGTACTACACGGCAGCATGCACACTGTACTCCACTCGGGACTACCCGGCAGTACAGGCACTGTACCCCACTCAGTACTACACGGCAGAACAGGCACTGTACTCCACTCAGTACTACACGGCAGTACACCCACTGTTACCACTCGGTACTACACGGCACTATACACACAGTACTCCACTCTGTACTACACGGCAGTACAGGCACAGTACTCCACTCACTACTACACGGCAGTACAGGCACTGTACTCCACTCGGGACTACCCGGCAGTACAGGCACTGTACTCCAAGCAGTACTACACGGCAGTACAGTCACTGTACTCCACTCGGTACTACACGGCACTATACACACAGTACTCCACTCGGTACTACACGGCAGTACAGGTACTGTACTCCACTCAGTACTACACGGCAGCATGCACACTGTACTCCACTCGGTACTACACGGCACTATACACACAGTACTCCACTCGGTACTACACGGCAATACAGGCACTGTACTCCACTCAGTACTACACGGCAGTATACACACAGTCCCCCACTCGGTACTACAAGGCCGTACAGGTACTGTACTCCACTCAGTACTACACGGCAGCATGCACACTCTACTCCACTCGGGACTACACGGCAGTACAGGCACTGTACCCCACTCAGTACTACACGGCAGAACAGGCACTGTACTCCACTCAGTACTACACGGCAGTACACCCACTGTTACCACTCGGTACTACACGGCACTATACACACAGTACTCCACTCTGTACTACACGGCAGTACAGGCACAGTACTCCACTCACTACTACACGGCAGTACAGGCACTGTACTCCACTCGGGACTACCCGGCAGTACAGGCACTGTACTCCAAGCAGTACTACACGGCAGTACAGTCACTGTACTCCACTCGGTACTACACGGCACTATACACACAGTACTCCACTCGGTACTACACGGCAGTACAGGTACTGTACTCCACTCAGTACTACACGGCAGCATGCACACTGTACTCCACTCGGTACTACACGGCACTATACACACAGTACTCCACTCGGTACTACACGGCAATACAGGCACTGTACTCCACTCGGTACTTAACGGCACTATACACACAGTACTCCACTCGGTACTACACGGCAGTACATGCACTGTACTCCACTCGGTACTACACCGCACTATACACACAGTACTCCACTCGGTAATACGCGACAGTACATGCACTGTACTCCACTCGGTACTACACGGCACTATACACACAGTATTCCACTCGGTACTACACGGCACTATACACACAGTACTCCACTCGGTACTACACTGCAATACAGCCACTTTACTCCACTCGGTACTACACGGGAATATACACACAGTACTCCACTCGGTACTACACGGCACTCTACACACAGTACTCCACTCGGTACTACACGGCTGTACAGGCACAGTACTCCACTCACTACTACACGGCAGTACAGGCACTGTACTCCACTCGGGACTAACCGGCAGTACAGGCACTGTACTCCAAGCAGTACTACACGGCAGTACAGGCACTGTACTCCTCTCGGTACTACACGGCACTATACACACAGTACTCCACTCGGTACTACACGGCAGTACATGCACTGTACTCCACTCGGTACTACACTGCACTATACACACTGTACTCCACTCGGGACTACTCGGCTTTACAGGGACTGTACTCCACTCAGTACTACACGGCAGTATACACACAGTCCTCCACTCGGTACTACACGGCAGTACAGGCACTGTACTATACTCAGTACTACACGGCAGTACAGGTACTGTACTCCACTCAGCAGTACACTGCACTATACACACAGTACTCCACTCGGTACTACACGGCAGTACAGGCACTGTACTCCACTCAGCACTACACTGCACAATACACACAGTACTCCACTCATTACTACACGGCAGTATACACACTGTCTCCCACTCGGTTCTACACGGCAGTACAGGCACTGTACTCCACTCAGTACTACACGGCAGTATACACACAGTCCCCCACTCGGCACTACACGGCAGTACAGGCACTGTAATCCACTCAGTACTACACGGCATTATACACACAGTCCCCCACTCGGTACTACACGGCAGTACAGGTACTGTACTCCACTCAGTACTACACGGCAGTATGCACACAGTACTCCACTCAGTACTACACGGCAGTACAGGCACTGTACTACACTCAGTACTACACGGCAGTATACACATATTCCCCCACTCGGTACTACACGTCAGTACAGGCACTGTACCCCACTCAGTACTACACGGTAGCACAGGCACAGTACTCCACTCAGTACTACACGGCAGTACAGGCACTGTACTCCACTCGGGACTACATGGCAGTACAGGCACTGTACTCCACTCAGTACTACACGGCAGTACAGGCACTGTACTCCACTCAGTACTACACGGCAGTACAGGCACTGGAATCCACTCAGTACTATAAGGGAGTACAGGCACTGTACTCCACTCGGTACTACACGGCACTATACACACAGTAATCCACTCAGTACTACTCGGCAGTAGAGGCACTCTACTCCACTCGGGACTACACGGCAGTACAGGCACTGTACCCCACTCAGTACTACACGGCAGTACAGGCACTGTACTCCACTAAGTACTACACGGCAGTACACCCACTGTATTCCACTCGGTACTACACGGCACTATACACACAGTACTCCACTCTGTACTACACGGCAGTACAGGCACAGTACTCCACTCACTACTACACGGCAGTACAGGCACTGTACCCCACTCAGTACTACAGGGCAGTACAGGTACTGTACTCCACTCAGTACTACACGGCAGCATGCACACAGTACTCCACTCGGTAATACACGGCACTATACACACAGTACTCCACTCGGTACTACACGGCAATACTGGCACTGTACTCCACTCGGTACTACACGGCACTATACACACAGTACTCCACTCGGTACTACACGGCAGTACATGCACTGTACACCACTCGGTACTACACCGCACTATACACACAGTACTCCACTCGGTAATAAACGACAGTACATGCACTCTACTCCACTCGGTACTACACGGCACTATACACACAGTACTCCACTCGGTATTACACGGCACTATACACACAGTACTCCACTCGGTACTACACGGCAATACAGGCACTGTACTCCATTCGGTACTACACGGCACTATACACACAGTACTCCACTCGGTACTACACGGCACTATACACACAGTACTCCACTCGGTACTACACGGCAGTACAGGCACAGTACTCCACTCACTACTACACGGCAGTACAGGCAGTGTGCTCCACTCGGGACTACCCGTCAGTAGAGGCACTGTACTCCAAGCAGTACTACACGGCAGTACAGGCACTGTACTCCACTCGGTACTACACGGCACTATACACACAGTACTCCACTCGGTACTACACGGCAGTACATGCACTGTACTCCACTCGGTACTACACGGCAGTATGCACACAGTGCTCCACTCGGTACTACACGGCACTATACACTCAGTACTCCACTCGGTACTACACGGCAGTATAGGCACTGTACTCCACTCAGTACTACACGGCAGTATATACACAGTACTCCACTCGGTACTACATGGCAGTACAGGAATTGTACTCCACTCGGTACTACACGGCAGTATACACACAGTACTCCACTCGGGACAACATGGCAGTACATGCAATGTACTCCACTCAGTACTACACGGCAGCACAGGCACTGTACTCCACTCAGTACTACACGGCACTATACAGAAAGTACTTCACTCGGTACTACACGGCAATACAGGCACTGTACTCCACTCAGTACTACACGGCAGTACAGGCACTGTACTCCACTCAGTACTACACTGCACTATACACACAGTACTCCACTCGGGACTGCACGGTAGTACAGGCACTGTACTCCACTTAGTACTACACGGCAGTACAGGCACTGTACTCCACTCGGTACTACACGGCACTATACACACAGTACTCCGCTCGGGACTACAGGGCAGTACAGGCACTGTACTCCACTCAGTACTACACGGCAGTACACCCATCGTACTCCACTCAGTACTACACGGCAGTATACACACAGTACTCCACTCAGTACTACACGGCAGTATACACACAGTACTCCACTCAGTACTACACGGCAGTATAGACACAGTACTCCACTCTGTACTAGACGGCAGTATACACACATTAATCCACTCAGTACTACACGGCAGTACAGCCATCGTAATCCACTCAGTACTACATGTCAGTACAGACAGAGTACTCCACTCGGTATTACCCGGCAGTATACACACAGTTCTCCACTCGGGACTACACGGCAGTACACACATACCGTACTCCACTCAGCACTACACGGCAGTACACAAACCGTACTCCACCCAGTACTACACGGCAGTACACACACCATACTCCATTCGGTACTACACGGCAGTACAGACACAGTACTCCACTCAGTAGTTAACGGCTGTATGCACACAGTACTCCACTGAGTACTATATGTTAGTACAGACAACGTAATCCACTCAGTACTACACGGCAGTGCACACACAGTACTCCACTCGGTACTACACGGCAGTACACACACAGTATTCCACTCGGTACTACGCGGCAGTATACAGACAGTACTCCACTCAGTACTACACGGCAGTACAGGCACTCTACTCCACTCGGGACTACACGGCAGTACAGGCACTGTACTCCACTCAGTACTACACGGCAGTACAGGCAGTGTACTCCAATCAGTACTACACGGCAGTACAGGAACTGTACTCCACTCGGGACTACACGGCAGTACAGGCACTGTACTCCACTCAGTACTACACGGCAGTACAGGCACTGTACTCCACTCGGTACTACACGGCACTACACACACAGTACTCCACTTGGTACTACACGGCAGTACAGGCACTGTACTCCAATCACTACTACACGGCAGTACATGCACAGTACTCCACTCGGGACTACACGGCAGTACAGGCACTGTACTCCACTCGGTACTACACGGCACTATGCACACAGTACTCCACTCAGTACTACACGGCAGTACAGGCACTCTACTCCACTCGGGACTACACGGAAGTACAGGCACTGTACTCCACTCAGTACTACACGGCAGTACAGGCAGTGTACTCCAATCAGTACTACACGGCAGTACAGGCACTGTACTCCACTCGGGACTACACGGCAGTACAGGCACTGTACTCCACTCAGTACTACACGGCAGTACAGGCACTGTACTCCACTCGGTACTACACGGCACTACACACACAGTTCTTCACTCGGTACTACACGGCAGTACAGGCACTGTACTCCACTCGGTACTACACGGCACTATACGCACAGTACTCCATTCGGGACTACACGGCAGTACATGCACTGTACTCCACTCGGTACTACACGGCAGTACAGGCACTGTACTCTACTCAGTACTACACGGCAGTACAGGGACTGTACTCCACTCAGTACTACACGGCAGTACACCAACTGTACTCCACTCGGTACTACACGGCACTATACACACAGTACTCCACTCAGTACTACACGGCAGTACAGGCACTGTACTCCACTCAGTACTACACGGCAGTACAGGCACTGTACTCCACTCAGTACTACACGGCAGTATACGCACAGTCCCCCACTCGGTACTACACGGCAGTACAGGCACTGTACTCCACTCAGTACTACACGGCAGTATACACACAGTACTCCGCTCGGGACTACTCGCCAGTACAGGTACTGTACTCCACTCAGTACTACACGGCAGTATACACACAGTCCCCCACTGGGTACTTCACGGCAGTACAGGCACTGTACTATACTCAGTACTACACGGCAGTACAGGTACTGTACTCCACTCAGCACTACACTGCACTATACACACGGTATTCCACTCGGGACTACACGGCAGTACAGGCACTGTACTACACCCAGTACTACACGGAAATATAGACACAGTACTACACTCAGTACTACACGGCAGTATAGACACAGTACTACACTCAGTACTACACGGCAGTATAGACACAGTACTACACCCAGTACTACACGGCAGTATACACACAGTACTACACCCAGTACTACACGGCAGTATAGACACAGTACTACACCCAGTACTACACGGCAGTATACACACAGTACTACACCCAGTACTACACGCCAGTACACACAACCTAATCCATTCGGTACTACACGGCAGTATAGACACAGTACTCCACTCAGTACTTAACGGCTGTATGCACACAGTACTCCAATGAGTACTACACGGCAGCACACACATCGTACTCCACTCAGTACTACACGGCAGTATACACACAGTACTCCACACAGTACTACACGGCAGTACACACACAGTAATCCCCTCAGGACTACACGGCAGTACACCCATCGTACTCCACTCAGTACTACACGGCAGTATACACACAGTACTCCACTCAGTACTACACGGCAGTATACACACAGTACTCCACTCAGTACTACACGGCAGTATAGACACAGTACTCCACTCTGTACTACACTTCAGTATACACACAGTAATCCACTCAGTACTACACGGCAATACAGCCATCGCACTCCACTCAGTACTACATGTCAGTACAGACAGAGTACTCCACTCGGTATTACCCGGCAGTATACACACAGTACTCCACTCGGGACTACACGGCAGTACACACATACCGTACTCCACTCAGCACTACACGGCAGTACACAAACCGTACTCCACCCAGTACTACACGGCAGTACACACACCATACTCCATTCGGTACTACGGCAGTACAGACACAGTACTCCACTCAGTAGTTAACGGCTGTATGCACACAGTGCTCCACTGAGTACTATATGTTAGTACAGACAACGTAATCCACTCAGTACTACACGGCAGTGCACACAGAGTACTCCACTCGGTACTACACGGCAGTACACACACAGTATTCCACTCGGTACTACGCGGCAGTATACACACAGTACTCCACTCGGGACTACACGGCAGTACAGGCACTGTACTCCACTCAGTACTACACGGCAGGACAGGCACTGTACTCCACTCGGTACTACACGGCAGTACAGGCACTGTACTCCACTCAGTACTACACGGCAGTATGGGCACAGTACTCCACTCGGGACTACGCGGCAGTACAGGCACTGTACTCCACTCGGTACTACACGGCAGTACAGGCACTGTACTCCACACAGTACTACACTGCACTATACACACAGTACTCCACTCGGGACTACACGGCAGTACATGCACCCTACTCCACTCAGTACTACACTGCACTATACACACAGTACACCACTGGGCACTACACGGCAGTACAGGCACTGTACACAACTCAGTACTACACGCCAGTACAAGCACTGTACTCCACTCGGTACTACATGGCAGTACAGGCACTTTACTCCAATCAGTACTACACGACAGTACAGGCACTGTACTCCACTCGGTACTACACGGCACTATACACACAGCACTCCACTCGGTACTACACGGCAGAACAGGCAATGTACTCTACTCAGTACTACACGGCAGTACACACACAGTCCCCCACTCGCTACTACACGGCAGTACAGGCACTGTACTCCACTCAGTAATACACGGCAGTATGCACACAGTACTCCACTCGGGACTACACGGCAGTAAAGCCACTGTACTCCACTCGGTACTACACGGCAGTACAGGCACTGTACTCCACTCAGTACTACACTGCACTATACATACAGTACTCCACTCGGGACTACACGGCAGTACATGCACTGTACGCCACTCAGTACTACACTGCACTATACACACAGTACTCCACTCGGCACTACACGGCAGTACAGGCACTGTACTTCACTCAGTACTACACGGCAGTACAAGCACTGTACTCCACTCGGTACTACACGGCAGTACAGGCACTATTACTCCAATCAGTACTACACGGCAGTACAGCCACTGTACTCCACTCGGGACTACACGGCAGTACAGGCACTGTACTCCACTCAGTACTACACGGCAGTACAGGCACTGTACTCCACTCGGTACCACACGGCACTATACACACAGTACTCCACTCGGTACTACACGGCATTACATGCACTGTACTAAAATCAGTACTACACGGCAGTACAGGCACCGTACTCCACTCGGTACTACACGGCAGTACACCCACGGTACTCCACTCGGTACACAAGGCACTATACACACGGTACTCCACTCAGTACTACACGGCAGTACAGGCACAGTACTCCACTCACTACTACACGGCAGTACAGGCACTGTACTCCACTCGGTACTACACGGCAGTACACCCACGGTACTCCACTCGGTACTACACGGCACTATACAAACAGTACTCCACTCGGTACTACACGGCAGTACAGGTACTGTACTCCACTCAGAACTACACGGCAGTATGCACACAGTCCTCCACTCGGTACTACACGGCACTATACACACAGTACTCCACTCGGTACTACACGGCAATACAGGCACTGTACTCCACTCGGTAATACACGGCACTATACACACAGTACTCCACTCGGTACTACACGGCAGTACATGCAATGTACTCCACTCGGTACTACACCGCACTATACACACAGTACTCCACTCGGTACTACACGGAAGTATATGAACTGTACTCCACTCGGTACTACACGGCACTATACAAACAGTACTCCACTCGGTACTACACGGCAGTACAGGCACTATACTCCTCTCAGTACTACACGGCAGTATGCACACAGTACACCACTCGGTATTACACGGCAGTACAGGCACTGAACTCCACTCGGTACTACACGGCACTATACACACAGTACTCCACTCGGTACTACACGGCAGTACAAGCACTGTACTCCACTCGGTAATACACGGTAGTATACACACAGTCCCCCACTCGGTACTACACGGCATTACAGGCACTGTACTCCACCCAGTACTACACGGCAGTACAGGCACTGTACTCCACTCAGTACTACACGGCAGTACAGCACTGTACTCCACTCAGTACTACACGGCAGTATACACACAGTCCCCCACTCGGTACTACACGGCAGTACAGGCACTGTACTCCACTCAGTACTATACGGCAGTATACACACAGTCCCCCACTCGGTACTACAAGGCGGTACAGGTACTGTACTCCACTCAGAACTACACTGCACTATACACACAGTAGTCCGCTCGGGACTACTCGCCAGTACAGGTACTGTACTCCACTCAGTACTACACGGCAGTATACACACAGTCCCCCACTGGGTACTTCACGGCAGTACAGGCACTGTACTATACTCAGTACTACACGGCAGTACAGGTACTGTACTCCATTCAGCACTACACTGAACTATACACACAGTATTCCACTCGGGACTACACGGCAGTACAGGCACTGTACTCCACTCAGTACTACACGGCAGTATGCACACAGTACTCCACTCGGGACTACATGGCAGTACAGGCACTGTACTCCACTCGGTACTACACGGCAGTACAGGCACTGTACTCCACTCAGCACTACACTGCACTTTACACACAGTACTCCACTCGGGACTACACGGCAGTACATGCACTGTACTCCACTCAGTACTACACTGCACTATACACACAGTACTCCACTCGGCACTACACGGCAGTACAGGCACTGAACCCCACTCAGTACTACACGGCAGTATAAGCACTGTACTCCACTCGGTACTACACGGCAGTACAGGCACTGTACTCCAATCAGAACTACACGGCAGTACAGGCACTGTACTCCACTCGGGACTGCACGGCAGTACAGGCACTGTACTCCACTCAGTACTACACGGCAGTACAGGTACTGTACTCCAATCAGTACTACACGGCAGTACAGGCACTGTACTCCACTCACTTCTACACGGCAGTACAGGCACTGTACTCCACTCGGTGTCCGGCTCCATGGCTAAGTGGTTAGCGTGCTGGCTTTTGGCCACAGGGGTCCCGGGTTCGATTCGGGCAGGGTCGGGAATTTTCACCATAATTGGTTAATTCCGCTGGCACTGGGGCTGGGAGTATGTGTCGTCATCATCACCATTTCATCCTCATCACGACGCGCAGGTCGCATACGGGAGTCAAATCAAAAGGCCTGCATTTGGCGAGCCGAACTTGTCCTTGGGCACTCCCGGCACTAAAAGCCATACGCCATTTCATTTTACTCCACTCGGTACTACACGGCACTATACACACAGTACTCCACTCAGTACTACACGGCAGTACAGGCACTGTACTCCACTCAGTACACAACGGCAGTACAGGCACTGGAATCCACTCAGTACTATAAGGGAGTACAGGCACTGTACTCCACTCGGTACTACACGGCACTATACACACAGTACTCCACTCAGTACTACACGGCAGTACAGGCACTGTACTCCACTCGGTACTACACGGCACTATACACACAGTACTCCACTCAGTACTACACGGCAGTACAGGCACTCTACTCCACTCGGGACTACACGGCAGTACAGGCACTGTACCCCACTCGGTACTACACGAACTATACACACCGTCCCCCACGCGGTACTACACGGCAATACAGGCACTGTACACCACCCAGTACTACACGGCAGTACAGGCACTGTAATCCACTCAGTACTACACGGCAATACAGGCACTGTACACCACTCAGTACTACACTGCACTATAGACACAGTACTCCACTCGGGACTACACGGGAGTACAGGCACTGTACTACACTCAGTACTACACGGCAGTACAGACACTGTAATCCACTCAGTACTACACGGCAGTACAGGCACTGTACACCACTCAGTACTACACTGCACTATAGACACAGTACTCCACTCGGGACTACACGGGAGTACAGGCAATGTACTACACTCAGTACTACACGGCAGTACAGGCACTGTACTCCACTCGGTACTACACGGTACTATACACACAGTACTCCATTCGGGAGTACACGGCAGTACAGGCATTGTACTCCACTCAGTACTACACGGCAGTACAGGCACTGTCCTCCACTCAGAACTACACGGCAGTACAGGCACTGTACTCCACTCGGTACTACACGGCACTATACACACAGTACTCCACTCGGGACTACACGGCAGTACAGGCACTGTACTCCACTCAGTACTACACGGCAGTACAGGCACTGTACTCCACTCGGGACTACACGGCAGTACAGGCACTGTACTCCACTCAGTACTACACGGCAGTACATGCACTGTACTCCACTCGGTACTACACGGCACTATGCACACAGTACTCAACTCAGTACTACACGGCAGTACAGGCAATCTACTCCACTCGGGACTACGCGGCAGTACAGGCACTGTACTCCACTCAGTACTACACGGCAGTACAGGCAGTGTACTCCAATCAGTACTACACGGCAGTACAGGCATTGTACTCCACTCGGGACTACACGGCAGTACAGGCACTGTACTCCACTCAGTACTACACGGCAGTACAGGCACTGTACTCCACTCGGTACCACACGGCACTACACACACAGTACTCCACTCGGTACTACACGGCAGTACAGGCACTGTACTCCACTCGGTACTACACGGCACTATACACACAGTACTCCATTCGGGACTACACGGCAGTACATGCACTGTACTCCACTCGGTACTACACGGCAGTACAGGCACTGTGCTCTACTCAGTACTACACGGCAGTACAGGCACTGTACTCCACTCAGTACTACACGGCAGTACACCAACTGTACTCCACTCTGTACTACACCCCACTATACACACAGTACTCCACTCAGTACTACACGGCAGTACAGGCACAGTACTCCACTCACAACTACACGGCAGTACAGGCACTGTACTCCACTCGGGACTACACGGCAGTACAGGAACTCTACTCCACTCAGTACTACACGGCAGTACAGGCACTGTACTCCAATCGGTACTACACGGCACTATACACTCAGTACTCCACTCGGTAATACACGGCAGTACATGCCCTGTACTCCACTCGGTACTACACGGCACTATACACACAATACTCCAATCGGTACTACACGGCAGTACAGGCACTGTACTCCACTCAGTACTACACGGCAGTATGCACACCGTACTCCACTCGGTACTACACGGCACTTCACACACAGTACTCAACTCGGTACTACATGGCAGTACAGGAACTGTACTCCACTCGGTACTACACGGCAGTATGCACATAGTACTCCACTCGGGACTACACGGCAGTACAGGCACTGTACTCCACTCAGTACTACACGGCAGTATACACACAGTCCCCCACTCGGTACTACACGGCAGTACAGGCACTGTACTCCACTCAGTACTACACGGCAGTATACACACAGTCCCCCACTCGGTACTACAAGGCCGTACAGGTACTGTACTCCACTCAGAACTACACTGCACTATACACACAGTACTCCTCTCGGGACTACTCGCCAGTACAGGTACTGTACTCCACTCAGTACTACACGGCAGTATACACACAGTCCCCCACTGGGTACTTCGCGGCAGTACAGACACTGTACTATACTCAGTACTACACGGCAGTACAGGTACTGTACTCCACTCAGCACTACACTGCACTATACACACGGTATTCCACTCGGGACTACAAGTCAGTACAGGCACTGTACTACACCCAGTACTACACGGCAGTATAGACACAGTACTACACTCAGTACTACACGGCAGTATAGACACAGTACTACACTCAGTACTACACGGCAGTATAGACACAGTACTACACCCAGTACTACACGGGAGTATAGACACAGTACTACACCCAGTACTACACGGCAGTATAGACACAGTACTACACCCAGTACTACTCGGCAGTATACACACAGTACTACACCCAGTACTACACGCCAGTACACACAACCTAATCCATTCGGTACTACACGGCAGTATAGACACAGTACTCCACTCAGTACTTAACGGCTGTATGCACACTGTACTCCAATGTGTACTACACGGCATCACACACATCGTACTCCACTCAGTACTCCACGGCAGTATACACACAGTACTCCACACAGTACTACACGGCAGTACACACACAGTACTCCCCTCAGTACTACACGGCAGTACACCCATCGTACTCCACTCAGTACTACACAGCAGTATACAAACAGTACTCCACTCAGTACTACCCGGCAGTATACACACAGTCTCCCACTCGGTTCTACACGGCAGTACACCCACTGTACTCCACTCGGTACTACACGGCACTATACACAGAGTACTCCACTGAGTACTACACGGCAGTACAGGCACAGTACTCCGCTCACTACTACACGGCAGTACAGGCACTGTACTCCACTCGGGACTACACGGCAGTACAGGCACTGTACTCCACTCGGTACTACACGGCACTATACACACAGTACTCCACTCGGTATTACACGGCAGTACAGGTACTGTACTCCACTCAGTACTACACGGCAGTGTGCACACAGTACTCCACTCTGTACTACACGGCACTATACACACAGTACTCCACTCGGTACTACACGGCAGTGCAGGCACTGTACTCCACTCGGTACTACACGGCAATATACACACAGTCCACAACGCGGTACTACACGGCAGTACAGGCACTGTACACCACCCAGTACTACACGGCAGTACAGGCACTGTACACCACTCGGTACTACACGGCAGTACAGGCACTGTACTCCACTCAGTACTACACGCCAGTACAGGCACTGTACTCCACTCAGTACTACACGGCAGTACAGGCACTGGAATCCACTCAGTACTATAAGGGAGTACAGGCACTGTACACCACTCGGTACTACACGGCACTATACACACAGTAATCCACTCAGTACTACTCGGCAGTAGAGGCACTCTACTCCACTCGGGACTACACGGCAGTACAGGCACTGTACCCCACTCAGTACTACACGGCAGTACAGGCACTGTACTCCACTAAGTACTACACGGCAGTACACCCACTGTATTCCACTCGGTACTACACGGCACTATACACACAGTACTCCACTCTGTACTACACGGCAGTACAGGCACAGTACTCCACTCACTACTACACGGCAGTACAGGCACTGTACCCCACTCAGTACTACACGGCAGTACAGGCACTGTACTCCACTAAGTACTACACGGCAGTACACCCACTGTATTCCACTCGGTACTACACGGCACTATACACACAGTACTCCACTCTGTACTACACGGCAGTACAGGCACAGTACTCCACTCACTGCTACACGGCAGTACAGGCACTGTACTCCACTCGGGAGTGCCCCGCAGTACAGGCACTGTACTCCAAGCAGTACTACACGGCAGTACAGGCACTGTACTCCACTCGGTACTACAGGGCACTATACACACAGTACTCCACTCGGTACTACAGGGCAGTACAGGTACTGTACTCCACTCAGTACTACACGGCAGCATGCACACAGTACTCCACTCGGTAATACACGGCACTATACACACAGTACTCCACTCGGTACTACACGGCAATACAGGCACTGTACTCCACTCGGTACTACACGGCACTATACACACAGTACTCCACTCGGTACTACACGGCAGTACATGCACTGTACACCACTCGGTACTACACCGCAATATACACACAGTACTCCACTCGGTAATAAACGACAGTACATGCACTCTACTCCACTCGGTACTACACGGCACTATACACACAGTACTCCACTCGGTATTACACGGCACTATACACACAGTACTCCACTCGGTACTACACGGCTATATAGGCACTGTACTCCACTCGGTACTACACGGCACTATACACACAGTACTCCACTCGGTACTACACGGCACTATACACACAGTACTCCACTCGGTACTACACGGCAGTACAGGCACAGTACTCCACTCACTACTACACGGCAGTACAGGCAGTGTGCTCCACTCGGGACTACCCGTCAGTAGAGGCACTGTACTCCAAGCAGTACTACACGGCAGTACAGGCACTGTACTCCACTCGGTACTACACGGCACTATACACACAGTACTCCACTCGGTACTACACGGCAGTACATGCACTGTACTCCACTCGGTACTACACGGCAGTATGCACACAGTGCTCCACTCGGTACTACACGGCACTATACACTCAGTACTCCACTCGGTACTACACGGCAGTATAGGCACTGTACTCCACTCAGTACTACACGGCAGTATATACACAGTACACCACTCGGTACTACATGGCAGTACAGGAATTGTACTCCACTCGGTACTACACGGCAGTATACACACAGTACTCCACTCGGGACAACATGGCAGTACAGGCAATGTACTCCACTCAGTACTACACGGCAGCACAGGCACTGTACTCCACTCAGTACTACACGGCACTATACAGAAAGTACTTCACTCGGTACTACACGGCAATACAGGCACTGTACTCCACTCAGTACTACACGGCAGTACAGGCACTGTACTCCACTCAGTACTACACTGCACTATACACACAGTACTCCACTCGGGACTGCACGTTAGTACAGGCACTGTACTCCACTTAGTACTACACGGCAGTGCAGCCACTGTACTCCACTCGGTACTACACGGCACTATACACACAGTACTCCACTCGGGACTACAGGGCAGTACAGGCACTGTACTCCACTCAGTACTACACGGCAGTACACCCATCGTACTCCACTCAGTACTACACGGCAGTATACACACAGTACTCCACTCAGTACTACACGGCAGTATACACACAGTACTCCACTCAGTACTACACGGCAGTATAGACACAGTACTCCACTCTGTACTAGACGGCAGTATACACACATTAATCCACTCAGTACTACACGGCAGTACAGCCATCGTAATCCACTCAGTACTACATGTCAGTACAGACAGAGTACTCCACTCGGTATTACCCGGCAGTATACACACAGTTCTCCACTCGGGACTACACGGCAGTACACACATACCGTACTCCACTCAGCACTACACGGCAGTACACAAACCGTACTCCACCCAGTACTACACGGCAGTACACACACCATACTCCATTCGGTACTACACGGCAGTACAGACACAGTACTCCACTCAGTAGTTAACGGCTGTATGCACACAGTACTCCACTGAGTACTATATGTTAGTACAGACAACGTAATCCACTCAGTACTACACGGCAGTGCACACACAGTACTCCACTCGGTACTACACGGCAGTACACACACAGTATTCCACTCGGTACTACGCGGCAGTATACAGACAGTACTCCACTCAGTACTACACGGCAGTACAGGCACTCTACTCCACTCGGGACTACACGGCAGTACAGGCACTGTACTCCACTCAGTACTACACGGCAGTACAGGCAGTGTACTCCAATCAGTACTACACGGCAGTACAGGCACTGTACTCCACTCGGGACTACACGGCAGTACAGGCACTGTACTCCACTCAGTACTACACGGCAGTACAGGCACTGTACTCCACTCGGTACTACACGGCACTACACACACAGTACTCCACTTGGTACTACACGGCAGTACAGGCACTGTACTCCAAGCACTACTACACGGCAGTACATGCACAGTACTCCACTCGGGACTACACGGCAGTACAGGCACTGTACTCCACTCGGTACTACACGGCACTATGCACACAGTACTCCACTCAGTACTACACGGCAGTACAGGCACTCTACTCCACTCGGGACTACACGGAAGTACAGGCACTGTACTCCACTCAGTACTACACGGCAGTACAGGCAGTGTACTCCAATCAGTACTACACGGCAGTACAGGCACTGTACTCCACTCGGGACTACACGGCAGTACAGGCACTGTACTCCACTCAGTACTACACGGCAGTACAGGCACTGTACTCCACTCGGTACTACACGGCACTACACACACAGTTCTTCACTCGGTACTACACGGCAGTACAGGCACTGTACTCCACTCGGTACTACACGGCACTATACGCACAGTACTCCATTCGGGACTACACGGCAGTACATGCACTGTACTCCACTCGGTACTACACGGCAGTACAGGCACTGTACTCTACTCAGTACTACACGGCAGTACAGGGACTGTACTCCACTCAGTACTACACGGCAGTACACCAACTGTACTCCACTCGGTACTACACGGCACTATACACACAGTACTCCACTCAGTACTACACGGCAGTACAGGCACTGTACTCCACTCAGTACTACACGGCAGTACAGGCACTGTACTCCACTCAGTACTACACGGCAGTATACGCACAGTCCCCCACTCGGTACTACACGGCAGTACAGGCACTGTACTCCACTCAGTACTACACGGCAGTATACACACAGTACTCCGCTCGGGACTACTCGCCAGTACAGGTACTGTACTCCACTCAGTACTACACGGCAGTATACACACAGTCCCCCACTGGGTACTTCACGGCAGTACAGGCACTGTACTATACTCAGTACTACACGGCAGTACAGGTACTGTACTCCACTCAGCACTACACTGCACTATACACACGGTATTCCACTCGGGACTACACGGCAGTACAGGCACTGTACTACACCCAGTACTACACGGAAGTATAGACACAGTACTACACTCAGTACTACACGGCAGTATAGACACAGTACTACACTCAGTACTACACGGCAGTATAGACACAGTACTACACCCAGTACTACACGGCAGTATACACACAGTACTACACCCAGTACTACACGGCAGTATAGACACAGTACTACACCCAGTACTACACGGCAGTATACACACAGTACTACACCCAGTACTACACGCCAGTACACACAACCTAATCCATTCGGTACTACACGGCAGTATAGACACAGTACTCCACTCAGTACTTAACGGCTGTATGCACACAGTACTCCAATGAGTACTACACGGCAGCACACACATCGTACTCCACTCAGTACTACACGGCAGTATACACACAGTACTCCACACAGTACTACACGGCAGTACACACACAGTAATCCCCTCAGGACTACACGGCAGTACACCCATCGTACTCCACTCAGTACTACACGGCAGTATACACACAGTACTCCACTCAGTACTACACGGCAGTATACACACAGTACTCCACTCAGTACTACACGGCAGTATAGACACAGTACTCCACTCTGTACTACACTTCAGTATACACACAGTAATCCACTCAGTACTACACGGCAATACAGCCATCGTACTCCACTCAGTACTACATGTCAGTACAGACAGAGTACTCCACTCGGTATTACCCGGCAGTATACACACAGTACTCCACTCGGGACTACACGGCAGTACACACATACCGTACTCCACTCAGCACTACACGGCAGTACACAAACCGTACTCCACCCAGTACTACACGGCAGTACACACACCATACTCCATTCGGTACTACGGCAGTACAGACACAGTACTCCACTCAGTAGTTAACGGCTGTATGCACACAGTGCTCCACTGAGTACTATATGTTAGTACAGACAACGTAGTCCACTCAGTACTACACGGCAGTGCACACAGAGTTCTCCACTCGGTACTACACGGCAGTACACACACACTATTCCACTCGGTACTACGCGGCAGTATACACACAGTACTCCACTCGGGACTACACGGCAGTACAGGCACTGTACTCCACTCAGTACTACACGGCAGGACAGGCACTGTACTCCACTCGGTACTACACGGCAGTACAGGCACTGTACTCCACTCAGTACTACACGGCAGTATGGGCACAGTACTCCACTCGGGACTACACGGCAGTACAGGCACTGTACTCCACTCGGTACTACACGGCAGTACAGGCACTGTACTCCACACAGTACTACACTGCACTATACACACAGTACTCCACTCGGGACTACACGGCAGTACATGCACCCTACTCTACTCAGTACTACACTGCACTATACACACAGTACACCACTGGGCACTACACGGCAGTACAGGCACTGTACACAACTCAGTACTACACGCCAGTACAAGCACTGTACTCCACTCGGTACTACATGGCAGTACAGGCACTTTACTCCAATCAGTACTACACGACAGTACAGGCACTGTACTCCACTCGGTACTACACGGCACTATACACACAGCACTCCACTCGGTACTACACGGCAGAACAGGCAATGTACTCTACTCAGTACTACACGGCAGTACACACACAGTCCCCCACTCGCTACTACACGGCAGTACAGGCACTGTACTCCACTCAGTAATACACGGCAGTATGCACACAGTACTCCACTCGGGACTACACGACAGTAAAGCCACTGTACTCCACTCGGTACTACACGGCAGTACAGGCACTGTACTCCACTCAGTAATACACTGCACTATACATACAGTACTCCACTCGGGACTACACGGCAGTACATGCACTGTACGCCACTCAGTACTACACCGCACTATACACACAGTACTCCACTCGGCACTACACGGCAGTACAGGCACTGTACTTCACTCAGTACTACACGGCAGTACAAGCACTGTACTCCACTCGGTACTACACGGCAGTACAGGCACTATTACTCCAATCAGTACTACACGGCAGTACAGCCACTGTACTCCACTCGGGACTACACGGCAGTACAGGCACTGTACTCCACTCAGTACTACACGGCAGTACAGGCACTGTACTCCACTCGGTACCACACGGCACTATACACACAGTACTCCACTCGGTACTACACGGCATTACATGCACTGTACTCAAATCAGTACTACACGGCAGTACAGGCACAGTACTCCACTCGGTACTACACGGCAGTACACCCACGGTACTCCACTCGGTACACAAGGCACTATACACACGGTACTCCACTCAGTACTACACGGCAGTACAGGCACAGTACTCCACTCACTACTACACGGCAGTACAGGCACTGTACTCCACTCGGTACTACACGGCAGTACACCCACGGTACTCCACTCGGTACTACACGGCACTATACAAACAGTACTCCACTCGGTACTACACGGCAGTACAGGTACTGTACTCCACTCAGAACTACACGGCAGTATGCACACAGTCCTCCACTCGGTACTACACGGCACTATACACACAGTACTCCACTCAGTACTACACGGCAGTATAAGCACTGTACTCCACTCGGTACTACACGGCAGTACAGGCACTGTACTCCAATCAGAGCTACACGGCAGTACAGGCTCTGTACTCCACTCGGGACTACACGGCAGTACAGGCAATGTACTCCACTCAGTACTACACGGCAGTACAGGTACTGTACTCCACTCAGTACTACACGGCAGTACAGGCACTGTACTCCACTCAGTACTACACGGCAGTACAGGCACTGTACTCCACACGGTGTCCGGCTCCATGGCTAAGTGGTTAGCGTGCTGGCTTTTGGCCACAGGGGTCCCGGGTTCGATTCGGGCAGGGTCGGGAATTTTCACCATAATTTGTTAATTCCGCTGGCACTGGGGCTGGGAGTATGTGTCGTCATCATCACCATTTCATCCTCATCACGACGCGCAGGTCGCCTGCGGGAATCAAATCAAAAGGCCTGCATTTGGCGAGCCGAACTTGTCCTTGGGCACTCCCGGCACTAAAAGCCATACGCCATTTCATTTTACTCCACTCGGTACTACACGGCACTATACACACAGTACTCCACTCAGTACTACACGGCAATACAGGCACTGTACTCCACTCGGGACTACATGGCAGTACAGGCACTGTACTCCACTCAGTACTACACGGCAGTACAGGCACTGTACTCCACTCAGTACTACGCGGCAGTACAGGCACTGGAATCCACTCAGTACTACAAGGGAGTACAGGCACTGTACTCGAATCGGTACTACACGGCACTATACACACAGTACTCCACTCAGTACTACACGGCAGTACAGGACTCTACTCCACTCGGGACTACACGGCAGTACAGGCACTGTACCCCACTCAGTACTACACGGCAGAACAGGCACTGTACTCCACTCAGTACTACACGGCAGTACACCCACTGTATTCCACTCGGTACTACACGGCACTATACACACAGTACTCCACTCTGTACTACACGGCAGTACAGGCACAGTACTCCACTCACTACTACACGGCAGTACAGGCACTGTACTCCACTCGGGACTACCCGGCAGTACAGGCACTGTACTCCAAGCAGTACTACACGGCAGTACAGTCACTGTACTCCACTCGGTACTACACGGCACTATACACACAGTACTCCACTCGGTACTACACGGCAGTACAGGTACTGTACTCCACTCAGTACTACACGGCAGCATGCACACTGTACTCCACTCGGTACTACACGGCACTATACACACAGTACTCCACTCGGTACTACACGGCAATACAGGCACTGTACTCCACTCGGTACTTAACGGCACTATACACACAGTACTCCACTCGGTACTACACGGCAGTACATGCACTGTACTCCACTCGGTACTACACCGCACTATACACACAGTACTCCACTCGGTAATACGCGACAGTACATGCACTGTACTCCACTCGGTACTACACGGCACTATACACACAGTATTCCACTCGGTACTACACGGCACTATACACACAGTACTCCACTCGGTACTACACTGCAATACAGGCACTGTACTCCACTCGGTACTACACGGCAATATACACACAGTACTCCACTCGGTACTACACGGCACTATACACACAGTACTCCACTCGGTACTACACGGCTGTACAGGCACAGTACTCCACTCACTACTACACGGCAGTACAGGCACTGTACTCCACTCGGGACTAACCGGCAGTACAGGCACTGTACTCCAAGCAGTACTACACGGCAGTACAGGCACTGTACTCCTCTCGGTACTACACGGCACTATACACACAGTACTCCACTCGGTACTACACGGCAGTACATGCACTGTACTCCACTCGGTACTACACTGCACTATACACACTGTACTCCACTCGGGACTACTCGGCTTTACAGGGACTGTACTCCACTCAGTACTACACGGCAGTATACACACAGTCCTCCACTCGGTACTACACGGCAGTACAGGCACTGTACTATACTCAGTACTACACGGCAGTACAGGTACTGTACTCCACTCAGCAGTACACTGCACTATACACACAGTACTCCACTCGGTACTACACGGCAGTACAGGCACTGTACTCCACTCAGCACTACACTGCACAATACACACAGTACTCCACTCATTACTACACGGCAGTATACACACTGTCTCCCACTCGGTTCTACACGGCAGTACAGGCACTGTACTCCACTCAGTACTACACGGCAGTATACACACAGTCCCCCACTCGGCACTACACGGCAGTACAGGCACTGTAATCCACTCAGTACTACACGGCATTATACACACAGTCCCCCACTCGGTACTACACGGCAGTACAGGTACTGTACTCCACTCAGTACTACACGGCAGTATGCACACAGTATTCCACTCAGTACTACACGGCAGTACAGGCACTGTACTACACTCAGTACTACACGGCAGTATACACATATTCCCCCACTCGGTACTACACGTCAGTACAGGCACTGTACCCCACTCAGTACTACACGGTAGCACAGGCACAGTACTCCACTCAGTACTACACGGCAGTACAGGCACTGTACTCCACTCGGGACTACATGGCAGTACAGGCACTGTACTCCACTCAGTACTACACGGCAGTACAGGCACTGTACTCCACTCAGTACTACACGGCAGTACAGGCACTGGAATCCACTCAGTACTATAAGGGAGTACAGGCACTGTACTCCACTCGGTACTACACGGCACTATACACACAGTAATCCACTCAGTACTACTCGGCAGTAGAGGCACTCTACTCCACTCGGGACTACACGGCAGTACAGGCACTGTACCCCACTCAGTACTACACGGCAGTACAGGCACTGTACTCCACTAAGTACTACACGGCAGTACACCCACTGTATTCCACTCGGTACTACACGGCACTATACACACAGTACTCCACTCTGTACTACACGGCAGTACAGGCACAGTACTCCACTCACTACTACACGGCAGTACAGGCACTGTACCCAACTCAGTACTACACGGCAGTACAGGCACTGTACTCCACTAAGTACTACACGGCAGTACACCCACTGTATTCCACTCGGTACTACACGGCACTATACACACAGTACTCCACTCTGTACTACACGGCAGTACAGGCACAGTACTCCACTCACTGCTACACGGCAGTACAGGCACTGTACTCCACTCGGGACTGCCCGGCAGTACAGGCACTGTACTCCAAGCAGTACTACACGGCAGTACAGGCACTGTACTCCACTCGGTACTACAGGGCACTATACACACAGTACTCCACTCGGTACTACAGGGCAGTACAGGTACTGTACTCCACTCAGTACTACACGGCAGCATGCACACAGTACTCCACTCGGTAATACACGGCACTATACACACAGTACTCCACTCGGTACTACACGGCAATACAGGCACTGTACTCCACTCGGTACTACACGGCACTATACACACAGTACTCCACTCGGTACTACACGGCAGTACATGCACTGTACACCACTCGGTACTACACCGCACTATACACACAGTACTCCACTCGGTAATAAACGACAGTACATGCACTCTACTCCACTCGGTACTACACGGCACTATACACACAGTACTCCACTCGGTATTACACGGCACTATACACACAGTACTCCACTCGGTACTACACGGCAATACAGGCACTGTACTCCACTCGGTACTACACGGCACTATACACACAGTACTCCACTCGGTACTACACGGCACTATACACACAGTACTCCACTCGGTACTACACGGCAGTACAGGCACAGTACTCCACTAACTACTACACGGCAGTACAGGCAGTGTGCTCCACTCGGGACTACCCGTCAGTAGAGGCACTGTACTCCAAGCAGTACTACACGGCAGTACAGGCACTGTACTCCACTCGGTACTACACGGCACTATACACACAGTACTCCACTCGGTACTACACGGCAGTACATGCACTGTACTCCACTCGGTACTACACGGCAGTATGCACACAGTGCTCCACTCGGTACTACACGGCACTATACACTCAGTACTCCACTCGGTACTACACGGCAGTATAGGCACTGTACTCCACTCAGTACTACACGGCAGTATATACACAGTACTCCACTCGGTACTACATGGCAGTACAGGAATTGTACTCCACTCGGTACTACACGGCAGTATACACACAGTACTCCACTCGGGACAACATGGCAGTACAGGCAATGTACTCCACTCAGTACTACACGGCAGCACAGGCACTGTACTCCACTCAGTACTACACGGCACTATACAGAAAGTACTTCACTCGGTACTACACGGCAATACAGGCACTGTACTCCACTCAGTACTACACGGCAGTACAGGCACTGTACTCCACTCAGTACTACACTGCACTATACACACAGTACTCCACTCGGGACTGCACGGTAGTACAGGCACTGTACTCCACTTAGTACTACACGGCAGTACAGGCACTGTACTCCACTCGGTACTACACGGCACTATACACACAGTACTCCACTCGGGACTACACGGCAGTACAGGCACTGTACTCCACTCAGTACTACACGGCAGTACACCCATCGTACTCCACTCAGTACTACACGGCAGTATACACACAGTACTCCACTCAGTACTACACGGCAGTATACACACAGTACTCCACTCAGTACTACACGGCAGTATAGACACAGTACTCCACTCTGTACTAGACGGCAGTATACACACATTAATCCACTCAGTACTACACGGCAGTACAGCCATCGTAATCCACTCAGTACTACATGTCAGTACAGACAGAGTACTCCACTCGGTATTACCCGGCAGTATACACACAGTTCTCCACTCGGGACTACACGGCAGTACACACATACCGTACTCCTCTCAGCACTACACGGCAGTACACAAACCGTACTCCACCCAGTACTACACGGCAGTACACACACCATACTCCATTCGGTACTACACGGCAGTACAGACACAGTACCCCACTCAGTAGTTAACGGCTGTATGCACACAGTACTCCACTGAGTACTATATGTTAGTACAGACAACGTAATCCAGTCAGTACTACACGGCAGTGCACACACAGTACTCCACTCGGTACTACACGGCAGTACACACACAGTATTCCACTCGGTACTACGCGGCAGTATACACACAGTACTCCACTCAGTACTACACGGCAGTACAGGCACTCTACTCCACTCGGGACTACACGGCAGTACAGGCACTGTACTCCACTCAGTACTACACGGCAGTACAGGCAGTGTACTCCAATCAGTACTACACGGCAGTACAGGCACTGTACTCCACTCGGGACTACACGGCAATACAGGCACTGTACTCCACTCAGTACTACACGGCAGTACAGGCACTGTACTCCACTCGGTACTACACGGCACTACACACACAGTACTCCACTCGGTACTACACGGCAGTACAGGCACTGTACTCCAATCACTACTACACGGCAGTACATGCACAGTACTCCACTCGGGACTACACGGCAGTACAGGCACTGTACTCCACTCGGTACTACACGGCACTATGCACACAGTACTCCACTCAGTACTACACGGCAGTACAGGCACTCTACTCCACTCGGGACTACACGGAAGTACAGGCACTGTACTCCACTCAGTACTACACGGCAGTACAGGCAGTGTACTCCATTCAGTACTACACGGCAGTACAGGCACTGTACTCCACTCGGGACTACACGGCAGTACAGGCACTGTACTCCACTCAGTACTACACGGCAGTACAGGCACTGTACTCCACTCGGTACTACACGGCACTACACACACAGTTCTTCACTCGGTACTACACGGCAGTACAGGCACTGTACTCCACTCGGTACTACACGGCACTATACACACAGTACTCCATTCGGGACTACACGGCAGTACATGCACTGTACTCCACTCGGTACTACACGGCAGTACAGGCACTGTACTCTACTCAGTACTACACGGCAGTACAGGGACTGTACTCCACTCAGTACTACACGGCAGTACACCAACTGTACTCCACTCGGTAGTACACGGCACTATACACACAGTACTCCACTCAGTACTACACGGCAGTACAGGCACTGTACTCCACTCAGTACTACACGGCAGTACAGGCACTGTACTCCACTCAGTACTACACGGCAGTATACACACAGTCCCCCACTGGGTACTTCACGGCAGTACAGGCACTGTACTATACTCAGTACTACACGGCAGTACAGGTACTGTACTCCACTCAGCACTACACTGCACTATACACACGGTATTCCACTCGGGACTACACGGCAGTACAGGCACTGTACTACACCCAGTACTACACGGAAGTATAGACACAGTACTACACTCAGTACTACACGGCAGTATAGACACAGTACTACACTCAGTACTACACGGCAGTATAGACACAGTACTACACCCAGTACTACACGGCAGTATACACACAGTACTACACCCAGTACTACACGGCAGTATAGACACAGTACTACACCCAGTACTACACGGCAGTATACACACAGTACTACACCCAGTACTACACGCCAGTACACACAACCTAATCCATTCGGTACTACACGGCAGTATAGACACAGTACTCCACTCAGTACTTAACGGCTGTATGCACACAGTACTCCAATGAGTACTACACGGCAGCACACACATCGTACTCCACTCAGTACAACACGGCAGTATACACACAGTACTCCACACAGTACTACACGGCAGTACACACACAGTAATCCCCTCAGGACTACACGGCAGTACACCCATCGTACTCCACTCAGTACTACACGGCAGTATACACACAGTACTCCACTCAGTACTACACGGCAGTATACACACAGTACTCCACTCAGTACTACACGGCAGTATAGACACAGTACTCCACTCTGTACTACACTTCAGTATACACACAGTAATCCACTCAGTACTACACGGCAATACAGCCATCGTACTCCACTCAGTACTACATGTCAGTACAGACAGAGTACTCCACTCGGTATTACCCGGCAGTATACACACAGTACTCCACTCGGGACTACACGGCAGTACACACATACCGTACTCCACTCAGCACTACACGGCAGTACACAAACCGTACTCCACCCAGTACTACACGGCAGTACACACACCATACTCCATTCGGTACTACGGCAGTACAGACACAGTACTCCACTCAGTAGTTAACGGCTGTATGCACACAGTGCTCCACTGAGTACTATATGTTAGTACAGACAACGTAATCCACTCAGTACTACACGGCAGTGCACACAGAGTACTCCACTCGGTACTACACGGCAGTACACACACAGTATTCCACTCGGTACTACGCGGCAGTATACACACAGTACTCCACTCGGGACTACACGGCAGTACAGGCACTGTACTCCACTCAGTACTACACGGCAGGACAGGCACTGTACTCCACTCGGTACTACACGGCAGTACAGGCACTGTACTCCACTCAGTACTACACGGCAGTATGGGCACAGTACTCCACTCGGGACTACACGGCAGTACAGGCACTGTACTCCACTCGGTACTACACGGCAGTACAGGCACTGTACTCCACACAGTACTACACTGCACTATACACACAGTACTCCACTCGGGACTACACGGCAGTACATGCACCCTACTCCACTCAGTACTACACTGCACTATACACACAGTACACCACTGGGCACTACACGGCAGTACAGGCACTGTACACAACTCAGTACTACACGCCAGTACAAGCACTGTACTCCACTCGGTACTACATGGCAGTACAGGCACTTTACTCCAATCAGTACTACACGACAGTACAGGCACTGTACTCCACTCGGTACTACACGGCACTATACACACAGCACTCCACTCGGTACTACACGGCAGAACAGGCAATGTACTCTACTCAGTACTACACGGCAGTACACACACAGTCCCCCACTCGCTACTACACGGCAGTACAGGCACTGTACTCCACTCAGTAATACACGGCAGTATGTACACAGTACTCCACTCGGGACTACACGGCAGTAAAGCCACTGTACTCCACTCGGTACTACACGGCAGTACAGGCACTGTACTCCACTCAGTACTACACTGCACTATACATACAGTACTCCACTCGGGACTACACGGCAGTACATGCACTGTACGCCACTCAGTACTACACTGCACTATACACACAGTACTCCACTCGGCACTACACGGCAGTACAGGCACTGTACTTCACTCAGTACTACACGGCAGTACAAGCACTGTACTCCACTCGGTACTACACGGCAGTACAGGCACTATTACTCCAATCAGTACTACACGGCAGTACAGCCACTGTACTCCACTCGGGACTACACGGCAGTACAGGCACTGTACTCCACTCAGTACTACACGGCAGTACAGGCACTGTACTCCACTCGGTACCACACGGCACTATACACACAGTACTCCACTCGGTACTACACGGCATTACATGCACTGTACTCAAATCAGTACTACACGGCAGTACAGGCACAGTACTCCACTCGGTACTACACGGCAGTACACCCACGGTACTCCACTCGGTACACAAGGCACTATACACACGGTACTCCACTCAGTACTACACGGCAGTACAGGCACAGTACTCCACTCACTACTACACGGCAGTACAGGCACTGTACTCCACTCGGTACTACACGGCAGTACACCCACGGTACTCCACTCGGTACTACACGGCACTATACAAACAGTACTCCACTCGGTACTACACGGCAGTACAGGTACTGTACTCCACTCAGAACTACACGGCAGTATGCACACAGTCCTCCACTCGGTACTACACGGCACTATACACACAGTACTCCACTCGGTACTACACGGCAATACAGGCACTGTACTCCACTCGGTAATACACGGCACTATACACACAGTACTCCACTCGGTACTACACGGCAGTACATGCAATGTACTCCACTCGGTACTACACCGCACTATACACACAGTACTCCACTCGGTACTACACGGAAGTATATGAACTGTACTCCACTCGGTACTACACGGCACTATACAAACAGTACTCCACTCGGTACTACACGGCAGTACATACACTATACTCCTCTCAGTACTACACGGCAGTATGCACACAGTACACCACTCGGTATTACACGGCAGTACAGGCACTGAACTCCACTCGGTACTACACGGCACTATACACACAGTACTCCACTCGGTACTACACGGCAGTACAAGCACTGTACTCCACTCGGTAATACACGGTAGTATACACACAGTCCCACACTCGGTACTACACGGCATTACAGGCACTGTACTCCACCCAGTACTACACGGCAGTACAGGCACTGTACTCCACTCAGTACTACACGGCAGTACAGGCACTGTACTCCACTCAGTACTACACGGCAGTATACACACAGTCCCCCACTCGGTACTACACGGCAGTACAGGCACTGTACTCCACTCAGTACTACACGGCAGTATACACACAGTCCCCCACTCGGTACTACAAGGCGGTACAGGTACTGTACTCCACTCAGAACTACACTGCACTATACACACAGTAGTCCGCTCGGGACTACTCGCCAGTACAGGTACTGTACTCCACTCAGTACTACACGGCAGTATACACACAGACCCCCACTGGGTACTTCACGGCAGTACAGGCACTGTACTATACTCAGTACTACACGGCAGTACAGGTACTGTACTCCATTCAGCACTACACTGAACTATACACACAGTATTCCACTCGGGACTACACGGCAGTACAGGCACTGTACTCCACTCAGTACTACACGGCAGTATGCACACAGTACTCCACTCGGGACTACATGGCAGTACAGGCACTGTACTCCACTCGGTACTACACGGCAGTACAGGCACTGTACTCCACTCAGCACTACACTGCACTATACACACAGTACTCCACTCGGGACTACACGGCAGTACATGCACTGTACTCCACTCAGTACTACACTGCACTATACACACAGTACTCCACTCGGCACTACACGGCAGTACAGGCACTGAACCCCACTCAGTACTACACGGCAGTATAAGCACTGTACTCCACTCGGTACTACACGGCAGTACAGGCACTGTACTCCAATCAGAACTACACGGCAGTACAGGCACTGTACTCCACTCGGGACTGCACGGCAGTACAGGCACTGTACTCCACTCAGTACTACACGGCAGTACAGGTACTGTACTCCAATCAGTACTACACGGCAGTACAGGCACTGTACTCCACTCAGTACTACACGGCAGTACAGGCACTGTACTCCACTCACTTCTACACGGCAGTACAGGCACTGTACTCCACTCGGTGTCCGGCTCCATGGCTAAGTGGTTAGCGTGCTGGCTTTTGGCCACAGGGGTCCCGGGTTCGATTCGGGCAGGGTCGGGAATTTTCACCATAATTGGTTAATTCCGCTGGCACTGGGGCTGGGAGTATGTGTCGTCATCATCACCATTTCATCCTCATCACGACGCGCAGGTCGCCTACGGGAGTCAAATCAAAAGGCCTGCATTTGGCGAGCCGAACTTGTCCTTGGGCACTCCCGGCACTAAAAGCCATACGCCATTTCATTTTACTCCACTCGGTACTACACGGCACTATACACACAGTACTCCACTCAGTACTACACGGCAGTACAGGCACTGTACTCCACTCAGTACACAACGGCAGTACAGGCACTGGAATCCACTCAGTACTATAAGGGAGTACAGGCACTGTACTCCACTCGGTACTACACGGCACTATACACACAGTACTCCACTCAGTACTACACGGCAGTACAGGCACTGTACTCCACTCGGTACTACACGGCACTATACACACAGTACTCCACTCAGTACTACACGGCAGTACAGGCACTCTACTCCACTCGGGACTACACGGCAGTACAGGCACTGTACCCCACTCGGTACTACACGAACTATACACACCGTCCCCCACGCGGTACTACACGGCAATACAGGCACTGTACACCACCCAGTACTACACGGCAGTACAGGCACTGTAATCCACTCAGTACTACACGGCAATACAGGCACTGTACACCACTCAGTACTACACTGCACTATAGACACAGTACTCCACTCGGGACTACACGGGAGTACAGGCACTGTACTACACTCAGTACTACACGGCAGTACAGACACTGTAATCCACTCAGTACTACACGGCAGTACAGGCACTGTACACCACTCAGTACTACACTGCACTATAGACACAGTACTCCACTCGGGACTACACGGGAGTACAGGCAATGTACTACACACAGTACTACACGGCAGTACAGGCACTGTACTCCACTCGGTACTACACGGTACTATACACACAGTACTCCATTCGGGAGTACACGGCAGTACAGGCATTGTACTCCACTCAGTACTACACGGCAGTACAGGCACTGTCCTCCACTCAGAACTACACGGCAGTACATGCACTGTACTCCACTCGGTACTACACGGCACTATACACACAGTACTCCACTCGGGACTACACGGCAGTACAGGCACTGTACTCCACTCAGTACTACACGGCAGTACAGGCACTGTACTCCACTCGGGACTACACGGCAGTACAGGCACTGTACTCCACTCAGTACTACACTGCAGTACATGCACTGTACTCCACTCGGTACTACACGGCACTATGCACACAGTACTCAACTCAGTACTACACGGCAGTACAGGCAATCTACTCCACTCGGGACTACGCGGCAGTACAGGCACTGTACTCCACTCAGTACTACACGGCAGTACAGGCAGTGTACTCCAATCAGTACTACACGGCAGTACAGGCATTGTACTCCACTCGGGACTACACGGCAGTACAGGCACTGTACTCCACTCAGTACTACACGGCAGTACAGGCACTGTACTCCACTCGGTACCACACGGCACTACACACACAGTACTCCACTCGGTACTACACGGCAGTACAGGCACTGTACTCCACTCGGTACTACACGGCACTATACACACAGTACTCCATTCGGGACTACACGGCAGTACATGCACTGTACTCCACTCGGTACTACACGGCAGTACAGGCACTGTGCTCTACTCAGTACTACACGGCAGTACAGGCACTGTACTCCACTCAGTACTACACGGCAGTACACCAACTGTACTCCACTCGGTACTACACGGCACTATACACACAGTACTCCACTCAGTACTACACGGCAGTACAGGCACAGTACTCCACTCACTACTACACGGCAGTACAGGCACTGTACTCCACTCGGGACTACACGGCAGTACAGGAACTCTACTCCACTCAGTACTACACGGCAGTACAGGCACTGTACTCCAATCGGTACTACACGGCACTATACACTCAGTACTCCACTCGGTAATACACGGCAGTACATACCCTGTACTCCACTCGGTACTACACGGCACTATACACACAATACTCCAATCGGTACTACACGGCAGTACAGGCACTGTACTCCACTCAGTACTACACGGCAGTATGCACACCGTACTCCACTCGGTACTACACGGCACTTCACACACAGTACTCCACTCGGTACTACATGGCAGTACAGGAACTGTACTCCACTCGGTACTACACGGCAGTATGCACATAGTACTCCACTCGGGACTACACGGCAGTACAGGCACTGTACTCCACTCAGTACTACACGGCAGTATACACACAGTCCCCCACTCGGTACTACACGGCAGTACAGGCACTGTACTCCACTCAGTACTACACGGCAGTATACACACAGTCCCCCACTCGGTACTACAAGGCCGTACAGGTACTGTACTCCACTCAGTACTACACGGCAGCATGCACACTGTACTCCACTCGGGACTACCCGGCAGTACAGGCACTGTACCCCACTCAGTACTACACGGCAGAACAGGCACTGTACTCCACTCAGTACTACACGGCAGTACACCCACTGTTACCACTCGGTACTACACGGCACTATACACACAGTACTCCACTCTGTACTACACGGCAGTACAGGCACAGTACTCCACTCACTACTACACGGCAGTACAGGCACTGTACTCCACTCGGGACTACCCGGCAGTACAGGCACTCTACTCCAAGCAGTACTACACGGCAGTACAGTCACTGTACTCCACTCGGTACTACACGGCACTATACACACAGTACTCCACTCGGTACTACACGGCAGTACAGGTACTGTACTCCACTCAGTACTACACGGCAGCATGCACACTGTACTCCACTCGGTACTACACGGCACTATACACACAGTACTCCACTCGGTACTACACGGCAATACAGGCACTGTACTCCACTCAGTACTACACGGCAGTATACACACAGTCCCCCACTCGGTACTACAAGGCCGTACAGGTACTGTACTCCACTCAGTACTACACGGCAGCATGCACACTCTACTCCACTCGGGACTACACGGCAGTACAGGCACTGTACCCCACTCAGTACTACACGGCAGAACAGGCACTGTACTCCACTCAGTACTACACGGCAGTACACCCACTGTTACCACTCGGTACTACACGGCACTATACACACAGTACTCCACTCTGTACTACACGGCAGTACAGGCACAGTACTCCACTCACTACTACACGGCAGTACAGGCACTGTACTCCACTCGGGACTACCCGGCAGTACAGGCACTGTACTCCAAGCAGTACTACACGGCAGTACAGTCACTGTACTCCACTCGGTACTACACGGCACTATACACACAGTACTCCACTCGGTACTACACGGCAGTACAGGTACTGTACTCCACTCAGTACTACACGGCAGCATGCACACTGTACTCCACTCGGTACTACACGGCACTATACACACAGTACTCCACTCGGTACTACACGGCAATACAGGCACTGTACTCCACTCGGTACTTAACGGCACTATACACACAGTACTCCACTCGGTACTACACGGCAGTACATGCACTGTACTCCACTCGGTACTACACCGCACTATACACACAGTACTCCACTCGGTAATACGCGACAGTACATGCACTGTACTCCACTCGGTACTACACGGCACTATACACACAGTATTCCACTCGGTACTACACGGCACTATACACACAGTACTCCACTCGGTACTACACTGCAATACAGCCACTTTACTCCACTCGGTACTACACGGCAATATACACACAGTACTCCACTCGGTACTACACGGCACTATACACACAGTACTCCACTCGGTACTACACGGCTGTACAGGCACAGTACTCCACTCACTACTACACGGCAGTACAGGCACTGTACTCCACTCGGGACTAACCGGCAGTACAGGCACTGTACTCCAAGCAGTACTACACGGCAGTACAGGCACTGTACTCCTCTCGGTACTACACGGCACTATACACACAGTACTCCACTCGGTACTACACGGCAGTACATGCACTGTACTCCACTCGGTACTACACTGCACTATACACACTGTACTCCACTCGGGACTACTCGGCTTTACAGGGACTGTACTCCACTCAGTACTACACGGCAGTATACACACAGTCCTCCACTCGGTACTACACGGCAGTACAGGCACTGTACTATACTCAGTACTACACGGCAGTACAGGTACTGTACTCCACTCAGCAGTACACTGCACTATACACACAGTACTCCACTCGGTACTACACGGCAGTACAGGCACTGTACTCCACTCAGCACTACACTGCACAATACACACAGTACTCCACTCATTACTACACGGCAGTATACACACTGTCTCCCACTCGGTTCTACACGGCAGTACAGGCACTGTACTCCACTCAGTACTACACGGCAGTATACACACAGTCCCCCACTCGGCACTACACGGCAGTACAGGCACTGTAATCCACTCAGTACTACACGGCATTATACACACAGTCCCCCACTCGGTACTACACGTCAGTACAGGCACTGTACCCCACTCAGTACTACACGGTAGCACAGGCACAGTACTCCACTCAGTACTACACGGCAGTACAGGCACTGTACTCCACTCGGGACTACATGGCAGTACAGGCACTGTACTCCACTCAGTACTACACGGCAGTACAGGCACTGTACTCCACTCAGTACTACACGGCAGTACAGGCACTGGCATCCACTCAGTACTATAAGGGAGTACAGGCACTGTACTCCACTCGGTACTACACGGCACTATACACACAGTAATCCACTCAGTACTACTCGGCAGTAGAGGCACTCTACTCCACTCGGGACTACACGGCAGTACAGGCACTGTACCCCACTCAGTACTACACGGCAGTACAGGCACTGTACTCCACTAAGTACTACACGGCAGTACACCCACTGTATTCCACTCGGTACTACACGGCACTATACACACAGTACTCCACTCTGTACTACACGGCAGTACAGGCACAGTACTCCACTCACTACTACACGGCAGTACAGGCACTGTACCCCACTCAGTACTACACGGCAGTACAGGCACTGTACTCCACTAAGTACTACACGGCAGTACACCCACTGTATTCCACTCGGTACTACACGGCACTATACACACAGTACTCCACTCTGTACTACACGGCAGTACAGGCACAGTACTCCACTCACTGCTACACGGCAGTACAGGCACTGTACTCCACTCGGGACTGCCCGGCAGTACAGGCACTGTACTCCAAGCAGTACTACACGGCAGTACAGGCACTGTACACCACTCGGTACTACAGGGCACTATACACACAGTACTCCACTCGGTACTACAGGGCAGTACAGGTACTGTACTCCACTCAGTACTACACGGCAGCATGCACACAGTACTCCACTCGGTAATACACGGCACTATACACACAGTACTCCACTCGGTACTACACGGCAATACAGGCACTGTACTCCACTCGGTACTACACGGCACTATACACACAGTACTCCACTCGGTACTACACGGCAGTACATGCACTGTACACCACTCGGTACTACACCGCACTATACACACAGTACTCCACTCGGTAATAAACGACAGTACATGCACTCTACTCCACTCGGTACTACACGGCACTATACACACAGTACTCCACTCGGTATTACACGGCACTATACACACAGTACTCCACTCGGTACTACACGGCAATACAGGCACTGTACTCCATTCGGTACTACACGGCACTATACACACAGTACTCCACTCGGTACTACACGGCACTATACACACAGTACTCCACTCGGTACTACACGGCAGTACAGGCACAGTACTCCACTCACTACTACACGGCAGTACAGGCAGTGTGCTCCACTCGGGACTACCCGTCAGTAGAGGCACTGTACTCCAAGCAGTACTACACGGCAGTACAGGCACTGTACTCCACTCGGTACTACACGGCACTATACACACAGTACTCCACTCGGTACTACACGGCAGTACATGCACTGTACTCCACTCGGTACTACACGGCAGTATGCACACAGTGCTCCACTCGGTACTACACGGCACTATACACTCAGTACTCCACTCGGTACTACACGGCAGTATAGGCACTGTACTCCACTCAGTACTACACGGCAGTATATACACAGTACTCCACTCGGTACTACATGGCAGTACAGGAATTGTACTCCACTCGGTACTACACGGCAGTATACACACAGTACTCCACTCGGGACAACATGGCAGTACATGCAATGTACTCCACTCAGTACTACACGGCAGCACAGGCACTGTACTCCACTCAGTACTACACGGCACTATACAGAAAGTACTTCACTCGGTACTACACGGCAATACAGGCACTGTACTCCACTCAGTACTACACGGCAGTACAGGCACTGTACTCCACTCAGTACTACACTGCACTATACACACAGTACTCCACTCGGGACTGCACGGTAGTACAGGCACTGTACTCCACTTAGTACTACACGGCAGTACAGGCACTGTACTCCACTCGGTACTACACGGCACTATACACACAGTACTCCGCTCGGGACTACAGGGCAGTACAGGCACTGTACTCCACTCAGTACTACACGGCAGTACACCCATCGTACTCCACTCAGTACTACACGGCAGTATACACACAGTACTCCACTCAGTACTACACGGCAGTATACACACAGTACTCCACTCAGTACTACACGGCAGTATAGACACAGTACTCCACTCTGTACTAGACGGCAGTATACACACATTAATCCACTCAGTACTACACGGCAGTACAGCCATCGTAATCCACTCAGTACTACATGTCAGTACAGACAGAGTACTCCACTCGGTATTACCCGGCAGTATACACACAGTTCTCCACTCGGGACTACACGGCAGTACACACATACCGTACTCCACTCAGCACTACACGGCAGTACACAAACCGTACTCCACCCAGTACTACACGGCAGTACACACACCATACTCCATTCGGTACTACACGGCAGTACAGACACAGTACTCCACTCAGTAGTTAACGGCTGTATGCACACAGTACTCCACTGAGTACTATATGTTAGTACAGACAACGTAATCCACTCAGTACTACACGGCAGTGCACACACAGTACTCCACTCGGTACTACACGGCAGTACACACACAGTATTCCACTCGGTACTACGCGGCAGTATACAGACAGTACTCCACTCAGTACTACACGGCAGTACAGGCACTCTACTCCACTCGGGACTACACGGCAGTACAGGCACTGTACTCCACTCAGTACTACACGGCAGTACAGGCAGTGTACTCCAATCAGTACTACACGGCAGTACAGGAACTGTACTCCACTCGGGACTACACGGCAGTACAGGCACTGTACTCCACTCAGTACTACACGGCAGTACAGGCACTGTACTCCACTCGGTACTACACGGCACTACACACACAGTACTCCACTTGGTACTACACGGCAGTACAGGCACTGTACTCCAATCACTACTACACGGCAGTACATGCACAGTACTCCACTCGGGACTACACGGCAGTACAGGCACTGTACTCCACTCGGTACTACACGGCACTATGCACACAGTACTCCACTCAGTACTACACGGCAGTACAGGCACTCTACTCCACTCGGGACTACACGGAAGTACAGGCACTGTACTCCACTCAGTACTACACGGCAGTACAGGCAGTGTACTCCAATCAGTACTACACGGCAGTACAGGCACTGTACTCCACTCGGGACTACACGGCAGTACAGGCACTGTACTCCACTCAGTACTACACGGCAGTACAGGCACTGTACTCCACTCGGTACTACACGGCACTACACACACAGTTCTTCACTCGGTACTACACGGCAGTACAGGCACTGTACTCCACTCGGTACTACACGGCACTATACGCACAGTACTCCATTCGGGACTACACGGCAGTACATGCACTGTACTCCACTCGGTACTACACGGCAGTACAGGCACTGTACTCTACTCAGTACTACACGGCAGTACAGGGACTGTACTCCACTCAGTACTACACGGCAGTACACCAACTGTACTCCACTCGGTACTACACGGCACTATACACACAGTACTCCACTCAGTACTACACGGCAGTACAGGCACTGTACTCCACTCAGTACTACACGGCAGTACAGGCACTGTACTCCACTCAGTACTACACGGCAGTATACGCACAGTCCCCCACTCGGTACTACACGGCAGTACAGGCACTGTACTCCACTCAGTACTACACGGCAGTATACACACAGTACTCCGCTCGGGACTACTCGCCAGTACAGGTACTGTACTCCACTCAGTACTACACGGCAGTATACACACAGTCCCCCACTGGGTACTTCACGGCAGTACAGGCACTGTACTATACTCAGTACTACACGGCAGTACAGGTACTGTACTCCACTCAGCACTACACTGCACTATACACACGGTATTCCACTCGGGACTACACGGCAGTACAGGCACTGTACTACACCCAGTACTACACGGAAGTATAGACACAGTACTACACTCAGTACTACACGGCAGTATAGACACAGTACTACACTCAGTACTACACGGCAGTATAGACACAGTACTACACCCAGTACTACACGGCAGTATACACACAGTACTACACCCAGTACTACACGGCAGTATAGACACAGTACTACACCCAGTACTACACGGCAGTATACACACAGTACTACACCCAGTACTACACGCCAGTACACACAACCTAATCCATTCGGTACTACACGGCAGTATAGACACAGTACTCCACTCAGTACTTAACGGCTGTATGCACACAGTACTCCAATGAGTACTACACGGCAGCACACACATCGTACTCCACTCAGTACTACACGGCAGTATACACACAGTACTCCACACAGTACTACACGGCAGTACACACACAGTAATCCCCTCAGGACTACACGGCAGTACACCCATCGTACTCCACTCAGTACTACACGGCAGTATACACACAGTACTCCACTCAGTACTACACGGCAGTATACACACAGTACTCCACTCAGTACTACACGGCAGTATAGACACAGTACTCCACTCTGTACTACACTTCAGTATACACACAGTAATCCACTCAGTACTACACGGCAATACAGCCATCGCACTCCACTCAGTACTACATGTCAGTACAGACAGAGTACTCCACTCGGTATTACCCGGCAGTATACACACAGTACTCCACTCGGGACTACACGGCAGTACACACATACCGTACTCCACTCAGCACTACACGGCAGTACACAAACCGTACTCCACCCAGTACTACACGGCAGTACACACACCATACTCCATTCGGTACTACGGCAGTACAGACACAGTACTCCACTCAGTAGTTAACGGCTGTATGCACACAGTGCTCCACTGAGTACTATATGTTAGTACAGACAACGTAATCCACTCAGTACTACACGGCAGTGCACACAGAGTACTCCACTCGGTACTACACGGCAGTACACACACAGTATTCCACTCGGTACTACGCGGCAGTATACACACAGTACTCCACTCGGGACTACACGGCAGTACAGGCACTGTACTCCACTCAGTACTACACGGCAGGACAGGCACTGTACTCCACTCGGTACTACACGGCAGTACAGGCACTGTACTCCACTCAGTACTACACGGCAGTATGGGCACAGTACTCCACTCGGGACTACGCGGCAGTACAGGCACTGTACTCCACTCGGTACTACACGGCAGTACAGGCACTGTACTCCACACAGTACTACACTGCACTATACACACAGTACTCCACTCGGGACTACACGGCAGTACATGCACCCTACTCCACTCAGTACTACACTGCACTATACACACAGTACACCACTGGGCACTACACGGCAGTACAGGCACTGTACACAACTCAGTACTACACGCCAGTACAAGCACTGTACTCCACTCGGTACTACATGGCTGTACAGGCACTTTACTCCAATCAGTACTACACGACAGTACAGGCACTGTACTCCACTCGGTACTACACGGCACTATACACACAGCACTCCACTCGGTACTACACGGCAGAACAGGCAATGTACTCTACTCAGTACTACACGGCAGTACACACACAGTCCCCCACTCGCTACTACACGGCAGTACAGGCACTGTACTCCACTCAGTAATACACGGCAGTATGCACACAGTACTCCACTCGGGACTACACGGCAGTAAAGCCACTGTACTCCACTCGGTACTACACGGCAGTACAGGCACTGTACTCCACTCAGTACTACACTGCACTATACATACAGTACTCCACTCGGGACTACACGGCAGTACATGCACTGTACACCACTCAGTACTACACTGCACTATACACACAGTACTCCACTCGGCACTACACGGCAGTACAGGCACTGTACTTCACTCAGTACTACACGGCAGTACAAGCACTGTACTCCACTCGGTACTACACGGCAGTACAGGCACTATTACTCCAATCAGTACTACACGGCAGTACAGCCACTGTACTCCACTCGGGACTACACGGCAGTACAGGCACTGTACTCCACTCAGTACTACACGGCAGTACAGGCACTGTACTCCACTCGGTACCACACGGCACTATACACACAGTACTCCACTCGGTACTACACGGCATTACATGCACTGTACTAAAATCAGTACTACACGGCAGTACAGGCACCGTACTCCACTCGGTACTACACGGCAGTACACCCACGGTACTCCACTCGGTACACAAGGCACTATACACACGGTACTCCACTCAGTACTACACGGCAGTACAGGCACAGTACTCCACTCACTACTACACGGCAGTACAGGCACTGTACTCCACTCGGTACTACACGGCAGTACACCCACGGTACTCCACTCGGTACTACACGGCACTATACAAACAGTACTCCACTCGGTACTACACGGCAGTACAGGTACTGTACTCCACTCAGAACTACACGGCAGTATGCACACAGTCCTCCACTCGGTACTACACGGCACTATACACACAGTACTCCACTCGGTACTACACGGCAATACAGGCACTGTACTCCACTCGGTAATACACGGCACTATACACACAGTACTCCACTCGGTACTACACGGCAGTACATGCAATGTACTCCACTCGGTACTACACCGCACTATACACACAGTACTCCACTCGGTACTACACGGAAGTATATGAACTGTACTCCACTCGGTACTACACGGCACTATACAAACAGTACTCCACTCGGTACTACACGGCAGTACAGGCACTATACTCCTCTCAGTACTACACGGCAGTATGCACACAGTACACCACTCGGTATTACACGGCAGTACAGGCACTGAACTCCACTCGGTACTACACGGCACTATACACACAGTACTCCACTCGGTACTACACGGCAGTACAAGCACTGTACTCCACTCGGTAATACACGGTAGTATACACACAGTCCCCCACTCGGTACTACACGGCATTACAGGCACTGTACTCCACCCAGTACTACACGGCAGTACAGGCACTGTACTCCACTCAGTACTACACGGCAGTACAGCACTGTACTCCACTCAGTACTACACGGCAGTATACACACAGTCCCCCACTCGGTACTACACGGCAGTACAGGCACTGTACTCCACTCAGTACTACACGGCAGTATACACACAGTCCCCCACTCGGTACTACAAGGCGGTACAGGTACTGTACTCCACTCAGAACTACACTGCACTATACACACAGTAGTCCGCTCGGGACTACTCGCCAGTACAGGTACTGTACTCCACTCAGTACTACACGGCAGTATACACACAGTCCCCCACTGGGTACTTCACGGCAGTACAGGCACTGTACTATACTCAGTACTACACGTCAGTACAGGTACTGTACTCCATTCAGCACTACACTGAACTATACACACAGTATTCCACTCGGGACTACACGGCAGTACAGGCACTGTACTCCACTCAGTACTACACGGCAGTATGCACACAGTACTCCACTCGGGACTACATGGCAGTACAGGCACTGTACTCCACTCGGTACTACACGGCAGTACAGGCACTGTACTCCACTCAGCACTACACTGCACTTTACACACAGTACTCCACTCGGGACTACACGGCAGTACATGCACTGTACTCCACTCAGTACTACACTGCACTATACACACAGTACTCCACTCGGCACTACACGGCAGTACAGGCACTGAACCCCACTCAGTACTACACGGCAGTATAAGCACTGTACTCCACTCGGTACTACACGGCAGTACAGGCACTGTACTCCAATCAGAACTACACGGCAGTACAGGCACTGTACTCCACTCGGGACTGCACGGCAGTACAGGCACTGTACTCCACTCAGTACTACACGGCAGTACAGGTACTGTACTCCAATCAGTACTACACGGCAGTACAGGCACTGTACTCCACTCACTTCTACACGGCAGTACAGGCACTGTACTCCACTCGGTGTCCGGCTCCATGGCTAAGTGGTTAGCGTGCTGGCTTTTGGCCACAGGGGTCCCGGGTTCGATTCGGGCAGGGTCGGGAATTTTCACCATAATTGGTTAATTCAGCTGGCACTGGGGCTGGGAGTATGTGTCGTCATCATCACCATTTCATCCTCATCACGACGCGCAGGTCGCCTACGGGAGTCAAATCAAAAGGCCTGCATTTGGCGAGCCGAACTTGTCCTTGGGCACTCCCGGCACTAAAAGCCATACGCCATTTCATTTTACTCCACTCGGTACTACACGGCACTATACACACAGTACTCCACTCAGTACTACACGGCAGTACAGGCACTGTACTCCACTCAGTACACAACGGCAGTACAGGCACTGGAATCCACTCAGTACTATAAGGGAGTACAGGCACTGTACTCCACTCGGTACTACACGGCACTATACACACAGTACTCCACTCAGTACTACACGGCAGTACAGGCACTGTACTCCACTCGGTACTACACGGCACTATACACACAGTACTCCACTCAGTACTACACGGCAGTACAGGCACTCTACTCCACTCGGGACTACACGGCAGTACAGGCACTGTACCCCACTCGGTACTACACGAACTATACACACCGTCCCCCACGCGGTACTACACGGCAATACAGGCACTGTACACCACCCAGTACTACACGGCAGTACAGGCACTGTAATCCACTCAGTACTACACGGCAATACAGGCACTGTACACCACTCAGTACTACACTGCACTATAGACACAGTACTCCACTCGGGACTACACGGGAGTACAGGCACTGTACTACACTCAGTACTACACGGCAGTACAGACACTGTAATCCACTCAGTACTACACGGCAGTACAGGCACTGTACACCACTCAGTACTACACTGCACTATAGACACAGTACTCCACTCGGGACTACACGGGAGTACAGGCAATGTACTACACTCAGTACTACACGGCAGTACAGGCACTGTACTCCACTCGGTACTACACGGTACTATACACACAGTACTCCATTCGGGAGTACACGGCAGTACAGGCATTGTACTCCACTCAGTACTACACGGCAGTACAGGCACTGTCCTCCACTCAGAACTACACGGCAGTACAGGCACTGTACTCCACTCGGTACTACACGGCACTATACACACAGTACTCCACTCGGGACTACACGGCAGTACAGGCACTGTACTCCACTCAGTACTACACGGCAGTACAGGCACTGTACTCCACTCGGGACTACACGGCAGTACAGGCACTGTACTCCACTCAGTACTACACGGCAGTACATGCACTGTACTCCACTCGGTACTACACGGCACTATGCACACAGTACTCAACTCAGTACTACACGGCAGTACAGGCAATCTACTCCACTCGGGACTACGCGGCAGTACAGGCACTGTACTCCACTCAGTACTACACGGCAGTACAGGCAGTGTACTCCAATCAGTACTACACGGCAGTACAGGCATTGTACTCCACTCGGGACTACACGGCAGTACAGGCACTGTACTCCACTCAGTACTACACGGCAGTACAGGCACTGTACTCCACTCGGTACCACACGGCACTACACACACAGTACTCCACTCGGTACTACACGGCAGTACAGGCACTGTACTCCACTCGGTACTACACGGCACTATACACACAGTACTCCATTCGGGACTACACGGCAGTACATGCACTGTACTCCACTCGGTACTACACGGCAGTACAGGCACTGTGCTCTACTCAGTACTACACGGCAGTACAGGCACTGTACTCCACTCAGTACTACACGGCAGTACACCAACTGTACTCCACTCTGTACTACACCCCACTATACACACAGTACTCCACTCAGTACTACACGGCAGTACAGGCACAGTACTCCACTCACAACTACACGGCAGTACAGGCACTGTACTCCACTCGGGACTACACGGCAGTACAGGAACTCTACTCCACTCAGTACTACACGGCAGTACAGGCACTGTACTCCAATCGGTACTACACGGCACTATACACTCAGTACTCCACTCGGTAATACACGGCAGTACATGCCCTGTACTCCACTCGGTACTACACGGCACTATACACACAATACTCCAATCGGTACTACACGGCAGTACAGGCACTGTACTCCACTCAGTACTACACGGCAGTATGCACACCGTACTCCACTCGGTACTACACGGCACTTCACACACAGTACTCCACTCGGTACTACATGGCAGTACAGGAACTGTACTCCACTCGGTACTACACGGCAGTATGCACATAGTACTCCACTCGGGACTACACGGCAGTACAGGCACTGTACTCCACTCAGTACTACACGGCAGTATACACACAGTCCCCCACTCGGTACTACACGGCAGTACAGGCACTGTACTCCACTCAGTACTACACGGCAGTATACACACAGTCCCCCACTCGGTACTACAAGGCCGTACAGGTACTGTACTCCACTCAGAACTACACTGCACTATACACACAGTACTCCTCTCGGGACTACTCGCCAGTACAGGTACTGTACTCCACTCAGTACTACACGGCAGTATACACACAGTCCCCCACTGGGTACTTCACGGCAGTACAGACACTGTACTATACTCAGTACTACACGGCAGTACAGGTACTGTACTCCACTCAGCACTACACTGCACTATACACACGGTATTCCACTCGGGACTACAAGTCAGTACAGGCACTGTACTACACCCAGTACTACACGGCAGTATAGACACAGTACTACACTCAGTACTACACGGCAGTATAGACACAGTACTACACTCAGTACTACACGGCAGTATAGACACAGTACTACACCCAGTACTACACGGGAGTATAGACACAGTACTACACCCAGTACTACACGGCAGTATAGACACAGTACTACACCCAGTACTACTCGGCAGTATACACACAGTACTACACCCAGTACTACACGCCAGTACACACAACCTAATCCATTCGGTACTACACGGCAGTATAGACACAGTACTCCACTCAGTACTTAACGGCTGTATGCACACTGTACTCCAATGTGTACTACACGGCATCACACACATCGTACTCCACTCAGTACTCCACGGCAGTATACACACAGTACTCCACACAGTACTACACGGCAGTACACACACAGTACTCCCCTCAGTACTACACGGCAGTACACCCATCGTACTCCACTCAGTACTACACAGCAGTATACAAACAGTACTCCACTCAGTACTACCCGGCAGTATACACACAGTCTCCCACTCGGTTCTACACGGCAGTACACCCACTGTACTCCACTCGGTACTACACGGCACTATACACAGAGTACTCCACTGAGTACTACACGGCAGTACAGGCACAGTACTCCGCTCACTACTACACGGCAGTACAGGCACTGTACTCCACTCGGGACTACACGGCAGTACAGGCACTGTACTCCACTCGGTACTACACGGCACTATACACACAGTACTCCACTCGGTATTACACGGCAGTACAGGTACTGTACTCCACTCAGTACTACACGGCAGTGTGCACACAGTACTCCACTCTGTACTACACGGCACTATACACACAGTACTCCACTCGGTACTACACGGCAGTGCGGGCACTGTACTCCACTCGGTACTACACGGCAATATACACACAGTCCACAACGCGGTACTACACTGCAGTACAGGCACTGTACACCACCCAGTACTACACGGCAGTACAGGCACTGTACACCACTCGGTACTACACGGCAGTATACACACAGTCCCCCACTCGGTACTACACGGCAGTACAGGCACAGTACCCCACTCAGTGCTACACGGCTGTACAGGCACTGTACTCCACTCAGTACTACACGGCACTATACACACTGTACTCCACTCGGTACTACACGGCAGTACAGGCACTGTACTCCACTCGGTACTACACGGCAGTACAGGCACTGCACTCCACTGAGTACTACACGGCAGTACAGGCACTGTACTCCACTTGGTACTACACGGCACTATACACACAGTACTCCACTCGGTACTACACGGCAGTACAGGCACTGTACTCCACTCGGTACTACACGGCACTATACACACAGTACTCCATTCGCGACTACACGGCAGTACAGGCACTGTACACCACTCAGTACTACACTGCACTATACACACAGTACTCCACTCGGGACTACACGGGAGTACAGGCACTGTACTACACTCAGTACTACACGGCAGTACAGGCACTGTACTCCACTCGGTACTACACGGCACTATACACACAGTACTCCATTCGGGACTACATGGCAGTACAGGCATTGTACTCCACTCAGTACTACACGGCAGTACAGGCACTGTACTCCACTCTGTACTACACGGCACTATACACACAGTACTCCACTCAGTACTACACGGCAGTACAGGCACTGTACTCCACTCGGGACTACACGGCAGTACAGGCACTGTACTCCACTTAGTACTACACGGCAGTACAGGCACTGTCCTCCACTCAGAACTACACGGCAGTACAGGCACTCTACTCCACTCGGTACTACACGGCACTATACACGCAGTACTCCACTCGGGACTACACGGCAGTACAGGCACTGTACTCCACTCAGTACTACACGGCAGTACAGGCACTGTACTCCACTCAGTACTACACGGCAGTACAGGCACTGTACTCCAATTAGTACTACACGGCAGTACAGGCACTGTACTCCACTCAGTACTACACGGCAATACAGGCACTGTACTCCACTCAGTACTACACGGCAGTACAGGCACTGTAATCCACTCGGTGTCCGGCTCCATGGCTAAGTGGTTAGCGTGCTGGCCTTTGGCCACAGGGGTCCCGGGTTCGATTCTGGCAGGGTCGGGAATTTTCACCATAATTGTTTAAATCCGCTGGCACTGGGGCTGGGTGTATGTGTCGTCATCATCACCATTTCATCCTCATCACGACGCGCAGGTCGCCTGCGGGTGTCAAATCAAAAGGCCTGCATTTGGCGAGCCCAACTTGTCCTTGGGCACTCCCGGCACTAAAAGCCATACGCCATTTCATTTTACTCCACTCGGTACTACACGGCACTATACACACAGTACTCCACTCAGTACTACACGGCAGTACAGGCACTGTACTCCACTTGGGACTACATGGCAGAACAGGCACTGTACTCCACTCAGTACTACACGGCAGTACAGGCACTGTCCTCCCCTCAGAACTACACGGCAGTACAGGCACTGAACTCCACTCGGTACTACACGCACTATACACACAGTACTCCACTCGGTACTACACGGCAGTACAGGCACTGTACTCCACTCGGTACTACACGGCAGTATACACACAGTCCCCCACGCGGTACTAGACGGCAGTACAGGCACTGTACACCACCCAGTACTACACGGCAGTACAGGCACTGTAATCCACTCAGTACTACACGGCAGTACAGGCACTGTACACCACTCAGTACTACACTGCACTATACACACAGTACTCCACTCGGGACTACACGGCAGTACAGGCACTGTACACCACCCAGTACTACATGGCAGTACAGGCACTGTAATCCACTCAGTACTACACGGCAGTACAGGCACTGTACACTACTCAGTACTACACTGCACTATACACACAGTACTCCACTCGGGACTACACGGGAGTACAGGCACTGTACTACACTCAGTACTACACGGCAGTACAGGCACTGTACTCCACTCGGTACTACACTGCACTATACACACAGTACTCCATTCGGGACTACACGGCAGTACAGGCATTGTACTCCACTCAGTACTACACGGCAGTACAGGCACTGTCCTCCACTCAGAACTACACGGCAGTACAGGCACTGTACTCCACTCGGTACTACACGGCACTATACACACAGTACTCCACTCGGGACTACACGGCAGTACAGGCACTGTACTCCACTCATTACTACACGGCAGTACAGGCACTGTACTCCACTCAGTACTACACGGCAGTACAGGCACTGTACTCCACTCAGTACTACACGGCAGTATGCACACAGTACTCCACTCAGTACTACACGGCAGTACAGGCACTGTACTATACTCAGTACTACACGGCAGTATACACACATTCCCCCACTCGGTACTACACGTCAGTACAGGCACTGTACCCCACTCAGTACTACACGGCAGCACAGGCACTGTACTCCACTCAGTACTACACGGCACTATACACACTGTACACCACTCGGTACTACACGGCAGTACAGGCAATGTACTCCACTCAGTACTACACGGCAGTACAGGCACTGTACTCCACTCGGTACTACACGGCACTATACAAACTGTTCTCCACTCGGTACTACACGGCAGAACAGGCACTGTACTCCACTCAGTACTACACGGCACTATACACACTGTACTCCACTCGGTACTAGACGGCACTATACAATGTACTCCACTCGGTACAACACGGCAGTACAGGCACTGTACTCCAATCGGTACTACACGGCACTATTCACACTGTACTCCACTCAGTACTACACGGCAGTACAGGCACTGTACTCCACTCGGCACTACACGGCACTATACACACAGTACTCCACTCGGTACTACACGTCAGTACAGGCACTGTACCCCACTCAGTACTACACGGCAGCACAGGCACTGTACTCCACTCAGTACTACACGGCACTATACACACTGTACACCACTCGGTACTACACGGCAGTACAGGCAATGTACTCCACTCAGTACTACACGGCAGTACAGGCAATGTACTCCACTCGGTACTACACGGCACTATACAAACTGTTCTCCACTCGGTACTACACGGCAGTACAGGCACTGTACTCCAATCAGTACTACACGGCACTATACACACTGTACTCCTCTCGGTACTAGACGGCACTATACACACTGTACTCCACTCGGTACAACACGGCAGTACAGGCACTGTACTCCAATCCGTACTACACGGCACTATTCACACTGTACTCCACTCAGTACTACACGGCAGTACAGGCACTGTACTCCACTCGGCACTACACGGCACTATACACACAGTACTCCACTCGGTACTACACGGCAGTACATGCACAGTACTCCACTCGGTACTTCACCGCACTATACACACAGTACTCCACCCGGTAATACACGAGAGTACATGCACTGTACTCCACTCGGTACTACACGGCACTATACACACAGTATTCCACTCGGTACTACACGGCACTATACACACAGTACTCCACTCGGTACTACACGGCAATACAGGCACTGTACTCCACTCGGTACTACACGGCACTATACACACAGTACTCCACTCGGTACTACACGGCACTATACACATAGTACTCCACTCGGTACTACACGGCTGTACAGGCACAGTACTCCACTCACTACTACACGGCAGTACAGGCACTGTACTCCACTCGGGACTACCCGGCAGTACAGGCACTGTACTCCAAGCAGTACTACACGGCAGTACAGGCACTGTACTCCACTCGGTACTACACGGCACTATACAAACAGTACTCCACTCGGTACTACACGGCAGTACATGCACTGTACTCCACTCGGTACTACACTGCACTATACACACTGTACTCCACTCGGGACTACTCGGCAGTACAGGGACTGTACTATACTCAGTACTACACGGCAGTACATTTTCTGTACTCCACTCAGCAGTACACTGCACTATACACACAGTACTCCACTCGGTACTACACGGCAGTACAGGCACTGTACTCCACTCAGCACTACACTGCACAATACGCACAGTACTCCACCCATTACTACACGGCGTTATACACACAGTCTCCCACTCGGTTCTACACGGCAGTACAGGCACTGTACTCCACTCAGTACTACACGGCAGTATACACACAGTCCCCCACTCGGCACTACACGGCAGTACAGGCACTGTAATCCACTCAGTACTACACGGCAGTATACACGCAGTCCCCCACTCGGTACTACACGGCAGTACAGGTACTGTACTCCACTCAGTACTACACGGCAGTATGCACACAGGACTCCACTCAGTACTACACGGCAGCACAGGCACTGTACTCCACTCAGTACTACACGGCACTATACACACTGTACACCACTCGGTACTACACGGCAGTACAGGCAATGTACTCCACTCAGTACTACACGGTAGAACAGGCACTGTACTGCACTCGGTAACACACGGCACTATACAAACTGTACTCCACTCGGTACTACACGGCAGTACAGGCACTGTACTCCACTCAGTACTACACGGCACTATACACACTGTACTCCACTCGGTACTAGACGGCACTATACACACTGTACTCCACTCGGTACTACACGCAGTACAGGCACTGTACTCCACTCGGTACTACACGGCACTATACACACAGTACTCCACTCGGTACTACACGGCAATACAGGCACTGTACTCCACCCGGTACTACAGAGCACTATACACACAATACTCCACTCGGTACTACACGGCACTATACAAACTGTACTCCACTCGGTACTACACGGCAGTACAGGCACTGTACTCCACTCGGCACTACACGGCACTATACACACAGTACTCCACTGGGTACTACACGCAGTACAGGCACTGTACTCCACTGGATACTACACGGCACTATACACACAGTACTCCACTCGGTACTACACGGCAGTACAGGCACTGTACTCCACTCAGTACTACACGGCAGTATGCACACAGTACTCCACTCGGGACTACATGGCAGTACAGGCACTGTACTCAACTCGGTACTACACGGCAGTACAGGCACTGTACTCCACTCAGCACTACACTGCACTATACACACAGTACTCCACTCGGGACTACACGGCAGTACATGCACTGTACTCCACTCAGTACTACACTGCACTATACACACAGTACTCCACTCGGCACTACACGGCAGTACAGGCACTGAACCCCACTCAGTACTACACGGCAGTATAAGCACTGTACTCCACTCGGTACTACACGGCAGTACAGGCACTGTACTCCAATCAGAACTACACGGCAGTACAGGCACTGTACTCCACTCGGGACTGCACGGCAGTACAGGCACTGTACTCCACTCAGTACTACACGGCAGTACAGGCACTGTACTCCACTCGGTACCACACGGCACTATACACACAGTACTCCACTCGGTACTACACGGCATTACATGCACTGTACTCAAATCAGTACTACACGGCAGTACAGGCACAGTACTCCACTCGGTACTACACGGCAGTACACCCACGGTACTCCACTCGGTACACAAGGCACTATACACACGGTACTCCACTCAGTACTACACGGCAGTACAGGCACAGTACTCCACTCACTACTACACGGCAGTACAGGCACTGTACTCCACTCGGTACTACACGGCAGTACACCCACGGTACTCCACTCGGTACTACACGGCACTATACAAACAGTACTCCACTCGGTACTACACGGCAGTACAGGTACTGTACTCCACTCAGAACTACACGGCAGTATGCACACAGTCCTCCACTCGGTACTACACGGCACTATACACACAGTACTCCACTCGGTACTACACGGCAATACAGGCACTGTACTCCACTCGGTAATACACGGCACTATACACACAGTACTCCACTCGGTACTACACGGCAGTACATGCAATGTACTCCACTCGGTACTACACCGCACTATACACACAGTACTCCACTCGGTACTACACGGAAGTATATGAACTGTACTCCACTCGGTACTACACGGCACTATACAAACAGTACTCCACTCGGTACTACTCGGCAGTACAGGCACTATACTCCTCTCAGTACTACACGGCAGTATGCACACAGTACACCACTCGGTATTACACGGCAGTACAGGCACTGAACTCCACTCGGTACTACACGGCACTATACACACAGTACTCCACTCGGTACTACACGGCAGTACAAGCACTGTACTCCACTCGGTAATACACGGTAGTATACACACAGTCTCCCACTCGGTACTACACGGCATTACAGGCACTGTACTCCACCCAGTACTACACGGCAGTACAGGCACTGTACTCCACTCAGTACTACACGGCAGTACAGGCACTGTACTCCACTCAGTACTACACGGCAGTATACACACAGTCCCCCACTCGGTACTACACGGCAGTACAGGCACTGTACTCCACTCAGTACTACACGGCAGTATACACACAGTCCCCCACTCGGTACTACAAGGCGGTACAGGTACTGTACTCCACTCAGAACTACACTGCACTATACACACAGTACTCCGCTCGGGACTACTCGCCAGTACAGGTACTGTACTCCACTCAGTACTACACGGCAGTATGCACACAGTACTCCACTCGGGACTACATGGCAGTACAGGCACTGTACTCCACTCGGTACTGCACGGCCGTACAGGCACTGTACTCCACTCAGTACTACACGGCAGTACAGGTACTGTACTCCAATCAGTACTACACGGCAGTACAGGCACTGTACTCCACTCAGTACTACACGGCAGTACAGGCACTGTACTCCACTCAGTTCTACACGGCAGTACAGGCACTGTACTCCACTCGGTGTCCGGCTCCATGGCTAAGTGGTTAGCGTGCTGGCTTTTGGCCACAGGGGTCCCGGGTTCGATTCGGGCAGGGTCGGGAATATTCACCATAATTGGTTAATTCCGCTGGCACTGGGGCTGGGAGTATGTGTCGTCATCATCACCATTTCATCCTCATCACGACGCGCAGGTCGCCTACGGGAGTCAAATCAAAAGGCCTGCATTTGGCGAGCCGAACTTGTCCTTGGGCACTCCCGGCACTAACAGCCATACGCCATTTCATTTTACTCCACTCGGTACTACACGGCACTATACACACAGGACTCCACTCAGTACTACACGGCAGTACAGGCACTGTACTCCACTCAGTACACAACGTCAGTACAGGCACTGGAATCCACTCAGTACTATAAGGGAGTACAGGCACTGTACTCCACTCGGTACTACACGGCACTATACACACAGTACTCCACTCAGTACTACACGGCAGTACAGGCACTGTACTCCACTCGGTACTACACGGCACTATACACACAGTACTCCACTCAGTACTACACGGCAGTACAGGCACTCTACTCCACTCGGGACTACACGGCAGTACAGGCACTGTACCCCACTCGGTACTACACGAACTATACACACCGTCCCCCACGCGGTACTACACGGCAATACAGGCACTGTACACCACCCAGTACTACACGGCAGTACAGGCACTGTAATCCACTCAGTACTACACGGCAATACAGGCACTGTACACCACTCAGTACTACACTGCACTATAGACACAGTACTCCACTCGGGACTACACGGGAGTACAGGCACTGTACTACACTCAGTACTACACGGCAGTACAGACACTGTAATCCACTCAGTACTACACGGCAGTACAGGCACTGTACACCACTCAGTACTACACTGCACTATAGACACAGTACTCCACTCGGGACTACACGGGAGTACAGGCAATGTACTACACTCTGTACTACACGGCAGTACAGGCACTGTACTCCACTCGGTACTACACGGCACTATACACACAGTACTCCATTCGGGAGTACACGGCAGTACAGGCATTGTACTCCACTCAGTACTACACGGCAGTACAGGCACTGTCCTCCACTCAGAACTACACGGCAGTACAGGCACTGTACTCCACTCGGTACTACACGGCACTATACACACAGTACTCCACTCGGGACTACACGGCAGTACAGGCACTGTACTCCACTCAGTACTACACGGCAGTACAGGCACTGTACTCCACTCGGGACTACACGGCAGTACAGGCACTGTACTCCACTCAGTACTACACGGCAGTACATGCACTGTACTCCACTCGGTACTACACGGCACTATGCACACAGTACTCAACTCAGTACTACACGGCAGTACAGGCAATCTACTCCACTCGGGACTACGCGGCAGTACAGGCACTGTACTCCACTCAGTACTACACGGCAGTACAGGCAGTGTACTCCAATCAGTACTACACGGCAGTACAGGCATTGTACTCCACTCGGGACTACACGGCAGTACAGGCACTGTACTCCACTCAGTACTACACGGCAGTACAGGCACTGTACTCCACTCGGTACCACACGGCACTACACACACAGTACTCCACTCGGTACTACACGGCAGTACAGGCACTGTACTCCACTCGGTACTACACGGCACTATACACACAGTACTCCATTCGGGACTACACGGCAGTACATGCACTGTACTCCACTCGGTACTACACGGCAGTACAGGCACTGTGCTCTACTCAGTACTACACGGCAGTACAGGCACTGTACTCCACTCAGTACTACACGGCAGTACACCAACTGTACTCCACTCGGTACTACACGGCACTATACACACAGTACTCCACTCAGTACTACACGGCAGTACAGGCACAGTACTCCACTCACTACTACACGGCAGTACAGGCACTGTACTCCACTCGGGACTACACGGCAGTACAGGAACTCTACTCCACTCAGTACTACACGGCAGTACAGGCACTGTACTCCAATCGGTACTACACGGCACTATACACTCAGTACTCCACTCGGTAATACACGGCAGTACATGCCCTGTACTCCACTCGGTACTACACGGCACTATACACACAATACTCCAATCGGTACTACACGGCAGTACAGGCACTGTACTCCACTCAGTACTACACGGCAGTATGCACACCGTACTCCACTCGGTACTACACGGCACTTCACACACAGTACTCCACTCGGTACTACATGGCAGTACAGGAACTGTACTCCACTCGGTACTACACGGCAGTATGCACATAGTACTCCACTCGGGACTACACGGCAGTACAGGCACTGTACTCCACTCAGTACTACACGGCAGTATACACACAGTCCCCCACTCGGTACTACACGGCAGTACAGGCACTGTACTCCACTCAGTACTACACGGCAGTATACACACAGTCCCCCACTCGGTACTACAAGGCCGTACAGGTACTGTACTCCACTCAGAACTACACTGCACTATACACACAGTACTCCTCTCGGGACTACTCGCCAGTACAGGTACTGTACTCCACTCAGTACTACACGGCAGTATACACACAGTCCCCCACTGGGTACTTCACGGCAGTACAGACACTGTACTATACTCAGTACTACACGGCAGTACAGGTACTGTACTCCACTCAGCACTACACTGCACTATACACACGGTATTCCACTCGGGACTACAAGTCAGTACAGGCACTGTACTACACCCAGTACTACACGGCAGTATAGACACAGTACTACACTCAGTACTACACGGCAGTATAGACACAGTACTACACTCAGTACTACACGGCAGTATAGACACAGTACTACACCCAGTACTACACGGGAGTATAGACACAGTACTACACCCAGTACTACACGGCAGTATAGACACAGTACTACACCCAGTACTACTCGGCAGTATACACACAGTACTACACCCAGTACTACACGCCAGTACACACAACCTAATCCATTCGGTACTACACGGCAGTATAGACACAGTACTCCACTCAGTACTTAACGGCTGTATGCACACTGTACTCCAATGTGTACTACACGGCATCACACACATCGTACTCCACTCAGTACTCCACGGCAGTATACACACAGTACTCCACACAGTACTACACGGCAGTACACACACAGTACTCCCCTCAGTACTACACGGCAGTACACCCATCGTACTCCACTCAGTACTACACAGCAGTATACAAACAGTACTCCACTCAGTACTACCCGGCAGTATACACACAGTCTCCCACTCGGTTCTACACGGCAGTACACCCACTGTACTCGACTCGGTACTACACGGCACTATACACAGAGTACTCCACTGAGTACTACACGGCAGTACAGGCACAGTACTCCGCTCACTACTACACGGCAGTACAGGCACTGTACTCCACTCGGGACTACACGGCAGTACAGGCACTGTACTCCACTCGGTACTACACGGCACTATACACACAGTACTCCACTCGGTATTACACGGCAGTACAGGTACTGTACTCCACTCAGTACTACACGGCAGTGTGCACACAGTACTCCACTCGGTACTACACGGCACTATACACACAGTACTCCACTCGGTACTACACGGCAGTGCAGGCACTGTTCTCCACTCGGTACTACACGGCAATATACACACAGTCCCCCACGCGGTACTACACGGCAGTACAGGCACTGTACACCACCCAGTACTACACGGCAGTACAGGCACTGTACACCACTCGGTACTACACGGCAGTATACACACAGTCCCCCACTCGGTACTACACGGCAGTACAGGCACAGTACCCCACTCAGTGCTACACGGCTGTACAGGCACTGTACTCCACTCAGTACTACACGGCACTATACACACTGTACTCCACTCGGTACTACACGGCAGTACAGGCACTGTACTCCACTCGGTACTACACGGCAGTAGAGGCACTGCACTCCACTGAGTACTACACGGCAGTACAGGCACTGTACTCCACTTGGTACTACAAGGCACTATACACACAGTACTCCACTCGGTACTACACGGCAGTACAGGCACTGTACTCAACTCGGTACTACACGGCACTATACACACAGTACTCCATTCGCGACTACACGGCAGTACAGGCACTGTACACCACTCAGTACTACACTGCACTATACACACAGTACTCCACTCGGGACTACACGGGAGTACAGGCACTGTACTACACTCAGTACTACACGGCAGTACAGGCACTGTACTCCACTCGGTACTACACGGCACTATACACACAGTACTCCACTCAGTACTACACGGCAGTACAGGCACTGTACTCCACTCGGGACTACACGGCAGTACAGGCACTGTACTCCACTCGGTACTACACGGCAGTACAGGCACTGTACTCCACTCAGTACTACACGGCAGTACACCAACTGTACTCCACTCGGTACTACACGGCACTATACACACAGTACTCCACTCAGTACTACACGGCAGTATAAGCACTGTACTCCACTCGGTACTACACGGCAGTACAGGCACTGTACTCCAATCAGAACTACACGGCAGTACAGGCACTGTACTCCACTCAGTACTACACGGCAGTACAGGCACTGTACTCCACTCGGTACTACACGGCACTACACACACAGTACTCCACTCGGGACTACACGGCAGTACAGGCACTGTACTCCACTCAGTACTACACGGCAGTACAGGCACTGTACTCCAATCAGTACTACACGGCAGTACAGGCACTGTACTCCACTCAGTACTACACGGCAATACAGGCACTGTACTCCACTCAGTACTACACGGCAGTACAGGCACTGTAATCCACTCGGTGTCCGGCTCCATGGCTAAGTGGTTAGCGTGCTGGCCTTTGGCCACAGGTGTCCCGGGTTCGATTCTGGCAGGGTCGGGAATTTTCACCATAATTGTTTAAATCCGCTGGCACTGGGGCTGGGTGTATGTGTCGTCATCATCACCATTTCATCCTCATCACGACGCGCAGGTCGCCTGCGGGTGTCAAATCAAAAGGCCTGCATTTGGCGAGCCGAACTTGTCCTTGGGCACTCCCGGCACTAAAAGCCATACGCCATTTCATTTTACTCCACTCGGTACTACACGGCACTATACACACAGTACTCCACTCAGTACTACACGGCAGTACAGGCACTGTACTCCACTTGGGACTACATGGCAGAACAGGCACTGTACTCCACTCAGTACTACACGGCAGTACAGGCACTGTCCTCCACTCAGAACTACACGGCAGTACAGGCACTGAACTCCACTCGGTACTACACGCACTATACACACAGTACTCCACTCGGTACTACACGGCAGTACAGGCACTGTACTCCACTCGGTACTACACGGCAGTATACACACAGTCCCCCACGCGGTACTACACGGCAGTACAGGCACTGTACACCACCCAGTACTACACGGCAGTACAGGCACTGTAATCCACTCAGTACTACACGGCAGTACAGGCACTGTACACCACTCAGTACTACACTGCACTATACACACAGTACTCCACTCGGGACTACACGGCAGTACAGGCACTGTACACCACCCAGTACTACATGGCAGTACAGGCACTGTAATCCACTCAGTACTACACGGCAGTACAGGCACTGTACACCACTCAGTACTACACTGCACTATACACACAGTACTCCACTCGGGACTACACGGGAGTACAGGCACTGTACTACACTCAGTACTACACGGCAGTACAGGCACTGTACTCCACTCGGTACTACACTGCACTATACACACAGTACTCCATTCGGGACTACACGGCAGTACAGGCATTGTACTCCACTCAGTACTACACGGCAGTACAGGCACTGTCCTCCACTCAGAACTACACGGCAGTACAGGCACTGTACTCCACTCGGTACTACACGGCACTATACACACAGTACTCCACTCGGGACTACACGGCAGTACAGGCACTGTACTCCACTCATTACTACACGGCAGTACAGGCACTGTACTCCACTCAGTACTACACGGCAGTACAGGCACTGTACTCCACTCAGTACTACACGGCAGTATGCACACAGTACTCCACTCAGTACTACACGGCAGTACAGGCACTGTACTATACTCAGTACTACACGGCAGTATACACACATTCCCCCACTCGGTACTACACGTCAGTACAGGCACTGTACCCCACTCAGTACTACACGGCAGCACAGGCACTGTACTCCACTCAGTACTACACGGCACTATACACACTGTACACCACTCGGTACTACACGGCAGTACAGGCAATGTACTCCACTCAGTACTACACGCCAGTACAGGCACTGTACTCCACTCGGTACTACACGGCACTATACAAACTGTTCTCCACTCGGTACTACACGGCAGTACAGGCACTGTACTCCACTCAGTACTACACGGCACTATACACACTGTACTCCACTCGGTACTAGACGGCACTATACAATGTACTCCACTCGGTACAACACTGCAGTACAGGCACTGTACTCCAATCGGTACTACACGGCACTATTCACACTGTACTCCACTCAGTACTACACGGCAGTACAGGCACTGTACTCCACTCGGCACTACACGGCACTATACACACAGTACTCCACTCGGTACTACACGTCAGTACAGGCACTGTACCCCACTCAGTACTACACGGCAGCACAGGCACTGTACTCCACTCAGTACTACACGGCACTATACACACTGTACACCACTCGGTACTACACGGCAGTACAGGCAATGTACTCCACTCAGTACTACACGGCAGTACAGGCAATGTACTCCACTCGGTACTACACGGCACTATACAAACTCTTCTCCACTCGGTACTACACGGCAGTACAGGCACTGTACTCCAATCAGTACTACACGGCACTATACACACTGTACTCCTCTCGGTACTAGACGGCACTATACACACTGTACTCCACTCGGTACAACACGGCAGTACAGGCACTGTACTCCAATCCGTACTACACGGCACTATTCACACTGTACTCCACTCAGTACTACACGGCAGTACAGGCACTGTACTCCACTCGGCACTACACGGCACTATACACACAGTACTCCACTCGGTACTACACGGCAGTACATGCACAGTACTCCACTCGGTACTTCACCGCACTATACACACAGTACTCCACTCGGTAATACACGACAGTACATGCACTGTACTCCACTCGGTACTACACGGCACTATACACACAGTATTCCACTCGGTACTACACGGCACTATACACACAGTACTCCACTCGGTACTACACGGCAATACAGGCACTGTACTCCACTCGGTACTACACGGCACTATACACACAGTACTCCACTCGGTACTACACGGCACTATACACATAGTACTCCACTCGGTACTACACGGCTGTACAGGCACAGTACTCCACTCACTACTACACGGCAGTACAGGCACTGTACTCCACTCGGGACTACCCGGCAGTACAGGCACTGTACTCCAAGCAGTACTACACGGCAGTACAGGCACTGTACTCCACTCGGTACTACACGGCACTATACAAACAGTACTCCACTCGGTACTACACGGCAGTACATGCACTGTACTCCACTCGGTACTACACTGCACTATACACACTGTACTCCACTCGGGACTACTCGGCAGTACAGGGACTGTACTATACTCAGTACTACACGGCAGTACAGGTTCTGTACTCCACTCAGCAGTACACTGCACTATACACACAGTACTCCACTCGGTACTACACGGCAGTACAGGCACTGTACTCCACTCAGCACTACACTGCACAATACACACAGTACTCCACTCATTACTACACGGCGTGATACACACAGTCTCCCACTCGGTTCTACACGGCAGTACAGGCACTGTACTCCACTCAGTACTACACGGCAGTATACACACAGTCCCCCACTCGGCACTACACGGCAGTACAGGCACTGTAATCCACTCAGTACTACACGGCAGTATACACGCAGTCCCCCACTCGGTACTACACGGCAGTACAGGTACTGTACTCCACTCAGTACTACACGGCAGTATGCACACAGGACTCCACTCAGTACTACACGGCAGTACAGGCACTGTACTACACTCAGTACTACACGGCAGTATACACATATTCCCCCACTCGGTACTACACGTCAGTACAGGCACTGTACCCCACTCAGTACTACACGGCAGCACAGGCACTGTACTCCACTCAGTACTACACGGCACTATACACACTGTACACCACTCGGTACTACACGGCAGTACAGGCAATGTACTCCACTCAGTACTACACGGTAGAACAGGCACTGTACTGCACTCGGTAACACACGGCACTATACAAACTGTACTCCACTCGGTATTACACGGCAGTACAGGCACTGTACTCCACTCAGTACTACACGGCACTATACACACTGTACTCCACTCGGTACTAGACGGCACTATACACACTGTACTCCACTCGGTACTACACGCAGTACAGGCACTGTACTCCACTCGGTACTACACGGCACTATACACACAGTACTCCACTCGGTACTACACGGCAATACAGGCACTGTACTCCACCCGGTACTACAGTGCACTATACACACAGTACTCCACTCGGTACTACACGGCACTATACAAACTGTACTCCACTCGGTACTACACGGCAGTACAGGCACTGTACTCCACTCGGCACTACACGGCACTATACACACAGTACTCCACTCGGTACTACACGCAGTACAGGCACTGTACTCCACTGGATACTACACGGCACTATACACACAGTACTCCACTCGGTACTACACGGCAGTACAGGCACTGTACTCCACTCAGTACTACACGGCAGTATGCACACAGTACTCCACTCGGGACTACATGGCAGTACAGGCACTGTACTCAACTCGGTACTACACGGCAGTACAGGCACTGTACTCCACTCAGCACTACACTGCACTATACACACAGTACTCCACTCGGGACTACACGGCAGTACATGCACTGTACTCCACTCAGTACTACACTGCACTATACACACAGTACTCCACTCGGCACTACACGGCAGTACAGGCACTGAACCCACTCAGTACTACACGGCAGTATAAGCACTGTACTCCACTCGGTACTACACGGCAGTACAGGCACTGTACTCCAATCAGAACTACACGGCAGTACAGGCACTGTACTCCACTCAGTACTACACGGCAATACAGGCACTGTACTCCACTCGGTACTACACGGCACTACACACACAGTACTCCACTCGGTACTACACGGCAGTACAGGCACTGTACTCCAATCACTACTACACGGCAGTACATGCACAGTACTCCACTCGGGACTACACGGCAGTACAGGCACTGTACTCCACTCGGTACTACACGGCACTATGCACACAGTACTCCACTCAGTACTACACGGCAGTACAGGCACTCTACTCCACTCGGGACTACACGGAAGTACAGGCACTGTACTCCACTCAGTACTACACGGCAGTACAGGCAGTGTACTCCAATCAGTACTACACGGCAGTACAGGCACTGTACTCCACTCGGGACTACACGGCAGTACAGGCACTGTACTCCACTCAGTACTACACGGCAGTACAGGCACTGTACTCCACTCGGTACTACACGGCACTACACACACAGTTCTTTACTCGGTACTACACGGCAGTACAGGCACTGTACTCCACTCGGTACTACACGGCACTATACACACAGTACTCCATTCGGGACTACACGGCAGTACATGCACTGTACTCCACTCGGTACTACACGGCAGTACAGGCACTGTACTCTACTCAGTACTACACGGCAGTACAGGGACTGTACTCCACTCAGTACTACACGGCAGTACACCAACTGTACTCCACTCGGTACTACACGGCACTATACACACAGTACTCCACTCAGTACTACACGGCAGTACAGGCACTGTACTCCACTCAGTACTACACGGCAGTACAGGCACTGTACTCCACTCAGTACTACACGGCATTATACACACAGTCCCCCACTCGGTACTACACGGCAGTACAGGCACTGTACTCCACTCAGTACTACACGGCAGTATACACACAGTACTCCGCTCGGGACTACTCGCCAGTACAGGTACTGTACTCCACTCAGTACTACACGGCAGTATACACACAGTCCCCCACTGGGTACTTCACGGCAGTACAGGCACTGTACTATACTCAGTACTACACGGCAGTACAGTACTGTACTCCACTCAGCACTACACTGCACTATACACACGGTATTCCACTCGGGACTACACGGCAGTACAGGCACTGTACTACACCCAGTACTACACGGAAGTATAGACACAGTACTACACTCAGTACTACACGGCAGTATAGACACAGTACTACACTCAGTACTACACGGCAGTATAGACACAGTACTACACCCAGTACTACACGGCAGTATACACACAGTACTACACCCAGTACTACACGGCAGTATAGACACAGTACTACACCCAGTACTACACGGCAGTATACACACAGTACTACACCCAGTACTACACGCCAGTACACACAACCTAATCCATTCGGTACTACACGGCAGTATAGACACAGTACTCCACTCAGTACTTAACGGCTGTATGCACACAGTACTCCAATGAGTACTACACGGCAGCACACACATCGTACTCCACTCAGTACTACACGGCAGTATACACACAGTACTCCACACAGTACTACACGGCAGTACACACACAGTAATCCCCTCAGGACTACACGGCAGTACACCCATCGTACTCCACTCAGTACTACACGGCAGTATACACACAGTACTCCACTCAGTACTACACGGCAGTATACACACAGTACTCCACTCAGTACTACACGGCAGTATAGACACAGTACTCCACTCTGTACTACACTTCAGTATACACACAGTAATCCACTCAGTACTACACGGCAATACAGCCATCGTACTCCACTCAGTACTACATGTCAGTACAGACAGAGTACTCCACTCGGTATTACCCGGCAGTATACACACAGTACTCCACTCGGGACTACACGGCAGTACACACATACCGTACTCCACTCAGCACTACACGGCTGTACACAAACCGTACTCCACCCAGTACTACACGGCAGTACACACACCATACTCCATTCGGTACTACGGCAGTACAGACACAGTACTCCACTCAGTAGTTAACGGCTGTATGCACACAGTGCTCCACTGAGTACTATATGTTAGTACAGACAACGTAATCCACTCAGTACTACACGGCAGTGCACACAGAGTACTCCACTCGGTACTACACGGCAGTTCACACACAGTATTCCACTCGGTACTACGCGGCAGTATACACACAGTACTCCACTCGGGACTACACGGCAGTACAGGCACTGTACTCCACTCAGTACTACACGGCAGGACAGGCACTGTACTCCACTCGGTACTACACGGCAGTACAGGCACTGTACTCCACTCAGTACTAAAACGGCAGTATGGGCACAGTACTCCACTCGGGACTACACGGCAGTACAGGCACTGTACTCCACTCGGTACTACACGGCAGTACAGGCACTGTACTCCACACAGTACTACACTGCACTATACACACAGTACTCCACTCGGGACTACACGGCAGTACATGCACCCTACTCCACTCAGTACTACACTGCACTATACACACAGTACACCACTGGGCACTACACGGCAGTACAGGCACTGTACACAACTCAGTACTACACGCCAGTACAAGCACTGTACTCCACTCGGTACTACATGGCAGTACAGGCACTTTACTCCAATCAGTACTACACGACAGTACAGGCACTGTACTCCACTCGGTACTACACGGCACTACACACACAGCACTCCACTCGGTACTACACGGCAGAACAGGCAATGTACTCTACTCAGTACTACACGGCAGTACACACACAGTCCCCCACTCGCTACTACACGGCAGTACAGGCACTGTACTCCACTCAGTTTTACACGGCAGTATGCACACAGTACTCCACTCGGGACTACACGGCAGTAAAGCCACTGTACTCCACTCGGTACTACACGGCAGTACAGGCACTGTACTCCACTCAGTACTACACTGCACTATACATACAGTACTCCACTCGGGACTACACGGCAGTACATGCACTGTACGCCACTCAGTACTACACTGCACTATACACACAGTACTCCACTCGGCACTACACGACAGTACAGGCACTGTACTTCACTCAGTACTAAACGGCAGTACAAGCACTGTACTCCACTCGGTACTATACGGCAGTACAGGCACTATTACTCCAATCAGTACTACACGGCAGTACAGCCACTGTACTCCACTCGGGACTACACGGCAGTACAGGCACTGTACTCCACTCAGTACTACACGGCAGTACAGGCACTGTACTCCACTCGGTACCACACGGCACTATACACACCGTACTCCACTCGGTACTACACGGCATTACATGCACTGTACTCAAATCAGTACTACACGGCAGTACAGGCACAGTACTCCACTCGGTACTACACGGCAGTACACCCACGGTACTCCACTCGGTACACAAGGCACTATACACACGGTACTCCACTCAGTACTACACGGCAGTACAGGCACAGTACTCCACTCACTACTACACGGCAGTACAGGCACTGTACTCCACTCGGTACTACACGGCAGTACACCCACGGTACTCCACTCGGTACTACACGGCACTATACAAACAGTACTCCACTCGGTACTACACGGCAGTACAGGTACTGTACTCCACTCAGAACTACACGGCAGTATGCACACAGTCCTCCACTCGGTACTACACGGCACTATACACACAGTTCTCCACTCGGTACTACACGGCAATACAGGCACTGTACTCCACTCGGTAATACACGGCACTATACACACAGTACTCCACTCGGTACTACACGGCAGTACATGCAATGTACTCCACTCGGTACTACACCGCACTATACACACAGTACTCCACTCGGTACTACACGGAAGTATATGAACTGTACTCCACTCGGTACTACACGGCACTATACAAACAGTACTCCACTCGGTACTACACGGCAGTACAGGCACTATACTCCTCTCAGTAATACACGGCAGTATGCATACAGTACACCACTCGGTATTACACGGCAGTACAGGCACTGAACTCCACTCGGTACTACACGGCACTATACACACAGTACTCCACTCGGTACTACACGGCAGTACAAGCACTGTACTCCACTCGGTAATACACGGTAGTATACACACAGTCCCCCACTCGGTACTACACGGCATTACAGGCACTGTACTCCACCCAGTACTACACGGCAGTACAGGCACTGTACTCCACTCAGTACTACACGGCAGTACAGGCACTGTACTCCACTCAGTACTACACGGCAGTATACACACAGTCCTCCACTCGGTACTACACGGCAGTACAGGCACTGTACTCCACTCAGTACTACACGGCAGTATACACACAGTCCCCCACTCGGTACTACAAGGCGGTACAGGTACTGTACTCCACTCAGAACTACACTGCACTATACACAAGGTACTCCGCTCGGGACTACTCGCCAGTACAGGTACTGTACTCCACTCAGTACTACACGGCAGTATACACACAGTCCCCCACTGGGTACTTCACGGCAGTACAGGCACTGTACTATACTCAGTACTACACGGCAGTACAGGTACTGTACTCCATTCAGCACTACACTGAACTATACACACAGTATTCCACTCGGGACTACACGGCAGTACAGGCACTGTACTACACCCAGTACTACACGGCAGTATAGACACAGTACTACACTCAGTACTACACGGCAGTATAGACACAGTACTATACTCAGTACTACACGGCAGTATAGACACAGTACTACACCCAGTACTACACGGCAGTATAGACACAGTACTACACCCAGTACTACACGGCAGTATAGACACAGTACTACACCCAGTACTACACGGCAGTATACACACAGTACTACACCCAGTACTACACGCCAGTACACACAACCTAATCCATTTTGTACTACACGGAAGTATAGACACAGTACTCCACTCAGTACTTAATGGCTGTATGCACACAGTACTCCAATGAGTACTACACGGCAGCACACACATCGTACTCCACTCAGTACTACACGGCAGTATACACACAGTACTCCACTCAGTACTACACGGCAGTACACACACAGTACTCCACTCAGTACTACACGGCAGTACACCCATCGTACTCCACACAGTACTACACGGCAGTATACACACAGTACTCCACTCAGTACTACACGGCAGTATACACACAGTACTCCACTCAGTACTACACGGCAGTATAGACACAGTACTCCACTCTGTACTACACGGCAGTATACACACAGTAATCCACTCAGTACTCAACGGCAGTACAGCCATCGTACTCCACTCAGTACTACATGTCAGTACAGACAGAGTACTCCTCTCGGTATTACCCGGCAGTATACACACAGTACTCCACTCGGGACTACACGGCAGTACACACATACCGTACTCCACTCAGCACTACACGGCAGTACACAAACCGTACTCCACCCAGTACTACACGGCAGTACACACACCATACTCCATTCGGTACTACACGGCAGTACAGACACAGTACTCCACTCAGTAGTTAACGGCTGTATGCACACAGTACTCCACTGAGTACTATATGTTAGTTCAGACAACGTAATCCACTCAGTACTACACGGCAGTGCACACAGAGTTCTCCACTCGGTACTACACGGCAGTACACACTCAGTATTCCACTCGGTACTACGCGGCAGTATACACACAGTACTCCACTCGGGACTACACGGCAGTACAGGCACTGTACTCCACTCAGTACTACACGGCAGTACAGGCACTGTACTCTACTCGGTACTACACGGCAGTACAGGCACTGTACTCCACTCAGTACTACACGGCAGTATGGACACAGTACTCCACTCGGGACTACACGGCAGTACAGGCACTGTACTCCACTCGGTACTACACGGCAGTACAGGCACTGTACTCCACACAGTACTACACTGCACTATACACACAGTACTCCACTCGGGACTACACGGCAGTACATGCACTCTACTCCACTCAGTACTACACACACTATACACACAGTACTCCACTGGGCACTACACGGCAGTACAGGCACTGTACTCCACTCAGTACTACACGCCAGTACAAGCACTGTACTCCACTCGGTACTACACGGCAGTACAGGCACTGTACTGTAATCAGTACTACACGGCAGTACAGGCACTGTACTCCACTCAGTACTACACTGCACTATACATACAGTACTCCACTCGGGACTACACGGCAGTACATGCACTGAACTCCACAGAGTACTACACTGCACTATACACACAGTACTCCACTCGGGACTACACGGCAGTACATGCACTCTACTCCACTCAGTACTACACTGCACTATACACACAGTACTCCACTGGGCACTACACGGCAGTACAGGCACTGTAATCCACTCAGTACTACACGCCACTACAAGCACTGTACTCCACTCGGGACTACACGGCAGTACAGGCACTGTACTCTACTCAGTACTAAACGGCAGTACAGGCACTGTACTCCACTCGGTACTACACGGCACTATACACACAGTACTCCACTCGGTACTACACGGCATTACATGCACTGTACTCCACTCGGGACTACACGGCAATACAGGCACTGTACTCCACTCAGTACTACACGGCAGTACAGGCATTGTACTCCACTCGGTACTACACGGCACTATACACACAGTACTCCACTCGGTACTACACGGCAGTACAGGTACTGTACTCCACTCAGTACTTCACGGCAGTATGCACACAGTACTCCACTCGGTACCACACGGCACTATACACACAGTACTCCACTCGGTACTACACGGCAATACAGGCACTGTACTCCACTCGGTACTACACGGCACTATACACACAGCACTCCACTCGGTACTACACGGCAGTACATGCAATGTACTCCACTCGGTACTACACCGCACTATACACACAGTACTCCACTCGGTACTACACGGCAGTACATGTACTGTACTCCACTCGGTACTACACGGCACTATACAAACAGTACTCCACTCGGTACTACACGGCAGTACAGGCACTATACTCCTCTCAGTACTACACGGCAGTATGCACACAGTACTCCACTCGGTATTACACTGCAGTACAGGCACTGAACTCCACTCGGTACTACACGGCACTATACACACAGTACTCCACTCGGTACTACACGGCAGTACAGGCACTGTACTCCACTCGGTACTACACGGCAGTATACACACAGTCCCCCACTCGGTACTACACGGCAGTACAGGCACTGTACTCCACCCAGTACTACACGGCAGTACAGGCATTGTACTCCACTCAGTACTACACGGCAGTACAGGCACTGTACTCCCCTCGGTACTACACGGCACTATACACACATTACTCCACTCAGGACTACAAGGCAGTACAGGCACTGTGCTCCACTCCGGACTACACGGCAGTACAGGCACTCTACTCCACTCAGTACTACACTCGGGACTACACGGCAGTACAGCCACTGTACTCCACGTAGTACTACACTGCACTATACATACAGTACTCCACTCGGGACTACACGGCAGTACATGCACTGAACTCCACAGAGTACTACACTGCACTATACACACAGTACTCCACTCGGGACTACACGGCAGTACATGCACTCTACTCCACTCAGTACTACACTGCACTATACACACAGTACTCCACTGGGCACTACACGGCAGTACAGGCACTGTACTCCACTCAGTACTACACGCCAGTACAAGCACTGTACACCACTCGGGACTACACGGCAGTACAGGCACTGTACTCTACTCAGTACTAAACGGCAGTACAGGCACTGTACTCCACTCGGTACTACACGGCACTATACACACAGTACTCCACTCGGTACTACACGGCATTACATGCACTGTACTCAAATCAGTACTACACGGGAGTACAGGCACTGTACTCCACTCGGTACTACACGGCAGTACACCCACGGTACTCCACTCGGTACACAAGGCACTATACACACAGTACTCCACTCAGTACTACACGGCAGTACAGGCACAGTACTCCACTCACTACTACACGGCAGTACAGGCACTGTACTCCACTCGGGACTACACGGCAATACAGGCAATGTACTCCACTCAGTACTACACGGCAGTACATGCACTGTACTCCACTCGGTACTACACGGCCCTATACACACAGTACTCCACTCGGTACTACACGGCACTACATGCACTGTACTCCACTCAGAACTACACGGCACTATACACACAGTACTCCACTCGGTACTACACGGCAATACAGGCACTGTACTCCACTCGGTACTACACGGCACTATACACGCAGTACTCCACTCGGTACTACACGGCAGTACATGCAATGTACTCCACTCGGTACTACACCGCACTATACACACAGTACTCCACTCGGTACTACACGGAAGTACATGAACTGTACTCCACTCGGTACTACACGGCACTATACAAACTGTACTCCACTCGGTACTACACGGCAGTACAGGCACTATACTCCTCTCAGTACTACACGGCAGTATGCACACAGTACACCACTCGGTATTACACGGCAGTACAGGCACTGAACTCCACTCGGTACTACACGGCACTATACACACAGTACTCCACTCGGTACTACACGGCAGTACAGGCACTGTACTCCACTCGGTAATACATGGTAGTAAACACACGGTCCCCCACTCGGTACTACACGGCAGTACAGGCACTGTACTCCACCCAGTACTACACGGCAGTACAGGCACTGTACTCCACTCAGTACTACACGGCAGTACAGGCACTGTACTCCACTCAGTACTACACGGCAGTATACACACAGTCCCCCACTCGGTACTACACGGCAGTACAAGCACTGTACTCCACTCAGTACTACACGGCCGTATACACACAGTCCCCCACTCGGTACTACAAGGCGGTACAGGTACTGTACACCACTCAGAACTACACTGCACTATACACACAGTACTCCGCTCGGGACTACTCGCCAGTACAGGTACTGTGCCCCACTAAGTACTACACGGCAGTATACACACAGTCCCCCACTGGGTACTTCACGGCAGTACAGGCACTGTACTATACTCAGTACTACACGGCAGTACAGGTACTGTACTCCACTCAGCACTACACTGAACTATACACACAGTATTCCACTCGGGACTACACGGCAGTACAGGCACTGTACTACACCCAGTACTACGCGGCAGTATAGACACAGTACTACACTCAGTATTACACGGCAGTATAGACACAGTACTATACTCAGTACTACACGGCAGTATAGACACAGTACTACACCCAGTACTACACGGCAGTATAGACACGGTACTACACCCAGTACTACACGGCAGTATAGACACAGTACTACACCCAGTACTACACGGCAGTATAGACACAGTACTACACCCAGTACTACACGCCAGTACACACAACCTAATCCATTCCGTACTACACGGCAGTATAGACAGAGTACTCCACTCTGTACTTAACGGCTGTATGCACACAGTACTCCAATGAGTACTACACGGCAGCACACACATCGTACCCCAATCAGTACTACACGGCAGTATACACACATTACTCCACTCTGTACTACACGGCAGTACACACACAGTACTCCACTCAGTACTACACGGCAGTACACCCATCGTACTCCACTCAGTACTACACGGCAGTATACACGCAGTACTCCACTCAGTACTACACGGCAGTATACACACAGTACTCCACTGAGTACTACACGGCAGTATAGACACAGTACTCCACTCTGTACTACACGGCATTATACACACAGTAATCCACTCAGTACTACACGGCAGTGCACACAGAGTACTCCACTCGGTACTACACGGCAGTACACACACAGTATTCCACTCGGTACTACGCGGCAGTATACACACAGTACTCCACTCGGGACTACACGGCAGTACAGGCACTGTACTCCACTCAGTACTACACGGCAGTACAGGCACTGTACTCCACTCGGTACTACACGGCAGTACAGGCACTGCAATCCACTCAGTACTACACGGCAGTATGGACACAGTACTCCACTCGGGACTACACGGCAGTACAGGCACTGTACTCCACTGGGCACTACACGGCAGTAGAGGCACTGTACTCCAATCAGTACTACACGGCAGTACAGGCACTGTACTCCAATCAGTACTACACTGCACTATACATACAGTACTCCACTCGGGACTACACGGCAGTACATGCACTGTACTCCACTCAGTACTACACTGCACTATACACACAGTACTCCACTCAGTACTACACGGCAGTACACACACAGTACTCCACTCAGTACTACACGGCAGTACACCCATCGTACTCCACTCAGTACTACACGGCAGTATACACACAGTACTCCACTCAGTACTACACGACAGTATACACACAGTACTCCACTCAGTACTACACGGCAGTATAGACACAGTACTCCACTCTGTACTACACGGCAGTATACACACAGTAATCCACTCATTACTACACGGCAGTACAGCCATCGTACTCCACTCAGTACTACATGTCAGTACAGACAGAGTACTCCACTCGGTATTACCCGGCAGTATACACACAGTACTCCACTCAGGACTACACGGCAGTACACACATACCGTACTCCACTCAGCACTACACGGCAGTACACAAACCGTACTCCACCCAGTACTACACGGCAGTACACACACACCATACTCCATTCGGTACTACACGGCAGTACAGACACAGTACTCCACTCTGTACAACACGGCAGTATACACACAGTAATCCACTCGGGACTACACGGCATACAGGCACTGTACTCCACTCGGTACTACACGGCAGTACAGGCACTGTACTCCACACAGTAATACACTGCACTATACACACAGTACTCCACTCGGGACTACACGGCAGTACATGCACTCTACTCCACTCAGTACTACACTGCACTATACACACAGTACTCCACTGGGCACTACACGGCAGTACAGGCACTGTACTCCACTCAGTACTACACGCCAGTACAAGCACTGTACTCCACTCGGTACTACACGTGATCATGCTGGTTAGTGTGAACAACCTGAGCACCTCGGTGACGCTATTGCAGAGGTCCACACTGAGGAAGATGATGCACTAAATAACACTTGTAGGCTGATCTCCTAGAACACAATACAGACCACAGTGTGGAGGACGATGGACTAGACCAACTGAGGAAGGATAAAATGGGTAGACCACAGTGCACTGAAACACCGAAGCACAGTCGGGCTGAAGCTGCAGAGACCAACAAGAACGACCCCATGACGCCTATACCCTTCCCAGTATGGTCTGGTGAATATGCCTCCCAGGTTTTTGCTCTGGCGTTTCAGCACCCTGCTCTGCTCCATCAGTGTCATCAGTGCGATCTGGTGCATGAGCCTCCTCAGTGCGGACTGATGTATCATCCACCCTAAGGTCATATAGTGCATCGCCTTCAACAGTGTGCTCTCTCCCATCAGTGTCCCCAATGTGCTCCTGTGTATGAGCACCCATTGAGCTACAGATTGCCTAGTGTGCTCTAGAACATCTGTCTCATCGGTGTGCGTATGTGTAATCGACCCTACTGTCCTTCAGTATTTCAGCCTTCCCTGCGTGCTATGGTGCATCGTTCTAACTGATGTTCTCTGCAGCTTCAGCAGATAGAGGCTATACACAGGCTCCTATGGGAAAAACTAGCATATAGTATTTAAGGAGATGGCATAGGGTCGGTTGCGCGAGATGGTGCCCGCGTGCAACTTCTAAGTGATAGGACACCCGAGGCAGTATAGTGCCTGACCTTTGTTTATATGAGACTAAAATTAAGGAGATGGACCAGAAGCTCATGGTGATACATCTATCTCCTAGGAGATGACTCAGGAGCTCACATTGTCAACTTATGAACTATTGGTTTGATCATCCTGAAATTCCAAAACAGCAGTGTTAGCCTTTGTACTGTGTTCTAGGAGATCAGCCTACAAGTGTTATTTAGTGCATCATCTTCCTCAGTGTGGTCCTCTGCAATAGCGTCACCGAGGTGCTCAGGTTGTTCACACTAACCAGCATGATCTAGTGTTATGCCTCACAGGATCGTTCTTTCGTATCGGCGTCACCAGTATGCTATGCGTGACGACTGCTATACTCTATTCGTATAGACCTTAAGTAGAAGGCTGCCTTAGGAAAACACAACACGTAACCAGAACACACTGGTGAGGTCGAAGAGCCAGAGCAAACTGTGAGGCCCGTAGAGCTGTCCACACTGGGAAGGCTAATGTACCAGACGACATTCGGGGACCTGATAGACCACAGTGGACTGAAACACCGAAGCACAGTCGGGCTGAAGCTGCAGAGAACAGCAGAACGACCCCATGCTGCGGAGGGTGATCAACCATAGCACCTTGGTGTCGCTATTGCAGAGGATCACATTGAGGAAGCTGATGCAGTAAATAACACTTATGAGGCTGATCACCTAGAACACACTACAGAGGCTAACGTCTTATACCAAAGTCTGGACGGCAATGGACTACACCAAAATGGGGAGGGATAAAATGTGAATTCTGGAACAGGGGGTAATGCGTAAGTTGGCCGCTATACATGGGCTCTTATGGGACTAACTCCATGCACCTGAGCTTGGGGCTACTGCGCAAGCTATATATGGGCTATACAATGTGAGCTGCCATTATCTCCCGGTCAATCTACTTAAATATAATCTCATATAACCATTGTTCAATAAACATCTAGCCTCGGGTGTACTAGCACTAGGAAGTTGCACGCGGACACCATCTCGCGCAACCTTTCTCCATTAGAGCATATGTATAACCACCACCTTGCGCAGCAGCCCCTAGCCCAGGTGCAAAGAGTTGATCCCATAAGAGCCAATGTAGGGTGGACATCTTGCGCAGTAGCCCCTAGCCCAGGTGAAAGGAGTTAGTCACATAAGAGCCCATGTATCGTGACCACCATGCGCAGTAGCCCCTACTTCAGGTGCAATTAGTTAGTCCCATAAGAGAGAATGTATAGCGGCCTTCATGCGCATTAACCCTGTTCCAGAATTCAATTATTATCCCTCGCCACTTTGGTCTCGTCCGTTCGTAGCCCTCCTTACTGTGGTATAAGGCGTTAGCCACTGTAGTGTGTTCTAGGAGATCATCCTCACAAGGGTTATCTGGTGCATCAGCTTCCTCAGTGTGAGCCTCTGCAATAGCGTACCAAGCTTCTCTGGATGATCACCCTCCCCAGCATGATCTGGTGTATAGGCCTCATAGGGTGGTTCTGACGTATCGGCGTCACCAGTGTGCACTGGTTCATCAGCCTTCCTCTTTGGTCTGGTGGTACAGATTGCCCAGTGTGCTCTAGAGCATCAGTCTCATCTGTGTGCGTTTGTCCTTCAGTATTTCTGCCTTCCCTGTGTGCTATTGTGCATCGTTCTAACTGATGTTTTCTGCAGCTTCAGCAGATAGCGGCTATACACAGGCTCCTATGGGGAAAACTAGCACATAGTATTTAAGGAGACGGCATAGGGGCGGTTGCGCTTGATGGTGGCCGCGTGCAACTTTCAAGTGATAGGACACAGGAGGCAGTATAGTGCCGGACCTTTGGTTATATGAGACTAAAATTACGGAGATGGACCAGAAGCTCATGGTGATACATTGTTCTTATAGATCTATCTCTACGGAGATGCCTCAGGATCTCATATTGTCAACTTATGAACTATTGGTTTGATCATCCTGAAATTCCAAAACAGAAGTGTTAGCCTTTGTACTGTGTTCTAGGAGATCAGCCTACAAGTGTTATTTAGTGCATCATCTTCCTTAGTGTGGTCCTCTGCAATAGCGTCACCGAGGTGCTTTGGTTTTTCACACTAACCAGCATGATCTAGTGTATATGCGTCTTAGGATCGTTCTTTCGTATCGGCGTCACCAGTATGCTATGCGTGACGACTGCTATATTCTATTCGTATAGACCTTAACCAGAAGGCTGCCTTAGGAAAACACAACACGTAACCAGAACACACTGGTGAAGTCGAAGCGCCAGTGCAAAACTGTGAGGCCCGTAGAGCTGTCCACACTGGAAGCACAGTCGGGCTGAAGCTGCAGAGAACAACAGAACGACCCCATGACGCCTATACACCAGGCCATGCTGCGGAGGGTGAACAACCATAGCACCTTGGTGTCGCTATTGCAGAGGATCACATTGAGGAAGCTGATGCACTAAATAACACTTATGAGGCTGATCACCTAGAACACACTCAGAGGCTAACGTCTTATACCAAAGTGTGGAGGGCAATTGAATACACCAAAATGGGGAGGGATAAAAAGTGAATTCTGGAACAGGGGGTAATGCGTAAGTTGGCCGCTATACATGGGCTCTTATGGGACTAACTCCTTGCACCTGAGCTTGGGGCTACTGCGCAAGCTATATATGGGCTATACAATGTCAGCTGCCATTATCTCCCGGTCAATCTACTTAAATTTAGTCTCATATAACCATTGTTCAATAAACATCTAGCCTCGGGTGTTACTAGCACTAGGAAGTTGCACGCGTGTAATGGAGTTGTATTACTCCATTACCTTAGAACTACATATATTGGATTCCATTTATATAGTTTAATATTATGTTGTGCGTGTCCACGAATTAAGAGTTCGAGATACCATGGTCCCTTCTCGGATTTGCGCATGGGGAGCCATCTTGCGGTGGACTTGGTTATAGAAACACGAGCTGGCTAGTGTGTGCTGCGATCTGTCTGCGAAACGTGAAGTTTACCTGGCGAGGCACCGTGCTCGACAATGATGTCTGAGCGTTTTTGTTTTTTTAATTCTTGGGACTGAATTGAAGAGACGCTCTGAAGCTAAGCTCTTGGTTGTGGTTTAACGACAAGTTAATTATTCAAGAAAAGAAGATGTTGGTGAATTTCGATCCGGGTTAAAGGATTTCCACCTGAGCCTTAGGCTCGTAGTTTGGTTTGTCATTTGAAAAGATTATTCGCTTCTAACTAGTCGACCTCGTAAGTAGATTCATATGTACTTCTGAACTGGGTTGATATCGCCGAAGAAACTACTAATCATGACGTTTGAAGACATGGAGAAAATTTATGGCTATGATATCTGAGAAATGGAATATTTAATGTTTCGGACATTTGTTTTGAGTATTTAAAGTGAAGAACTTTTCCTACTGGTCTGGTTATGAGTTTGTAAAATTCAATCTAGATTTGGGGTTTCAAGGTTCGATGGTAACTATGATATTAATTTTAACTTTTGGTTCTGTTACTTAAGATTTCATGCGCATGAAGCAAGTTTTTATATTTGGGGAGCTCCTCGCTAAACTAAATATGTATGTAGTATCGATGCAAACTACTTCATTTTTCTTATTTCCCTTTTAATAATAATAATATAATTTTCTGATTACTAAATTTTTCAAACTTATTCGAGGGTGTTAGGTAATGTTTGAATATTGTTAAGATGAAAAATTTCTTTGGGCTACTCGGTACTGGCGTAGCCATTTTGAATTACGGTGACTCTGTTTTGTTTCTGACGATGTAATAGAATGCACACGTGGGTGGGCGTTGTCCTGTTGCCTGTGACAGGCGAGGATCTGAGTTGATTATTGACGGCTAGAACCGTGTGATGTAATGGTCTTGATTTTTGTCGCCTTGTGGTGGCCCGGTTGCTGTTTGGGGATATTCAAGTGATTTAAGTTTCGGTTTCTGATGTAATGTTCTCTTAGTTAATCCTTCTTGTGGATTATGTACCTTCATTTGGATTATTTCTTGAAGATTACTGAAGTAATATGGGTTGGTAGAGTATGACCGAGATTGTCATTGGAGAAGTTTTCATCTTCAAAACTGTAACTGAGAATTTATAGCTATAGTTATTTTTCTTTTGAAGATTTTGTTAATTAAAGTTTTCTTTTCTTTCAAATTTATTCCGTAGTTATTATTCCAGCCTTTAGCTAATTTTATTTGTTTAATTGATTCGCCTGACCTCTTGGCCTTGTTGCTTCTACACATTGCGACGACCTTTGTATTGGGATTGCACGGTAAGTGATGTGGTACCTATTATTCTTGTTTTCTTGATGCAATCCCTGGTCGTGCTATACGCTCTACCTTAGTATTTCTTGTTGTGAGAGTGTATTTGGTAGCAGATTGCGTGGTTGCCATATTGTTATTCACGTTATTTGTGCTTAGTATCTGAGCACGTGTAATTTATTGAACTACTAATTGATACCTGGTGTATCACCTTTTCTTTTCATATTTCTTTTGAATTATTGGCTAATTTAGCCAAGTCACAATGGTCTATTGGCTGGAATAGTAAGGAGATTGAAACAAAAATTCAAGGTTGTGAAGGGAAAGGCAGACTTACGTTGGGTGGTAACTTCTGTGTTTTCTGTTTCATATCATTATGCCTGCACGTGCTGTGTTGTTGCCGCGAATGTTACGAAAAGGGGAGCTGCAGTACGAACTGCAAGTCCGCGGCTTGGTATCAACCGGTTCCATGGAGGGTGACGTTGCCTTGCTTCAGGCTTCCCTGGATTCTGCTGTAAAACCAGGTGACATGAACATCCAAGTGGGTGAGTCAGTGAATTACCTTTCAGTTTCAGTTAGTGAATTGTTAGTCTTTTTAAATCAGCTTAAAGAATGCAATCCATCTGACTATCAGTTGAGAAGGCTAAAGGCTCGAACTAATCACCTTATCAACAGGGTTCAGGATTTAATTTCCCTTGGGCCTGAAGGAGAGTTGATATCCCTGTGTACTTCCTTGTTGAATTCTGTCATCAACATTTCTGTGGAACTTGATTTAATGATTAGTACCAAAAAGGTTGGTCAATTGTCGTTGAATGATGAAATTGAGAATAATGAAAGTAATTGCTTTGGTCAAGCTAATGAGAATATTTCTCCCCAAAACGTAACTAATCCGTGCTCATCTCATTGCTGTGGGCTAAGTCCTGTGCTAGAGAATTTGTTGGTTAGGTCATGTTCGGCCCCAAACTCTATTAAAGATCTCTTTAAGGATGTAAAGGTCTTTTCTGTAGATTCCATTGACGAAACCATCAGATTCCTGCGGTTTCTGGTAGAATTATCTGAGTCGGCTAATGTGTATAGCATGGATGCTCTGGGGATTTTTAGAGTGTTATTTCCTAACTGTCAAGGTGTCCTTAAAAAAGAAATTTCTAAGGTTATTAGCAGCAATTTAAGTGTAAATGAATTTCACGAGTTAATCTTGGCAAAGTTTATTCCGTCCCTTGCGTTACAAAGTCTAGTTCCAAAACATTGTTATAGGACGCAGTACTTGCCTATGTCTTGGATTTGAAATTTTATTGCGAGGTTTTTAAAATCATGGTACAGGAAGAAGAGATGGTAGCTCGTATAATCAATAATCCTCAATATCGGTCCTTTTTATCCTTGACTAAGTGCCCGAGTAATTTTGCAGAACTTGAGGAAGCATGTACCTTTGCTGAAGATGTAAAACATGGAGATGAGTCTCGGCACACTAGGTATCCTCCTCCCTGTGTTTCTTATAGAGCTAATGATATCTCTAACCATCATGTCACTCCCTTATCATCAAAAAAATGTTACGCTTGTGGATCCAGAGATCATCTAAGAAATAATTGTCCTTCAGTGAGGAAAAGTGGTAACGTGAGTTCAAATCAAAACGCTAGTTGTTATGTTTGCGGATCTAAGTCTCATATGAAAAGACAGTGCCCTAAAATGAGGAACGGTAATTCACAATGACCTATTAGTGTACCCAGTGCAGTGAATAAGAACTTATTGGTTGAAGATCATGGAAAGAATAGGATTCCCTTTCCTCAAATCTTAGGTATCTCTAGTGATATTGTTCCGAAATCTTCTACCATTTGTCTTGAAGTTAATAATGAACCTGCATTGGGGTTGATTGATTCGGGTAGTGTGGTGTCACTTATCAGTGAAGCTTGGTATTTGAAGATGAAGAATTGTTGTAAATTACCCACTATTAAGGCTTCTAAACTTCAATGTGTGGCTGCTAATAGAGGCGGATTAAGGATTCTGGGTTCGGTTTCGGTTAAGATCCGAATTGGTGATTTCACTTGGAAAGCTGATTGTTTGGTTGCCTCTGATTTATCTCACCAAATAATTTTAGGTGCTGATTTTATGGGCAAGGTTGGAATGATTTTGAACCTTCAAGATAGAAATTTTAGTTTCAAGTTTTGTCCCGGTAGAATCTTCAACTTTTATGAGGATATAATATTTCAAAGGTATCCTGCTTGTGCTCTTGATGAGGATATTGAGGACAGCAGTGGTAATAAATTAGATCTTGATCATCTGCCTCCCGACCAAGCTAGTAAAATTCGTGATCTTTGTGCTATGTATCCTGAAGTTTTCACTGATAAATTAGGATTAACTAATGTGCTTAAATACCACATTGATATTGCGGACAAGATTCCTGTTAGATCTCCGCCCTATAGGTTATCACCACCTAAGATGGTTGAGTTAAAGAAAATCATCGATAAGATGCTTCAGGATGGTGTTATTCGACCTTCTATCTCTCCATACTCGTCTCCGATGTTTCTGGTGCCCAAGTCATCTGGAGGTTTCAGGCCAGTGACGGATTATAGAGAGTTAAACCGTAAGATCGTCATGCAGTCTGTGCCCTTACCGGATTTGCATACTTGCTTCTCTTGGTTCCATGGTGCTAATTATTTTTCGACCTTTGATTTGAATCAGGCATACAACCAAATACCTCTTGATGAGGAATCTATTCCTCTCACTGCTTTTGCCACTGACTGGAATCTGTATGAATACACGGTTATACCTTTTGGGCTATCGACGGGAGCGGCTGTGTTAACTCGATTACTGGATTCTGTGTTTGGGGATGTGAAATTTAAGTACGTTATTCATTATCTTGATGATCTTGTTGTGTATTCTGCAAATTTTGAAGATCATCTCAAGCATGTACAGGAGGTAGTTGAAAGATTGAAGAAAGCAGGTTTAACTGTCAAGCTTTCGAAGACCAATTTTGCCAAATCTCAGATCTCCTTCTTGGGACATGTAGTATCGTCACAGGGAATTTCAATTGATCATGCCCGTACTCAAGCTATTCACGATTTTAAACCACCTAAAGATGTGAAAGGGATTGCCAGATTCATTGGTATGACTAATTTCTTTAGAAAATTCGTTCCGAATTATGCTGAAATTGCTGCCCCTTTGAATTCCTTACGTAGAAAGAATGTCAAATTTGTGTGGGAAGACCCTCAACAAAGAGCCTTTGAAACCTTGAAGAGAGCTCTCAGTAATGCTCCTATACTTGCTATTCCCGATTTTAATAAAAGGTTCATCATCCAGACTGATGCCTCAGGCAAGGCTATTGCAGGAGTCTTATTGCAAGAGTCGGAAATGGGTAGACGTCCTATCGCTTACGCATCTAGAGCTCTCTCCCCTCTGGAAAGGAAATATTCTGTCTATGAATTAGAGTGTTTAGCGGTACTATTTTCGTTGGAGAAATTCCGTGTTTATGTGGAGCACGTTAATTTTGATTTAGAGACAGATAATGAAGCTCTTTCCTGGGTTCTGAAAAGACCCAAAAGAACTGGAAGGCTAACTAGGTGGGCGCTGAGAATTTCTGCTTTTAAATTTAATGTTCGGCACATTCGTGGAACGGAAAATGTAATCGCTGATGGGCTTAGTCGCATGTTTGATGAGGAGGATGGTTTTGAAAACTTGGAAGCGAAGAGTGTACCTCAAGTTGTTTCGGTAAATGTGAATTCTATCTTGACTAATCTTCCAATGTTGTATCAAGATATTGCTCTGCATCAAAACGATGATCCTCAGTTAAAGGAAATTCTGGAAAAGATTAATTCTGGTAAAATTATCAAACCCTATTCCTTGGCGAAAGGGGTACTCTGTTGTCAATCCCGTTATGATAAAAAGATAAAGATTGTTGTCCCCAAAATTTTAATTCCTGTAATATTTCAGTATTACCATGATAGTCCGGTTGGTGGATATTTGGGAAACTTCAAAACTAGGTCAAAAATAAGGGAGTTTTTTATTTGGAAAAACATGGATCAGGATATCACATCCATGGTTAAGTCTTGTAAAAGTTGCGCCATTAGTAAACCTAACCTAAACAAACGTGTGGGGTTGTTGTCATCGACTCAAGCTTCCAGAGCTATGGAGCGATTGTTTATCGATCATGTTGGACCCTTTCCACGTTCCAGTCGAGGAAATACTCATGCATTGGTGTGGATTGATGGTTTTACCAGATTTTGCTGGATCTTCCCGACTAGATCGACCAATTCGCAGACCACTATTTCCTGTTTAAATTCTATTTTTGCCTCCTTTGGAACTCCTAAGTTTCTTGTATCTGACAATGCTGCTGGGTTTACTAGCCATTTATTCAGGAAGTACTTGTTTGATTTGTGCATCTCCCATGTGACCACTACTCCATATTAACCCAATCCCTCATATTCCGAGAGGATGAATAGAAATTTGAAGTCTGCTCTCATAGCTTACCACCACTCGAATCATACCAAGTGGGACACCTGTCTTCATTGGTTGTCGTATGCATTTAATACTGCAACCCATGAGTCTCATGCAAAACTCCTATGGAGTTAATGTTTAGTTTTGTTCCATTTTCTCCGCTATCAAATCTCCTTCGAATTGAGGAACTGCTTCCTGAAGTCTCTACTCCTCGTGATGTGCGAAAGGTGTGGGATGAGGCCAAAACGAGGTTGGCTGTGTCGTATGAAAAGGTACGAAAGAACTATGACAAAGGCCGAAAGCCCACCAAGCTAAGTGTTGGAGACCAAGTCTTCGTAAAATGTTATCCTGTCAGCAAGGCTATAAATAAATTTACTTCAAAATTAGCTCCTAGATTTCAGGGACCTTGTACGATATTGCAGTTTTTGAGCCCTGTATCTATGCTTGTCAGTGATCCTGTGGCGAAAAGGATTCGGAGAGTTCATTTATCCCAAGTGAAAGCGACTTGATATATTGGGTGTTTTGGGTTGAGTTCAAAATCTTGTGGGAAGTCGATGGTATTTAATGAGGTAATTGTTTTAGTTAAAACTGTGATGTAAGCGTAGGACTTGTCCGGTCCGTATCAATTTTGGAAAACTTAAGTATTGGTGTAACTATATCTTGATGCCTTGCATATCTGGTGGAGTTCGAATCTTATTGAAAAGGGGAAGTGTAAGGGAAGTTGTGTTAAGTGATTTCATCCTGTGGAAGTATTGAATATTCGTGTGGACTTCACGTTGTAAGATGCTCTGGTACCTCTGCTTATTCATTGCTGTTATCATCATTTTCTAAGGTGTCTGGAGGGAAATTACTACTTATTTTCCAGTATATTGTTTGTGAGAGTTGTAGATTCATGTAATGTATTTAGAGTTTTACTTCTTCCATCCGTTATAGTGAAGTGATGTTGAGATAGTTAAAGGATTCATGACCTAAGGAGTGTACCTCCTTTTGACCTGTAGGGTACGGTTTCTGATCCTTATTATGGATGTGAGTTTTGGTATTATGGGTTTGATTTTGGGGAATTGTGTTGGGGTGGCATTATGGTTTCGTTGAGAGGTGACTGTGTTCCTCTGAAGTCATGATGGTGTTATTGCGGTTGTTGTGATGATATTGGGGTGGGCACTCTGTGATTTGTGAGATGCTGTCGAGGATTTGTATGTCCTTTACCTTCGAGGCTGACACATCGGCACTGGTGGTCATTTGAGTGGTGATGTATTGTTGTTATTTGAGTTGCTTATTATGTGGGTTCTTGTAGTATGGACACCTTGAGGAGGTTGTACATTGCCTTTTATTTTTCTCTTGGTGTTAAAGGTGGATTTGGTGAAAACTCATTTTATGTATCTACAACTCATTTTGGGAAAAATTCTTAACTATGTGTTTATTTCGGGTCTGTCTCCTGACTTGTGGTTCAACTTCTTATATTCTCTGCCATATCTTGTTCACCTGTGGACATCTTCCTTATGCTTGTGGATTTAAACGTTCATTTTAAGTAACCTGCCTATCTAAGGCCTTCTATAATGGGAGTCTCATCTGAATGATGTCGTTGGTATGGTAAGTTATCGTTCTGTTATGAAGAAGAATAAGTATGGGATTATTCTGCTCATGCACTCGGTACTGCAGTCATCGATCCTCTACCTGCATATGGGGGCTTGTAGAAGGAGTATGTGATTTCAGAATAGTGTTGTCTCCCGTCCTTCTCCTGGTCATTTTCTGTCCCGGTGTAGGTGTTCATATTGTATGTTAATTGTCTGGTAATCGCTGCTAGTTCGGTTGTTGATGACCCACCTTACGCGTACCCTACATCTGAATTGTGCATATGTCTCCAACTGTAATTAACCTTTTACCATGGCTCTGAACATTGATATCTTCTACTCTAGTTTATTTTTCTATACTAAGCATGTTTGTTCCGTGTCCTTCTATTGATTCTTGTTCTAGTCATTCACCTTCTCTTTGGAATGAGATTATGTGTACTGGGGTATGGAAGTTGATCCTGAGTAAGTGTTGAGTAATTGTTGATTTCTGAACTAGATATGATTTTAAAAGAAATTTTGGTGGGGGACTATGTAATTCTACTTGTTTGCTGGCCCTTGATTTCACGGAGATGTATATGTGTGTTAAATTTAACTGTATTGTAATGTTATTTCCTCCTTATTCTTGCTGTTGGCATGATTATTGATTGTGTGTTGTCTAGTTATTTATGTAATATTCCTTGATCTGGAGTACGTGCCTCTATGTTAAAGGAAACTGATGATAAGGAGATTAGTGTGGAAACGTCACTTAAGGATTATGTAGAATTCGGTGCACTGACTTATGTCTTGAAGATGCTTGTGTTTCCTAGTTATCTTATTTTATCTTTTCTTTTCTTCTCCTTGTATTTTATCTTATTACTTCATGTGGTAATACCTTACCATTCAGAAAGTCATGCCTTTTTCCTACGTAAGAGAAAACCCCAAAACAAGTTCCAGAGATTTTTTTTAATGCTACTCTTAAAATTATTGTAAGACCAGTCTTCTCAGCGTAGTGTGTTCCTGAGGTTTAATTGTGTTACAACGAACTTGAGTACTCATGTACTACTCGTGTTAGGTCAATCGCTTCGGAATTAAGTGAACATTTCAAGGAAGATTGTAATGTGAAAAAAAAAACTTAAAGGAATCTTAACGAACTGTGGGCGAGCTGTAGCACTTGGTTTGGCATGTATGTTCATGTGCCTCTACTCGCTTCGTGACATGTCAGTGTTGGTTGTTGGAGGAAATCAAATTTTCTTATATATAATTGTAATTTTCATCGGGCCTGCTCGTCATGCCCCACCCCTTGTAGATCTTTTCGAGGGGGAGGCTGTAATGGAGTTGTATTACTCCATTACCTTAGAACTACATATATTGGATTCCATTTATATAGTTTAATATTATGTTGTGCGTGTCCACGAATTAAGAGTTCGAGATACCATGGTCCCTTCTCGGATTTGCGCATGGGGAGCCATCTTGCGGTGGACTTGGTTATAGAAACACGAGGTGGCTAGTGTGTGCTGCGATCTGTCTGCGAAACGTGAAGTTTACCTGGCGAGGCACCGTGCTCGACAATGATGTCTGAGCGTTTTTGTTTTTTTAATTCTTGGGACTGAATTGAAGAGACGCTCTGAAGCTAAGCTCTTGGTTGTGGTTTAACGACAAGTTAATTATTCAAGAAAAGAAGATGTTGGTGAATTTCGATCCGGGTTAAAGGATTTCCACCTGAGCCTTAGGCTCGTAGTTTGGTTTGTCATTTGAAAAGATTATTCGCTTCTAACTAGCCGACCTCGTAAGTAGATTCATATGTACTTCTGAACTGGGTTGATATCGCCGAAGAAACTACTAATCATGACGTTTGAAGACATGGAGAAAATTTATGGCTATGATATCTGAGAAATGGAATATTTAATGTTTCGGACATTTGTTTTGAGTATTTAAAGTGAAGAACTTTTCCTACTGGTCTGGTTATGAGTTTGTAAAATTCAATCTAGATTTGGGGTTTCAAGGTTCGATGGTAACTATGATATTAATTTTAACTTTTGGTTCTGTTACTTAAGATTTCATGCGCATGAAGCAAGTTTTTATATTTGGGGAGCTCCTCGCTAAACTAAATATGTATGTAGTATCGATGCAAACTACTTCATTTTTCTTATTTCCCTTTTAATAATAATAATATAATTTTCTGATTACTAAATTTTTCAAACCTATTCGAGGGTGTTAGGTAATGTTTGAATATTGTTAAGATGAAAAATTTCTTTGGGCTACTCGGTACTGGCGTAGCCATTTTGAATTACGGTGACTCTGTTTTGTTTCTGACGATGTAATAGAATGCACACGTGGGTGGGCGTTGTCCTGTTGCCTGTGACAGGCGAGGATATGAGTTGATTATTGACGGCTAGAACCGTGTGATGTAATGGTCTTGATTTTTGTCGCCTTGTGGTGGCCCGGTTGCAGTTTGGGGATATTCAAGTGATTTAAGTTTCGGTTTCTGATGTAATGTTCTCTTAGTTAATCCTTCTTGTGGATTATGTACCTTCATTTGGATTATTTCTTGAAGATTACTGAAGTAATATGGGTTGGTAGAGTATGACCGAGATTGTCATTGGAGAAGTTTTCATCTTCAAAACTGTAACTGAGAATTTATAGCTTTTAATTGTCATTTGATTCTCTTTAATTAATGCATCGACCTTGATGGTTTAATTTTCAGTTAATTTTCATTTTTAATTGATCCAGTTGCAACATTTAAATTTTTAATCAATTGTAGTTTAAGAGGTCGGTTATTTTTCTTCTGAAGATTTTGTTAATTAAAGTTTTCTTTTCTTTCAAATTTATTCCGTAGTTATTATTCCAGCCTTTAGCTAATTTTATTTGTTTAATTGATTCGCCTGACCTCTTGGCCTTGTTGCTTCTACACATTGCGACGACCTTTGTATTGGGATTGCACGGTAAGTGATGTGGTACCTATTATTCTTGTTTTCTTGATGCAATCCCTGGTCGTGCTATACGCTCTACCTTAGTATTTCTTGTTGTGAGACGCGGACACCATCTCGCGCAACCTTTCTACATTAGAGCCTATGTATAACCACCACCATGCGCAGTATCCCCTAGCCCAGGTGCAAAGAGTTGATCCCATAAGTGCCAATGTAGGGTGGACATCTTGCGCAGTAGTCCCTAGCCAAGGTGCAACGAGTTAGTCCCGTAAGAGACCGTGTACAGTGACCACCATGCGCAGTAGCCCCTACTACAGGTGCAAGTAGTTAGTCCCATGAGAGAGAATGTATAGCGGCCATCATGCGCATTAACCCTGTTCCAGAATTCAATTATTATCCCTCGCCAGTTTTGTCTCGTCCGTTCGTCGCCCTCCACACTGTGGTATAAGGCGTTAGCCTCTGTAGTGTGTTCTAGGAGACGAGCCTCACAAGGGTTATCTGGTGCATCAGCTTCCTCAGTGTGAGCCTCTGCAATAGCGTACCAAGGTTCTCTGCATGATCACCCTCCCCAGCATGATCTGGTGTATAGGCCTCATAGGGTGGTTCTGGCGTATCGGCGTCACCAGTGTGCCCTGGTTCATCAGCCTTCCTCTTTGGTCTGGTGGTACAGATTGCCCAGTGTGCTCTAAAGCATATGTCTCATCAGTGTGCGTTTGTCCTTCAGTATTTCACCCTTCCCAGTGTGCTATGGTGCATCGTTCTAACTGATGTTCTATTCAGCTTCAGCCCGACTTGTGCTTCGGTGTTTCATGCTACCCAAGTGTGCTCGATGAGCCTTCCCAGTGTTGTCTCGTGCATTAGCGTTACCAATATTCTCTGCCTGAATACCCTTTCCAGTATGGTCTGGTGAATATGCCTCCCAGGTTTTTGCTCTGGCGCATCGTCTTCAGCGCCCTGCTCTGCTCCTTCTTTGTCATCAGTGCGATCTGGTGCATGGGCCTCCTCAGTGCGGGCTGGTGTATTATCCGACACTAAGGTCATATAGTGCATCGCCTTCAACAGTGCGCTCTCTCCCATCGGTGTCCCCAATGTGCTCCGGTGAGCTAAGGTCAAGCAGCTCCTCCGGTGTGCTGCGGGGTGTCAGGTCCACAGTGCCCTGTGGTGTATCAGCGCCCCGAGTGTGTTTTGGTACATCAGCCTCTGGCGCTTCGACCTCACCAGTGTGTTCTGGTTACCCGTTGTTTTCCTGGTCCATCTAATTCAATTTACCCCATAGCCACAAATGTTCAACAAGCATCTTGTGTGGGGTGTCCTAGCACTAGGAGCACTGGTGGTTCACACTAACCAGCATGATCTAGTGTATATGCGCCAAAGGATCGTTCTTTCGTATCGGCGTCACCAGTTGCTATGCGTGCCGACTGCTATATTCTATTCCTATAGACCTTAACTAGAAGGCTGCCTTAGGAAAACATAACACGTAACCAGAACACACTGGTGAGGTCGAAGAGCCAGAGCAAAACTGTGAGGCCGGTAGTGCTGTCCATACTGGGAAGGCTAATGTACCAGACGACATTCGGGGACCTGATAGACCACAGTGCACTGAAACACCGAAGCATAGTAGGACAGAAGCTGCAGAGAACAACAGAACGACCCCATGAGGCCTATACACCAGACCATGCTGCGGAGGGTGAACATCCATACCACCTTGGTGTCGCTATTGCAGAGGATCACATTGAGGAAGCTGATGCACTAAATAACACTTATGAGGCTGATCACCTAGAACACACTACAGAGGCTAACGTCTTATACCAAAGTGTGGAGGGCAATGGACTACACCAAAATGGGGAGGGATAAAATGTGAATTCTGGAACAGGGGGTAATGCGTAAGTTGGCCACTATACATGGGCTCTTATGGGACTAACTCCTTGCACCTGAGCTTGGGGCTACTGCGCAAGCTATTAATGGGCTATACAATGTGAGCTGCCATTATCTCCCGGTCAATCTACATAAATTTAGTCTCATATAACCATAGTTCAATAAACATCTAGCCTCGGGTGTACTACCACTAGGACGTTGCACGCGGACACCATCTCGCGCAACCTTTCTCCATTAGAGCCTATGTATAACCACCACCTTGCGCAGTAGCCCCTAGCCCAGGTGCAAAGAGTTGATCCCATAAGAGCCAATGTAGGGTGGACATCTTGCGCAGTAGCCCCTAGCCCAGGTGCAAGGAGTTAGTCCCATAAGAGACCATGTATTGTGACCACCGTGCGCAGTAGCCCCTACTTCAGGTGCAAGTAGTTAGTCCCATAAGAGAGAATGTATAGCGGCCATCATGCGCATTAACCCTGTTCCAGAATTCAATTATTATCCCTCGCCAGTTTTGTCTCGTCCGTTCGTCGCCCTCCACACTGTGGTATAAGGCGTTAGCCTCTGTAGTGTGTTCTAGGAGACCAGCCAACAAGTGTTATTTATTGCATCATCTTCCTCATTGTGGTCCTCTACAATAGCGTCACCGAGGTGCTCTGCTTGTTCACTCTCCCCAGCATGATCCAGTGTATATGCCTCATAGGATCGTTCTTTCGTATCGGCGTCACCAGTATGCTATGCGTGACAACTGCTATACTCTATTCGTATAGACCTTAACTAGAAGGCTGCCTTAGGAAAACACAACACGTAACCAGAACACACTGGTGAAGTCGAAGCGCCAGAGCAGAACTGTGAGGCCCGTCGATCTGTCCACACTGGGAGGGCTATATATGGGCTATACAATGTGAGCTGCCATTATCTCCCGGTCGATCTATTAAATTTAGACTCATATAACCATTTTGCAAAGAACATCTAGCCTCGGGTGTACTAGCACTAGGAAGTTGCACGCGGACACCATCTCGCGCAACCTTTCTCCATTAGAGCCTATGTATAACCACCACCTTGCGCAGTAGCCCCTAGCCCAGGTGCAAAGAGTTGATCCCATAAGAGCCAATGTAGGGTGGACATCTTGCGCAGTAGCCCCTAGCCCAGGTGCAAGGAGTTAGTCCCATAAGAGCCCATCTATAGTGACATCCATGCGCAGTATCCCCCACTTCAGGTACAAGTAGTTAGTCCCATAAGAGAGAATGTACAGCGGCCATCATGCGCATTAACCCTGTTCCAGAATTCAATTATTATCCTCGCCAGTTTTGTCTCGTCCCTTCGTCGCCCTCCACACTGTGGTATAAGGCGTTAGCCTCTGTAGTGTGTTCTAGGAGACCAGCCTCACAAGGGTTATCTGGTGCATCAGCTTCCTCAGTGTGAGCCTCTGCAATAGCGTACCAAGGTTCTCTGGATGATCACCCTCCCCAGCATGATCTGGTGTATAGGCCTCATAGGGTCGTTCTGGCGTATCGGCGTCACCAGTGTGCTCTGGTTCATCAACCTTCCTCTTTGGTCCGGTGGTACAGATTGCCCATTGTGCTCTAGAGCATCTGTCTCATCAGTGTGCGTTTGTCCTTCAGTATTTCACCCTTCCCAGTGTGCTATGGTGCATCGTTCTAACTGATGTTCTCTTCAGCTTCAGCCAGACCTGTGCTTCGGCGTTTCAGGCTACCCAGGTGTGCTCGATGAGCCTTCCCAATGTTGTCTCGTGCATTATCGTTACCAGTATGCTCTGCCTGAATACCCTTCCAGTATGGTCTTGTGAATATGAATCCCAGGTTTTTGTTCTGGCGCTGGTAGGTCCGAAGCGCCAGAGCAAAACTGTGAGGCCCGTAGAGCTGTCCACACTGGGAGGGCTATATATGGGCTATACAATGTGAGCTGCCATTATCTCCCGGTCAATCTACTTAAATATAGTCTCATATAACCATTGTTCAATAAACATCTAGCCTTGGGTGTACTAGCACTAGGAAGTTGCACGCGGACACCATCTCGCGCAACCTTTCTCCATTAGAGCCTATGTATAACCACTACTAGCAGTGTTAGCCTTTGTACTGTGTTCTAGGAGATCAGCCTACAAGTGTTATTTAGTGCATCATCTTCCTCAGTGTGGTCCTCTGCAATAGCGTCACCGAGGTGCTCAGGTTGTTCACACTAACCAGCATGATCTAGTGTTATGGGTCACAGGATCGTTCTTTCGGATCGGCGTCACCAGTATGCTATGCGTGACGACTGCTATACTCTATTCGTATAGACCTTAACTAGAAGGCTGCCTTAGGAAAACACAACACGTAACCAGAACACACTGGTGAGGTCGAAGAGCCAGAGCTAAACTGTGAGGCCCGTAGAAATGTCCACACTGGGAAGGCTAATGTACCAGACGACATTCGGGGACCTGATAGACCACAGTGGACTGAAACACCGAAGCACAGTCGGGCTGAAGCTGCAGAGAACAGCAGAACGACCCCATGCTGCGGAGGGTGATCAACCATAGCACCTTGGTGTCGCTATTGCAGAGGATCACATTGAGGAAGCTGATGCAGTAAATAACACTTATGAGGCTGATCACCTAGAACACACTACAGAGGCTAACGTCTTATACCAAAGTGTGGACGGCAATGGACTACACCAAAATGGGGAGGGATAAAAAGTGAATTCTGGAACAGGGGGTAATGCATAAGTTGGCCGCTATACATGGGCTCCTATGGGACTAACTCCTTGCACCTGAGCTTGGGGCTACTGCGCAAGCTATATATGGGCTATACAATGTGAGCTGCCATTATCTCCCGGTCAATCTACTTAAATATAATCTCATATAACCATTGTTCAATAAACATCTATCCTCGGGTGTACTAGCACTAGGAAGTTGCACGCGGACACCATCTCGCGCAACCTTTCTCCATTAGAGCCTATGTATAACCACCACCTTGCGCAGTAGCCCCTAGCCCAGGTGCAAAGTGTTGATCCCATAAGAGCCAATGTAGGGTGGACATCTTGCGCAGTAGCCCCTAGCCCAGGTGCAAGGAGTTAGTCCCATAAGAGACCATGTATACTTACCACCATGCGCAGTTGCGCTCTGGCGCATCGTCTTCAGCACCCTGCTCTGCTCCTTCAGTGTCATTAGTGCGATCTGGTGCATGAGCCTCCTCAGTGCGGTCTGGTGTATTATCCGACACTAAGTGCATCGCCTTCAACAGTGCGCTCTCTCCCATCAGTGTCCCCAATGTGCTCCGGTGTATAAGCACAGATTGAGCTATGGTCAAGCAGCTCCTCCGGTGTGCTGCGGGGTGTCAACTCCACAGTGCCCTGTGGTGTATCAGCGCCCAGAGTGTGGTTTGGTACATCAGCCTTCCCAGTGTGGGCTGCTCTAGAGGCATCACAGTTTGCCTCTGCCGCTTTGGCCTCACCAGTGTGTTCTGGTTACCCGTGTGTTTTCCTGGTCCATTTAATTCAATTTACCAAATAGAACCAAATGTTCAGCAGCTATCTTGTTTGGGGTGTCCTAGCACTAGGAAGTTGAACGCGGCCTCCATCCTGCGATCAGACCCTATTCCGTCCCCTTATCTCCTATGTCTCCCATGTGCCATCTTTCTCCGTAAGAGCCTATGAATAGCCGCTTTGTTTCGCACGTGCCCACGTGCTAGCTTCCTCTATAAGAGCCTATGTTAAGCCAACATCTTGCGCAGTAGCCCTTAGCCCAATTGCAAGGAGAGAGTCCCATGTATAGCGGGCTTCTTGCGCATTAGCCCCTGGGCCAGAATTCCCATTTTATCCTTCCTCAGTTTGGTCTAGTCCATCGTCCTCCACACTGTGGTCTAAGGTGTTAGCCTCTGTATTGTGTTCTCGGAGATCACCCAACAAGTGTTATTTAGTGCATCATCTTCCTCAGTGTGGTCCTCTGCAATAGCGTCACCGAGGTGCTCTGCTTGTTCACCCTCCCCAGCATGATCTAGTGTATATGCCTCATAGGATCGTTCTTTCGTATCGGCGTCACCAGTATGCTATGCGTGACGACTGCTATACTCTATTCGTATAGACCTTAACTAGAAGGCTGCCTCAGGAAAACACAACACGTAACCAGAACACACTGGTGAAGTCGAAGCGCCAGAGCAAAACTGTGAGGCCCGTAGAGCTGTCCACACTGGGAGGGCTATATATGGGCTATACAATGTGAGCTGCCATTATCTCCCCGTCAATCTACTTAAATTTAGTCTCATATAACCATTTTGCAATAAACATCTAGCCTCCGGTGTACTAGCACTAGGAAGTTGCACGCGGACACCATCTCGCGCAACCTTTCTCCATTAGAGCCTATGTATAACCACCACCTTGCGCAGTAGCCCCTAGCCCAGGTGCAAAGAGTTGATCCCATAACAGCCAATGTAGGGTGGACATCTTGCGCAGTAGCCCCTAGCCCATGTGCAAGGAGTTAGTCCCATAAGAGCCCATTTATAGTGACATCCATGCGCAGTAGGCCCTACTTCAGGTGCAAGTAGTTAGTCCCATAAGAGAGAATGTATAGCAGCCATCATGCGCATTAACCCTGTTCCAGAATTCAATTATTATCCTCGCCAGTTTTGTCTCGTCCCTTTGTCGCCCTCCACACTGTGGTATAAGGCCGTTAGCCTCTGTAGTGTGTTCTAGGAGACCAGCCTGACAAGGGTTATCTGGTGCATCAGCTTCCTCAGTGTGAGCCTCTGCAATAGCGTACCAAGGTTCTCTGGATGATCACCCTCCCCAGCATGATCTGCTGTATAGGCCTCATAGGGTGGTTCTGGCGTATCGGCGTCACCAGTGTGCACTGGTTCATCAGCCTTCCTCTTTGGTCTTGTGGTACAGATTGCCCAGTGTGCTCTAGAGCATCCGTCTCATCAGTGTGCGTTTGTCCTTCAGTATTTCACCCTTCCGAGTGTGCTTTGGTGCATCGTTCTAACTGATGTTCTCTTCAGCTTCAGCCAGACCTGTGCTTCGGTGTTTCAGGCTACCCAGGTGTGCTCGATGAGCCTTCCCAATGTTGTCTCGTGCATTAGCGTTACCAGTATGCTCTGCCTGAATACCCTTCCCAGTATAGTCTGGTGAATATGCCTCCCAGATTTTTGCTCTGGCGTTTCGTTTCAGCACCCTGCTCTGCTCCATCAGTGTCATCAGTGCGATCTGGCATATGAGCCTCCTCAGTGCGGACTGGTGTATTATCCACCCTAATGTCATATAGTGCATCGCCTTCAACAGTGTGCTCTCTCCCACCAGTGTCCCTAATGTGCTCCGATGTATGAGCACCCATTGAGCTCTGGTCAAGCAGTTCCTCCGGTATGCTACGGGTGTCAGCTCAACAGTGTCTAGAGGCATCACAGTTTGCCCCTGGCGCTTCGGCCTTACCAGTGTGTTCTTGGTCAACCGTGTGTCTGCCTGGTCCATCTAATTCAATTAACCCCATAGCCACAAATCTTCAGCAACCATCTAGTGTGGGGTGTTCTAGCACAAGGAAGTTGCACGCGGCCCCATTCTGCGATCAGCCCCTATTCCGTTCCCTTATCTCCTATGTCTCCCCTGTGCCATCTTTCTAAATCAGAGTCTATGTATAGCCGCTATGTAGCGCTCGTGCCCACGTTCTAGCTTCCTCTGTAAGAGCCTAAGTATAGCCGCTCTTTTGCTATCGAACCCCTGTGCTACCTTTCTCTATAAGAGCCTATGTATAGCGACCATCTTGCGCAGTAGCCCTTAGCCCAGGTGCAAGGAGAGATTCCCATAAGAGCCTATGTATAGCGGCCTTCTTGCGCATTAGCCCCTGGTCCACATTTCCCATTTTATCCTTCCTCAGTTTGGTCTAGTCCATCATCCACCACACTGTGGTCTAAGGTGTTAGCCTCCGTATTCTGTTCTAGGAGATCAGCCTACAAGTATTATTTAGTGCATCATCTTCCTCACTGTGGTCCTCTGCAATAGCGTCACCGAGGTGCTCTGGTTGTTCACCCTCCCCAGCATGAACTGGTGTATATGCCTCATAGGGTCGTACTGGCTTATCTGGTGCATCACCTTCCTCAGTGTGAGCCTCTGCAATAGCGTACCAAGGTTCTCTGGATGATGACACTCCCCAGCATGATCTGGTGTATAGGCCTCATAGGGTGGTTCTGGCGTATCGGAGTCACAAGTGTGCACTGGTTCATCAGCCTTCCTCTTTGGTCTGGTGGTACAGATTGCCCAGTGTGCACTAGAGCATATGTCTCATCAGTGTGCGTTTGTCCTTCAGTATTTCACCCTTCCCAGTGCGCTATGGTGCATCGTTCTAACTGATGTTCTCTTCAGCTTCAGCCAGACCTGTGCTTCGGTGTTTCAGGCTACCCAGGTGTGCTCGAGGAGCCTTCCCAATGTTGTCTCGCGCATTAGCGTTACCAGTATGCTCTGCCTGAATTCCCTTCCCAGTATGGTCTGGTGAATATGCCTCCCAGGTTTTTGCTCTGGCCCATCGTCTAAAGCACCCTGCTCTGCTCCATCAGTGTCATCAGTGCGATCTGGTGCATGGGCCTCCTCAGTGCGGACTGGTGTTATCCACCCCAAGGTCATGTAGTGCATCGCCTTCAACAGTGTGCTCTCTCCCATCAGTGTCCCCAGTGTGCTCCGTTGTATGAGCACCCATTGAGCTATGGTCAAGCTGCTGCTCCGGTGTGCTGCGGGATGTCAGCTCCACAGGTGTGGTGTATCAGCGCCCCGAGTGTGGTTTGGTACATCAGCCTTCCCAGTGTGGGCTGCTCTAGAGGCATCACAGTTTGCGTCTGGCGCTTCGACCTCACCAGTGTTTTCTGGTTACCCGTTGTTTTCCTGGACCATCTAATTCAATTAACCCCATACCCACAAATGTTCAGCAACCATCCTGTGTGGGGTGTCCTAGCACTAGGAAGTCTCCCCTGTGCCATCTTTCTAAATCAGAGCCTATGTATAGCCGCTATGTTGCGCTCGTGCCCACGTTCTAGCTTCCTCTGTAAGAGCCTAAGTATAGCCGCTCTTTTGCTATCGAACCCCTGTGCCACCTTTTTCTATAAGAGCCTATGTATAGCCACCATCTTGCGCAGTAGCCCTTAGCCCAGGTGCAAGGAGAGTGTCCCATAAGAGCCTATGTATAGCGGCATTCTTGCGCATTAGCCCCTGGTCCACATTTCCCATTTTATCCTTCCTCACTTTGGTCTAGTCCATCATCCACCACACTGTGGTCTAAAGTGTTAGCCTCTGTTTTGTGTTCTAGGAGATCAGCCTACAAGTATTATTTAGTGCATCATCTCCCTCACTGTGGTCCTCTGCAATAGCGTCACCGAGGTGCTCTGGTTGTTCACCCTCCCCAGCATGATCTGGTGTATATGCCTCATAGGGTCGTACTGGCGTATCGGCGTCCCGAGTTGTCTCTAGTATATCAGCCTCACTCCTTGGTCGAGTTGTACAGATTGCCCAGTGTGCTCTAGAACATCTGTCTCATCGGTGTGCGTATGTGTAATCGTCCCTACTGTCCTTCAGCATTTCAACCTTCCCTGCGTGCTATGGTGCATCGTTCTAACTGATGTTCTCTGCAGCTTCAGCAGATAGCGGCTATACACAGGCTCCTATGGGGAAAACTAGCACATAGTTTTAAGGAGACGGCATAGGGGCGGTTGTGCGAGATGGTTGCCGCGTGCAACTTCCAAGTGATAGGACACCCGAGGCAGTATAGTGCCTGACCTTTGATTATATGAGACTAAAATTAAGGAGATGGACCAGAAGCTCATGGTGATACATTGTTCTTATAGATCTATCTCTACGGAGATGCCTCAGGATCTCACATTGTCAACTTATGAACTGTTGGTTTGATCATCCTGAAATTCCAAATCAGAAGTGTTAGCCTTTGTACTGTGTTCTAGGAGATCAGCCTACAAGTGTTATTTAGTGCATCATCTTCCTTAGTGTGGTCCTCTGCAATAGCGTCACCGAGGTGCTCAGGTTGCACACACTAACCAGCATGATGTAGTGTATATGCGTCATAGGATCGTTCTTTCGTATCGGCGTCACCAGTATGCTATGCGTGACGACTGCTATATTCTATTCGTATAGACCTTAACTAGAAGGCTGCCTTAGGAAAACACAACACGTAACCACAACACACTGGTGAGAACGAAGCGCCAGAGTAAAACTGTGAGGCCCGTATAGCTGTCCACACTGAAGCACAGTCGGGCTGAAGCTGCAGAGAACAACAGAACGACCCCATGAGGCTTATACACCAGACCATGCTTCGGAGGGTGAACAACCATAGCACATTGGTGTCACTATTGCAGAGGATCACATTGAGGAAGCTGATGCACTAAATAAAACATGTGAGGCTGATCACCTAGAACACACTATAGAGGCTAACGTCTTATACCAAAGTGTGGAGGGTAATGGACTACACCAAAATAGGGAGGGATAAAAAGTGAATTCTGGAACAGGGTGTAATGCGTAAGTTGGCCGCTATACATGGGCTCTTATGGGACTAACTCCTTGCACCTGCCATTATCTCCCGGTCAATCTACTTAAATTTAGTCTCATATAACCATTGTTCAATAAACATCTAGCCTCGGGTGTACTAGCACTAGGAAGTTGCACGCGGACACTATCTCGCGAACCTTTATCCATTAGAGCCTATGTATAACCACCACTTTGCGCAGTAGCCCCTAGCCCATGTGCAAAGATTTGATCACATAAGAGAGAATGTAGGGTGGACATCTTGCGCAGTAGCCCCTAGCCCAGGTGAAAGGAGTTAGTCACATAAGAGCCCATGTATCGTGACCACCATGCGCAGTAGCCCCTACTTCAGGTGCAATTAGTTAGTCCCATAAGAGAGAATGTATAGCGGCCATCATGCGCATTAACCCTGTTCCAGAATTCAATTATTATCCCTCGCCACTTTGGTCTCGTCCGTTCGTAGCCCTCCACACTGTGGTATAAGGCGTTAGCCACTGTAGTGTGTTCTAGGAGACCATCCTCACAAGGGTTATCTGTTGCATCTGCTTCCTCAGTGTGAGCCTCTGCAATAGCGTACCAAGGTTCTCTGGATGATCACCCTCCCCAGCATGATCTGGTGTATAGGCCTCATAGGGTGGTTCTGACGTATCGGCGTCACCAGTGTGCACTGGTTCATCAGCCTTCCTCTTTGGTCTGGTGGTACAGATTGCACAGTGTGCTCTAGAGCATCAGTCTCATCTGTGTGCGTTTGTCCTTCAGTATTTCTGCCTTCCCTGTGTGCTATTGTGCATCGTTCTAACTGATGTTTTCTGCAGCTTCAGGAGATAGCGGCTATACACAGGCTCCTATGGGGAAAACTAGCACATAGTATTTAAGAAGACGGCGTAGGGGCGGTTGCGCTTGATGGTGGCCGCGTGCAACTTTCAAGTGATAGGACACCCGAGGCAGTATAGTGCCTGACCTTTGGTTATATGAGACTAAAATTACGGAGATGGACCAGAAGCTCATGGTGATACATTGTTCTTATAGATCTATCTCTACGGAGATGCCTCAGGATCTCATATTGTCAACTTATGAACTATTGGTTTCATCATCCTGAAATTCCAAAACAGAGGTGTTAGCCTTTGTACCGTGTTCTAGGAGATCAGCCTACAAGTGTTATTTAGTGCATCATCTTCCTTAGTGTGGTCCTCTGCAATAGCGTCACCGAGGTGCTTTGGTTTTTCACACTAACCAGCATTATGTAGTGTATATGCGTCATAGGATCGTTCTTTCGTATAGGCGTCACCAGTATGCTATGCGTGACGACTGCTATACTCTATTCGTATAGACCTTAACTAGAAGGCTGCCTTAGGAAAACACAACACGTAACCAGAACACACTGGTGAAGTCGAAGCGCCAGAGCAAAACTGTGAGGCCCGTAGAGCTGTCCACACTGGGAGGGCTATATATGGGCTATACAATGTGAGCTGCCATTATCTCCCGGTCAATCTACTTAAATATAGTCTCATATAACCATTGTTCAATAAACATCTAGCCTCGGGTGTACTAGCACTAGGAAGTTGCACGCGGACACCATCTCGCGCAACCTTTCTCCATTAGAGCCTATGTATAACCACCACCTTGCGCAGTAGCCCCTAGCCCAGGTGCAAAGAGTTGATCCCATAAGAGCCAATGTAGGGTGGACATCTTGCGCAAGTGCAAGGAGTTAGTCCCATAAGAGACCATGTATACTTACCACCATGCGCAGTTGCGCTCTGGCGCATCGTCTTCAGCACCCTGCTCTGCTCCTTCAGTGTCATTAGTGCGATCTGGTGCATGAGCCTCCTCAGTGCGGTCTGGTGTATTATCCGACACTAAGTGCATCGCCTTCAACAGTGCGCTCTCTCCCATCAATGTGCTCCGGTGTACAAGCACCCATTGAGCCTTGGTCAAGCAGCTCCTCCGGTGTGCTGCGGGGTGTCAGCTCCACAGTGCCCTGTGGTGTATCAGCGCCCCGAGTGTGGTTTGGTATATCAGCCTTCTCAGTGTGGGCTGCTCTAGAGGCATCACATTTTGCCTCTTCCGCTTTGGCCTCACCAGTGTGTTCTGGTTACCCGTGTGTTTTCCTGGTCCATTTAATTCAGTTTACCCGATAGAACCAAATGTTCAGCAGCTATCTTGTTTGGGGTGTCCTAGCACTAGGACGTTGCACGCGGCCTCCATCCTGCGATCAGCCCCTATTCCGTCCCCTTATCTCCTATGTCTCCCATGTGCCATCTTTCTCCATAAGAGCCTATGAATAGCCGCTTTGTTTCGCACGTGCCCACGTGCTAGCTTCCTCTGTAAGAGCCTATGTTTAGCCAACATCTTGCGCAGTAGCCCTTAGCGCAATTGCAAGGAGAGAGTCCCATGTATAGCGGGCTTCTTGCGCATTAGCCCCTGGGCCAGAATTCCCATTTTATCCTTCCTCAGTTTGGTCTAGTCCATCGTCCTCCACACTGTGGTCTAAGGTGTTAGCCTCTGTATTGTGTTCTCGGAGATCACCCAACAAGTGTTATTTAGTGCATCATCTTCCTCAGTGTGGTCCTCTGCAATAGCGTCACCGAGGTGCTCTGCTTGTTCACCCTCCCCAGCATGATCTAGTGTATATGCCTCATAGGATCGTTCTTTCGTATCGGCGTCACCAGTATGCTATGCGTGACGACTGCTATACTCTATTCGTATAGACCTTAACTAGAAGGCTGCCTTAGGAAAACACAACACGTAACCAGAACACACTGGTGAAGTCGAAGCGCCAGAGCAAATCTGTGAGGCCCGTAGAGCTGTCCACACTGGGAGGGCTATATATGGGCTATACAATGTGAGCTGCCATTATCTCCCCGTCAATCTACTTAAATTTAGTCTCATATAACCATTTTGCAATAAGCCAGTTTTGTCTCGCCCCTTCGTCGCCCTCCACACTGTGGTATAAGGCGTTAGCCTCTGTAGTGTGTTCTAGGAGACCAGCCTCACAAGGGTTATCTGGTGCATCAGCTTCCTCAGTGTGAGCCTCTGCAATAGCGTACCAAGGTTCTCTGCATGATCACCCTCCCCAGCATGATCTGGTGTATAGGCCTCATAGGGTGGTTCTGGCGTATCGGCGTCACCAGTGTGCCCTGGTTCATCAGCCTTCCTCTTTGGTCTGGTGGTACAGATTGCCCAGTGTGCTCTAGAGCATATGTCTCATCAGTGTGCGTTTGTCCTTCAGTATTTCAACCTTCCCAGTGTGCTATGGTGCATCCTTCTAACTGATGTTCTATTCAGCTTCAGCCCGACTTGTGCTTCGGTGTTTCATGCTACCCAGGTGTGCTCGATGAGCCTTCCCAGTGTTGTCCCGTGCATTAGCGTTACCAATATTCTCTGCCCGAATACCCTTTCCAGTATGGTCTGGTGAATATGCCTCCCAGGCTTTTGCTCTGGCGCATCGTCTTCAGCGCCCTGCTCTGCTCCTTCTTTGTCATCAGTGCGATCTGCATAGGATCGTTCTTTCGTATCGGCGTCACCAGTATGTTATGCGTGACGACTGCTATATTCTATTCGTATAGACCTTAACAAGAAGGCTGCCTTAGGAAAACACAACACGTAACCAGAACACACTGGTGAAGTCGAAGCGCCAGTGAAAAACTGTGAGGCCCGTAGAGCTGTCCACACTGGAAGCACAGTCGGGCTGAAGCTGCAGAGAAGAACAGAACGACCCCATGACGCCTATACACCAGGCCATGCTGCGGAGGGTGAACAACCATAGCACCTTGGTGTCGCTATTGCAGAGGATCACATTGAGGAAGCTGATGCACTTAATAAGACTTATGAGGCTGATCACCTAGAACACACTCAGAGGCTAACGTCTTATACCAAAGTGTGGAGGGCAATTGACTACACCAAAATGGGGAGGGATAAAAAGTGAATTCTGGAACAGGGGGTAATGCGTAATATGGCCCCTATACATGGGCTCTTATGTGACTAACTCCTTGCAACTGAGCTTGGGGCTACTGCGCAAGCTATATATGGGCTATACAATGTGAGCTGCCATTATCTCCCTGTCAATCTACTTAAATTTAGTCTCATATAACCATTGTTCAATAAACATCTAGCCTCGGGTGTTACTAGCACTAGGAAGTTGCACGCGTACACCATCACGCGCAACCTTTCTCCATTAGAGCCTATGTATAACCACCACCATGCGCAGTAGCCCCTAGCCCAGTTGCAAATAGTTGATCCCATAAGTGCCAATGTAGGGTGGACATCTTGCGCAGTAGCCCCTAGCCAAGGTGCAACGAGTTAGTCCCGTAAGAGACCGTGTATAGTGACCACCATGCGCAGTAGCCCCTACTTCAGGTGCAAGTAGTTAGTCCCATGAGAGAGAATGTATAGCGGCCATCATGCGCATTAACCCTGTTCCAGAATTCAACTATTATCCCTCGCCAGTTTTGTCTCGTCCGTTCGTCGCCCTCCACACTGTGGTATAAAGCGTTAGCCTCTGTAGTGTGTTCTAGGAGACGAACCTCACAAGGGTTATCTGGTGCATCGGCTTCCTCAGTGTGAGCCTCTGCAATAGCGTACCAAGGTTCTCTGCATGATAACCCTCCCCAGCATGATCTGGTGTATAGGCCTCATAGGGTGGTTCTGGCGTATCGGCGTCACCAGTGTGCTCTGGTTCATCAGCCTTCCTCTTTGGTCTGGTGGTACAGATTGCCCAGTGTGCTCTAGAGCATAGTCTCATCAGTGTGCGTTTGTCCTTCAGTATTTCACCCTTCCCAGTGTGCTATGGTGCATCGTTCTAACTGATGTTCTATTCAGCTTCAGCCCGACTTGTGCTTCGGTGTTTCATGCTACCCAGGTGTGCTCGATGAGCCTTCCCAGTGTTGTCTCGTGCATTAGCGTTACCAATATTCTCTGCCTGAATGCTCTTTCCAGTATGGTCTGGTGAATATGCCTCCCAGGTTTTTGCTCTAGCGCATCGTCTTCAGCGCCCTGCTCTGCTCCTTCTTTGTCATCAGTGCGATCTGGTGCATGGGCCTCCTCAGTGCGGGCTGGTGTATTATCCGACACTAAGGTCATATAGTGCATCGCCTTCAACAGTGCGCTCTCTCCCATCGGTGTCCCCAATGTGCTCCGGTGAGCTAAGGTCAAGCAGCTCCTCCGGTGTGCTGCGGGGTGTCAGGTCCACAGTGCCCTGTGGTGTATCAGAGCCCCGAGTGTGGTTTGGTACATCAGCCTCTGGCGCTTCGACCTCACCAGTGTGTTCTGGTTACCCGTTGTTTTCCTGGTCCATCTAATTCAATTTACCCCATAGCCACAAATGTTCAGCAAGCATCTTGTGTGGGGTGTCCTAGCAGTAGGAGCTCTGGTGGTTCACACTAACCAGCATGATCTAGTGTATATGCGCCATAGGATCGTTCTTTCGTATCGGCGTCACCAGTATGCTATGCGTGCCGACTGCTATATTCTATTCGTATAGACCTTAACTAGAAGGCTGCCTTAGGAAAACACAACACGTAACCAGAACACACTGGTGAGGTCGAAGAGCCAGAGCAAAACTGTGAGGCCGGTAGTGCTGTCCATACTGGGAAGGCTAATGTACCAGACGACATTCGGGGACCTGATAGACCACAGTGCACTGAAACACCGAAGCACAGTCGGACAGAAGCTGCAGAGAACAACAGAACGACCCCATGAGGCCTATACACCAGACCATGCTGCGGAGGGTGAACATCCATACCACCTTGGAGTCGCTATTGCAGAGGATCACATTGAGGAAGCTGATGCACTAAATAACACTTATGAGGCTGATCACCTAGAACACACTACAGAGGCTAACGTCTTATACCAAAGTGTGGACGGCAATGGACTACACCAAAATGGGGAGGAATAAAATGTGAATTCTGGAACAGGGGTAATGCGTAAGTTGGCCGCTATACATGGGCTCTTATGGGACTAACTCCTTGCACCTAAGCTTGGGGCTACTGCGCAAGCTATTAATGGGCTATACAATGTGAGCTGCCATTATCTCCCGGTCAATCTACTTAAATTTAGTCTCATATAACCATAGTTCAATAAACATCTAGCCTCGGGTGTACCAGCACTAGGACGTTGCACGCGGACACCATCTCGCGCAACCTTTCTCCATTAGAGCCTATGTATAACCACCACCTTGCGCAGTAGCCCCTAGCCCAGGTGCAAAGAGTTGATCCCATAAGATCCAATGTAGGGTGGACATCTTGCGCAGTAGCCCCTAGCCCAGGTGCAAGGAGTTAGTCCCATAAGAGACCATGTATTGTGACCACCATGCGCAGTAGCCCCTACTTCAGGTGCAAGTAGTTAGTCCCATAAGAGAGAATGTATAGCGGCCATCATGCGCATTAACCCTGTTCCAGAATTCAATTATCATCCCTCGCCAGTTTTGTCTCGTCCGTTCGTCGCCCTCCACACTGTGGTATAAGGCGTTAGCCTCTGTAGTGTGTTCTAGGAGACCAGCCAACAAGTGTTATTTAGTGCATCATCTTCCTCATTGTGGTCCTCTGCAATAGCGTCACCGAGGTGCTCTGCTTGTTCACCCTCCCCAGCATGATCTAGTGTATATGCCTCATAGGATCGTTCTTTCGTATCGGCGTCACCAGTATGCTATGCGTGACGACTGCTATACTCTATTCGTATATACCTTAACTAGAAGGCTGCCTTAGGAAAACACAACACGTAACCAGAACACACTGGTGAAGTCGAAGCGCCAGAGCAAAACTGTGAGGCCCGTCGAGCTGTCCACACTGGGAGGGCTATATATGGGCTATACAATGTGAGCTGCCATTACCTCCCGGTCAATCTACTTAAATTTAGACTCATATAACCATTTTTCAAAAAACATCTAGCCTCGGGTGTACTAGCACTAGGAAGTTGCACGCGGACACCATCTCCCGCAACCTTTCTCCATTAGAGCCTATGTATAACCACCAAATTGCGCAGTAGCCCCTAGCCCAGGTGCAAAGAGTTGATCCCATAAGAGCCAATGTAGGGTGGACATCTTGCGCAGTAGCCCCTAGCCCAGGTGCAAGGAGTTAGTCCCATAAGAGCCCATGTATAGTGACATCCATGCGCAGTATCCCCTACTTCAGGGACAAGTAGTTAGTCCCATAAGAGAGAATGTATAGCGGCCATCATGCGCATTAACCCTGTTCCAGAATTCAATTATTATCCTCGCCAGTTTTGTCTCGTCCCTTCGTCGCCCTCCACACTGTGGTATAAGGCGTTAGCCTCTGTAGTGTGTTCTAGGAGACCAGCCTGACAAGGGTTATCTGGTGCATCAGCTTCCTCAGTGTGAGCCTCTGCAATAGCGTACCAAGGTTCTCTGGATGATTACCCTCCCCAGCATGATCTGGTGTATAGGCCTCATAGGGTCGTTCTGGCGTATCGGCGTCACCAGTGTGCTCTGGTTCATCAAACTTCCTCTTTGGTCCGGTGGTACAGATTGCCCAGTGTGCTCTAGAGCATCTGTCTCATCAGTGTGCGTTTGTCCTTCAGTATTTCACCCTTCCCAGTGTGCTATGGTGCATCCTTCTTACTGATGTTCTCTTCAGCTTCAGCCAGACCTGTGCTTCGGCGTTTCAGGCTACTCAGGTGTGCTCGATGAGCCTTCCCAATGTTGTCTCGTGCATTAGCGTTACCAGTATGCTCTGCCTGAATACCCTTCCAGTATGGTCTTGTGAATATGCCTCCCAGGTATTTGTTCTGGCGCTGGTGAGTCCGAAGCGCCAGAGCAAAAGTGTGAGGCCCGTAGAGCTGTCCACACTGGGAAGGCTAATGCACCAGACGACATTCGGGGACCTGATAGACCACAGTGCACTGAAACACCGAAGCACAGTCGGGCTGAAGCTGCAGAGAACAACAGAACGACCCCATGACGCCTATACACCAGAACATGCTGCGGAGGGTGAACAACCATAGTACCTTGGTGTCGCTATTGCAGAGGATCACATTGAGGAAGCTGATGCACTAAATAACACTTATGAAGCTGATCAACATCTTGCGCAGTAGCCCTTAGCCCAATTGCAAGGAGAGAGTCCCATGTATAGCGGCCTTCTTGCGCATTAGCCCCTGGTCCAGAATTCCCATTTTATCCTTCCTCAGTTTGGTCTAGTCCATCGTCCTCCACACTGTGGACTAAGGTTTTAGCCTCTGTATTGTGTTTTAGGAGATCAGCCTACAAGTGTTATTTAGTGCATCATCTTCCTCATTGTGGTCCTCTGCAATAGCGTGACCGAGGTGCTCTGCTTGTTCACCCTCCCCAGCATGATCTAGTGTATATGCCTCATAGGATCGTTCTTTCGTATCGGCGTCACCAGTATGCTATGCGTGACGACTGCTATACTCTATTCGTATAGACCTTAACTAGAAGGCTGCCTTAGGAAAACACAACACGTAACCGGAACACACTGGTGAAGTCGAAGCGCCAGAGCAAAACTGTGAGGCCCGTAGAGCTGTCCACACTGGGAGGGCTATATATGGGCTATACAATGTGAGCTGCCATTATCTCCCGGTCAATCTACTTAAATATAGTCTCATATAACCATTGTTCAATAAACATCTAGCCTCGGGTGTACTAGCATAAGGAAGTTGCACGCGGACACCATCTCGCGCAAACTTTCTCCATTAGAGCCTATGTATAACCACCACCTTGCGCAGTAGCCCCTAGACCAGGTGCAAACAGTTGATCCCATAAGAGCCAATGTAGGGTGGACATCTTGCGCAGTAGCCGCTAGCCCAAGTGCAAGGAGTTAGTCCCATAAGAGACCATGTATACTTACCACCATGCGCAGTTGCGCTCTGGCGCATCGTCTTCAGCACCCTGCTCTGCTCCTTCAGTGTCATTAGTGCGATCTGGTGCATGAGCCTCCTCAGTGCGGTCTAGTGTATTATCCGACACTAAGTGCATCGCCTTCAACAGTGCGCTCTCTCCCATCAATGTGCTCCGGTGTATAAGACCCCATTGAGCATTGGTCAAGCAGCTCCTCCGGTGTGCTGCGGGGTGTCAGCTCCACAGTGCCCTGTGGTGTATCAGCGCCCCGAGTGTGGTTTGGTATATCAGCTTTCCCAGTGTGGGCTGCTCTAGAGGCATCACATTTTGCCTCTGCCGCTTTGGCCTCACCAGTGTGTTCTGGTTACCCGTGTGTTTTCCCGGTCCATTTAATTCAATTTACCCGATAGAACCAAATGTTCAGCAGCTATCTTGTTTGGGGTGTCCTAGCACTAGGACGTTGCACGCGGCCTCCATCCTGCGATCAGCCCCTATTCCGTCCCCTTATCTCCTATGTCTCCCATGTGCCATCTTTCTCCATAAGAGCCTATGAATAGTCGCTTTGTTTCGCACGTGCCCACGTATTAGCTTCCTCTATAAGAGCCTATGTTTAGCCAACATCTTGCGCAGTAGCCGTTAGCCCAATTGCAAGGAGAGAGTCCCATGTATAGCGGCCTTCTTGCGCATTAGCCCCTGGGCCAGAATTCCCATTTTATCCTTCCTCAGTTTGGTCTAGTCCATCGTCCTCCACACTGTGGTCTAAGGTGTTAGCCTCTGTATTGTGTTCTAGGAGATCAAGTGTTATTTAGTGCATCATCTTCCTCAGTGTGGTCCTCTGCAATAGCGTCACCGAGGTGCTCTGCTTGTTCACCCTCCCCAGCATGATCTAGTGTATATGCCTCATAGGATCGTTCTTTCGTATCGGCGTCACCAGTATGCTATGCGTGACGACTGCTATACTCTATTCGTATAGACCTTAACTAGAAGGCTGCCTAAGGAAAACACAACACGTAACCAGAACACACTGGTGAAGTCGAAGCGCCAGAGCAAAGCTGTGAGGCCCGTAGAGCTGTCCACACTGGGAGGGCTTTATATGGGCTATACAATGTGAGCTGCCATTATCTCCCCGTCAATCTACTTAAATTTAGTCTCATATAACCATTTTGCAATAAGCCAGTTTTGTCTCGTCCCTTCGTCGCCCTCCACACTGTGGTATAAGGCGTTAGCCTCTGTAGTGTGTTCTAGGAGACCAGCCTCACAAGTGTTATCTGGTGAATCAGCTTCCTTAGTGTGAGCCTCTGCAATAGCGTACCAAGGTTCTCTGGATGATCACCCTCCCCAGCATGATCTGGTGTATAGGCCTCATAGGGTGGTTCTGGCGTATCGGCGACACCGGTGTGCTCTGGTTCGTCAGAATCCCTCTTTGGTCTGGTGGTACAAATTGCCCAGTGTGCTCTAGAGCATCTGTCTCATCAGTGTGCGTTTGTCCTTCAGTATTTCACCCTTCCCAGTGTGCTTTGGTGCATCGTTCTAAATGATGTTCTCTTCAGCTCCTGCCAGACCTGTGCTTCGGTGTTTCAGGCTACCCAGGTGTGCTCGATGAGCCTTCCCAATGTTGTCTCGCGCATTCGCGTTAACAGTATGCTCTGCCTGAATACCCTTCCCAGTATGGTCTAGTCAATATGCCTCCTAGGTTTTTGCTCTGGCGCATCGTCTTCAGCACCCTGCTCTGCTCTATCAGTGTCATCAGTGCGATCTGGTGCATGAGCCTCCTCTGTGCGGACTGGTGTATTATCCACCCTAAGGTCATATAGTGCATCGCCTTCAACAGTGTGCTCTCTCCCATCAGTGTCCAAAATGTGCTCCGGTGTATGAGCACCCATTGAGGTATGGTCAAGCTGCTCCTCCGGTGTGCTTGCGGGGAGTCAGCTCCACAGGGCCCTGTGGTGTATCAGCGCCCCGAGTGTGGTTAGGTTAGGTTGTGAGGTGAGGTGAGGTGAGGTGAGGTGAGGTGAGGTGAGGTGAGGTGAGGTGAGGTGAGGTGAGGTGAGGTGAGGTTAGGTGAGGTGAGGTTAGGTTAGGTTAGGTTAGGTTAGGTTAGGTTAGGTTAGGTTAGGTTAGGTTAGGTTAGGTTAGGTTAGGTTAGGTTAGGTTAGGTGAGGTGAGGTGAGGTGAGGTGAGGTTAGGTGAGGTTAGGTTAGGTTAGGTTAGGTGAGGTTAGGTTAGGTTAGGTTAGGTGAGGTGAGGTGAGGTGAGGTGAGGTGAGGTTAGGTTAGGTTAGGTTAGGTTAGGTTAGGTTAGGTTAGGTTAGGTTAGGTGAGGTGAGGTGAGGTGAGGTGAGGTTAGGTTAGGTTAGGTTAGGTGAGGTGAGGTGAGGTGAGGTGAGGTGAGGTGAGGTGAGGTGAGGTGAGGTGAGGTGAGGAACTCTACTCCACTCCACTCAGTACTACACGGCAGTACAGGCACTGTACTCCAATCGGTACTACACGGCACTATACACTCAGTACTCCACTCGGTAATACACGGCAGTACATGCCCTGTACTCCACTCGGTACTACACGGCACTATACACACAATACTCCAATCGGTACTACACGGCAGTACAGGCACTGTACTCCACTCAGTACTACACGGCAGTATGCACACCGTACTCCACTCGGTACTACACGGCACTTCACACACAGTACTCCACTCGGTACTACATGGCAGTACAGGAACTGTACTCCACTCGGTACTACACGGCAGTATGCACATAGTACTCCACTCGGGACTACACGGCAGTACAGGCACTGTACTCCACTCAGTACTACACGGCAGTATACACACAGTCCCCCACTCGGTACTACACGGCAGTACAGGCACTGTACTCCACTCAGTACTACACGGCAGTATACACACAGTCCCCCACTCGGTACTACAAGGCCGTACAGGTACTGTACTCCACTCAGAACTACACTGCACTATACACACAGTACTCCTCTCGGGACTACTCGCCAGTACAGGTACTGTACTCCACTCAGTACTACACGGCAGTATACACACAGTCCCCCACTGGGTACTTCACGGCAGTACAGACACTGTACTATACTCAGTACTACACGGCAGTACAGGTACTGTACTCCACTCAGCACTACACTGCACTATACACACGGTATTCCACTCGGGACTACAAGTCAGTACAGGCACTGTACTACACCCAGTACTACACGGCAGTATAGACACAGTACTACACTCAGTACTACACGGCAGTATAGACACAGTACTACACTCAGTACTACACGGCAGTATAGACACAGTACTACACCCAGTACTACACGGGAGTATAGACACAGTACTACACCCAGTACTACACGGCAGTATAGACACAGTACTACACCCAGTACTACTCGGCAGTATACACACAGTACTACACCCAGTACTACACGCCAGTACACACAACCTAATCCATTCGGTACTACACGGCAGTATAGACACAGTACTCCACTCAGTACTTAACGGCTGTATGCACACTGTACTCCAATGTGTACTACACGGCATCACACACATCGTACTCCACTCAGTACTCCACGGCAGTATACACACAGTACTCCACACAGTACTACACGGCAGTACACACACAGTACTCCCCTCAGTACTACACGGCAGTACACCCATCGTACTCCACTCAGTACTACACAGCAGTATACAAACAGTACTCCACTCAGTACTACCCGGCAGTATACACACAGTCTCCCACTCGGTTCTACACGGCAGTACACCCACTGTACTCCACTCGGTACTACACGGCACTATACACAGAGTACTCCACTGAGTACTACACGGCAGTACAGGCACAGTACTCCGCTAACTACTACACGGCAGTACAGGCACTGTACTCCACTCGGGACTACACGGCAGTACAGGCACTGTACTCCACTCGGTACTACACGGCACTATACACACAGTACTCCACTCGGTATTACACGGCAGTACAGGTACTGTACTCCACTCAGTACTACACGGCAGTGTGCACACAGTACTCCACTCGGTACTACACGGCACTATACACACAGTACTCCACTCGGTACTACACGGCAGTGCAGGCACTGTACTCCACTCGGTACTACACGGCAATATACACACAGTCCCCCACGCGGTACTACACGGCAGTACAGGCACTGTACACCACCCAGTACTACACGGCAGTACAGGCACTGTACACCACTCGGTACTACACGGCAGTATACACACAGTCCCCCACTCGGTACTACACGGCAGTACAGGCACAGTACCCCACTCAGTACTACACTGCACTATACACACAGTACTCCACTCGGGACTACACGGGAGTACAGGCACTCTACTACACTCAGTACTACACGGCAGTACAGGCACTGTACTCCACTCGGTACTACACGGCACTATACACACAGTACTCCATTCGGGACTACATGGCAGTACAGGCATTGTACTCCACTCAGTACTACACGGCAGTACAGGCACTGTACTCCACTCTGTACTACACGGCACTATACACACAGTACTCCACTCAGTACTACACGGCAGTACAGGCACTGTACTCCACTCGGGACTACACGGCAGTACAGGCACTGTACTCCACTTAGTACTACACGGCAGTACAGGCACTGTCCTCCACTCAGAACTACACGGCAGTACAGGCACTCTACTCCACTCGGTACTACACGGCACTATACACGCAGTACTCCACTCGGGACTACACGGCAGTACAGGCACTGTACTCCACTCAGTACTACACGGCAGTACAGGCACTGTACTCCACTCAGTACTACACGGCAGTACAGGCACTGTACTCCACTCAGTACTACACGGCAATACAGGCACTGTACTCCACTCAGTACTACACGGCAGTACAGGCACTGTAATCCACTCGGTGTCCGGCTCCATGGCTAAGTGGTTAGCGTGCTGGCCTTTGGCCACAGGGGTCCCGGGTTCGATTCTGGCAGGGTCGGGAATTTTCACCATAATTGTTTAAATCCGCTGGCACTGGGGCTGGGTGTATGTGTCGTCATCATCACCATTTCATCCTCATCACGACGCCCAGGTCGCCTGCGGGTGTCAAATCAAAAGGCCTGCATTTGGCGAGCCGAACTTGTCCTTGGGCACTCCCGGCACTAAAAGCCATACGCCATTTCATTTTACTCCACTCGGTACTACACGGCACTATACACACAGTACTCCACTCAGTACTACACGGCAGTACAGGCACTGTACTCCACTTGGGACTACATGGCAGAACAGGCACTGTACTCCACTCAGTACTACACGGCAGTACAGGCACTGTCCTCCACTCAGAACTACACGGCAGTACAGGCACTGAACTCCACTCGGTACTACACGCACTATACACACAGTACTCCACTCGGTACTACACGGCAGTACAGGCACTGTACTCCACTCAGTACTACACGGCAGTATACACACAGTCCCCCACGCGGTACTACACGGCAGTACAGGCACTGTACACCACCCAGTACTACACGGCAGTACAGGCACTGTAATCCACTCAGTACTACACGGCAGTACAGGCACTGTACACCACTCAGTACTACACTGCACTATACACACAGTACTCCACTCGGGACTACACGGCAGTACAGGCACTGTACACCACCCAGTACTACATGGCAGTACAGGCACTGTAATCCACTCAGTACTACACGGCAGTACAGGCACTGTACACCACTCAGTACTACACTGCACTATACACACAGTACTCCACTCGGGACTACACGGGAGTACAGGCACTGTACTACACTCAGTACTACACGGCAGTACAGGCACTGTACTCCACTCGGTACTACACTGCACTATACACACAGTACTCCATTCGGGACTACACGGCAGTACAATCATTGTACTCCACTCAGTACTACACGGCAGTACAGGCACTCTCCTCCACTCAGAACTACACGGCAGTACAGGCACTGTACTCCACTCGGTACTACACGGCACTATACACACAGTACTCCACTCGGGACTACACGGCAGTACAGGCACTGTACTCCACTCATTACTACACGGCAGTACAGGCACTGTACTCCACTCAGTACTACACGGCAGTACAGGCACTGTACTCCACTCAGTACTACACGGCAGTATGCACACAGTACTCCACTCAGTACTACACGGCAGTACAGGCACTGTACTATACTCAGTACTACACGGCAGTATACACACATTCCCCCACTCGGTACTACACGTCAGTACAGGCACTGTACCCCACTCAGTACTACACGGCAGCACAGGCACTGTACTCCACTCAGTACTACACGGCACTATACACACTGTACACCACTCGGTACTACACGGCAGTACAGGCAATGTACTCCACTCAGTACTACACGGCAGTACAGTCACTGTACTCCACTCGGTACTACACGGCACTATACAAACTGTTCTCCACTCGGTACTACACGGCAGTACAGGCACTGTACTCCACTCAGTACTACACGGCACTATACACACTGTACTCCACTCGGTACTAGACGGCACTATACAATGTACTCCACTCGGTACAACACTGCAGTACAGGCACTGTACTCCAATCAGTACTACACGGCACTATTCACACTGTACTCCACTCAGTACTACACGGCAGTACAGGCACTGTACTCCACTCGGCACTACACGGCACTATACACACAGTACTCCACTCGGTACTACACGTCAGTACAGGCACTGTACCCCACTCAGTACTACACGGCAGCACAGGCACTGTACTCCACTCAGTACTACACGGCACTATACACACTGTACACCACTCGGTACTACACGCCAGTACAGGCAATGTACTCCACTCAGTACTACACGGCAGTACAGGCAATGTACTCCACTCGGTACTACACGGCACTATACAAACTGTTCTCCACTCAGTACTACACGGCAGTACAGGCACTGTACTCCAATCAGTACTACACGGCACTATACACACTGTACTCCTCTCGGTACTAGACGGCACTATACACACTGTACTCCACTCGGTACAACACGGCAGTACAGGCACTGTACTCCAATCCGTACTACACGGCACTATTCACACTGTACTCCACTCAGTACTACACGGCAGTACAGGCACTGTACTCCACTCGGCACTACACGGCACTATACACACAGTACTCCACTCGGTACTACACGGCAGTACATGCACAGTACTCCACTCGGTACTTCACCGCACTATACACACAGTACTCCACTCGGTAATACACGACAGTACATGCACTGTACTCCACTCGGTACTACACGGCACTATACACACAGTATTCCACTCGGTACTACACGGCACTATACACACAGTACTCCACTCGGTACTACACGGCAATACAGGCACTGTACTCCACTCGGTACTACACGGCACTATACACACAGTACTCCACTCGGTACTACACGGCACTATACACATAGTACTCCACCCGGTACTACACGGCTGTACAGGCACAGTACTCCACTCACTACTACACGGCAGTACAGGCACTGTACTCCACTCGGGACTACCCGGCAGTACAGGCACTGTACTCCAAGCAGTACTACACGGCAGTACAGGCACTGTACTCCACTCGGTACTACACGGCACTATACAAAGAGTACTCCACTCGGTACTACACGGCAGTACATGCACTGTACTCCACTCGGTACTACACTGCACTATACACACTGTACTCCACTCGGGACTACTCGGCAGTACAGGGACTGTACTATACTCAGTACTACACGGCAGTACAGGTTCTGTACTCCACTCAGCAGTACACTGCACTATACACACAGTACTCCACTCGGTACTACACGGCAGTACAGGCACTGTACTCCACTCAGCACTACACTGCACAATACACACAGTACTCCACTCATTACTACACGGCGTGATACACACAGTCTCCCACTCGGTTCTACACGGCAGTACAGGCACTGTACTCCACTCAGTACTACACGGCAGTATACACACAGTCCCCCACTCGGCTCTACACGGCAGTACAGGCACTGTAATCCACTCAGTACTACACGGCAGTATACACGCAGTCCCCCACTCGGTACTACACGGCAGTACAGGTACTGTACTCCACTCAGTACTACACGGCAGTATGCACACAGGACTCCACTCAGTACTACACGGCAGTACAGGCACTGTACTACACTCAGTACTACACGGCAGTATACACATATTCCCCCACTCGGTACTACACGTCAGTACAGGCACTGTACCCCACTCAGTACTACACGGCAGCACAGGCACTGTACTCCACTCAGTACTACACGGCACTATACACACTGTACACCACTCGGTACTACACGGCAGTACAGGCAATGTACTCCACTCAGTACTACACGGTAGAACAGGCACTGTACTGCACTCGGTAACACACGGCACTATACAAACTGTACTCCACTCGGTACTACACGGCAGTACAGGCACTGTACTCCACTCAGTACTACACGGCACTATACACACTGTACTCCACTCGGTACTAGACGGCACTATACACACTGTACTCCACTCGGTACTACACGCAGTACAGGCACTGTACTTCACTCGGTACTACACGGCACTATACACACAGTACTCCACTCGGTACTACACGGCAATACAGGCACTGTACTCCACCCGGTACTACAGAGCACTATACACACAGTACTCCACTCGGTACTACACGGCACTATACAAACTGTACTCCACTCGGTACTACACGGCAGTACAGGCACTGTACTCCACTCGGCACTACACGGCACTATACACACAGTACTCCACTCGGTACTACACGCAGTACAGGCACTGTACTCCACTGGATACTACACGGCACTATACACACCGTACTCCACTCGGTACTACACGGCAGTACAGGCACTGTACTCCACTCAGTACTACACGGCAGTATGCACACAGTACTCCACTCGGGACTACATGGCAGTACAGGCACTGTACTCAACTCGGTACTACACGGCAGTACAGGCACTGTACTCCACTCAGCACTACACTGCACTATACACACAGTACTCCACTCGGGACTACACGGCAGTACATGCACTGTACTCCACTCAGTACTACACTGCACTATACACACAGTACTCCACTCGGCACTACACGGCAGTACAGGCACTGAACCCACTCAGTACTACACGGCAGTATAAGCACTGTACTCCACTCGGTACTACACGGCAGTACAGGCACTGTACTCCAATCAGAACTACACGGCAGTACAGGCACTGTACTCCACTCGGGACTGCACGGCAGTAGAGGCACTGTACTCCACTCAGTACTACACGGCAGTACATGTACTGTACTCCAATCAGTACTACACGGCAGTACAGGCACTGTACTCCACTCAGTACTACACGGCAATACAGGCACTGTACTCCACTCGGTACTACACGGCACTACACACACAGTACTCCACTCGGTACTACACGGCAGTACAGGCACTGTACTCCAATCACTACTACACGGCAGTACATGCACAGTACTCCACTCGGGACTACACGGCAGTACAGGCACTGTACTCCACTCGGTACTACACGGCACTATGCACACAGTACTCCACTCAGTACTACACGGCAGTACAGGCACTCTACTCCACTCGGGACTACACGGAAGTACAGGCACTGTACTCCACTCAGTACTACACGGCAGTACAGGCAGTGTACTCCAATCAGTACTACACGGCAGTACAGGCACTGTACTCCACTCGGGACTACACGGCAGTACAGGCACTGTACTCCACTCAGTACTACACGGCAGTACAGGCACTGTACTCCACTCGGTACTACACGGCACTACACACACAGTTCTTTACTCGGTACTACACGGCAGTACAGGCACTGTACTCCACTCGGTACTACACGGCACTATACACACAGTACTCCATTCGGGACTACACGGCAGTACATGCACTGTACTCCACTCGGTACTACACGGCAGTACAGGCACTGTACTCTACTCAGTACTACACGGCAGTACAGGGACTGTACTCCACTCAGTACTACACGGCAGTACACCAACTGTACTCCACTCGGTACTACACGGCACTATACACACAGTACTCCACTCAGTACTACACGGCAGTACAGGCACTGTACTCCACTCAGTACTACACGGCAGTACAGGCACTGTACTCCACTCAGTACTACACGGCAGTATACACACAGTCCCCCACTCGGTACTACACGGCAGTACAGGCACTGTACTCCACTCAGTACTACACGGCAGTATACACACAGTACTCCGCTCGGGACTACTCGCCAGTACAGGTACTGTACTCCACTCAGTACTACATGTCAGTACAGACAGAGTACTCCACTCGGTATTACCCGGCAGTATACACACAGTACTCCACTCGGGACTACACGGCTGTACACAAACCGTACTCCACCCAGTACTACACGGCAGTACACACACCATACTCCATTCGGTACTACGGCAGTACAGACACAGTACTCCACTCAGTAGTTAACGGCTGTATGCACACAGTGCTCCACTGAGTACTATATGTTAGTACAGACAACGTAATCCACTCAGTACTACACGGCAATGCACACAGAGTACTCCACTCGGTACTACACGGCAGTACACACACAGTATTCCACTCGGTACTACGCGGCAGTATACACACAGTACTCCACTCGGGACTACACGGCAGTACAGGCACTGTACTCCACTCAGTACTACACGGCAGGACAGGCACTGTACTCCACTCGGTACTACACGGCAGTACAGGCACTGTACTCCACTCAGTACTACACGGCAGTATGGGCACAGTACTCCACTCGGGACTACACGGCAGTACAGGCACTGTACTCCACTCGGTACTACACGGCAGTACAGGCACTGTACTCCACACAGTACTTCACTGCACTATACACACAGTACTCCACTCGGGACTACACGGCAGTACATGCACCCTACTCCACTCAGTACTACACTGCACTATACACACAGTACACCACTGGGCACTACACGGCAGTACAGGCACTGTACACAACTCAGTACTACACGCCAGTACAAGCACTGTACTCCACTCGGTACTACATGGCAGTACAGGCACTTTACTCCAATCAGTACTACACGACAGTACAGGCACTGTACTCCACTCGGTACTACACGGCACTATACACACAGCACTCCACTCGGTACTACACGGCAGTAAAGCCACTGTACTCCACTCGGTACTACACGGCAGTACAGGCACTGTACTCCACTCAGTACTACACTGCACTATACATACAGTACTCCACTCGGGACTACACGGCAGTACATGCACTGTACGCCACTCAGTACTACACTGCACTATACACACAGTACTCCACTCGGCACTACACGGCAGTACAGGCACTGTACTTCACTCAGTACTACACGGCAGTACAAGCACTGTACTCCACTCGGTACTATACGGCAGTACAGGCACTATTACTCCAATCAGTACTACACGGCAGTACAGCCACTGTACTCCACTCGGGACTACACGGCAGTACAGGCACTGTACTCCACTCAGTACTACACGGCAGTACAGGCACTGTACTCCACTCGGTACCACACGGCACTATACACACAGTACTCCACTCGGTACTACACGGCATTACATGCACTGTACTCAAATCAGTACTACACGGCAGTACAGGCACAGTACTCCACTCGGTACTACACGGCAGTACACCCACGGTACTCCACTCGGTACACAAGGCACTATACACACGGTACTCCACTCAGTACTACACGGCAGTACAGGCACAGTACTCCACTCACTACTACACGGCAGTACAGGCACTGTACTCCACTCGGTACTACACGGCAGTACACCCACGGTACTCCACTCGGTACTACACGGCACTATACAAACAGTACTCCACTGGGTACTACACGGCAGTACAGGTAATCTACTCCACTCAGAACTACACGGCAGTATGCACACAGTCCTCCACTCGGTACTACACGGCACTATACACACAGTACTCCACTCGGTACTACACGGCAATACAGGCACTGTACTCCACTCGGTAATACACGGCACTATACACACAGTACTCCACTCGGTACTACACGGCAGTACATGCAATGTACTCCACTCGGTACTACACCGCACTATACACACAGTACTCCACTCGGTACTACACGGAAGTATATGAACTGTACTCCACTCGGTACTACACGGCACTATACAAACAGTACTCCACTCGGTACTACACGGCAGTACAGGCACTATACTCCTCTCAGTAATACACGGCAGTATGCACACAGTACACCACTCGGTATTACACGGCAGTACAGGCACTGAACTCCACTCGGTACTACACGGCACTATACACACAGTACTCCACTCGGTACTACACGGCAGTACAAGCACTGTACTCCACTCGGTAATACACGGTAGTATACACACAGTCCCCCACTCGGTACTACACGGCATTACAGGCACTGTACTCCACCCAGTACTACACGGCAGTACAGGCACTGTACTCCACTCAGTACTACACGGCAGTACAGGCACTGTACTCCACTCAGTACTACACGGCAGTATACACACAGTCCCCCACTCGGTACTACACGGCAGTACAGGCACTGTACTCCACTCAGTACTGCACGGCAGTATACACACAGTCCCCCACTCGGTACTACAAGGCGGTACAGGTACTGTACTCCACTCAGAACTCACTGCACTATACACACAGTACTCCGCTCGGGACTACTCGCCAGTACAGGTACTGTACTCCACTCAGTACTACACGGCAGTATACACACAGTCCCCCACTGGGTACTTCACGGCAGTACAGGCACTGTACTATACTCAGTACTACACGGCAGTACAGGTACTGTACTCCATTCAGCACTACACTGAACTATACACACAGTATTCCACTCGGGACTACACGGCAGTACAGGCACTGTACTACACCCAGTACTACACGGTAGTATAGACACAGTACTACACTCAGTACTACACGGCAGTATAGACACAGTACTATACTCAGTACTACACGGCAGTATAGACACAGTACTACACCCAGTACTACACGGCAGTATAGACACAGTACTACACCCAGTACTACACGGCAGTATACACACAGTACTACACCCAGTACTACACGCCAGTACACACAACCTAATCCATTCGGTACTACACGGCAGTATAGACACAGTAATCCACTCAGTACTTAATGGCTGTATGCACACAGTACTCCAATGAGTACTACACGGCAGCACACACATCGTACTCCACTCAGTACTACACGGCAGTATACACACAGTACTCCACTCAGTACTACACGGCAGTACACACACAGTACTCCACTCAGTACTACACGGCAGTACACCCATCGTACTCCACACAGTACTACACGGCAGTATACACACAGTACTCCACTCAGTACTACACGGCAGTATACACACAGTACTCCACTCAGTACTACACGGCAGTATAGACACAGTACTCCACTCTGTACTACACGGCAGTATACACACAGTAATCCACTCAGTACTCAACGGCAGTACAGCCATCGTACTCCACTCAGTACTACATGTCAGTACAGACAGAGTACTCCTCTCGGTATTACCCGGCAGTATACACACAGTACTCCACTCGGGACTACACGGCAGTACACACATACCGTACTCCACTCAGCACTACACGGCAGTACACAAACCGTACTCCACCCAGTACTACACGGCAGTACACACACCATACTCCATTCGGTACTACACGGCAGTACAGACACGGTACTCCACTCAGTAGTTAACGGCTGTATACACACAGTACTCCACTGAGTACTATATGTTAGTTCAGACAACGTAATCCACTCAGTACTACACGGCAGTGCACACAGAGTTCTCCACTCGGTACTACACGGCAGTACACACTCAGTATTCCACTCGGTACTACGCGGCAGTATACACACAGTACTCCACTCGGGACTACACGGCAGTACAGGCACTGTACTCCACTCAGTACTACACGGCAGTACAGGCACTGTACTCTACTCGGTACTACACGGCAGTACAGGCACTGTACTCCACTCAGTACTACACGGCAGTATGGACACAGTACTCCACTCGGGACTACACGGCAGTACAGGCACTGTACTCCACTCGGTACTACACGGCAGTACAGGCACTGTACTCCACACAGTACTACACTGCACTATACACACAGTACTCCACTCGGGACTACACGGCAGTACATGCACTCTACTCCACTCAGTACTACACACACTATACACACAGTACTCCACTGGGCACTACACGGCAGTACAGGCACTGTACTCCACTCAGTACTACACGCCAGTACAAGCACTGTACTCCACTCGGTACTACACGGCAGTACAGGCACTGTACTCTAATCAGTACTACACGGCAGTACAGGCACTGTACTCCACTCAGTACTACACTGCACTATACATACAGTACTCCACTCGGGACTACACGGCAGTACATGCACTGAACTCCACAGAGTACTACACTGCACTATACACACAGTACTCCACTCGGGACTACACGGCAGTACATGCACTCTACTCCACTCAGTACTACACTGCACTATACACACAGTACTCCACTGGGCACTACACGGCAGTACAGGCACTGTACTCCACTCAGTACTACACGCCAGTACAAGCACTGTACTCCACTCGGGACTACACGGCAGTACAGGCACTGTACTCTACTCAGTACTAAACGGCAGTACAGGCACTGTACTCCACTCGGTACTACACGGCACTATACACACAGTACTCCACTCGGTACTACACGGCATTACATGCACTGTACTCCACTCGGGACTACACGGCAATACAGGCACTGTACTCCACTCAGTACTACACGGCAGTACAGGCATTGTACTCCACTCGGTACTACACGGCACTATACACACAGTACTCCACTCGGTACTACACGGCAGTACAGGTACTGTACTCCACTCAGTACTACACGGCAGTATGCACACAGTACTCCACTCGGTACCACACGGCACTATACACACAGTACTCCACTCGGTACTACACGGCAATACAGGCACTGTACTCCACTCGGTACTACACGGCACTATACACACAGTACTCCACTCGGTACTACACGGCAGTACATGCAATGTACTCCACTCGGTACTACACCGCACTATACACACAGTACTCCACTCGGTACTACACGGCAGTACATGTACTGTACTCCACTCGGTACTACACGGCACTATACAAACAGTACTCCACTCGGTACTACACGGCAGTACAGGCACTATACTCCTCTCAGTACTACACGGCAGTATGCACACAGTACTCCACTCGGTATTACACGGCAGTACAGGCACTGAACTCCACTCGGTACTACACGGCACTATACACACAGTACTCCACTCGGTACTACACGGCAGTACAGGCACTGTACTCCACTCGGTACTACACGGCAGTATACACACAGTCCCCCACTCGGTACTACACGGCAGTACAGGCACTGTACTCCACCCAGTACTACACGGCAGTACAGGCATTGTACTCCACTCAGTACTACACGGCAGTACAGGCACTGTACTCCCCTCGGTACTACACGGCACTATACACACATTACTCCACTCAGGACTACAAGGCAGTACAGCCACTGTGCTCCACTCCGGACTACACGGCAGTACAGGCACTCTACTCCACTCAGTACTACACTCGGGACTACACGGCAGTACAGCCACTGTACTCCACGTAGTACTACACTGCACTATACATACAGTACTCCACTCGGGACTACACGGCAGTACATGCACTGAACTCCACAGAGTACTACACTGCACTATACACACAGTACTCCACTCGGGACTACACGGCAGTACATGCACTCTACTCCACTCAGTACTACACTGCACTATACACACAGTACTCCACTGGGCACTACACGGCAGTACAGGCACTGTACTCCACTCAGTACTACACGCCAGTACAAGCACTGTACACCACTCGGGACTACACGGCAGTACAGGCACTGTACTCTACTCAGTACTAAACGGCAGTACAGGCACTGTACTCCACTCGGTACTACACGGCACTATACACACAGTACTCCACTCGGTACTACACGGCATTACATGCACTGTACTCAAATCAGTACTACACGGGAGTACAGGCACTGTACTCCACTCGGTACTACACGGCAGTACACCCACGGTACTCCACTCGGTACACAAGGCACTATACACACAGTACTCCACTCAGTACTACACGGCAGTACAGGCACAGTACTCCACTCACTACTACACGGCAGTACAGGCACTGTACTCCACTCGGGACTACACGGCAATACAGGCAATGTACTCCACTCAGTACTACACGGCAGTACATGCACTGTACTCCACTCAGTACTACACGGCACTATACACACAGTACTCCACTCGGTACTACACGGCAATACAGGCACTGTACTCCACTCGGTACTACACGGCACTATACACGCAGTACTCCACTCGGTACTACACGGCAGTACATGCAATGTACTCCACTCGGTACTACACCGCACTATACACACAGTACTCCACTCGGTACTACACGGAAGTACATGAACTGTACTCCACTCGGTACTACACGGCACTATACAAACTGTACTCCACTCGGTACTACACGGCAGTACAGGCACTATACTCCTCTCAGTACTACACGGCAGTATGCACACAGTACACCACTCGGTATTACACGGCAGTACAGGCACTGAACTCCACTCGGTACTACACGGCACTATACACACAGTACTCCACTCGGTACTACACGGCAGTACAGGCACTGTACTCCACTCGGTAATACATGGTAGTAAACACACGGTCCCCCACTCGGTACTACACGGCAGTACAGGCACTGTACTCCACCCAGTACTACACGGCAGTACAGGCACTGTACTCCACTCAGTACTACACGGCAGTACAGGCACTGTACTCCACTCAGTACTACACGGCAGTATACACACAGTCCCCCACTCGGTACTACACGGCAGTACAAGCACTGTACTCCACTCAGTACTACACGGCCGTATACACACAGTCCCCCACTCGGTACTACAAGGCGGTACAGGTACTGTACACCACTCAGAACTACACTGCACTATACACACAGTACTCCGCTCGGGACTACTCGCCAGTACAGGTACTGTGCCCCACTAAGTACTACACGGCAGTATACACACAGTCCCCCACTGGGTACTTCACGGCAGTACAGGCACTGTACTATACTCAGTACTACACGGCAGTACAGGTACTGTACTCCACTCAGCACTACACTGAACTATACACACAGTATTCCACTCGGGACTACACGGCAGTACAGGCACTGTACTACACCCAGTACTACGCGGCAGTATAGACACAGTACTACACTCAGTATTACACGGCAGTATAGACACAGTACTATACTCAGTACTACACGGCAGTATAGACACAGTACTACACCCAGTACTACACGGCAGTATAGACACGGTACTACACCCAGTACTACACGGCAGTATAGACACAGTACTACACCCAGTACTACACGGCAGTATAGACACAGTACTACACCCAGTACTACACGCCAGTACACACAACCTAATCCATTCGGTACTACACGGCAGTATAGACAGAGTACTCCACTCAGTACTTAACGGCTGTATGCACACAGTACTCCAATGAGTACTACACGGCAGCACACACATCGTACCCCAATCAGTACTACACGGCAGTATACACACAGTACTCCACTCTGTACTACACGGCAGTACACACACAGTACTCCACTCAGTACTACACGGCAGTACACCCATCGTACTCCACTCAGTACTACACGGCAGTATACACGCAGTACTCCACTCAGTACTACACGGCAGTATACACACAGTACTCCACTGAGTACTACACGGCAGTATAGACACAGTACTCCACTCTGTACTACACGGCAGTATACACACAGTAATCCACTCAGTACTACACGGCAGTGCACACAGAGTACTCCACTCGGTACTACACGGCAGTACACACACAGTATTCCACTCGGTACTACGCGGCAGTATACACACAGTACTCCACTCGGGACTACACGGCAGTACAGGCACTGTACTCCACTCAGTACTACACGGCAGTACAGGCACTGTAATCCACTCGGTACTACACGGCAGTACAGGCACTGCAATCCACTCAGTACTACACGGCAGTATGGACACAGTACTCCACTCGGGACTACACGGCAGTACAGGCACTGTACTCCACTGGGCACTACACGGCAGTAGAGGCACTGTACTCCAATCAGTACTACACGGCAGTACAGGCACTGTACTCCAATCAGTACTACACTGCACTATACATACAGTACTCCACTCGGGACTACACGGCAGTACATGCACTGTACTCCACTCAGTACTACACTGCACTATACACACAGTACTCCACTCAGTACTACACGGCAGTACACACACAGTACTCCACTCAGTACTACACGGCAGTACACCCATCGTACTCCACTCAGTACTACACGGCAGTATACACACAGTACTCCACTCAGTACTACACGACAGTATACACACAGTACTCCACTCAGTACTACACGGCAGTATAGACACAGTACTCCACTCTGTACTACACGGCAGTATACACACAGTAATCCACTCATTACTACACGGCAGTACAGCCATCGTACTCCACTCAGTACTACATGTCAGTACAGACAGAGTACTCCACTCGGTATTACCCGGCAGTATACACACAGTACTCCACTCAGGACTACACGGCAGTACACACATACCGTACTCCACTCAGCACTACACGGCAGTACACAAACCGTACTCCACCCAGTACTACACGGCAGTACACACACACCATACTCCATTCGGTACTACACGGCAGTACAGACACAGTACTCCACTCTGTACAACACGGCAGTATACACACAGTAATCCACTCGGGACTACGCGGCATACAGGCACTGTACTCCACTCGGTACTACACGGCAGTACAGGCACTGTACTCCACACAGTAATACACTGCACTATACACACAGTACTCCACTCGGGACTACACGGCAGTACATGCACTCTACTCCACTCAGTACTACACTGCACTATACACACAGTACTCCACTGGGCACTACACGGCAGTACAGGCACTGTACTCCACTCAGTACTACACGCCAGTACAAGCACTGTACTCCACTCGGTACTACACGTGATCATGCTGGTTAGTGTGAACAACCTGAGCACCTCGGTGACGCTATTGCAGAGGTCCACACTGAGGAAGATGATGCACTAAATAACACTTGTAGGCTGATCTCCTAGAACACAATACAGACCACAGTGTGGAGGACGATGGACTAGACCAACTGAGGAAGGATAAAATGGGTAGACCACAGTGCACTGAAACACCGAAGCACAGTCGGGCTGAAGCTGCAGAGACCAACAAGAACGACCCCATGACGCCTATACCCTTCCCAGTATGGTCTGGTGAATATGCCTCCCAGGTTTTTGCTCTGGCGTTTCAGCACCCTGCTCTGCTCCATCAGTGTCATCAGTGCGATCTGGTGCATGAGCCTCCTCAGTGCGGACTGATGTATCATCCACCCTAAGGTCATATAGTGCATCGCCTTCAACAGTGTGCTCTCTCCCATCAGTGTCCCCAATGTGCTCCTGTGTATGAGCACCCATTGAGCTACAGATTGCCTAGTGTGCTCTAGAACATCTGTCTCATCGGTGTGCGTATGTGTAATCGACCCTACTGTCCTTCAGTATTTCAGCCTTCCCTGCGTGCTATGGTGCATCGTTCTAACTGATGTTCTCTGCAGCTTCAGCAGATAGAGGCTATACACAGGCTCCTATGGGAAAAACTAGCATATAGTATTTAAGGAGATGGCATAGGGTCGGTTGCGCGAGATGGTGCCCGCGTGCAACTTCTAAGTGATAGGACACCCGAGGCAGTATAGTGCCTGACCTTTGTTAATATGAGACTAAAATTAAGGAGATGGACCAGAAGCTCATGGTGATACATCTATCTCCTAGGAGATGACTCAGGAGCTCACATTGTCAACTTATGAACTATTGGTTTGATCATCCAAAACAGCAGTGTTAGCCTTTGTACTGTGTTCTAGGAGATCAGCCTACAAGTGTTATTTAGTGCATCATCTTCCTCAGTGTGGTCCTCTGCAATAGCGTCACCGAGGTGCTCAGGTTGTTCACACTAACCAGCATGATCTAGTGTTATGCCTCACAGGATCGTTCTTTCGTATCGGCGTCACCAGTATGCTATGCGTGACGACTGCTATACTCTATTCGTATAGACCTTAAGTAGAAGGCTGCCTTAGGAAAACACAACACGTAACCAGAACACACTGGTGAGGTCGAAGAGCCAGAGCAAACTGTGAGGCCCGTAGAGCTGTCCACACTGGGAAGGCTAATGTACCAGACGACATTCGGGGACCTGATAGACCACAGTGGACTGAAACACCGAAGCACAGTCGGGCTGAAGCTGCAGAGAACAGCAGAACGACCCCATGCTGCGGAGGGTGATCAACCATAGCACCTTGGTGTCGCTATTGCAGAGGATCACATTGAGGAAGCTGATGCAGTAAATAACACTTATGAGGCTGATCACCTAGAACACACTACAGAGGCTAACGTCTTATACCAAAGTCTGGACGGCAATGGACTACACCAAAATGGGGAGGGATAAAAAGTGAATTCTGGAACAGGGGGTAATGCGTAAGTTGGCCGCTATACATGGGTTCTTATGGGACTAACTCCTTGCACCTGAGCTTGGGGCTACTGCGCAAGCTATATATGGGCTATACAATGTGAGCTGCCATTATCTCCCGGTCAATCTACTTAAATATAATCTCATATAACCATTGTTCAATAAACATCTAGCCTCGGGTGTACTAGCACTAGGAAGTTGCACGCGGACACCATCTCGCGCAACCTTTCTCCATTAGAGCATATGTATAACCACCACCTTGCGCAGCAGCCCCTAGCCCAGGTGCAAAGAGTTGATCCCATAAGAGCCAATGTAGGGTGGACATCTTGCGCAGTAGCCCCTAGCCCAGGTGAAAGGAGTTAGTCACATAAGAGCCCATGTGTCGTGACCACCATGCGCAGTAGCCCCTACTTCAGGTGCAATTAGTTAGTCCCATAAGAGAGAATGTATAGCGGCCTTCATGCGCATTAACCCTGTTCCAGAATTCAATTATTATCCCTCGCCACTTTGGTCTCGTCCGTTCGTAGCCCTCCTTACTGTGGTATAAGGCGTTAGCCACTGTAGTGTGTTCTAGGAGATCATCCTCACAAGGGTTATCTGGTGCATCAGCTTCCTCAGTGTGAGCCTCTGCAATAGCGTACCAAGCTTCTCTGGATGATCACCCTCCCCAGCATGATCTGGTGTATAGGCCTCATAGGGTGGTTCTGACGTATCGGCGTCACCAGTGTGCACTGGTTCATCAGCCTTCCTCTTTGGTCTGGTGGTACAGATTGCCCAGTGTGCTCTAGAGCATCAGTCTCATCTGTGTGCGTTTGTCCTTCAGTATTTCTGCCTTCCCTGTGTGCTATTGTGCATCGTTCTAACTGATGTTTTCTGCAGCTTCAGCAGATAGCGGCTATACACAGGCTCCTATGGGGAAAACTAGCACATAGTATTTAAGGAGACGGCATAGGGGCGGTTGCGCTTGATGGTGGCCGCGTGCAACTTTCAAGTGATAGGACACAGGAGGCAGTATAGTGCCGGACCTTTGGTTATATGAGACTAAAATTACGGAGATGGACCAGAAGCTCATGGTGATACATTGTTCTTATAGATCTATCTCTACGGAGATGCCTCAGGATCTCATATTGTCAACTTATGAACTATTGGTTTGATCATCCTGAAATTCCAAAACAGAAGTGTTAGCCTTTGTACTGTGTTCTAGGAGATCAGCCTACAAGTGTTATTTAGTGCATCATCTTCCTTAGTGTGGTCCTCTGCAATAGCGTCACCGAGGTGCTTTGGTTTTTCACACTAACCAGCATGATCTAGTGTATATGCGTCTTAGGATCGTTCTTTCGTATCGGCGTCACCAGTATGCTATGCGTGACGACTGCTATATTCTATTCGTATAGACCTTAACCAGAAGGCTGCCTTAGGAAAACACAACACGTAACCAGAACACACTGGTGAAGTCGAAGCGCCAGTGCAAAACTGTGAGGCCCGTAGAGCTGTCCACACTGGAAGCACAGTCGGGCTGAAGCTGCAGAGAACAACAGAACGACCCCATGACGCCTATACACCAGGCCATGCTGCGGAGGGTGAACAACCATAGCACCTTGGTGTCGCTATTGCAGAGGATCACATTGAGGAAGCTGATGCACTAAATAACACTTATGAGGCTGATCACCTAGAACACACTCAGAGGCTAACGTCTTATACCAAAGTGTGGAGGGCAATTGAATACACCAAAATGGGGAGGGATAAAAAGTGAATTCTGGAACAGGGGGTAATGCGTAAGTTGGCCGCTATACATGGGCTCTTATGGGACTAACTCCTTGCACCTGAGCTTGGGGCTACTGCGCAAGCTATATATGGGCTATACAATGTCAGCTGCCATTATCTCCCGGTCAATCTACTTAAATTTAGTCTCATATAACCATTGTTCAATAAACATCTAGCCTCGGGTGTTACTAGCACTAGGAAGTTGCACGCGTGTAATGGAGTTGTATTACTCCATTACCTTAGAACTACATATATTGGATTCCATTTATATAGTTTAATATTATGTTGTGCGTGTCCACGAATTAAGAGTTCGAGATACCATGGTCCCTTCTCGGATTTGCGCATGGGGAGCCATCTTGCGGTGGACTTGGTTATAGAAACACGAGGTGGCTAGTGTGTGCTGCGATCTGTCTGCGAAACGTGAAGTTTACCTGGCGAGGCACCGTGCTCGACAATGATGTCTGAGCGTTTTTGTTTTTTTAATTCTTGGGACTGAATTGAAGAGACGCTCTGAAGCTAAGCTCTTGGTTGTGGTTTAACGACAAGTTAATTATTCAAGAAAAGAAGATGTTGGTGAATTTCGATCCGGGTTAAAGGATTTCCACCTGAGCCTTAGGCTCGTAGTTTGGTTTGTCATTTGAAAAGATTATTCGCTTCTAACTAGCCGACCTCGTAAGTAGATTCATATGTACTTCTGAACTGGGTTGATATCGCCGAAGAAACTACTAATCATGACGTTTGAAGACATGGAGAAAATTTATGGCTATGATATCTGAGAAATGGAATATTTAATGTTTCGGACATTTGTTTTGAGTATTTAAAGTGAAGAACTTTTCCTACTGGTCTGGTTATGAGTTTGTAAAATTCAATCTAGATTTGGGGTTTCAAGGTTCGATGGTAACTATGATATTAATTTTAACTTTTGGTTCTGTTACTTAAGATTTCATGCGCATGAAGCAAGTTTTTATATTTGGGGAGCTCCTCGCTAAACTAAATATGTATGTAGTATCGATGCAAACTACTTCATTTTTCTTATTTCCCTTTTAATAATAATAATATAATTTTCTGATTACTAAATTTTTCAAACCTATTCGAGGGTGTTAGGTAATGTTTGAATATTGTTAAGATGAAAAATTTCTTTGGGCTACTCGGTACTGGCGTAGCCATTTTGAATTACGGTGACTCTGTTTTGTTTCTGACGATGTAATAGAATGCACACGTGGGTGGGCGTTGTCCTGTTGCCTGTGACAGGCGAGGATCTGAGTTGATTATTGACGGCTAGAACCGTGTGATGTAATGGTCTTGATTTTTGTCGCCTTGTGGTGGCCCGGTTGCAGTTTGGGGATATTCAAGTGATTTAAGTTTCGGTTTCTGATGTAATGTTCTCTTAGTTAATCCTTCTTGTGGATTATGTACCTTCATTTGGATTATTTCTTGAAGATTACTGAAGTAATATGGGTTGGTAGAGTATGACCGAGATTGTCATTGGAGAAGTTTTCATCTTCAAAACTGTAACTGAGAATTTATAGCTTTTAATTGTCATTTGATTCTCTTTAATTAATGCATCGACCTTGATGGTTTAATTTTCAGTTAATTTTCATTTTTAATTGATCCAGTTGCAACATTTAAATTTTTAATCAATTGTAGTTTAAGAGGTCGGTTATTTTTCTTTTGAAGATTTTGTTAATTAAAGTTTTCTTTTCTTTCAAATTTATTCCGTAGTTATTATACCAGCCTTTAGCTAATTTTATTTGTTTAATTGATTCGCCTGACCTCTTGGCCTTGTTGCTTCTACACATTGCGACGACCTTTGTATTGGGATTGCACGGTAAGTGATGTGGTACCTATTATTCTTGTTTTCTTGATGCAATCCCTGGTCGTGCTATACGCTCTACCTTAGTATTTCTTGTTGTGAGACGCGGACACCATCTCGCGCAACCTTTCTACATTAGAGCCTATGTATAACCACCACCATGCGCAGTAGCCCCTAGCCCAGGTGCAAAGAGTTGATCCCATAAGTGCCAATGTAGGGTGGACATCTTGCGCAGTAGTCCCTAGCCAAGGTGCAACGAGTTAGTCCCGTAAGAGACCGTGTACAGTGACCACCATGCGCAGTAGCCCCTACTACAGGTGCAAGTAGTTAGTCCCATGAGAGAGAATGTATAGCGGCCATCATGCGCATTAACCCTGTTCCAGAATTCAATTATTATCCCTCGCCAGTTTTGTCTCGTCCGTTCGTCGCCCTCCACACTGTGGTATAAGGCGTTAGCCTCTGTAGTGTGTTCTAGGAGACGAGCCTCACAAGGGTTATCTGGTGCATCAGCTTCCTCAGTGTGAGCCTCTGCAATAGCGTACCAAGGTTCTCTGCATGATCACCCTCCCCAGCATGATCTGGTGTATAGGCCTCATAGGGTGGTTCTGGCGTATCGGCGTCACCAGTGTGCCCTGGTTCATCAGCCTTCCTCTTTGGTCTGGTGGTACAGATTGCCCAGTGTGCTCTAAAGCATATGTCTCATCAGTGTGCGTTTGTCCTTCAGTATTTCACCCTTCCCAGTGTGCTATGGTGCATCGTTCTAACTGATGTTCTATTCAGCTTCAGCCCGACTTGTGCTTCGGTGTTTCATGCTACCCAAGTGTGCTCGATGAGCCTTCCCAGTGTTGTCTCGTGCATTAGCGTTACCAATATTCTCTGCCTGAATACCCTTTCCAGTATGGTCTGGTGAATATGCCTCCCAGGTTTTTGCTCTGGCGCATCGTCTTCAGCGCCCTGCTCTGCTCTTTCTTTGTCATCAGTGCGATCTGGTGCATGGGCCTCCTCAGTGCGGGCTGGTGTATTATCCGACACTAAGGTCATATAGTGCATCGCCTTCAACAGTGCGCTCTCTCCCATCGGTGTCCCCAATGTGCTCCGGTGAGCTAAGGTCAAGCAGCTCCTCCGGTGTGCTGCGGGGTGTCAGGTCCACAGTGCCCTGTGGTGTATCAGCGCCCCGAGTGTGTTTTGGTACATCAGCCTCTGGCGCTTCGACCTCACCAGTGTGTTCTGGTTACCCGTTGTTTTCCTGGTCCATCTAATTCAATTTACCCCATAGCCACAAATGTTCAGCAAGCATCTTGTGTGGGGTGTCCTAGCACTAGGAGCACTGGTGGTTCACACTAACCAGCATGATCTAGTGTATATGCGCCAAAGGATCGTTCTTTCGTATCGGCGTCACCAGTTGCTATGCGTGCCGACTGCTATATTCTATTCGTATAGACCTTAACTAGAAGGCTGCCTTAGGAAAACATAACACGTAACCAGAACACACAAGTGAGGTCGAAGAGCCAGAGCAAAACTGTGAGGCCGGTAGTGCTGTCCATACTGGGAAGGCTAATGTACCAGACGACATTCGGGGACCTGATAGACCACAGTGCACTGAAACACCGAAGCATAGTAGGACAGAAGCTGCAGAGAACAACAGAACGACCCCATGAGGCCTATACTCCAGACCATGCTGCGGAGGGTGAACATCCATACCACCTTGGTGTCGCTATTGCAGAGGATCACATTGAGGAAGCTGATGCACTAAATAACACTTATGAGGCTGATCACCTAGAACACACTACAGAGGCTAACGTCTTATACCAAAGTGTGGAGGGTAATGGACTACACCAAAATAGGGAGGGATAAAAAGTGAATTCTGGAACAGGGTGTAATGCGTAAGTTGGCCGCTATACATGGGCTCTTATGGGACTAACTCCTTGCACCTGGGCTTGGGGCAACTGCGCAACTATATATGGGCTATACAATATGAGCTGCCATTATCTCCCGGTCAATCTACTTAAATTTAGTCTCATATAACCATTGTTCAATAAACATCTAGCCTCGGGTGTACTAGCACTAGGAAGTTGCACGCGGACACTATCTCGCGAACCTTTATCCATTAGAGCCTATGTATAACCACCACTTTGCGCAGTAGCCCCTAGCCCATGTGCAAAGATTTGATCACATAAGAGAGAATGTAGGGTGGACATCTTGCGCAGTAGCCCCTAGCCCAGGTGAAAGGAGTTAGTCACATAAGAGCCCATGTATCGTGACCACCATGCGCAGTAGCCCCTACTTCAGGTGCAATTAGTTAGTCCCATAAGAGAGAATGTATAGCGGCCATCATGCGCATTAACCCTGTTCCAGAATTCAATTATTATCCCTCGCCACTTTGGTCTCGTCCGTTCGTAGCCCTCCACACTGTGGTATAAGGCGTTAGCCACTGTAGTGTGTTCTAGGAGACCATCCTCACAAGGGTTATCTGTTGCATCTGCTTCCTCAGTGTGAGCCTCTGCAATAGCGTACCAAGGTTCTCTGGATGATCACCCTCCCCAGCATGATCTGGTGTATAGGCCTCATAGGGTGGTTCTGACGTATCGGCGTCACCAGTGTGCACTGGTTCATCAGCCTTCCTCTTTGGTCTGGTGGTACAGATTGCACAGTGTGCTCTAGAGCATCAGTCTCATCTGTGTGCGTTTGTCCTTCAGTATTTCTGCCTTCCCTGTGTGCTATTGTGCATCGTTCTAACTGATGTTTTCTGCAGCTTCAGGAGATAGCGGCTATACACAGGCTCCTATGGGGAAAACTAGCACATAGTATTTAAGAAGACGGCGTAGGGGCGGTTGCGCTTGATGGTGGCCGCGTGCAACTTTCAAGTGATAGGACACCCGAGGCAGTATAGTGCCTGACCTTTGGTTATATGAGACTAAAATTACGGAGATGGACCAGAAGCTCATGGTGATACATTGTTCTTATAGATCTATCTCTACGGAGATGCCTCAGGATCTCATATTGTCAACTTATGAACTATTGGTTTCTTCATCCTGAAATTCCAAAACAGAAGTGTTAGCCTTTGTACCGTGTTCTAGGAGATCAGCCTACAAGTGTTATTTAGTGCATCATCTTCCTTAGTGTGGTCCTCTGCAATAGCGTCACCGAGGTGCTTTGGTTTTTCACACTAACCAGCATTACGTAGTGTATATGCGTCATAGGATCGTTCTTTCGTATAGGCGTCACCAGTATGCTATGCGTGACGACTGCTATACTCTATTCGTATAGACCTTAACTAGAAGGCTGCCTTAGGAAAACACAACACGTAACCAGAACACACTGGTGAAGTCGAAGCGCCAGAGCAAAACTGTGAGGCCCGTAGAGCTGTCCACACTGGGAGGGCTATATATGGGCTATACAATGTGAGCTGCCATTATCTCCCGGTCAATCTACTTAAATATAGTCTCATATAACCATTGTTCAATAAACATCTAGCCTCGGGTGTACTAGCACTAGGAAGTTGCACGCGGACACCATCTCGCGCAACCTTTCTCCATTAGAGCCTATGTATAACCACCACCTTGCGCAGTAGCCCCTAGCCCAGGTGCAAAGAGTTGATCCCATAAGAGCCAATGTAGGGTGGACATCTTGCGCAAGTGCAAGGAGTTAGTCCCATAAGAGACCATGTATACTTACCACCATGCGCAGTTGCGCTCTGGCGCATCGTCTTCAGCACCCTGCTCTGCTCCTTCAGTGTCATTAGTGCGATCTGGTGCATGAGCCTCCTCAGTGCGGTCTGGTGTATTATCCGACACTAAGTGCATCGCCTTCAACAGTGCGCTCTCTCCCATCAATGTGCTCCGGTGTACAAGCACCCATTGAGCCTTGGTCAAGCAGCTCCTCCGGTGTGCTGCGGGGTGTCAGCTCCACAGTGCCCTGTGGTGTATCAGCGCCCCGAGTGTGGTTTGGTATATCAGCCTTCTCAGTGTGGGCTGCTCTAGAGGCATCACATTTTGCCTCTTCCGCTTTGGCCTCACCAGTGTGTTCTGGTTACCCGTGTGTTTTCCTGGTCCATTTAATTCAGTTTACCCGATAGAACCAAATGTTCAGCAGCTATCTTGTTTGGGGTGTCCTAGCACTAGGACGTTGCACGCGGCCTCCATCCTGCGATCAGCCCCTATTCCGTCCCCTTATCTCCTATGTCTCCCATGTGCCATCTTTCTCCATAAGAGCCTATGAATAGCCGCTTTGTTTCGCACGTGCCCACGTGCTAGCTTCCTCTGTAAGAGCCTATGTTTAGCCAACATCTTGCGCAGTAGCCCTTAGCCCAATTGCAAGGAGAGAGTCCCATGTATAGCGGGCTTCTTGCGCATTAGCCCCTGGGCCAGAATTCCCATTTTATCCTTCCTCAGTTTGGTCTAGTCCATCGTCCTCCACACTGTGGTCTAAGGTGTTAGCCTCTGTATTGTGTTCTCGGAGATCACCCAACAAGTGTTATTTAGTGCATCATCTTCCTCAGTGTGGTCCTCTGCAATAGCGTCACCGAGGTGCTCTGCTTGTTCACCCTCCCCAGCATGATCTAGTGTATATGCCTCATAGGATCGTTCTTTCGTATCGGCGTCACCAGTATGCTATGCGTGACGACTGCTATACTCTATTCGTATAGACCTTAACTAGAAGGCTGCCTTAGGAAAACACAACACGTAACCAGAACACACTGGTGAAGTCGAAGCGCCAGAGCAAATCTGTGAGGCCCGTAGAGCTGTCCACACTGGGAGGGCTATATATGGGCTATACAATGTGAGCTGCCATTATCTCCCCGTCAATCTACTTAAATTTAGTCTCATATAACCATTTTGCAATAAGCCAGTTTTGTCTCGCCCCTTCGTCGCCCTCCACACTGTGGTATAAGGCGTTAGCCTCTGTAGTGTGTTCTAGGAGACCAGCCTCACAAGGGTTATCTGGTGCATCAGCTTCCTCAGTGTGAGCCTCTGCAATAGCGTACCAAGGTTCTCTGCATGATCACCCTCCCCAGCATGATCTGGTGTATAGGCCTCATAGGGTGGTTCTGGCGTATCGGCGTCACCAGTGTGCCCTGGTTCATCAGCCTTCCTCTTTGGTCTGGTGGTACAGATTGCCCAGTGTGCTCTAGAGCATATGTCTCATCAGTGTGCGTTTGTCCTTCAGTATTTCAACCTTCCCAGTGTGCTATGGTGCATCCTTCTAACTGATGTTCTATTCAGCTTCAGCCCGACTTGTGCTTCGGTGTTTCATGCTACCCAGGTGTGCTCGATGAGCCTTCCCAGTGTTGTCCCGTGCATTAGCGTTACCAATATTCTCTGCCCGAATACCCTTTCCAGTATGGTCTGGTGAATATGCCTCCCAGGCTTTTGCTCTGGCGCATCGTCTTCAGCGCCCTGCTCTGCTCCTTCTTTGTCATCAGTGCGATCTGCATAGGATCGTTCTTTCGTATCGGCGTCACCAGTATGTTATGCGTGACGACTGCTATATTCTATTCGTATAGACCTTAACAAGAAGGCTGCCTTAGGAAAACACAACACGTAACCAGAACACACTGGTGAAGTCGAAGCGCCAGTGAAAAACTGTGAGGCCCGTAGAGCTGTCCACACTGGAAGCACAGTCGGGCTGAAGCTGCAGAGAACAACAGAACGACCCCATGAGGCTTATACACCAGACCATGCTTCGGAGGGTGAACAACCATAGCACATTGGTGTCACTATTGCAGAGGATCACATTGAGGAAGCTGATGCACTAAATAAAACATGTGAGGCTGATCACCTAGAAGACACTACAGAGGCTAACGTCTTATACCAAAGTGTGGAGGGTAATGGACTACACCAAAATAGGGAGGGATAAAAAGTGAATTCTGGAACAGGGTGTAATGCGTAAGTTGGCCGCTATACATGGGCTCTTATGGGACTAACTCCTTGCACCTGGGCTTGGGGCAACTGCGCAACTATATATGGGCTATACAATATGAGCTGCCATTATCTCCCGGTCAATCTACTTAAATTTAGTCTCATATAACCATTGTTCAATAAACATCTAGCCTCGGGTGTACTAGCACTAGGAAGTTGCACGCGGACACTATCTCGCGAACCTTTATCCATTAGAGCCTATGTATAACCACCACTTTGCGCAGTAGCCCCTAGCCCATGTGCAAAGATTTGATCACATAAGAGAGAATGTAGGGTGGACATCTTGCGCAGTAGCCCCTAGCCCAGGTGAAAGGAGTTAGTCACATAAGAGCCCATGTATCGTGACCACCATGCGCAGTAGCCCCTACTTCAGGTGCAATTAGTTAGTCCCATAAGAGAGAATGTATAGCGGCCATCATGCGCATTAACCCTGTTCCAGAATTCAATTATTATCCCTCGCCACTTTGGTCTCGTCCGTTCGTAGCCCTCCACACTGTGGTATAAGGCGTTAGCCACTGTAGTGTGTTCTAGGAGACCATCCTCACAAGGGTTATCTGTTGCATCTGCTTCCTCAGTGTGAGCCTCTGCAATAGCGTACCAAGGTTCTCTGGATGATCACCCTCCCCAGCATGATCTGGTGTATAGGCCTCATAGGGTGGTTCTGACGTATCGGCGTCACCAGTGTGCACTGGTTCATCAGCCTTCCTCTTTGGTCTGGTGGTACAGATTGCACAGTGTGCTCTAGAGCATCAGTCTCATCTGTGTGCGTTTGTCCTTCAGTATTTCTGCCTTCCCTGTGTGCTATTGTGCATCGTTCTAACTGATGTTTTCTGCAGCTTCAGGAGATAGCGGCTATACACAGGCTCCTATGGGGAAAACTAGCACATAGTATTTAAGAAGACGGCGTAGGGGCGGTTGCGCTTGATGGTGGCCGCGTGCAACTTTCAAGTGATAGGACACCCGAGGCAGTATAGTGCCTGACCTTTGGTTATATGAGACTAAAATTACGGAGATGGACCAGAAGCTCATGGTGATACATTGTTCTTATAGATCTATCTCTACGGAGATGCCTCAGGATCTCATATTGTCAACTTATGAACTATTGGTTTCATCATCCTGAAATTCCAAAACAGAAGTGTTAGCCTTTGTACCGTGTTCTAGGAGATCAGCCTACAAGTGTTATTTAGTGCATCATCTTCCTTAGTGTGGTCCTCTGCAATAGCGTCACCGAGGTGCTTTGGTTTTTCACACTAACCAGCATTATGTAGTGTATATGCGTCATTGGATCGTTCTTTCGTATAGGCGTCACCAGTATGCTATGCGTGACGACTGCTATACTCTATTCGTATAGACCTTAACTAGAAGGCTGCCTTAGGAAAACACAACACGTAACCAGAACACACTGGTGAAGTCGAAGCGCCAGAGCAAAACTGTGAGGCCCGTAGAGCTGTCCACACTGGGAGGGCTATATATGGGCTATACAATGTGAGCTGCCATTATCTCCCGGTCAATCTACTTAAATATAGTCTCATATAACCATTGTTCAATAAACATCTAGCCTCGGGTGTACTAGCACTAGGAAGTTGCACGCGGACACCATCTCGCGCAACCTTTCTCCATTAGAGCCTATGTATAACCACCACCTTGCGCAGTAGCCCCTAGCCCAGGTGCAAAGAGTTGATCCCATAAGAGCCAATGTAGGGTGGACATCTTGCGCAAGTGCAAGGAGTTAGTCCCATAAGAGACCATGTATACTTACCACCATGCGCAGTTGCGCTCTGGCGCATCGTCTTCAGCACCCTGCTCTGCTCCTTCAGTGTCATTAGTGCGATCTGGTGCATGAGCCTCCTCAGTGCGGTCTGGTGTATTATCCGACACTAAGTGCATCGCCTTCAACAGTGCGCTCTCTCCCATCAATGTGCTCCGGTGTACAAGCACCCATTGAGCCTTGGTCAAGCAGCTCCTCCGGTGTGCTGCGGGGTGTCAGCTCCACAGTGCCCTGTGGTGTATCAGCGCCCCGAGTGTGGTTTGGTATATCAGCCTTCTCAGTGTGGGCTGCTCTAGAGGCATCACATTTTGCCTCTTCCGCTTTGGCCTCACCAGTGTGTTCTGGTTACCCGTGTGTTTTCCTGGTCCATTTAATTCAGTTTACCCGATAGAACCAAATGTTCAGCAGCTATCTTGTTTGGGGTGTCCTAGCACTAGGACGTTGCACGCGGCCTCCATCCTGCGATCAGCCCCTATTCCGTCCCCTTATCTCCTATGTCTCCCATGTGCCATCTTTCTCCATAAGAGCCTATGAATAGCCGCTTTGTTTCGCACGTGCCCACGTGCTAGCTTCCTCTGTAAGAGCCTATGTTTAGCCAACATCTTGCGCAGTAGCCCTTAGCCCAATTGCAAGGAGAGAGTCCCATGTATAGCGGCCTTCTTGCGCATTAGCCCCTGGGCCAGAATTCCCATTTTATCCTTCCTCAGTTTGGTCTAGTCCATCGTCCTCCACACTGTGGTCTAAGGTGTTAGCCTCTGTATTGTGTTCTCGGAGATCACCCAACAAGTGTTATTTAGTGCATCATCTTCCTCAGTGTGGTCCTCTGCAATAGCGTCACCGAGGTGCTCTGCTTGTTCACCCTCCCCAGCATGATCTAGTGTATATGCCTCATAGGATCGTTCTTTCGTATCGGCGTCACCAGTATGCTATGCGTGACGACTGCTATACTCTATTCGTATAGACCTTAACTAGAAGGCTGCCTTAGGAAAACACAACACGTAACCAGAACACACTGGTGAAGTCGAAGCGCCAGAGCAAATCTGTGAGGCCCGTAGAGCTGTCCACACTGGGAGGGCTATATATGGGCTATACAATGTGAGCTGCCATTATCTCCCCGTCAATCTACTTAAATTTAGTCTCATATAACCATTTTGCAATAAGCCAGTTTTGTCTCGCCCCTTCGTCGCCCTCCACACTGTGGTATAAGGCGTTAGCCTCTGTAGTGTGTTCTAGGAGACCAGCCTCACAAGGGTTATCTGGTGCATCAGCTTCCTCAGTGTGAGCCTCTGCAATAGCGTACCAAGGTTCTCTGCATGATCACCCTCCCCAGCATGATCTGGTGTATAGGCCTCATAGGGTGGTTCTGGCGTATCGGCGTCACCAGTGTGCCCTGGTTCATCAGCCTTCCTCTTTGGTCTGGTGGTACAGATTGCCCAGTGTGCTCTAGAGCATATGTCTCATCAGTGTGCGTTTGTCCTTCAGTATTTCAACCTTCCCAGTGTGCTATGGTGCATCCTTCTAACTGATGTTCTATTCAGCTTCAGCCCGACTTGTGCCTCGGTGTTTCATGCTACCCAGGTGTGCTCGATGAGCCTTCCCAGTGTTGTCCCGTGCATTAGCGTTACCAATATTCTCTGCCCGAATACCCTTTCCAGTATGGTCTGGTGAATATGCCTCCCAGGCTTTTGCTCTGGCGCATCGTCTTCAGCGCCCTGCTCTGCTCCTTCTTTGTCATCAGTGCGATCTGCATAGGATCGTTCTTTCGTATCGGCGTCACCAGTATGTTATGCGTGACGACTGCTATATTCTATTCGTATAGACCTTAACAAGAAGGCTGCCTTAGGAAAACACAACACGTAACCAGAACACACTGGTGAAGTCGAAGCGCCAGTGAAAAACTGTGAGGCCCGTAGAGCTGTCCACACTGGAAGCACAGTCGGGCTGAAGCTGCAGAGAACAGAACGACCCCATGACGCCTATACACCAGGCCATGCTGCGGAGGGTGAACAACCATAGCACCTTGGTGTCGCTATTGCAGAGGATCACATTGAGGAAGCTGATGCACTTAATAACACTTATGAGGCTGATCACCTAGAACACACTCAGAGGCTAACGTCTTATACCAAAGTGTGGAGGGCAATTGACTACACCAAAATGGGGAGGGATAAAAAGTGAATTCTGGAACAGGGGGTAATGCGTAAGTTGGCCCCTATACATGGGCTCTTATGTGACTAACTCCTTGCAACTGAGCTTGGGGCTACTGCGCAAGCTATATATGGGCTATACAATGTGAGCTGCCATTATCTCCCGGTCAATCTACTTAAATTTAGTCTCATATAACCATTGTTCAATAAACATCTAGCCTCGGGTGTTACTAGCACTAGGAAATTGCACGCGTACACCATCACGCGCAACCTTTCTCCATTAGAGCCTATGTATAACCACCACCATGCGCAGTAGCCCCTAGCCCAGGTGCAAATAGTTGATCCCATAAGTGCCAATGTAGGGTGGACATCTTGCGCAGTAGCCCCTAGCCAAGGTGCAACGAGTTAGTCCCGTAAGAGACCGTGTATAGTGACCACCATGCGCAGTAGCCCCTACTTCAGGTGCAAGTAGTTAGTCCCATGAGAGAGAATGTATAGCGGCCATCATGCGCATTAACCCTGTTCCAGAATTCAATTATTATCCCTCGCCAGTTTTGTCTCGTCCGTTCGTCGCCCTCCACACTGTGGTATAAAGCGTTAGCCTCTGTAGTGTGTTCTAGGAGACGAACCTCACAAGGGTTATCTGGTGCATCGGCTTTCTCAGTGTGAGCCTCTGCAATAGCGTACCAAGGTTCTCTGCATGATAACCCTCCCCAGCATGATCTGGTGTATAGGCCTCATAGGGTGGTTCTGGCGTATCGGCGTCACCAGTGTGCCCTGGTTCATCAGCCTTCCTCTTTGGTCTGGTGGTACAGATTGCCCAGTGTGCTCTAGAGCATAGTCTCATCAGTGTGCGTTTGTCCTTCAGTATTTCACCCTTCCCAGTGTGCTATGGTGCATCGTTCTAACTGATGTTCTATTCAGCTTCAGCCCGACTTGTGCTTCGGTGTTTCATGCTACCCAGGTGTGCTCGATGAGCCTTCCCAGTGTTGTCTCGTGCATTAGCGTTACCAATATTCTCTGCCTGAATACTCTTTCCAGTATGGTCTGGTGAATATGCCTCCCAGGTTTTTGCTCTAGCGCATCGTCTTCAGCGCCCTGCTCTGCTCCTTCTTTGTCATCAGTGCGATCTGGTGCATGGGCCTCCTCAGTGCGGGCTGGTGTATTATCCGACACTAAGGTCATATAGTGCATCGCCTTCAACAGTGCGCTCTCTCCCATCGGTGTCCCCAATGTGCTCCGGTGAGCTAAGGTCAAGCAGCTCCTCCGGTGTGCTGCGGGGTGTCAGGTCCACAGTGCCCTGTGGTGTATCAGAGCCCCGAGTGTGGTTCGGTACATCAGCCTCTGGCGCTTCGACCTCACCAGTGTGTTCTGGTTACCCGTTGTTTTCCTGGTCCATCTAATTCAATTTACCCCATAGCCACAAATGTTCAGCAAGCATCTTGTGTGGGGTGTCCTAGCAGTAGGAGCTCTGGTGGTTCACACTAACCAGCATGATCTAGTGTATATGCGCCATAGGATCGTTCTTTCGTATCGGCGTCACCAGTATGCTATGCGTGCCGACTGCTATATTCTATTCGTATAGACCTTAACTAGAAGGCTGCCTTAGGAAAACACAACACGTAACCAGAACACACTGGTGAGGTCGAAGAGCCAGAGCAAAACTGTGAGGCCGGTAGTGCTGTCCATACTGGGAAGGCTAATGTACCAGACGACATTCGGGGACCTGATAGACCACAGTGCACTGAAACACCGAAGCACAGTCGGACAGAAGCTGCAGAGAACAACAGAACGACCCCATGAGGCCTATACACCAGACCATGCTGCGGAGGGTGAACATCCATACCACCTTGGTGTCGCTATTGCAGAGGATCACATTGAGGAAGCTGATGCACTAAATAACACTTATGAGGCTGATCACCTAGAACACACTACAGAGGCTAACGTCTTATACCAAAGTGTGGACGGCAATGGACTACACCAAAATGGGGAGGGATAAAATGTGAATTCTGGAACAGGGGTAATGCGTAAGTTGGCCGCTATACATGGGCTCTTATGGGACTAACTCCTTGCACCTAAGCTTGGGGCTACTGCGCAAGCTATTAATGGGCTATACAATGTGAGCTGCCATTATCTCCCGGTCAATCTACTTAAATTTAGTCTCATATAACCATAGTTCAATAAACATCTAGCCTCGGGTGTACCAGCACTAGGACGTTGCACGCGGACACCATCTCGCGCAACCTTTCTCCATTAGAGCCTATGTATAACCACCACCTTGCGCAGTAGCCCCTAGCCCAGGTGCAAAGAGTTGATCCCATAAGATCCAATGTAGGGTGGACATCTTGCGCAGTAGCCCCTAGCCCAGGTGCAAGGAGTTAGTCCCATAAGAGACCATGTATTGTGACCACCATGCGCAGTAGCCCCTACTTCAGGTGCAAGTAGTTAGTCCCATAAGAGAGAATGTATAGCGGCCATCATGCGCATTAACCCTGTTCCAGAATTCAATTATCATCCCTCGCCAGTTTTGTCTCGTCCGTTCGTCGCCCTCCACACTGTGGTATAAGGCGTTAGCCTCTGTAGTGTGTTCTAGGAGACCAGCCAACAAGTGTTATTTAGTGCATCATCTTCCTCATTGTGGTCCTCTGCAATAGCGTCACCGAGGTGCTCTGCTTGTTCACCCTCCCCTGCATGATCTAGTGTATATGCCTCATAGGATCGTTCTTTCGTATCGGCGTCACCAGTATGCTATGCGTGACGACTGCTATACTCTATTCGTATATACCTTAACTAGAAGGCTGCCTTAGGAAAACACAACACGTAACCAGAACACACTGGTGAAGTCGAAGCGCCAGAGCAAAACTGTGAGGCCCGTCGAGCTGTCCACACTGGGAGGGCTATATATGGGCTATACAATGTGAGCTGCCATTACCTCCCGGTCAATCTACTTAAATTTAGACTCATATAACCATTTTTCAAAAAACATCTAGCCTCGGGTGTACTAGCACTAGGAAGTTGCACGCGGACACCATCTCCCGCAACCTTTCTCCATTAGAGCCTATGTATAACCACCAAATTGCGCAGTAGCCCCTAGCCCAGGTGCAAAGAGTTGATCCCATAAGAGCCAATGTAGGGTGGACATCTTGCGCAGTAGCCCCTAGCCCAGGTGCAAGGAGTTAGTCCCATAAGAGCCCATGTATAGTGACATCCATGCGCAGTATCCCCTACTTCAGGGACAAGTAGTTAGTCCCATAAGAGAGAATGTATAGCGGCCATCATGCGCATTAACCCTGTTCCAGAATTCAATTATTATCCTCGCCAGTTTTGTCTCGTCCCTTCGTCGCCCTCCACACTGTGGTATAAGGCGTTAGCCTCTGTAGTGTGTTCTAGGAGACCAGCCTGACAAGGGTTATCTGGTGCATCAGCTTCCTCAGTGTGAGCCTCTGCAATAGCGTACCAAGGTTCTCTGGATGATTACCCTCCCCAGCATGATCTGGTGTATAGGCCTCATAGGGTCGTTCTGGCGTATCGGCGTCACCAGTGTGCTCTGGTTCATCAAACTTCCTCTTTGGTCCGGTGGTACAGATTGCCCAGTGTGCTCTAGAGCATCTGTCTCATCAGTGTGCGTTTGTCCTTCAGTATTTCACCCTTCCCAGTGTGCTATGGTGCATCCTTCTAACTGATGTTCTCTTCAGCTTCAGCCAGACCTGTGCTTCGGCGTTTCAGGCTACTCAGGTGTGCTCGATGAGCCTTCCCAATGTTGTCTCGTGCATTAGCGTTACCAGTATGCTCTGCCTGAATACCCTTCCAGTATGGTCTTGTGAATATGCCTCCCAGGTATTTGTTCTGGCGCTGGTGAGTCCGAAGCGCCAGAGCAAAAGTGTGAGGCCCGTAGAGCTGTCCACACTGGGAAGGCTAATGCACCAGACGACATTCGGGGACCTGATAGACCACAGTGCACTGAAACACCGAAGCACAGTCGGGCTGAAGCTGCAGAGAACAACAGAACGACCCCATGACGCCTATACACCAGAACATGCTGCGGAGGGTGAACAACCATAGTACCTTGGTGTCGCTATTGCAGAGGATCACATTGAGGAAGCTGATGCACTAAATAACACTTATGAAGCTGATCAACATCTTGCGCAGTAGCCCTTAGCCCAATTGCAAGGAGAGAGTCCCATGTATAGCGGCCTTCTTGCGCATTAGCCCCTGGTCCAGAATTCCCATTTTATCCTTCCTCAGTTTGGTCTAGTCCATCGTCCTCCACACTGTGGACTAAGGTTTTAGCCTCTGTATTGTGTTTTAGGAGATCAGCCTACAAGTGTTATTTAGTGCATCATCTTCCTCATTGTGGTCCTCTGCAATAGCGTGACCGAGGTGCTCTGCTTGTTCACCCTCCCCAGCATGATCTAGTGTATATGCCTCATAGGATCGTTCTTTCGTATCGGCGTCACCAGTATGCTATGCGTGACGACTGCTATACTCTATTCGTATAGACCTTAACTAGAAGGCTGCCTTAGGAAAACACAACACGTAACCGGAACACACTGGTGAAGTCGAAGCGCCAGAGCAAAACTGTGAGGCCCGTAGAGCTGTCCACACTGGGAGGGCTATATATGGGCTATACAATGTGAGCTGCCATTATCTCCCGGTCAATCTACTTAAATATAGTCTCATATAACCATTGTTCAATAAACATCTAGCCTCGGGTGTACTAGCATAAGGAAGTTGCACGCGGACACCATCTCGCGCAAACTTTCTCCATTAGAGCCTATGTATAACCACCACCTTGCGCAGTAGCCCCTAGACCAGGTGCAAACAGTTGATCCCATAAGAGCCAATGTAGGGTGGACATCTTGCGCAGTAGCCGCTAGCCCAAGTGCAAGGAGTTAGTCCCATAAGAGACCATGTATACTTACCACCATGCGCAGTTGCGCTCTGGCGCATCGTCTTCAGCACCCTGCTCTGCTCCTTCAGTGTCATTAGTGCGATCTGGTGCATGAGCCTCCTCAGTGCGGTCTAGTGTATTATCCGACACTAAGTGCATCGCCTTCAACAGTGCGCTCTCTCCCATCAATGTGCTCCGGTGTATAAGACCCCATTGAGCATTGGTCAAGCAGCTCCTCCGGTGTGCTGCGGGGTGTCAGCTCCACAGTGCCCTGTGGTGTATCAGCGCCCCGAGTGTGGTTTGGTATATCAGCTTTCCCAGTGTGGGCTGCTCTAGAGGCATCACATTTTGCCTCTGCCGCTTTGGCCTCACCAGTGTGTTCTGGTTACCCGTGTGTTTTCCCGGTCCATTTAATTCAATTTACCCGATAGAACCAAATGTTCAGCAGCTATCTTGTTTGGGGTGTCCTAGCACTAGGACGTTGCACGCGGCCTCCATCCTGCGATCAGCCCCTATTCCGTCCCCTTATCTCCTATGTCTCCCATGTGCCATCTTTCTCCATAAGAGCCTATGAATAGTCGCTTTGTTTCGCACGTGCCCACGTGCTAGCTTCCTCTATAAGAGCCTATGTTTAGCCAACATCTTGCGCAGTAGCCGTTAGCCCAATTGCAAGGAGAGAGTCCCATGTATAGCGGCCTTCTTGCGCATTAGCCCCTGGGCCAGAATTCCCATTTTATCCTTCCTCAGTTTGGTCTAGTCCATCGTCCTCCACACTGTGGTCTAAGGTGTTAGCCTCTGTATTGTGTTCTAGGAGATCAAGTGTTATTTAGTGCATCATCTTCCTCAGTGTGGTCCTCTGCAATAGCGTCACCGAGGTGCTCTGCTTGTTCACCCTCCCCAGCATGATCTACTGTATATGCCTCATAGGATCGTTCTTTCGTATCGGCGTCACCAGTATGCTATGCGTGACGACTGCTATACTCTATTCGTATAGACCTTAACTAGAAGGCTGCCTAAGGAAAACACAACACGTAACCAGAACACACTGGTGAAGTCGAAGCGCCAGAGCAAAGCTGTGAGGCCCGTAGAGCTGTCCACACTGGGAGGGCTCTATATGGGCTATACAATGTGAGCTGCCATTATCTCCCGGTCAATCTACTTAAATATAGTCTCATATAACCATTGTTCAATAAACATCTAGCCTCGGGTGTACTAGCATAAGGAAGTTGCACGCGGACACCATCTCGCGCAAACTTTCTCCATTAGAGCCTATGTATAACCACCACCTTGCGCAGTAGCCCCTAGACCAGGTGCAAACAGTTGATCCCATAAGAGCCAATGTAGGGTGGACATCTTGCGCAGTAGCCGCTAGCCCAAGTGCAAGGAGTTAGTCCCATAAGAGACCATGTATACTTACCACCATGCGCAGTTGCGCTCTGGCGCATCGTCTTCAGCACCCTGCTCTGCTCCTTCAGTGTCATTAGTGCGATCTGGTGCATGAGCCTCCTCAGTGCGGTCTAGTGTATTATCCGACACTAAGTGCATCGCCTTCAACAGTGCGCTCTCTCCCATCAATGTGCTCCGGTGTATAAGACCCCATTGAGCATTGGTCAAGCAGCTCCTCCGGTGTGCTGCGGGGTGTCAGCTCCACAGTGCCCTGTGGTGTATCAGCGCCCCGAGTGTGGTTTGGTATATCAGCTTTCCCAGTGTGGGCTGCTCTAGAGGCATCACATTTTGCCTCTGCCGCTTTGGCCTCACCAGTGTGTTCTGGTTACCCGTGTGTTTTCCCGGTCCATTTAATTCAATTTACCCGATAGAACCAAATGTTCAGCAGCTATCTTGTTTGGGGTGTCCTAGCACTAGGACGTTGCACGCGGCCTCCATCCTGCGATCAGCCCCTATTCCGTCCCCTTATCTCCTATGTCTCCCATGTGCCATCTTTCTCCATAAGAGCCTATGAATAGTCGCTTTGTTTCGCACGTGCCCACGTGCTAGCTTCCTCTATAAGAGCCTATGTTTAGCCAACATCTTGCGCAGTAGCCGTTAGCCCAATTGCAAGGAGAGAGTCCCATGTATAGCGGCCTTCTTGCGCATTAGCCCCTGGGCCAGAATTCCCATTTTATCCTTCCTCAGTTTGGTCTAGTCCATCGTCCTCCACACTGTGGTCTAAGGTGTTAGCCTCTGTATTGTGTTCTAGGAGATCAAGTGTTATTTAGTGCATCATCTTCCTCAGTGTGGTCCTCTGCAATAGCGTCACCGAGGTGCTCTGCTTGTTCACCCTCCCCAGCATGATCTACTGTATATGCCTCATAGGATCGTTCTTTCGTATCGGCGTCACCAGTATGCTATGCGTGACGACTGCTATACTCTATTCGTATAGACCTTAACTAGAAGGCTGCCTAAGGAAAACACAACACGTAACCAGAACACACTGGTGAAGTCGAAGCGCCAGAGCAAAGCTGTGAGGCCCGTAGAGCTGTCCACACTGGGAGGGCTCTATATGGGCTATACAATGTGAGCTGCCATTATCTCCCCGTCAATCTACTTAAATTTAGTCTCATATAACCATTTTGCAATAAGCCAGTTTTGTCTCGTCCCTTCGTCGCCCTCCACACTGTGGTATAAGGCGTTAGCCTCTGTAGTGTGTTCTAGGAGACCAGCCTCACAAGTGTTATCTGGTGAATCAGCTTCCTCAGTGTGAGCCTCTGCAATAGCGTACCAAGGTTCTCTGGATGATCACCCTCCCCAGCATGATCTGGTGTATAGGCCTCATAGGGTGGTTCTGGCGTATCGGCGTCACCGGTGTGCTCTGGTTCGTCAGAATCCCTCTTTGGTCTGGTGGTACAAATTGCCCAGTGTGCTCTAGAGCATCTGTCTCATCAGTGTGCGTTTGTCCTTCAGTATTTCACCCTTCCCAGTGTGCTTTGGTGCATCGTTCTAACTGATGTTCTCTTCAGCTCCTGCCAGACCTGTGCTTCGGTGTTTCAGGCTACCCAGGTGTGCTCGATGAGCCTCCCCAATGTTGTCTCGCGCATTCGCGTTAACAGTATGCTCTGCCTGAATACCCTTCCCAGTATGGTCTAGTCAATATGCCTCCTAGGTTTTTGCTCTGGCGCATCGTCTTCAGCACCCTGCTCTGCTCTATCAGTGTCATCAGTGCGATCTGGTGCATGAGCCTCCTCTGTGCGGACTGGTGTATTATCCACCCAAAGGTCATATAGTGCATCGCCTTCAACAGTGTGCTCTCTCCCATCAGTGTCCAAAATGTGCTCCGGTGTATGAGCACCCATTGAGGTATGGTCAAGCTGCTCCTCCGGTGTGCTTGCGGGGAGTCAGCTCCACAGGGCCCTGTGGTGTATCAGCGCCCCGAGTGTGGTTAGGTTAGGTTGTGAGGTGAGGTGAGGTGAGGTGAGGTGAGGTGAGGTGAGGTGAGGTGAGGTGAGGTGAGGTGAGGTGAGGTGAGGTGAGGTGAGGTGAGGTGAGGTGAGGTGAGGTGAGGTGAGGTGAGGTGAGGTGAGGTGAGGTGAGGTGAGGTGAGGTGAGGTGAGGTGAGGTGAGGTGAGGTTAGGTGAGGTTAGGTTAGGTTAGGTTAGGTTAGGTTAGGTTAGGTTAGGTTAGGTTAGGTTAGGTTAGGTTAGGTTAGGTTAGGTTAGGTTAGGTTAGGTGAGGTTAGGTTAGGTTAGGTTAGGTTAGGTTAGGTTAGGTTAGGTTAGGTTAGGTTAGGTTAGGTTAGGTTAGGTTAGGTTAGGTTAGGTTAGGTTAGGTTAGGTTAGGTTAGGTTAGGTTAGGTTAGGTTAGGTTAGGTTAGGTTAGGTTAGGTTAGGTTAGGTTAGGTTAGGTTAGGTTAGGTTAGGTTAGGTTAGGTTAGGTTAGGTTAGGTTAGGTTAGGTTAGGTTAGGTTAGGTTAGGTTAGGTTAGGTTAGGTTAGGTTAGGTTAGGTTAGGTTAGGTTAGGTTAGGTTAGGTTAGGTTAGGTTAGGTTAGGTTAGGTTAGGTTAGGTTAGGTTAGGTTAGGTTAGGTTAGGTTAGGTTAGGTTAGGTTAGGTTAGGTTAGGTTAGGTTAGGTTAGGTTAGGTTAGGTTAGGTTAGGTTAGGTTAGGTTAGGTTAGGTTAGGTTAGGTTAGGTTAGGTTAGGTTAGGTTAGGTTAGGTTAGGTTAGGTTAGGTTAGGTTAGGTTAGGTTAGGTTAGGTTAGGTTAGGTTAGGTTAGGTTAGGTTAGGTTAGGTTAGGTTAGGTTAGGTTAGGTTAGGTTAGGTTAGGTTAGGTTAGGTTAGGTTAGGTTAGGTTAGGTTAGGTTAGGTTAGGTTAGGTTAGGTTAGGTTAGGTTAGGTTAGGTTAGGTTAGGTTAGGTTAGGTTAGGTTAGGTGAGGTTAGGTTAGGTTAGGTTAGGTGAGGTTAGGTGAGGTGAGGTTAGGTGAGGTTAGGTTAGGTTAGGTTAGGTGAGGTGAGGTGAGGTGAGGTGAGGTGAGGTGAGGTGAGGTGAGGTTAGGTGAGGTGAGGTGAGGTGAGGTGAGGTGAGGTGAGGTGAGGTGAGGTGAGGTGAGGTGAGGTGAGGTGAGGTGAGGTGAGGTGAGGTGAGGTGAGGTGAGGTGAGGTGAGGTGAGGTGAGGTGAGGTGAGGTGAGGTGAGGTGAGGTGAGGTGAGGTGAGGTGAGGTTAGGTTAGGTTAGGTTAGGTTAGGTTAGGTTAGGTTAGGTTAGGTTAGGTTAGGTTAGGTTAGGTTAGGTTAGGTTAGGTTAGGTTAGGTTAGGTTAGGTTAGGTTAGGTTAGGTTAGGTTAGGTTAGGTTAGGTTAGGTTAGGTTAGGTTAGGTTAGGTTAGGTTAGGTTAGGTTAGGTTAGGTTAGGTTAGGTTAGGTTAGGTTAGGTTAGGTTAGGTTAGGTTAGGTTAGGTTAGGTTAGGTTAGGTTAGGTTAGGTTAGGTTAGGTTAGGTTAGGTTAGGTTAGGTTAGGTTAGGTTAGGTTAGGTTAGGTTAGGTTAGGTTAGGTTAGGTTAGGTTAGGTTAGGTTAGGTTAGGTTAGGTTAGGTTAGGTTAGGTTAGGTTAGGTTAGGTTAGGTTAGGTTAGGTTAGGTTAGGTTAGGTTAGGTTAGGTTAGGTTAGGTTAGGTTAGGTTAGGTTAGGTTAGGTTAGGTTAGGTTAGGTTAGGTTAGGTTAGGTTAGGTTAGGTTAGGTTAGGTTAGGTTAGGTTAGGTTAGGTTAGGTTAGGTTAGGTTAGGTTAGGTTAGGTTAGGTTAGGTTAGGTTAGGTTAGGTTAGGTTAGGTTAGGTTAGGTTAGGTTAGGTTAGGTTAGGTTAGGTTAGGTTAGGTTAGGTTAGGTTAGGTTAGGTTAGGTTAGGTTAGGTTAGGTTAGGTTAGGTTAGGTTAGGTTAGGTTAGGTTAGGTTAGGTTAGGTTAGGTTAGGTTAGGTTAGGTTAGGTTAGGTTAGGTTAGGTTAGGTTAGGTTAGGTTAGGTTAGGTTAGGTTAGGTTAGGTTAGGTTAGGTTAGGTTAGGTTAGGTTAGGTTAGGTTAGGTTAGGTTAGGTTAGGTTAGGTTAGGTTAGGTTAGGTTAGGTTAGGTTAGGTTAGGTTAGGTTAGGTTAGGTTAGGTTAGGTTAGGTTAGGTTAGGTTAGGTTAGGTTAGGTTAGGTTAGGTTAGGTTAGGTTAGGTTAGGTTAGGTTAGGTTAGGTTAGGTTAGGTTAGGTTAGGTTAGGTTAGGTTAGGTTAGGTTAGGTTAGGTTAGGTTAGGTTAGGTTAGGTTAGGTTAGGTTAGGTTAGGTTAGGTTAGGTTAGGTTAGGTTAGGTTAGGTTAGGTTAGGTTAGGTTAGGTTAGGTTAGGTTAGGTTAGGTTAGGTTAGGTTAGGTTAGGTTAGGTTAGGTTAGGTTAGGTTAGGTTAGGTTAGGTTAGGTTAGGTTAGGTTAGGTTAGGTTAGGTTAGGTTAGGTTAGGTTAGGTTAGGTTAGGTTAGGTTAGGTTAGGTTAGGTTAGGTTAGGTTAGGTTAGGTTAGGTTAGGTTAGGTTAGGTTAGGTTAGGTTAGGTTAGGTTAGGTTAGGTTAGGTTAGGTTAGGTTAGGTTAGGTTAGGTTAGGTTAGGTTAGGTTAGGTTAGGTTAGGTTAGGTTAGGTTAGGTTAGGTTAGGTTAGGTTAGGTTAGGTTAGGTTAGGTTAGGTTAGGTTAGGTTAGGTTAGGTTAGGTTAGGTTAGGTTAGGTTAGGTTAGGTTAGGTTAGGTTAGGTTAGGTTAGGTTAGGTTAGGTTAGGTTAGGTTAGGTTAGGTTAGGTTAGGTTAGGTTAGGTTAGGTTAGGTTAGGTTAGGTTAGGTTAGGTTAGGTTAGGTTAGGTTAGGTTAGGTTAGGTTAGGTTAGGTTAGGTTAGGTTAGGTTAGGTTAGGTTAGGTTAGGTTAGGTTAGGTTAGGTTAGGTTAGGTTAGGTTAGGTTAGGTTAGGTTAGGTTAGGTTAGGTTAGGTTAGGTTAGGTTAGGTTAGGTTAGGTTAGGTTAGGTTAGGTTAGGTTAGGTTAGGTTAGGTTAGGTTAGGTTAGGTTAGGTTAGGTTAGGTTAGGTTAGGTTAGGTTAGGTTAGGTTAGGTTAGGTTAGGTTAGGTTAGGTTAGGTTAGGTTAGGTTAGGTTAGGTTAGGTTAGGTTAGGTTAGGTTAGGTTAGGTTAGGTTAGGTTAGGTTAGGTTAGGTTAGGTTAGGTTAGGTTAGGTTAGGTTAGGTTAGGTTAGGTTAGGTTAGGTTAGGTTAGGTTAGGTTAGGTTAGGTTAGGTTAGGTTAGGTTAGGTTAGGTTAGGTTAGGTTAGGTTAGGTTAGGTTAGGTTAGGTTAGGTTAGGTTAGGTTAGGTTAGGTTAGGTTAGGTTAGGTTAGGTTAGGTTAGGTTAGGTTAGGTTAGGTTAGGTTAGGTTAGGTTAGGTTAGGTTAGGTTAGGTTAGGTTAGGTTAGGTTAGGTTAGGTTAGGTTAGGTTAGGTTAGGTTAGGTTAGGTTAGGTTAGGTTAGGTTAGGTTAGGTTAGGTTAGGTTAGGTTAGGTTAGGTTAGGTTAGGTTAGGTTAGGTTAGGTTAGGTTAGGTTAGGTTAGGTTAGGTTAGGTTAGGTTAGGTTAGGTTAGGTTAGGTTAGGTTAGGTTAGGTTAGGTTAGGTTAGGTTAGGTTAGGTTAGGTTAGGTTAGGTTAGGTTAGGTTAGGTTAGGTTAGGTTAGGTTAGGTTAGGTTAGGTTAGGTTAGGTTAGGTTAGGTTAGGTTAGGTTAGGTTAGGTTAGGTTAGGTTAGGTTAGGTTAGGTTAGGTTAGGTTAGGTTAGGTTAGGTTAGGTTAGGTTAGGTTAGGTTAGGTTAGGTTAGGTTAGGTTAGGTTAGGTTAGGTTAGGTTAGGTTAGGTTAGGTTAGGTTAGGTTAGGTTAGGTTAGGTTAGGTTAGGTTAGGTTAGGTTAGGTTAGGTTAGGTTAGGTTAGGTTAGGTTAGGTTAGGTTAGGTTAGGTTAGGTTAGGTTAGGTTAGGTTAGGTTAGGTTAGGTTAGGTTAGGTTAGGTTAGGTTAGGTTAGGTTAGGTTAGGTTAGGTTAGGTTAGGTTAGGTTAGGTTAGGTTAGGTTAGGTTAGGTTAGGTTAGGTTAGGTTAGGTTAGGTTAGGTTAGGTTAGGTTAGGTTAGGTTAGGTTAGGTTAGGTTAGGTTAGGTTAGGTTAGGTTAGGTTAGGTTAGGTTAGGTTAGGTTAGGTTAGGTTAGGTTAGGTTAGGTTAGGTTAGGTTAGGTTAGGTTAGGTTAGGTTAGGTTAGGTTAGGTTAGGTTAGGTTAGGTTAGGTTAGGTTAGGTTAGGTTAGGTTAGGTTAGGTTAGGTTAGGTTAGGTTAGGTTAGGTTAGGTTAGGTTAGGTTAGGTTAGGTTAGGTTAGGTTAGGTTAGGTTAGGTTAGGTTAGGTTAGGTTAGGTTAGGTTAGGTTAGGTTAGGTTAGGTTAGGTTAGGTTAGGTTAGGTTAGGTTAGGTTAGGTTAGGTTAGGTTAGGTTAGGTTAGGTTAGGTTAGGTTAGGTTAGGTTAGGTTAGGTTAGGTTAGGTTAGGTTAGGTTAGGTTAGGTTAGGTTAGGTTAGGTTAGGTTAGGTTAGGTTAGGTTAGGTTAGGTTAGGTTAGGTTAGGTTAGGTTAGGTTAGGTTAGGTTAGGTTAGGTTAGGTTAGGTTAGGTTAGGTTAGGTTAGGTTAGGTTAGGTTAGGTTAGGTTAGGTTAGGTTAGGTTAGGTTAGGTTAGGTTAGGTTAGGTTAGGTTAGGTTAGGTTAGGTTAGGTTAGGTTAGGTTAGGTTAGGTTAGGTTAGGTTAGGTTAGGTTAGGTTAGGTTAGGTTAGGTTAGGTTAGGTTAGGTTAGGTTAGGTTAGGTTAGGTTAGGTTAGGTTAGGTTAGGTTAGGTTAGGTTAGGTTAGGTTAGGTTAGGTTAGGTTAGGTTAGGTTAGGTTAGGTTAGGTTAGGTTAGGTTAGGTTAGGTTAGGTTAGGTTAGGTTAGGTTAGGTTAGGTTAGGTTAGGTTAGGTTAGGTTAGGTTAGGTTAGGTTAGGTTAGGTTAGGTTAGGTTAGGTTAGGTTAGGTTAGGTTAGGTTAGGTTAGGTTAGGTTAGGTTAGGTTAGGTTAGGTTAGGTTAGGTTAGGTTAGGTTAGGTTAGGTTAGGTTAGGTTAGGTTAGGTTAGGTTAGGTTAGGTTAGGTTAGGTTAGGTTAGGTTAGGTTAGGTTAGGTTAGGTTAGGTTAGGTTAGGTTAGGTTAGGTTAGGTTAGGTTAGGTTAGGTTAGGTTAGGTTAGGTTAGGTTAGGTTAGGTTAGGTTAGGTTAGGTTAGGTTAGGTTAGGTTAGGTTAGGTTAGGTTAGGTTAGGTTAGGTTAGGTTAGGTTAGGTTAGGTTAGGTTAGGTTAGGTTAGGTTAGGTTAGGTTAGGTTAGGTTAGGTTAGGTTAGGTTAGGTTAGGTTAGGTTAGGTTAGGTTAGGTTAGGTTAGGTTAGGTTAGGTTAGGTTAGGTTAGGTTAGGTTAGGTTAGGTTAGGTTAGGTTAGGTTAGGTTAGGTTAGGTTAGGTTAGGTTAGGTTAGGTTAGGTTAGGTTAGGTTAGGTTAGGTTAGGTTAGGTTAGGTTAGGTTAGGTTAGGTTAGGTTAGGTTAGGTTAGGTTAGGTTAGGTTAGGTTAGGTTAGGTTAGGTTAGGTTAGGTTAGGTTAGGTTAGGTTAGGTTAGGTTAGGTTAGGTTAGGTTAGGTTAGGTTAGGTTAGGTTAGGTTAGGTTAGGTTAGGTTAGGTTAGGTTAGGTTAGGTTAGGTTAGGTTAGGTTAGGTTAGGTTAGGTTAGGTTAGGTTAGGTTAGGTTAGGTTAGGTTAGGTTAGGTTAGGTTAGGTTAGGTTAGGTTAGGTTAGGTTAGGTTAGGTTAGGTTAGGTTAGGTTAGGTTAGGTTAGGTTAGGTTAGGTTAGGTTAGGTTAGGTTAGGTTAGGTTAGGTTAGGTTAGGTTAGGTTAGGTTAGGTTAGGTTAGGTTAGGTTAGGTTAGGTTAGGTTAGGTTAGGTTAGGTTAGGTTAGGTTAGGTTAGGTTAGGTTAGGTTAGGTTAGGTTAGGTTAGGTTAGGTTAGGTTAGGTTAGGTTAGGTTAGGTTAGGTTAGGTTAGGTTAGGTTAGGTTAGGTTAGGTTAGGTTAGGTTAGGTTAGGTTAGGTTAGGTTAGGTTAGGTTAGGTTAGGTTAGGTTAGGTTAGGTTAGGTTAGGTTAGGTTAGGTTAGGTTAGGTTAGGTTAGGTTAGGTTAGGTTAGGTTAGGTTAGGTTAGGTTAGGTTAGGTTAGGTTAGGTTAGGTTAGGTTAGGTTAGGTTAGGTTAGGTTAGGTTAGGTTAGGTTAGGTTAGGTTAGGTTAGGTTAGGTTAGGTTAGGTTAGGTTAGGTTAGGTTAGGTTAGGTTAGGTTAGGTTAGGTTAGGTTAGGTTAGGTTAGGTTAGGTTAGGTTAGGTTAGGTTAGGTTAGGTTAGGTTAGGTTAGGTTAGGTTAGGTTAGGTTAGGTTAGGTTAGGTTAGGTTAGGTTAGGTTAGGTTAGGTTAGGTTAGGTTAGGTTAGGTTAGGTTAGGTTAGGTTAGGTTAGGTTAGGTTAGGTTAGGTTAGGTTAGGTTAGGTTAGGTTAGGTTAGGTTAGGTTAGGTTAGGTTAGGTTAGGTTAGGTTAGGTTAGGTTAGGTTAGGTTAGGTTAGGTTAGGTTAGGTTAGGTTAGGTTAGGTTAGGTTAGGTTAGGTTAGGTTAGGTTAGGTTAGGTTAGGTTAGTTAGGTTAGGTTAGGTTAGGTTAGGTTAGGTTAGGTTAGGTTAGGTTAGGTTAGGTTAGGTTAGGTTAGGTTAGGTTAGGTTAGGTTAGGTTAGGTTAGGTTAGGTTAGGTTAGGTTAGGTTAGGTTAGGTTAGGTTAGGTTAGGTTAGGTTAGGTTAGGTTAGGTTAGGTTAGGTTAGGTTAGGTTAGGTTAGGTTAGGTTAGGTTAGGTTAGGTTAGGTTAGGTTAGGTTAGGTTAGGTTAGGTTAGGTTAGGTTAGGTTAGGTTAGGTTAGGTTAGGTTAGGTTAGGTTAGGTTAGGTTAGGTTAGGTTAGGTTAGGTTAGGTTAGGTTAGGTTAGGTTAGGTTAGGTTAGGTTAGGTTAGGTTAGGTTAGGTTAGGTTAGGTTAGGTTAGGTTAGGTTAGGTTAGGTTAGGTTAGGTTAGGTTAGGTTAGGTTAGGTTAGGTTAGGTTAGGTTAGGTTAGGTTAGGTTAGGTTAGGTTAGGTTAGGTTAGGTTAGGTTAGGTTAGGTTAGGTTAGGTTAGGTTAGGTTAGGTTAGGTTAGGTTAGGTTAGGTTAGGTTAGGTTAGGTTAGGTTAGGTTAGGTTAGGTTAGGTTAGGTTAGGTTAGGTTAGGTTAGGTTAGGTTAGGTTAGGTTAGGTTAGGTTAGGTTAGGTTAGGTTAGGTTAGGTTAGGTTAGGTTAGGTTAGGTTAGGTTAGGTTAGGTTAGGTTAGGTTAGGTTAGGTTAGGTTAGGTTAGGTTAGGTTAGGTTAGGTTAGGTTAGGTTAGGTTAGGTTAGGTTAGGTTAGGTTAGGTTAGGTTAGGTTAGGTTAGGTTAGGTTAGGTTAGGTTAGGTTAGGTTAGGTTAGGTTAGGTTAGGTTAGGTTAGGTTAGGTTAGGTTAGGTTAGGTTAGGTTAGGTTAGGTTAGGTTAGGTTAGGTTAGGTTAGGTTAGGTTAGGTTAGGTTAGGTTAGGTTAGGTTAGGTTAGGTTAGGTTAGGTTAGGTTAGGTTAGGTTAGGTTAGGTTAGGTTAGGTTAGGTTAGGTTAGGTTAGGTTAGGTTAGGTTAGGTTAGGTTAGGTTAGGTTAGGTTAGGTTAGGTTAGGTTAGGTTAGGTTAGGTTAGGTTAGGTTAGGTTAGGTTAGGTTAGGTTAGGTTAGGTTAGGTTAGGTTAGGTTAGGTTAGGTTAGGTTAGGTTAGGTTAGGTTAGGTTAGGTTAGGTTAGGTTAGGTTAGGTTAGGTTAGGTTAGGTTAGGTTAGGTTAGGTTAGGTTAGGTTAGGTTAGGTTAGGTTAGGTTAGGTTAGGTTAGGTTAGGTTAGGTTAGGTTAGGTTAGGTTAGGTTAGGTTAGGTTAGGTTAGGTTAGGTTAGGTTAGGTTAGGTTAGGTTAGGTTAGGTTAGGTTAGGTTAGGTTAGGTTAGGTTAGGTTAGGTTAGGTTAGGTTAGGTTAGGTTAGGTTAGGTTAGGTTAGGTTAGGTTAGGTTAGGTTAGGTTAGGTTAGGTTAGGTTAGGTTAGGTTAGGTTAGGTTAGGTTAGGTTAGGTTAGGTTAGGTTAGGTTAGGTTAGGTTAGGTTAGGTTAGGTTAGGTTAGGTTAGGTTAGGTTAGGTTAGGTTAGGTTAGGTTAGGTTAGGTTAGGTTAGGTTAGGTTAGGTTAGGTTAGGTTAGGTTAGGTTAGGTTAGGTTAGGTTAGGTTAGGTTAGGTTAGGTTAGGTTAGGTTAGGTTAGGTTAGGTTAGGTTAGGTTAGGTTAGGTTAGGTTAGGTTAGGTTAGGTTAGGTTAGGTTAGGTTAGGTTAGGTTAGGTTAGGTTAGGTTAGGTTAGGTTAGGTTAGGTTAGGTTAGGTTAGGTTAGGTTAGGTTAGGTTAGGTTAGGTTAGGTTAGGTTAGGTTAGGTTAGGTTAGGTTAGGTTAGGTTAGGTTAGGTTAGGTTAGGTTAGGTTAGGTTAGGTTAGGTTAGGTTAGGTTAGGTTAGGTTAGGTTAGGTTAGGTTAGGTTAGGTTAGGTTAGGTTAGGTTAGGTTAGGTTAGGTTAGGTTAGGTTAGGTTAGGTTAGGTTAGGTTAGGTTAGGTTAGGTTAGGTTAGGTTAGGTTAGGTTAGGTTAGGTTAGGTTAGGTTAGGTTAGGTTAGGTTAGGTTAGGTTAGGTTAGGTTAGGTTAGGTTAGGTTAGGTTAGGTTAGGTTAGGTTAGGTTAGGTTAGGTTAGGTTAGGTTAGGTTAGGTTAGGTTAGGTTAGGTTAGGTTAGGTTAGGTTAGGTTAGGTTAGGTTAGGTTAGGTTAGGTTAGGTTAGGTTAGGTTAGGTTAGGTTAGGTTAGGTTAGGTTAGGTTAGGTTAGGTTAGGTTAGGTTAGGTTAGGTTAGGTTAGGTTAGGTTAGGTTAGGTTAGGTTAGGTTAGGTTAGGTTAGGTTAGGTTAGGTTAGGTTAGGTTAGGTTAGGTTAGGTTAGGTTAGGTTAGGTTAGGTTAGGTTAGGTTAGGTTAGGTTAGGTTAGGTTAGGTTAGGTTAGGTTAGGTTAGGTTAGGTTAGGTTAGGTTAGGTTAGGTTAGGTTAGGTTAGGTTAGGTTAGGTTAGGTTAGGTTAGGTTAGGTTAGGTTAGGTTAGGTTAGGTTAGGTTAGGTTAGGTTAGGTTAGGTTAGGTTAGGTTAGGTTAGGTTAGGTTAGGTTAGGTTAGGTTAGGTTAGGTTAGGTTAGGTTAGGTTAGGTTAGGTTAGGTTAGGTTAGGTTAGGTTAGGTTAGGTTAGGTTAGGTTAGGTTAGGTTAGGTTAGGTTAGGTTAGGTTAGGTTAGGTTAGGTTAGGTTAGGTTAGGTTAGGTTAGGTTAGGTTAGGTTAGGTTAGGTTAGGTTAGGTTAGGTTAGGTTAGGTTAGGTTAGGTTAGGTTAGGTTAGGTTAGGTTAGGTTAGGTTAGGTTAGGTTAGGTTAGGTTAGGTTAGGTTAGGTTAGGTTAGGTTAGGTTAGGTTAGGTTAGGTTAGGTTAGGTTAGGTTAGGTTAGGTTAGGTTAGGTTAGGTTAGGTTAGGTTAGGTTAGGTTAGGTTAGGTTAGGTTAGGTTAGGTTAGGTTAGGTTAGGTTAGGTTAGGTTAGGTTAGGTTAGGTTAGGTTAGGTTAGGTTAGGTTAGGTTAGGTTAGGTTAGGTTAGGTTAGGTTAGGTTAGGTTAGGTTAGGTTAGGTTAGGTTAGGTTAGGTTAGGTTAGGTTAGGTTAGGTTAGGTTAGGTTAGGTTAGGTTAGGTTAGGTTAGGTTAGGTTAGGTTAGGTTAGGTTAGGTTAGGTTAGGTTAGGTTAGGTTAGGTTAGGTTAGGTTAGGTTAGGTTAGGTTAGGTTAGGTTAGGTTAGGTTAGGTTAGGTTAGGTTAGGTTAGGTTAGGTTAGGTTAGGTTAGGTTAGGTTAGGTTAGGTTAGGTTAGGTTAGGTTAGGTTAGGTTAGGTTAGGTTAGGTTAGGTTAGGTTAGGTTAGGTTAGGTTAGGTTAGGTTAGGTTAGGTTAGGTTAGGTTAGGTTAGGTTAGGTTAGGTTAGGTTAGGTTAGGTTAGGTTAGGTTAGGTTAGGTTAGGTTAGGTTAGGTTAGGTTAGGTTAGGTTAGGTTAGGTTAGGTTAGGTTAGGTTAGGTTAGGTTAGGTTAGGTTAGGTTAGGTTAGGTTAGGTTAGGTTAGGTTAGGTTAGGTTAGGTTAGGTTAGGTTAGGTTAGGTTAGGTTAGGTTAGGTTAGGTTAGGTTAGGTTAGGTTAGGTTAGGTTAGGTTAGGTTAGGTTAGGTTAGGTTAGGTTAGGTTAGGTTAGGTTAGGTTAGGTTAGGTTAGGTTAGGTTAGGTTAGGTTAGGTTAGGTTAGGTTAGGTTAGGTTAGGTTAGGTTAGGTTAGGTTAGGTTAGGTTAGGTTAGGTTAGGTTAGGTTAGGTTAGGTTAGGTTAGGTTAGGTTAGGTTAGGTTAGGTTAGGTTAGGTTAGGTTAGGTTAGGTTAGGTTAGGTTAGGTTAGGTTAGGTTAGGTTAGGTTAGGTTAGGTTAGGTTAGGTTAGGTTAGGTTAGGTTAGGTTAGGTTAGGTTAGGTTAGGTTAGGTTAGGTTAGGTTAGGTTAGGTTAGGTTAGGTTAGGTTAGGTTAGGTTAGGTTAGGTTAGGTTAGGTTAGGTTAGGTTAGGTTAGGTTAGGTTAGGTTAGGTTAGGTTAGGTTAGGTTAGGTTAGGTTAGGTTAGGTTAGGTTAGGTTAGGTTAGGTTAGGTTAGGTTAGGTTAGGTTAGGTTAGGTTAGGTTAGGTTAGGTTAGGTTAGGTTAGGTTAGGTTAGGTTAGGTTAGGTTAGGTTAGGTTAGGTTAGGTTAGGTTAGGTTAGGTTAGGTTAGGTTAGGTTAGGTTAGGTTAGGTTAGGTTAGGTTAGGTTAGGTTAGGTTAGGTTAGGTTAGGTTAGGTTAGGTTAGGTTAGGTTAGGTTAGGTTAGGTTAGGTTAGGTTAGGTTAGGTTAGGTTAGGTTAGGTTAGGTTAGGTTAGGTTAGGTTAGGTTAGGTTAGGTTAGGTTAGGTTAGGTTAGGTTAGGTTAGGTTAGGTTAGGTTAGGTTAGGTTAGGTTAGGTTAGGTTAGGTTAGGTTAGGTTAGGTTAGGTTAGGTTAGGTTAGGTTAGGTTAGGTTAGGTTAGGTTAGGTTAGGTTAGGTTAGGTTAGGTTAGGTTAGGTTAGGTTAGGTTAGGTTAGGTTAGGTTAGGTTAGGTTAGGTTAGGTTAGGTTAGGTTAGGTTAGGTTAGGTTAGGTTAGGTTAGGTTAGGTTAGGTTAGGTTAGGTTAGGTTAGGTTAGGTTAGGTTAGGTTAGGTTAGGTTAGGTTAGGTTAGGTTAGGTTAGGTTAGGTTAGGTTAGGTTAGGTTAGGTTAGGTTAGGTTAGGTTAGGTTAGGTTAGGTTAGGTTAGGTTAGGTTAGGTTAGGTTAGGTTAGGTTAGGTTAGGTTAGGTTAGGTTAGGTTAGGTTAGGTTAGGTTAGGTTAGGTTAGGTTAGGTTAGGTTAGGTTAGGTTAGGTTAGGTTAGGTTAGGTTAGGTTAGGTTAGGTTAGGTTAGGTTAGGTTAGGTTAGGTTAGGTTAGGTTAGGTTAGGTTAGGTTAGGTTAGGTTAGGTTAGGTTAGGTTAGGTTAGGTTAGGTTAGGTTAGGTTAGGTTAGGTTAGGTTAGGTTAGGTTAGGTTAGGTTAGGTTAGGTTAGGTTAGGTTAGGTTAGGTTAGGTTAGGTTAGGTTAGGTTAGGTTAGGTTAGGTTAGGTTAGGTTAGGTTAGGTTAGGTTAGGTTAGGTTAGGTTAGGTTAGGTTAGGTTAGGTTAGGTTAGGTTAGGTTAGGTTAGGTTAGGTTAGGTTAGGTTAGGTTAGGTTAGGTTAGGTTAGGTTAGGTTAGGTTAGGTTAGGTTAGGTTAGGTTAGGTTAGGTTAGGTTAGGTTAGGTTAGGTTAGGTTAGGTTAGGTTAGGTTAGGTTAGGTTAGGTTAGGTTAGGTTAGGTTAGGTTAGGTTAGGTTAGGTTAGGTTAGGTTAGGTTAGGTTAGGTTAGGTTAGGTTAGGTTAGGTTAGGTTAGGTTAGGTTAGGTTAGGTTAGGTTAGGTTAGGTTAGGTTAGGTTAGGTTAGGTTAGGTTAGGTTAGGTTAGGTTAGGTTAGGTTAGGTTAGGTTAGGTTAGGTTAGGTTAGGTTAGGTTAGGTTAGGTTAGGTTAGGTTAGGTTAGGTTAGGTTAGGTTAGGTTAGGTTAGGTTAGGTTAGGTTAGGTTAGGTTAGGTTAGGTTAGGTTAGGTTAGGTTAGGTTAGGTTAGGTTAGGTTAGGTTAGGTTAGGTTAGGTTAGGTTAGGTTAGGTTAGGTTAGGTTAGGTTAGGTTAGGTTAGGTTAGGTTAGGTTAGGTTAGGTTAGGTTAGGTTAGGTTAGGTTAGGTTAGGTTAGGTTAGGTTAGGTTAGGTTAGGTTAGGTTAGGTTAGGTTAGGTTAGGTTAGGTTAGGTTAGGTTAGGTTAGGTTAGGTTAGGTTAGGTTAGGTTAGGTTAGGTTAGGTTAGGTTAGGTTAGGTTAGGTTAGGTTAGGTTAGGTTAGGTTAGGTTAGGTTAGGTTAGGTTAGGTTAGGTTAGGTTAGGTTAGGTTAGGTTAGGTTAGGTTAGGTTAGGTTAGGTTAGGTTAGGTTAGGTTAGGTTAGGTTAGGTTAGGTTAGGTTAGGTTAGGTTAGGTTAGGTTAGGTTAGGTTAGGTTAGGTTAGGTTAGGTTAGGTTAGGTTAGGTTAGGTTAGGTTAGGTTAGGTTAGGTTAGGTTAGGTTAGGTTAGGTTAGGTTAGGTTAGGTTAGGTTAGGTTAGGTTAGGTTAGGTTAGGTTAGGTTAGGTTAGGTTAGGTTAGGTTAGGTTAGGTTAGGTTAGGTTAGGTTAGGTTAGGTTAGGTTAGGTTAGGTTAGGTTAGGTTAGGTTAGGTTAGGTTAGGTTAGGTTAGGTTAGGTTAGGTTAGGTTAGGTTAGGTTAGGTTAGGTTAGGTTAGGTTAGGTTAGGTTAGGTTAGGTTAGGTTAGGTTAGGTTAGGTTAGGTTAGTTAGGTTAGGTTAGGTTAGGTTAGGTTAGGTTAGGTTAGGTTAGGTTAGGTTAGGTTAGGTTAGGTTAGGTTAGGTTAGGTTAGGTTAGGTTAGGTTAGGTTAGGTTAGGTTAGGTTAGGTTAGGTTAGGTTAGGTTAGGTTAGGTTAGGTTAGGTTAGGTTAGGTTAGGTTAGGTTAGGTTAGGTTAGGTTAGGTTAGGTTAGGTTAGGTTAGGTTAGGTTAGGTTAGGTTAGGTTAGGTTAGGTTAGGTTAGGTTAGGTTAGGTTAGGTTAGGTTAGGTTAGGTTAGGTTAGGTTAGGTTAGGTTAGGTTAGGTTAGGTTAGGTTAGGTTAGGTTAGGTTAGGTTAGGTTAGGTTAGGTTAGGTTAGGTTAGGTTAGGTTAGGTTAGGTTAGGTTGGTTAGGTTGGTTAGGTTAGGTTAGGTTAGGTTAGGTTAGGTTAGGTTAGGTTAGGTTAGGTTAGGTTAGGTTAGGTTAGGTTAGGTTAGGTTAGGTTAGGTTAGGTTAGGTTAGGTTAGGTTAGGTTAGGTTAGGTTAGGTTAGGTTAGGTTAGGTTAGGTTAGGTTAGGTTAGGTTAGGTTAGGTTAGGTTAGGTTAGGTTAGGTTAGGTTAGGTTAGGTTAGGTTAGGTTAGGTTAGGTTAGGTTAGGTTAGGTTAGGTTAGGTTAGGTTAGGTTAGGTTAGGTTAGGTTAGGTTAGGTTAGGTTAGGTTAGGTTAGGTTAGGTTAGGTTAGGTTAGGTTAGGTTAGGTTAGGTTAGGTTAGGTTAGGTTAGGTTAGGTTAGGTTAGGTTAGGTTAGGTTAGGTTAGGTTAGGTTAGGTTAGGTTAGGTTAGGTTAGGTTAGGTTAGGTTAGGTTAGGTTAGGTTAGGTTAGGTTAGGTTAGGTTAGGTTAGGTTAGGTTAGGTTAGGTTAGGTTAGGTTAGGTTAGGTTAGGTTAGGTTAGGTTAGGTAGGAGGTTAGGTTAGGTTAGGTAGGTTAGGTTTGGTTAGGGTTAGGTTAGGTTAGGTTAGGGTAGGTTAGGTTAGGTTAGGTTTGGTTGAGGTTAGGTTAGGTGTAGGTTAGGTTAGGTTAGGTTTGGTTAGGTTAGGTTAGGTTAGGTTAGGTTAGGTAGGTTAGGTTAGGTTAGGTGAGGTTAGGTAGGTTAGGTTAGGTGGTTTGGGTAGGTTAGGTTAGGTTAGGTTAGGTTAGGTTAGGTTAGGTTAGGTTAGGTTAGGTTAGGTTAGGTTGAGGTTAGGTTAGGTTAGGTTAGGTTAGGTTAGGTTAGGTTAGGTAGGTAGGTTAGGTTAGGTTAGGTTAGGTTAGGTTAGGTTAGGTTAGGTTAGGTTAGGTTAGGTAGGTTAGGTTAGGTTTGGTTAGGTTAGGTTAGGGTAGGTTAGGGTTGGGTAGGTGAGGTTAGGTTGAGGTAGGTTGGTGGGAGGTTAGGTTTGGGGAGGTGAGGTTTGGTTAGGTTAGGTTAGGTTTGGGTAGGTGAGGTAGGTTAGGTTAGGTTAGGTTAGGTTTGGTGTAGGTAGGTTAGGGTTGGTGAGGTGAGGGGTGGTTTAGGGGTGGGTAGGTGAGGGGTAGGTTTGGTTTGGTAGGTTGGTTTGGTGGTGGGTAGGGGTAGGGTAGGGGTGGTTAGGGTAGGGTGGTTAGGGTTAGGTTAGGTTAGGTGGGTGAGGGTAGGTGTAGGTTAGGGTTAGGTGTAGGTTAGGGTAGGTTAGGGTGGTTGAGGTGAGGGTTGGGTGGTAGGTGTAGGGTAGGGTAGGTTAGGTTGGTAGGGTTAGGTTGGGTAGGTGTGGGGTGGTGAGGGTGAGGTTAGGTTAGGTGAGGTAGGTTAGGGTAGGTTGGGTAGGTTTGGGTTGGGTTGGGTGGTGGGGTGAGGGTTAGGGGAGGGGTAGGAGGTGGTGAGGGTTGGGTGGGGTGGTTTGGTTAGGGTGGTAGGTGAGGGTGAGGGTGGGGTGGGTGGGTGGGGTGGGGTGGGGTGGTGAGGTGGGGTGGGTGAGGGTGGGTGGGGTGGGTGGTGGGTTGGGGTGGGGTGGGGTGGGTGGGTGGTGGGGTGGGGTGGGGGTGGGGTGGGGTGGGGTGGGTGGGGTGGGGTGGTGGGTGGGGTGGGGTGGGGTGGGTGGGGTGGGGTGGGGTAGGGGTGGGTGGGGTGGGGTGGGGTGGGGTGGGGTGGGTGGGTGGGTGGGGTGGGGTGGGGTGGGTTGGGGAGGGGTGGTGTGGGGAGGGGGTGGGGTGGGGTGGGGTGGGGTGGGGTGGGTAGGGGTGGGTGGGTGGGGTGGGGTTGGGTGGGTGGTGGTGGGGTGGGGTGGGGTGGGGTGGGGTGGGTTGGGGTGGGGTGGGAGGGTGGGGAGGGGTGGGGTGGGGTGGGGTGGGTGGGGTGGGGTGGGGTGGGTGTGGGTGGGGTGGGGTGGGGTGGGGTGGGGTGAGGGGCTGGGAGGGAGGGGTGGGGTGGGGTGGGGTGGGGTGGGGTGGGGTGGTGTGGCGGTGGGGTGGGGTGGGGTGGGGTGGGGTGGAGTGGGGTGGGAGGGGTGGGGTGGGGTGGGTGGGGTGGGGTGGGTGGGGTGGGGTGGGTTGAGGCGAGGGGCCGACAGCAGAAAGGGGGGGGGTGTGTGTGTAGGTTAACGTTACAGTTAAGTTCAAGTTCTAAGTTAAGTTCAAGTTAAGTTAAGTTAAGTTACGTTAAGTCTCAAAGTTAAGTTAAGTAGTAAGTTAAGTTAAGTTAAGTTCAGTTAAGTTACGTTAAGTTAAGTTAAGTTAAGTTAAGTTCGTTAGTTAAGTTAAGTTACAGTTAAGTTAAGTTAAGTTACGTTAAGTTAAGTAAGTTACGTTTAAGTTCAAGTTACGTTTAAGTTAAGTTAAGGTTA